>NC_138773.1:157255743-157882771 GCF_965119305.1 Pelophylax lessonae
GATAAAAAAAATTAACAATTTAAAATATATACACTTTTTAGATCTCATTCTTAACTGCATTTCTTCACACCTGTCTAAAACTTTTGCACAGTACTGTGTGTGTGTGTATATGTATGTGTGTGTGTATATATGTATAATATATATATAAAGGGCTGCAACGAACGATTATTTTGTCTGTCGACTAATCTAACGATTATTTTTATTTTATTTTTTTTGCTTAATTGAGTGTTCTTTTTTTGATTAGCGAATTAATCCTTTGAATAACTTTACAAAATATGATACGTACAACTTCTTAATGTTTCAACTTTTGATAAATTTTTTCCAAAAACTACTTCAATGTGGTTGAAGTTTTTACAGTATACAAAAATGAAGTGGCAAAAATAAAATGTAAAAAGGGAAAAATTTCTGCGCTAAAGTTAAAATTATATGAGTGAAATAGCAAACAACTAAGCTGCTGGCACTGATCTATAGTGTACTTTATTATATGAGAAGAGCGCAGGGTAAAGCTCTATAGTGTGCATATACTTGAGCGGGGTAAAGCCTATCAGTGCCCATCAGTGAAGGAGAAAGATGAATTCCTTGCTTACAAAATGTTATAACAGAAACTAAGAAAAACCTTTCTCAGTTGAACCTACAGACAGGTCCATCAGCCTGCACAGTATTGTATAAATCTTTTTCTAAGCGAGTTATTTCTGCTGGAAACGGCTCTGCCATCAGCAGCAGCATGGCATACTTTGTGGATCTTCTCACAGCAGGGGTTGCAGCAAACACTGACCCCGACATAGCTGAGTGATTACCTTCTCTCAGTCTTTCATGTCTTTCCCAGTCTTTTCATGTGTTATGCACTCTGAGGAGGGGGAGGAGGAGAACGGCCGGCACGAGCAGGGGGCGTGTGGGGTCGATGCCTTTCACACATGTCGGCGTATTTCTGTAGTCGACGTAATCGATTACGTCGATGCATCGTTGCAGCACTAATATATATACACACACACACACGGTAAAGTAAGTAAAGAACACGTCAGAAATTTAAGTTCTGTGTAATAAAATGTTACAGGGATAAAGTATTGAACCCAGGAAAAATAAGAGAGCCGCAAAAAAAATAATGGAAAGCCAAAACACCAGCTGAAATCTATCAGTCATTACAAAGCAACCCTGCCCCTTTTATACAACAAAAGTTGCCACACTAAATAATCAAGAAGTGAAACAAGTACAAAATGTGCAAACAGTGTTTGAGGTTCCAAAAAAGTTGCAATAGTATTGAGTCTCTTGCAAGGTGGCTAAATGAGTGAATGGGATACTGTATAAAACTTCACCCGAGTGCACCTCCACAATTTATTCAAAATGCTTGCTTACCCCATCACTATACTCCAAATTATAAGCGTCTAGACATGCAATAGATGGTAAACCAACCATTCAGAGCAATTCCCTCTGCTTTTAGGCTGAAGATGGTGTAATGGCGAACAGTGTAAATCACTCTAATTCACAGCCCATGAGAAAAAAATAAATTGTCTCAAACCTAATACAGTTTTACACTATGTGGGCAATGTAATGTTAAGAACATACAGAAATCCAGATAAGTCAAACTGATCTGCTAGTCAACAAATTTGGCTTGTGTGGTCACATCCAACATGCACTTCACCCTACATGTTTCGTCAGATGTGATGTCATCGGGGGCGAAATTATCAGTGCAAATTATCAGCTCGTTCAGTCTCAACTGATGGCCTATAAAAAGGCGTCTCATCACCATGGGGGTCACACAAGAAACCTCTCATGGGTAAAAGAAAATGCTCTCTCAAGACCGTCACAACCTTATTGTTGCAAAGCATATACTGATGGTGTTGGTTACAGAAGGATTTCCAAATCTCTAAATGTTTCAGTGAGCACTGCTGGGGCCATAATCTGGAAGTGGAACAAAAATTATGGTTTAGGGTTTTTTTTTTTTTCAGCATACGGTACTGCCAAACTCCATGTCAATAAAGGAAAGATGAATGGAAAAATTTACCAACAAATTCTTGATAAAAATCTGCTGCCATTTATTAGGATAATGAAGATGAAACAAGGGTGGACATTTCAGCAAGACAATGAGCCCAAACACAAAGCCAAGGAAACTCCGTTGGTTTTAAAGAGAGAAAATAAAGCTGCTAGAATGGCCCAGCCAATCATCTTGAATCCAATAGAAAATCTATGGAAAGAACTAATGATCAGATAGATCAAAATCTTGAAGGTTCCGTGGGCCTCTTCTATGATGAAGACTCTGTGAAAGAATGACCAAAATCACACCTGAGCCAATGCTTGCATCTAGTTTCTCCATACAGGAGGCATCTTGAAGCTGTTCAACACTTTTCCTGTGCGTCATTCCATTTTTATTGCACATAATGGTTTCGTTTGTATGGATTGCATGGGTTGTTATTAAAATGTGGCGAAGATTTCATGTCAATAGCACCTTATATTTACCTAGAAAAATTGTGAGGTTTTCAAAACTTTTATACCGATTTCACCCGCTGTATGTGTGTGTGTGTATGTATATGTGTGTGTGTATATATATATATATATATATATATATATATATATATATATATATATATATATATGTGTGTGTGTATAATATATAGATGGGATCGACCGATATATCGAGGGCCGATATGAACTTTCCCCGATATATCTGAATCGGCCACAGAAATTAGATATTGCCGATATTTTCGGGACGTCGTTCTGCCTTCTTATGCCACCTCCCTCACCTTGGATAGCCTCATCTGGAGTCGGGACTAGTCTCGTGGGAGTCTATCACAGCCATATACCCACCCACAGCAGCCCGGTGCCAGCCAGCCACCCACACCCACAGGCCCTGTACCAGCCAGCCACAGGCCCTGTACCAGCGAGCCAGCAAGCCACAGGCCCTGTGCCAGCCACCCACCACAGGGTGCCAGACAGCCAGGTGCCCACAGGCTCTGCGCCAGCCACCCACAGGCCCTGCGCCAGCCAGCCGCCCACCACCGCAGGGTGCCAGCCGCCCACCACCGCAGGGTGCCAGCCGCCCACCACCGCAGGGTGCCAGCCGCCCACCACCGCAGGGTGCCAGCCACCCAGCACCGGGTGCCAGCAAGCTAGCCATGGTGCCAGCAAGCTAGCCACCCACCATAGGGTGCCAGCCATGGTGCCAGCAAACTATCCACCCACCACAGGGTGCCAGCAAGCCAGCCAGCCACCCACCACAGGGTGCCAGCAAGAGAGCCAGCCACCCACCACAGGGTGCCAGCAAGCCAGCTATTAAACATTAAACAAAAATAACATGTTCAGTACCAGATTTGTGTCAAAAATGCTTTATTTTTCAAAACTTTAAATGTACAAAATATCGGCCCATATCGGCCGATACCGATATGCGATGGCCAAAATATCGGTATCTGCAACGAAAAACCGATATCGGTCAATCCCTAATATAAATACCGTATTTATCGGCGTATAACACGCACCGGCGTATAACACGCACCTCATTTTAAAAAGGAAATTTCAGGAAAATTAAATTTCAAATAAAGAACTTTAAAGCAAAATAAGGGTAGCTCAGAACTTTTTTTTATTAATATTAACACTATTAAGATTATCAAATAAGTCTGCCAGGGGGGGGGAGTAAAAAAACACTGCCTGGTAGGGAGACAAACACTAGCCATCAGCAGTGTTTCTTTGCTCCCCCCCCCCCCTGGCAGACTTCTTTTAATACTCTGGTCCCCTTTAAAATCAATGTACACAGCAGGGAGGGGGGTCAGCTGGTGTATGTAGTAGTCTCTTGCTCCCCCTTGCTCTGTCAGGCAGTGTCTAATCTTTGCGTGCAGTATCGTACTTGTCACATTCTTTACATTCCATAAATGCCATTCCCTAAATGCCTTTACCTCAGTGAAACTCTCGCCGAGTAACTCTCGCGATGAATGCAGAGCCGTTGCCGTGGTTACGCTCAGACGGCCACAAGATTTACGTGTGTGACGTATCCCTGTAGCAGGAAGGAGGAAGGCTGCTCTGGAGGTCTGACTGTAATGCCGATGTAACATTACACCGCACCATTCAAGAATTCCACTTGCTTATATTGATACATTCCAGTGTAGCAGAGGAAGGCTGCCGGGGACTGCAATGCACGCCGATCACATCCATTCGCGCTGCTGTGCGGTATTTACTATGGGTCATTAACATTATATCGGCGTATAACACGCACACATCATTTGCCCCCTATTTTCAGGAAGAAAAAGTGCGTGTTATACGCCGATAAATACGGTATATATATTTTTTTGTTTTAATAGTAATTGTCAAGCAAGCAGTGTTCATTTCAAAGGTCTTCCAAGTTTTTGCAGTGAAATCTCCCCTTGCAAGTTCAGCTAAAAAAAACCTTTGGGTGACTCAGACCACCATACTCCACTTCTAACTAGATATGAGTTTAATAGACTGCTCTGTGAAGGAAGACTTTCAATGACTTAGGTTTTTGGAGATCTTTGGCATAAATTATTTGCTAAATTATTGATTATTTTATTTCGCAGGGATTTCCTCAAGACCAGATTCGACTATGGCCAATGCAAGCACGAAGTAATGGAACAAAAAGACCCGCCATGCTCGATTATGAAGCAGATTGCAGCAAAACAGTAACTATTTGTATAGGAACCTGTCTTGAATTAAATTGATGGGTAGAATATACTGATTCTAAACACAAGTTTGTTAAAATCACAAAAAATGTGTTGGTACAGCTTAATAAATCAACGATTCATTACTTCTAAAAAGGGATAAATTAAAGTGTTACTAAACCCAGGACCCTGCGTTCACTATATCTGGATTCCCACAGTGCACAGAACATGGAAATGCATTTATTTTACTATAGATAAACTGCTGAATACCTTTTTTTATTAGCGGTATGTAGCAGTGACTTCTATCCATGTCTAGCCGAACGCTGGTTAAAGCTTGGAGGAGTATTCTCCTCTAACTGTCCTATGAGGCGTCCAGACAGTGCTGATCCGCCTGTTGCTGATCACATGCACCCTCCTAAGAAAAAATAAAAAAAACTCTTAGCGATACACACCAAACTGTGCATGTGCAGAGTGTCTCCAAACGCTCTGTACTATCAGGAGATGGATTGGGGACAGTGGAAGAAGGGAAGGTTCAGAGAAGACCGGATCAAACAGCCTTTTTACACAATGCAGAGGATTAACTCCTTAGGTTCCACAGTGAGTATAACCAGCATGCTTTACTGCATATACAGACTCCTTTTACTGTTTTGGTTTTAGTAACACTTTAATATAGAAGGTAAGGCTATCCCTTAATCAAGCTTCACAATGTTGCCTCCTATGTGCCATTACATTTGCTGCATTCAGTTTCTAAATGATGGTGTAAATACCCTTTATAGCAGTCGCATGACCACAAAGCTCTAGCTCCTAAGTGACTGCTTAGGTGGGAACTCCCCTCTGACAATGACGAGAGCAGTTAACTCAATGATAAACAGTTGGGCAAAAAAGTATTTAGTCAGCCACCAATTGTGCAAGTTCTTCCACTTAAAAAGATGAGAGAGAGGCCTGTAATTTCCATCATAGGTACACTTCAACTACAAGAGACAGAATGGGGGGGGGGGGGGGGGAAGAATCAAGGATATCACATTGCAGGATTTTTATTGAATTAATTGGTAAATTCCTCCGTAAAATTAAAATAAGTATTTGGTCACCTACAACAAGCAAGATTTCTGGCTCACAGACCTGTAACTCCTTCTTTAAGAGGCTCCTCTGTCCTCCACTCGTTGCCTGTATTAATGGCACCTGTATGAACTTATCAGTATAAAAGACACCTGTCCACAACCTCAAACACTCCAAACTCCACTATGGCCAAGACCAAAGCGCTGTCGAAGGACACCAGATCGGTAATAGGCAAGCAGCTTGGTGTGAAGAAATCAACTGTGGGAGCAATTATTAGAAAATGGAACACATACAAGACCACTGATAATCTCCCTCAATCTGGGGCTCCACGCAAGATCTCACACCGTGAGTCAAAATGATTACAAGAACAGTGAGCAAAAATCCCAGAACCACACGGGAGGACCTGGTGAATGACCTACAGAGAGGTGGGACCAAAATAACAAAGGCTAGCATCAATAACACACTACACTGCCAGGTACTCAAATCCTGCAGTGCCAGATGTGTCCCCCTGCTTAAGCCAGTACATAGTTACATATTAAGTCAGGTTGAAAAAAGACACAAGTCCATCCGGTTCAACCAAAAAAAAAAACAGTATTGAAAACCCAACCATACAATCCGATATACACAATCCTATACCCGCTGTTGATCCAGAGGAAGGCGAAAATAAATCCCAGCAAAGCATGATCCAATTTGCTACAGCAGGGGAAAAAAATTCCTTCCAAGAGGCAATCGGATATTCCCTGGATCAACTTTACCTAGTACCCATTTATATTATGTACACCTAGGAAATAATCCAGGCCTTTTTTTAAACAATTTAGTGAGCTAGCCAGAACCACCTCTGCAGGAAGTCTATTCCATATTTTCACAGCTCTTAAGGTGAAGAAACCTTTCCGTATTTGGAGACTAAATCGGTTTTCCTCTAGACTTGGAGTGCCACCTTGACCTCTGTGTTGACCTTAAAGTGAACAACTGAACACCAAGTTCACTATATGGACCCCTTATGTATTTATACATGTTGATGTGGTAGTACATGTCCGGGCCTGTCTGAAGTTTGCTAGAGAGCATTTGGATGATCCAGAAAAGGATTGGGAGAATGTCATATGGTCAGCTGAAGCTCTGAAAGTAGAACATTTTGGTAAAACCTCAACTCGTCGTTTTTGGAGGAGAAAGAATGCTTAGTTGCATCCAAAGAACACTAATACCTACTGTGAAGCATGAGGGTGGAAACGTGCTTTGGGGCTGTTTTTTGCCAAGGGACCAGGATGACTGATCCGTGCAAAGGGAAGAATGAATGGGACCATGTATCGTGAGATTTTAAGTGAAAACTTCCTTCCATCAGCAAGGGCATTGAAGATGAAACGTTGCTGGGTCTTTCAGCATGACAATGATCCCAAACACACCGCCCGGGCAACGAAGGAGTGGCTTCGTAAGAAGCATTTCAAAGTCCTGGAGTGGCCTAGCCATTCTCCAGATCTCAACCCCATAGAAAACCTTTGGAGGAAGTTGAAAGTCCGTGTTGCCCAGCGACAGCCCCAAAACATCACTGCTCTAGAGGAGATCTGCATGGAGGAATGAGCCAAAATACCAGCAACAGTGTGTGAAGACTTAGGCTGGCCATACACTATACAATTTTCTTATTCCATTTCCTTTAGATTTACCTTAAACTATGTAGTGCAAGGGCCTGCCTGACTGCATACAAATTGAAAGTGTTTAGGTTTGACCCTATATTACATGGTTTTGGTAAATCTAAAGGAAAGTTGAACAAGAAAATTGTATAGTGTATGGCCAGCCTTACAGAAAACGTTTGACCTCTTTTATTGCCAGCAAAGGGTATATAATAAAGTATTGAGATGAACTTTTGTTAATGACCAAATACTTATTTTCCACCATAATTTGCAAATTCTTTAAAAATCAGATGTGATTTTTCTGGATTTTTTTTTTTCTTACACAGTTACATATTAATTCAGGTTGAATAAAGACAATAGTCCATCCAGTTCAACCTGTGTAGGTGTGTGTGGCCGTAATCATTTCTCATACCCCTTAATTTTCTGATCCTTGAAATGTATGTTTTTTGAAAGTAGCCATACTTCACGCAGAAACTGCCTCTTGTGGTAGAGAATTCCACAATCTTGTAGCCCTAACAGTAAAGAACCCCCTGCGTTGCCTCATGTTAAAACGCTTCTCCTCTAATCTCATTGTATGTCCTCGCATCCTCATGCAATCCTTGCGACTGAATAATTTTTATTCTATGCTGAGTTCACCATTGATGTATTTGTAAATTGCTATCATGTCCCCTCTTGGGCGTCTCTTCTCCAGGGAGAATAAATCAAGCGATTAACGCTCTTCATAATTAAGGTCCTCCAATCCCCTAATTGGTTTATTTACCATTCTCTGGACTCTCTCTAGCTCCAACACATCCCTCCTGAGGACTGGAGTATTCTACTCCAAATGCTGTCGGAGTTTTATAAAGTGGTAGGATTATAGTTTTATCTCTGGAATATATCCCCTTCTTTATGCATGCTAATATTCTGCCGGTTTTGGCAGCTGCAGCTTGATATTGCATGCTATTGCCTAGTCTATCCTCTACTAAGACTCCCAGAACTTTCTCCATTTTTGTTTTTAGTCCCCTAGTGCAAAACCTTACACTTCTCCACATTAAACCTCATTTGCCATGTAGTTGCCCACTCTGTTATTTTGTTCAGGTCATTCTGTAAGATATTTGCCTCATGTTGTGAAGTTATTGCCCTACCCAATTTTGTGTCATCTGCAAAAACTGATATCGAGCTAATGATCCCGTCCTCAATGCTGTTTATGAATAAATTGAACAAGGTTTGTCCCAGGACTGAGCCTTGGGGGACCCCACTTACCACCCCAGACCAGTCTGAGTATGCGCTATTTATTAGAACCCTTTGGACACGCCCTTTTAACCAGTTCCGTATCCAAGAGCAAACCTTGTGGTCGATGCTTGCAGACCTTATTTTATAAATTAAGCTCTTGTGGGGAACTGTATCAAACGCCTTAGCAAAATCCAGGTACACCACATCCACTGGTCTCCCCCTATCTAGCTCACAGCTCACCTCCTCGTAGAATGTTAAGAGATTGGTTTGACAAGGACGCCCATTTGTAAACCCGTGCTGATAACTGCTGCTGATGATGTTGTCTTTGGCAAACTCTTGGATATAGTCCCTTATCCTCCCCTCCAGAAGTTTACATACTATTGACGTCAGGCTGACTGACCTCATTTTGTCTCTCATAGTTGGAAGTATACCTATGATGAAAATTACAGGCCTCTATCGTCTTTTTAAGTGGGAGAACTTGCACAATTGGTGGCTGACTAAATACTTTTTTGCCCAACTGTAACTGCTGTGATTCATCTGTTGTATTGCCACATTTCCTAGAGGAGCCAAAGCCATGCGGTCACTTGATCACTTTAAAAAATATATTTACACTGGTATTTATTACAGAATGTATGCTGCAAATGTTATGGCTGCATTTGGGGTCTATACACACAAGAAGCAGAAAAAAATGGCAAAAACTATGGTGGAAAGAGCAGAGGAAAAAATGCATGTAGTTATAGTCTTGTTTAAAAAAGACACAAGTCTATCCAGTTCAACCAATAGAAGAGAAAAAAGAAATAGTAGCTCATAATACTCAACAGTGTAGGAGAGTGTGGGGGCATTTGCTTTTCTAAGCATTTTTTCCAAAGCATTCCCTTCTGCTTATTTTTAATTTCATAACATTCCCCTCTACTAATATTTTGTTATCGGTGCACATTTGAAAACGCTTAACACTCCTAAATGCAGCATTTAGTCTTTTATTTAATGAGGTTTTTTTTTTTTTTTTTTTTCCTGCCTGAAAACACCTCTTAAAAATGCCAAGGGAGATTTTTTTCTTTCTGCCTCTAAATGCAGTAATGTGCATTAACACATAGGGATAACATTGAGTTGCTCATACAGGCAGGAGAAATTTAAAAAAAATGCAAATTTCCAGTAAAAAACGCATTTCTCTTTCGTTCATTGACGGACACAGCTCCATATCTTCGTGGTCAATGTGTATTTATGCTGGTCTCCAAAAGAGGACACTAGGCGGAAATAATTTGACCATGCCTATAGGGCAGTCCCAGTGGGTATACTCCCACTTCTCTCTATTGGACTTCAGTTTTTTCTGCCTTGTCAAGAGTAAGGACCTAGTACCTTGCTGGGAATCTCTGGTCCTAGCATTTTTTCCTTTTTAAAAAAAGTTTTCCCCCCATTCCTTCTCAGTGTCTTGGAGTTTTTTGCCAAAGCAGTGTAGATCAGAGTTTGGCCTTGGGTACCTTAAAAGGCCAGATGTCGGCCCTGTCGTTTCTTCTTTCAACACCCGTTGGCCACAAATTCCTTGATTCAAACTTTTGTCCATGGGTGCCGCCACCTGGCTCCCCCTGTTAGGTCCCTATTGCCTCTGCGGGACTTCAATTTGGTGCTGTCTGTTCTTCAGAAACCATCTTTGAAAATATTTGTGAGATTCCTCTGCTAACTTTGACACAGGTCGCTTTCTTGGTGGCTATTCTGCGCACAGGGTGTCGGAGCTGGCTGCGTTGTCCTGTCGTTCACCTTATAGGGTGGTTCACAGAGACAAGGTTGTGCTTCACACCGGTCAGTCGTTCCTTCCTAAAGTCGTCTCTGGTTTCCATTTGAATGACATTGTGTTGCTTTCTCTGTGGCCTAAGCCTCCTAAAGAGATTGCCTTACATCCTTTGGATGTGGTTTGGGTAATCAGGGTGTACCTGGCTGCGACTGAGTCGTTCCGGAAATCGTATTCTCTGTTTGTCCTTGCGGATGTACCCCATAAAAGGGATGGCTGTGTCTGCTGCGACCATTTCCAAATGGATCAGACAGACGGTGGTGCAGGCCTATTCCATTAAGGGTCAAGATTCTCCTTTACCTGTTAAGGCGCATTCTACAATGGTGCTTAGTGCTTCCTGGGCCATGTGTCATCTGGGGTCAGTAATGCAGGTATGCAAGGCGGCCACATGGTCGTCTGTGCACACTTTTACAAAATTTTATTTTGTTTCGGGATGTCCCATCAGTCAAGAAGATATGGGGCTGTGTCCGTCGAACGAGAGAGAGAACTGGATTTTTGTCTTTCGTAAAAATCCTTTTCTCTTATGTTCATTGACAGATACAGCACCTGCCCCTCTATTGAGTTGGGTTTGATGTTCTTCTGACACTGCTTTTTTCAAAACTGAAGTCCTAAAGCAAGAAGTGGGAGTATACCCCCTGGGAATGCCCTATAGGCGTGGTCAATTTTTATTCCGCTTAGTGTCCTACTCCTTTGGAGACCAGCATAAACCCATTGGTCAAGAAGATATGGAGCGGTGTTCGTCAGTGAACATCAGAGTAAAAGATTTTACGGTAAGACATTTCAGTTTTTAAGCCCAGTGTGCGTGGACACTTAAAGTGATTGTAAAGTCATTTTTTTTTTTTTTTTTTTAACATGTTTTACTTACCTGCCCCATGTAGTTGGTTTTGAGCAGAGTGGCCCGGATCATTTTCTGTAATCCTGGTCCCTCCCTCCTATTGAGTGCCCCCAAAGCAAGCAGCCCCGCTCCTTCTCTCTCCTCATTGGCTCACTGACTTTGACAGCAGCGGGAGCCAATCACACTGCGCTGCTGTCTCAGCCAATGCGGTGGGGAGCCCAGGGCTGCTGAGACACCCCTTCAACATCACTGGCTAGAGATGGGCTCAGATAAGTATTAGCGGGGCTGCTGCACACTTTTTTTTTTTTAAATCTGAATGCATAGAATGCATTCAGAAAAAAAAAAAAAAACCTTCTGCCTTTACAGTCCCTTTAAGCTTGGTTCTTGCATAGCCTTAAGGTTTTACGTATACCTGCATGCTTTTTGGTGCAGTGTGTTATAGAATAAAGCAAAAGTATGAAAAGGGATAAACAATTGCTCATTTAACAAAAGTCCTCTATAGTACAGTCCTGAGGTGTTTTCAGAAATGTGGTTGAAAGTGAAGAGCAGAGCATTGCAGTGAAAGGGTTAATCAGCTTTAATAAACGTAGAGTTGTATTTTCTTGCATCTAAAATATTCATACTTTGTGGCAGCTGATTTGGGAGGAGGGTTGTTACTGATTCCTAAACATTTTCATATTTACCTTAATACGAGGAATGATTAAAAAATGTTTAGGCTTTATAACCACTTTAAATTGGAAAAAAATAAAATTAGAATAAAATTTATTAAAGGGAGGAAAAAAAATGTTTACCCTGTTGCCTTGCACGCACATGCATGCAACTTTAAACGTGCACAGGGTGTTTGTTTCACGTGTTTGTAAATTGTGACTGCACCGCACCTGAGGTTACACCGCAAACACTGGAGTGAAAATAATAATGCTAGGGACACATGGTTAACGCTAAATGGATATTTTACAGTGTTGCCTATGGAGAATTTTGGTTATCGTAGTTTTTTTGCGCTATCACAGGTGCACTCAATTTTTGGAATTGACCGATTTAGTATCTGTTTACTTAACAACTTTAGCCCCGGAAGATTTGGCTGCTCAAAGTCCAGGCCCTATTTTGCGGTTCGGCACTACGTGACTTTAACGGACAATTGCGTGGTCGTGCGACTCTGTACCAAAACAATATTGACATATTTTTTTCCCCACAAACAAAGCTTTCTTTTGGTTGTATTTGATCACATGTGCGATTTTTTTTTTTTTATTTTTTGCGCTATAAACAAAAAAAGACAGACAATTGTGAAAAAATATTTTTCACATTTTTTTATATGAAATTCTCAAAAAAAAAAAAAATGTAAAAATCAAAATTTTTTAACATTTTAGGCCAATTTGTTTTCTGCTGCATATTTTTGGTAAAAAAAAATCGCAATAAGCGTTTACTAACTATGGGAAAGATTTATATAATTTTTGTTTTTTACTATTAATAGCGGCGATCTGCTTTTTTTTTTCTGCGGGACTGCGACATTGCGGCGGCCAGATTGGACCCCTGACAGACATTTTTGACACTTTTGGGAGTACCAGTGATATTACTACAGTAATCAGTGCTATAAATATGCACTGTTTCTGTCAAAATGACACTGGCAGGGAAGGGGTTAACTTTTTTGGTGTTTAAGGGGCTAAGTGTGACCCTAGAGGCGTGATTCTAACTGTCAGGGGGCCTGGCTTGTTAGATCATCACAGACACATGCAATCCTATATAGCAGGATCGCATAGCCTCTGTGATGATCTTAGGGAGAATGACAGACGGCTGTGTTTACATCAGCCGTCTGTCTTTCTCCCTCTGCAGCGGGAGATGGTGAGTGACCGGCGGCCATCGGAGCCGCCGGTCACTCGCTCTAGCTCCCCAGGGAACGAGCGGGGGTGGCAGCGCACGCACGCCCCCCACAGGCGGCTGAGCGAGTGATGTACCCCTACGTCACTTTGCCCAGCAGTGGCTGCCTGCCGCAGTATATCTGCGGTGGGCGGTCGTTATGTGGTTAACGCAACCCTATCTTACAAAAATTGGTATTCTTTTGTGTTATTTGCACTAACATTCATTTTAGTATTTTTCTCCCCTTTTATGTATACTCTGTTTATTGTAAGTTTCAAATTGTTACACAAGTCATGAACCAGTAGAAAAACAATATCACCACCCGTACAAAGGCATGCAGAAACAGTTTACAATGTACAGTGGAGATGGATGTGGTTCATCGCATCTCCTAGGTTTGTTAAATGCTACTGACACATTGGTATTAAGCAGCATGCAATTAAACATATCAGAAACCCTAAGCGGCACACAATATCCAAGATTTATCAAACACTTCAACCTAGTAGGGTAAGTGAACTTAAAAGGCACTTGTCTGTAGCACTAACAATACAGTGAAGTCAAATCAGAAACAAAAAATCAAAGAGCAATCATGCTCGTAGATAAGCATAAATACATCAACAAGATAACAAAAGCAACAGAGATTTGCATGAGAGAAACATTTTGGACCTGGAGAAGGCACTGTCATGAAACAGCTGGGAGAGGAAAAAGAAAGGGGGGATATGGGAACGTGGGGGGGGGGGGGGGGGCAGAGAAGCGTGAAAAATCACACCTGAGACTTGGTAGATAAAGAAAAAAAAAAAAAAACAGAGCATATGGGGGGGGGGGGTGTTGTAAGAATGAGGGGGACTGGCTCTAGATATTAAAAGGTTTTTGCTGGGGTGCAAAAGTATTCCCAGTGTGTCCACACCATCATAGGATGGTCCAGTGGTTCATCCCTCCGCATAAATCATCCTTTCCATGGATTGTATTTTGTTCATCTCCCACACCTGTTCTGCTTTAGAGGGGCTAAACGGTTTAATGCCGATTAAGAGCTATGACTGTTCTAGCCACCGTGATCATGTGACATTTAATATCCTTTCTAAAGCATTAAAACATTTCTGGGATCGACTACAAGATGAGAACGTTGGGCTGGAGAGAGGTAGTCGTTATTTCATTATATTTGCTATATATTGTTGACTAGAAAGAAGCAACGAGGGGGCATTAGGCCCCAAATATGTCATGGTCCCTTTATTCACCAGGCATTTCCAACAAACTTCTGGATTAGCAGGGTCTAAAATATGTAGTTCAATGGGGCAACTGTTTAGTTTTTAGGCGATGTTTAGTCGAGACAGAGTTTAACCACTTAAGCCCCGGAGGATTTTCCTGCTAAAAGACCAGGGGGTATTTTGCGATTCGGCACTGCGTGACTTTAACGGACAATTGCGCGGTCGTGCGACGCTGTACCTAAACGAATTTGACGTCCTTTTTTTTCCCACAAACAGAGCTTTCTTTTGGTGGTATTTAATCACCTGTGCGATTTTTTGATCACGCGCTATAAACAAAAAAATAGCGACAATTTTGCAAAAATAGCAATATTTTTCACATTTTTTTATATGAAATTCCCCCCCAAAAAAATGTAAAAATCAAAATTTTTTAACATTTTTGGCCAATTTGTTTTATCCTACCTATGTTTGGTAAAAAAAATCGCAAAAAGCGTATTTTGATTGGTTTGCGCAAAAGTTATCGCGTTTACTAACAAAGGGAAAGATTTTTGTCATTTTTGTTTTTTTTTTAACGCGTAATGGCGGCGATCTGCGATTTTTTTTGCGGTACTGCGACATTGCGGCGGACAGATCGGACCCTTGACTGACATTTTTGACACTTTTGGGGTTACCAGTGACATTTCTACAGTAATCAGTGCTATACATATGCACTGTTACTGTAAAAATACACTGGCAGTGAAGGGGTTAACTTTATTTGGGAGGGAGGGGCTGTGTGTGTCCCTAGGGGCGTGATTCTTACTGTGATTGGCTGTAGCTCTAGCTGTAAGGACACTGATCAACGGATCTACATACTAGATCCGAGTAATCAGTGTCTTTACAGCGATGAGAATGACAGGCAGCTTGTTTACACAAGCTGCCTGACATTCTCCCTCTTCCCCCGACGATCGCCGAGTGGCCGGCGGACATCGGGTCCGCTGGTCACACGCGCGGGGGGGTGCGTGACCGCGCGGGAGCGGGAGCGCGCCTCCGCGGGCGCGCGCTCGCTCCCCAGACCCTCCCAGGCTAGTGACGTTAATTTACGTCACTCTGCCTGGCAGGGGCTGACCGCCGCAGTAAATCTACTTGCGGCGGTCGGCAAGCAGTTAAGTAAGGGAGAGGGATCTATTCCAGTCGGCCTGTGAAATGGACAAAGCCAACTCTGATCCCATCTGAACAGAAATGAAGGATTGTCTGAGGAGTGTGCGTTAACATTATGTAAATGGTAGAGAGGACATGGGTAGGTCTCTGCTCCTATAATAAATGATTAAAGTCTGGCAGAGGTCTGTTTAATGGAGAAGTCTAGGTCAGTGAACAGATCCAAGTCCAAAGCTGATGGTACTGTAGCCAATCCAAACCCCATTCAAATGCTCTACAAGGGGACAAATGAAGGGGAGGAAGTTTACCATTGGCAACAGTCTACACCAGCCTGGTGATGTTGCTGGGCCATGAAAAAATAGGAGTCATGGGTCCTATCTATGTGGATAGGGTCTTTTTACCTTAAAGGGGTGTCCCAGACCCATAACGTGGAAACTATCTGCAAAGGTAGGTCTTTCGATGGGATTTGTAGGTATAGGGGATATCCAAGGCAGCGATTTAAATTTCATGGAGTGGACATCCTCTAAAAATACCCGTTGTTTTGACTCGGCATTTTAGAACCAATCCACGATTCTGGTGACGGAAGCAGATTGTAAGTAGAGAGGGAAACCAGGAAGACATACGATTTTACCTATAGCATAACCTTGCAAAATATAGGGTTATAGTTCAGATCCAACAATTTAGAAGGATCATTGGGGATGTCAATATCTAAGTGTTTTAATGGCAACAGGTGCCGTTAAAGGGAAGTTTCCTTGAAGCAGATTTTGGTCCTGGGCCACTATGGAAATGTTGAGGGCTTCAGTCTTGCTATTATTGACTTTGAATCTGCTTAGGGCACAGAATCAGTCAAACTCATGTATTAAATTGGGAATGATTACTTGGTTAGTAATAGTAATTTATCAGCGGCAATTTATTTGTTTTTGACCCCATTTCCCTGGATGTTGGCTTTACTATGGATAGTCGTAGTCTAATGGGGGAATAAGGGGCAACCCTGACTAGTCCCGTTGGAAAGTAAACCATTTGTGCAGATCCTAGCACTAGCCTTATTGTATAAATCTATTTGTCTATTTGTTATATCAGAGGGCTAATACCTAGCTGTATTTTGGTTTCCTCTGGAAAGCACCATCTTATCTTGTCCAAATGCCTTTTAAGCATCAATGAAAAGGGGACAGGATGGGATGATGCGCTTCTGTGCATACTCTAAAAGGTTAAGGGTTTAGTGTGTTGTCCCAGGCTTCTCAGGCTAACCTGAAGCTGGCTTGATCCAGATATGTGTGGACCAGAAGAATAGGTATTAGCTTGTTCGCTATAATTTAAGCATACAATTTTAAATTAATGTTAGTAAGTGATCTTCCCTTGTAACTATGCATTTGATAAACAGTTGCATAAATATTGTGTAATGTATGTATGTATGTATGTATGTATGTATATATATATATATATATATATATATATATATATATATATATATATATATATATATATATATAAAAAATCTATTTTTATCTATCGTTCATTAACGGACGCAGTCTGATGCATATCAGTAGGGTTATACTGCCCCCTACAGGATTAGGACACTAGGCAGAAAAAAAGTTCTGGCTACCGCTTTAATCTGCCTAGCCAGGAGTAAGGACCTAGTTCCTTGCTGGGATCTCTGGCCTTGGAAAGTTTTTTTTTTTTTTTTTTATATGTATACTTTTTTAACTAGCCTTTTTCCTTTTCAGCAACTATGCCGGGCTGGGCCCCTATATCCAGTGGTCACCCTAGTCGGGCCAGCGAGCGCATGCAGGCCTTAGCTCCGCGCTGGGTCGGCCGCAACATAGTCTCACTGGACTGGGACTGGCCCCCGCGAGTTAAAGGTCTCGCCAGGACGCACACGACAGGGTCTAGGCTTATGTCGCAGCGTTCCTATTTGGCAGACAGCCCCGCCATTTCTGGTATGGTGAGTAAACATCCATCCCGTCCCTCCCCCTGCGGATTTTGGGATGGATGCGGGCCCCCTCCCCTGAGATCTCTTTTGCAGGCCGCATGGGTGGCTGGGGAGTTTCACGTCCACGACGCTCGGCCGAACGTGCAGGGGGGGGGGGGGCCTTGGTGAGGTTCCAACAGCTGGATGGTGTAGATGGGCTGGATGGTGTAGATGGGCTGGATGGTGTAGATGGGCTGGCAGGGGGGGTCCCCCCTATGTGTCCCAATTACCCCAGGGCCGCCATTTTCTTGTAGCCTTTGTCTGCGTCTATGGCGGCGGCCATGTTGGTACACCCGTTTTCTGCCATTTTGCGGTAAATTTTTTGCTGTGAAGGCTGGTGGGAGTGCCTGGAAGCGTTCACCGTGGGCAGTTCCCTGGCTCACTTCCTTTCATTGAGCCACAGATGAGACCCTCCTAATCTGATTGCTATTCTGGGGACAGTGAGTCATGAGGGTAGTCTCTCCCTCTCTGTGGGGGTTCATTAGCGCATGTCTGACTTCGGGGGGGGGGGGTGGCGAGCTGTGGGGCCGCTTCTTTTTAAAGTAAAAAAAGTAATTTTTGGCATTTTTTTGCAAATTTTGCTGGCGGGTTCCTCAGGTCCAGTATGAACTCTGCAGGCCATGTGTCCCCACCTGACCCCCCTCACGGAGGCCGCAGGGCCTTCCGGATCCCCATTGTCTGTCAATGCATTTTCTGCGGTTCAGGAAGCATTTGGGCCCGGGTGGAGGTGGGCTATAACGTTTTCTCCACCTACCCCTGCCTCATCTGATGTCTCAGTTTCTGAATCTGACTCAGCCGCCGCAGACATGGGCCTCCCTGCCGGGTCTGTTACCTCGCGCCCTTTCTCCTTGGATGATGATTACATTTCTAACCTCCCCTGCCACGCTTGATACAGGTGCTGGTGGATGCACTGGCTGTTTTCAGTGTGTGACACCCTGCAATTTGGAGAACACAGCGGTGGCTGCGCCTGGGGTGCAGATAGCATCTTACTCTCACATGCCACCCGGAGCAGCTTATTTAGCTAGCATGTTCATGTAGGATGGGACCGTCTGAGACGTTCCCCTGGGGTGTCTAAGCGGCTGCTAGAAGTTAACCTTTTGGGGAGTCTCTGGTACAGAGGACTGTTCCACCTTTGGTGGACGTATGATCTCTAGCTGAATAGGACTACCGTTGTTCCAGGTGAGGAATCCCTCCCTGTCCCTTAAGGACTTGGGGCGATAGGATGGCGTGGACTGTGGCCTGCGATCTGTACTCCCTGGCGTAGTCTGCACTAGGAACAGTGTTTCTTTTCCCTTGCCACACAGACTCTGCCTGATGGGCAGAGTTCCAACGCCGTGACTCTGTGGTGGGGCAAGTCCCTCCTGCCCTGGGGGAGCTGTTGGACCAGCTGGTGCAGGGGCTGCAATTTCTTTGCAATGCCCCGCTGGTCAAGTCTCCTTTTTCTTGGGTCACCTGTCGGTTTCGGCGGTGGTTGTCCAGCGTATACTTGACCTGAGTGTTGGTTTGTGGATCACACTTCTAAGAAGGCCTTAATGGATCTCCCTTTTCAGACGAATCGCCTGTCTGGCGCTGCCCTGGATGACGTTATATAAGGGTCTCATGGTGGGGAAGAGTGCGTTTTTTCCACAGGCTAACAAGGGTAAGGGCCTTCATCACAGACGGGGTTCCTCCCTTTCGGCTTCACTCAGCCTGAAGGTGCATCCTCTCCTATCAAGGGGGTGGCGGTGGGCATCCTTTCCGATTCTGGGACCTGCGGCTGGCCCGGATCCCAGGCAGCTGGGTTCAGGAGGTCATACGGTCCTGTTGCAAGATCGAGTTTCGATCTGTGTTTTTTTTCCAGAAAGGTTTTCCCTTCCAATGTTCGGCTCTCTCTGGATCGCTTTCAAAGCTGCCTACCTTCACATCCCTTTCTGTTCGGGACACCTATGGGTTCTCTGTGTTTTGCCGTGGGGATGGATCTCGATCAGTTTGTGGCGTTACCCCTTGGTCTCGCTTATGCTACTTAGGTCTTCACAAAAGTGTTGGCTCCGGCCCTGGCGCTGTTGCTGCAGCGGGGAGTATCGGTTCTGGTTTCGGTGCTGACAACGAAGTTGGAAGTCACCATGACGATTCAGGAGGAGTTCAGGTGGGTTCTGAACCTTCAGAAATCATCTCTGGTCACTCCGTTGAGACTGGACTTCTGAGCCTGACTTTGGACTCAGTCAGGGTGTTTCTCCCTCCGGAGAAAAAACTTTTGGAACTTCACACTGCGGTTCAATGTTTACTGTCCCGCACATGGTGGTCCCTTCGGACCTGCATGCGAGTTCTGGGACTGTTGGTGTCGTCTTTCAAGAAGGTCCCTTTAGCTCAATCCCTTTTGGGGATCTCCTAGAAGGCAATCCTTCTCGAATGGGACTAGAATACAAATTCTCTGAACTTGCGGATCCAGGTGACCAGGGAGTCTTGATCTGGAATCCTTCCTCCCCTTTTTACTGGACAATGGTCACCTGTCCAGGTGGGGTGGAGTCCTCGGCAGGTTGTCTGCTTCGGGAGTATGGTTCCTGGAGGATCCAGGTTACCGATTACTGTCCTTAGAGCGATCCGTCTCTGCCTAATTCACTGTATCGGGTACCTGCAGCTGTCCGGTGCATGTTCAATTGCCTAAGCGATTGAATCCTTTTGCAGGATCGAGGCAGAAGGCATTTTGGACATTCTCGTGGCTCCGGACTGGCCTCGCCGAGCTTGGTCGCCGACCTGGTCAGGCTAGCCGCTGACGTTCCTTGGAGAATTCTTCTCAGGGAGGTTTTATTGTCTTCAGGGCCGATCTCCCATCCAGCTATACGGTCGCTGGCTTGCCGGCTTGGCTGTTGAAGGACAGAGGATTGTCTGCTTCAGTTAATACCACCTTGCTTAAAGCGTAGGAAGCATCTTCTAGGATGATTTTTTTCATCATACGAGCAAGTCGTATGTTGCGTGGTGTGAGTCTCCTTGGTCTCCCCCTCTCTCTTACTCGGTAGCCCGGATCCTTCAATGGGGAGTTGATCAAAAGTTGGCCTTGAGTACTGTCAAGGGTTTGGTTTTTCGGCTTTGGCAATTTTCTTCCAAAGGCCATTAGCCGCCCGTTCCCTGGTGCGTTACTTCTTCCAGGGGGTGCGACACTTGTCACTAACTGGGGACCTTGCTTTGGTGCACTCGGTTCTTCAAAACCCTCAGTTTGAGAGTATCGAGGGTATCCCTTGCCTACCTTTTATTATGGAAGGTGGCCTTCTTGGTTGCTTTCACTCTGCGCGCATGGTGTCTGCACTGGCAACATTGTCCTGTCGTTTGTCCCTTTATATATTGGTTCATGGGGCCAAGTGGTACTTCGTCCAGATCCGTCCTTCCCTCCAAAGGTGTTTTTTAGTGTTCACTTGCACAAGGACATTGTATTATCACTTGTGTCCTAAGCCCCCACATCCTAAGGAATGTGCGTTGCATTCTCTGGATAGTGTTCGGGCACTCAAGGTGTACTTGTACTAGTGAGTCTTTTCGTAAGTCAGGTTCGCTCTCTTTTGTCACAGATGGCCCAAGAACAGGGCTGCCTGCATCTGCTGCGTCTATTTCCAGATGGATCGAACAGTCGGTGCAGGCTTTTTCAAATAAGGGTCAGCTCCCACCTTTCCCTGTTTCGGCGCATTCTACTTGGGCGCCTGGTGCTTCCTGGGCTTTTCGCCATACAGGCATCTGTGCTTCAGGTTGCAATTTTGAGATAGATTTGCTGGCATCTGCAGATGCCTCTTTTTGGCCGCAATGTTTTTGCTAGCTGCTGTCTGGAAGGCTTTTGGCCTTCTTTAAGGGTGTTTACTGTGTTTTTTTCAGATGGGCCTCATCTTTGTTCTGATGAGTCCCATGTTGCCTGGTCGGCTATGTTTCGCTTTGGGGACTTGTTCTTTTCTGCTGTTCCCACTGCTTTAGGACGCCCCTACTGATAGGGATCAGAGAACTGCATCCATCAATAAACAATAGAGAAAACTGATTTTTGACTTAACGTAAAATCCTTCCAAGTTCATTGACGGGACGCTGTACCCGCCCCTCTATTTTGAGTTGGGTTGGTATTACTTTGACACTGCTTTGATACAAATCTGGCATCCTATGCAGGAAGAGAGAGGGTGTACCCTCCGGCACTGCCCATAGGCGTAGCCAGAACTTTTTTTCTGCCTAGTGTCCTACTCCTGTAGGGGGCAGTATAATCCTACCGATATGGATCAGAGAGCACTGCGTCTGTCAATGAACGATAGAGAAAAGGATTTTACGGTAAGTCAAAAATACAGTTTTTAGCAAGATTTTCTCTGGATTTTTCCTGTGAGGTCTACAAGCAACTATGCTGGATTTGGGCGACGGGCTATCTGTTTAGATCCAGTGGTCACCCCAACCAGCCAACGAGCGCGCACAGGCTTTAGTTCCGTGCTGGGTCGGCCGCAACATAGTCCCCCTGGACAGGGACTGGCCCCGTGAGTTAAACGTCTCCCCAGGTCGCATACGGCTGGGTCTATGCCCGAGTCACAGCGGTCCTATTTGGCCGACAGCCCCCCCACTTCGGCGTACAGGGATCCTGTCAGGAGATGGAGCCCACCTGTGTTCCTGGTATGGTAAGTAAATGTTCCCCCCTCACCCCCTGGCAGATTTTGGGGTGGACGTGGGGGCCCCTCCCTGGGATGGTCGGACCATCACAATCCGGGGTTCCCCTGTGTCCTGTCACGCACCCCTTCTACCTGCCCCCCCTTTATGCTGGGGGCCATTTGGGCCTACTCCCAGGGGCTGGGACCGCATTCCAGACTGGATGCGGGGGTGGGGGTTGCGCCGCTGGTGACGGACGAACAATCGCGCGGAGGGGTGGGGGGTGTGTTTCCTCTGTACCTCCAGGCCCACCTATCTTCAGCTGCTCTGCAGGCCGCGCGGGGCTGCCATTTTCTTGTAGCATCGGCCATCTTGGTACACCCTCTCTTACATTTTGTGGTGCTTTTTTCTGATAGGACTCTGGGAGTTCCTAGAGGCATTTTTGTGTGGGTGGAGCCCCTCCCTAAATCCTAGGTGTTTTCTCAGCTCATTTTCTTTTGGATGGAGCTTGCTGCTATGTGCAGACATTCTGGGGCTTCTGCTGCTTCTTGGGACAGTGAGTCTGGGGGTCTCCAGCGCAATTGCTTAACCTTCGGGGGGCACGGCAGTGCAGCACTGTCTCTTCTAACAGTAAGGATGAAATTTCTACCTCCACTGCCGTGCAAGATAAGATGCTGGTGGACACACTAGTTTCTGTGCGTAAGATCCTGAAAATGGAGGACGCAGCTGTGGCTGGGGCGCAGGTTGCGTTTGGCACTTGCAAGCCATCCAGAGCGGCAAATGTTTTTCCCTTTCCCGTGTATTGGCATGCTCAAAAAAGAATGGGACCACCCAAATCATTCCCCTGGGGTGTCTAAGCGGATTGCTAGACACTACCATTTTGAGGAGTCCCTGATAAAGAAGTGGACTGTGCCACCTACAGTAGACACTCCAGTCTCAAGACTGAATAAGGCTACTGTTATCCCAGTGGAGGATTCCCCGTCCTTTAAGAATCCGGAGGATAGGAAGGCGGAGGCTGTGGCCCGCAATATGAACTCCCTGGCGGGGTCTGCACTGAGACCGGTGTTTACGTTTGCCCTTGTCACGCAAACGTTGACGGAAAGAGCGAAGTTACTACACCGTGACTTGGAGGGGAAACAGGTCCCTTCTGCCTTTGCGGAGCTGTTGGACCAGCTGGTGCAGGGGCTGCAATTTGTTTGCGATGCCGTGCTGGACACTGCTCCCATATTGGGCTGACTGACAGTTTCGGCAGTGGTCCTCCGGCGTATACTTTGGCTAAAGTGCAGGTCTGTGGATCAGACTTCATAGAATGCCTTGACCGATCTACCTTTTCAAGGAGATCGCCCGTTTGGCGCTATCCTGGACAACCTCATTAAGGGTTTCGCAGGGAGGAAGAGCACCTTTCTTCCACAGGCTAACAAGGGTAAGGACCCTCGTTGCAGACAGGGTCCCCCCTCCTCCGCACACTAAAAGTTTTTTCGTTCCTCAGCTTCAGTCGATAAGGCAAAGCCCTTCAAGACTCCCTCGGGTGGGTCCAAGCAACCCTGGTCTAGCAAACAAAAGTCCAATTTCTCCAGACCTGCCGACAAGACCTCCTCAGCCGGAAGGTGCGCCCTCACCCATATCTGGGGTGGGGGGACGTCTTTGCCGATTCCCGGACCTTTGGCTATTCCGGATACCAGACAAATGGGTTCAAGAGGTCATACGGTCCTGTTACAAGATTGAGTTTCGATCTGTCCCTCTGATGATGTTTTTCCCTTCCAGTGTGCGACTGTCCCCAGGTCACTTACTGGCGCTCTTTGGGGCAGTTCGGGACCTGGTGCAACGGGGGGGGGGGGGGGGGTAATGGTTCCGTGTGTGGAATGTTTTCAGGGCTTTTATGCAAACCTGTTCACAGGAAGGAAGGCAAGGTGTGTCCAATCCGGGACCTGAAAGCACTAAATTGTTTAGTGCGAGTTCAAAAGTTAAAGATGAAATCAGTTTGCAAGGTGGTGGCCTCCCTACATCAGGGTGATTTCCTGGCCTCCATAGACATCAAAGATGCCTACCTTCACATCCCATTCTGTGCAGGACACCAACGGTTACTCTGTTTTGCCGTGGGAGAGGATCACTCTGTTTTTGGCGTTGCCCTTTGGTCTCGTCTCTGCTTCTTGGGTCTTCACAAAGGTGTTTGCTCCGATCCTGGTGCTGTTGCGGCAACGGGCGATATCGGTCCTGGACAATCTTCTCCTTGCGGGGTCTCCCACGTTGCTAGAAACAAATCTGACTATCACCGCAAGAACTCTGGAGGAGTTTGGGTGGATTCTGAACCTTCAGAAGTCATCCATGGTTTCTTAAATGAGACTGGATTACCTTGGACTCGTCCTCAACCAGGGTGTTTCTTCCTTAGGAAAAACTCCAGACTGCGGTTCAGCTGTTGCTGTCCCGCAAATGGTCGTCCCTTCGGACCTGCATGAGGGTTCTGGGACTGATGGTGTCATCCTTTGCGGCGGTCTCCTTCGCTCAATTCCACACAAGGATCCTCCAGAAGGAAATCCTTCTCAAATGGAACAGGAATCAAAATTTTCTGGACATTCAGATCCAGCTGACCAAGGAGTCCCTGATCTGGTGGCTTCAGTCCCCGGTGCTCCCTATATATTGGACAGTTGTCACCACGGATGCAAGTCTTTCTCCCTATATATCCTTTCTCCCTATATATTGGACAGTTGTCACCACGGATGCAAGTCCGTCCTTATTGGAGGTGGGGGGGGGGGGGGGGCAGTTCTCGGCAGGTTGTCTGCTCAAGAAGTCTGGTCCCTGAAAGAAACCAGGTTACCAATGTACTGGAGCTGAGAGCGATCCGGCTTTGCCTAGTACACTGGACCGAGCACCTGCGGGGTTGTCCAGTGCGCATTAAATCGGACAATGCCACGGCTGTGGGTTATGTCGATCACCAAGGGGGCACCAAAAGTGCTCTTGCGGCCTTGGAAGTGGTGGGCCTCCTTCGTTGGGCGGAATGCTTTGTTCAAGCTCTCTCCGCTGTTCACATTCCAGGAGCGGAAAATTGGCCGGCGGATTACCTCAGTCGACAAGCTTTGGATGCGGGGGAATGGTCCCTCCATCCAGAGGTGTTCCAGCAGTTGTGCCTTTGTTGGGGCACTCCAGATGTAGATCTGTTCAGGGTTCGTACGGTCATGAAAATCCTGGAAAAGTCATGGAATTTTGTGCAACTATTTAATTTAGAAAATGTCTCCGGGCCCCCTCTATTCTGTGGGAGTGGGGGACAGTACGTGGACTATTTTCTCTGTTTCGGGTTTAGACGGATTAATCAGCCGCAGCGCGCTGCACAGCTGAAGCCTGGTCACTGGCCTCTTCAATATGAATAGACCGTGACAGGTTAGGAACTCTGCGGCGGATTGATCCGCCTAAACCTGAAACCAAGAAATAGTGCACTTGCTGTCCCCGCTCCCAGGTGCGTACCAGTGGGGGGGAGGGGGCGCACTGGGGTGTGTCAGCTGGGCCGCCCGCATCTCCGCACTGGGGGGTGTCAGGCCGCACTGGGGGGGGGGGTGTCAGGCCGGTGTCCGCCGGGCCGCCTACATCGCTGCACTGGGGGGTGTCAGGCTGGTGTCCCCCGGGCCGCCCGCATCGCTGCACTGGGGGGTGTCAGGCCGGTGTCCGTCGGGCCGCCCGCATCGCCGCACTGGGGGGTGTCAGGACGAGGCCACCCACATCTCCGTGTGAAGAAGGCAGCGGCAGGGAGAAGGTCAGTGAGAGGGTCTGAGCAGCCTTGTTTTGTGTGCTAGATAGGAGGGGGATGGGATGGGGCAGCTGCATATTCCTCCTACTGTCGCTGAATGCTTGTTACTCCTCCTCTCAGCGGCTGCAGGAGGAATATGGAAAGTTCAATTCATCTATATGCAGCTGCCCCATCCCCCTCCTATACAACTTCCTTTGCTGCCCCCCCCCCAGTGCTCTTTGCCCCCCCCAGTGCTCTTTGCCCCCCCCAGTGCTCTTTGCCCCCCCCAGTGCTCTTTGCCCCCCCCAGTGCTCTTTGCCCCCCCCCAGTGCTCTTTGCCCCCCCCCCAGTGCTCTTTGCCCCCCCCCAGTGTTCTTTAGCCCCCCCAGTGCTCTTTGCCCCCCCCCCCCAGTGTTCTTTAGCCCCCCCAGTGTTCTTTAGCCCCCCCCCTAGTGTTCTTTAGCCCCCCCCCTAGTGTTCTTTAGCCCCCCCCAGTGTTCTTTAGCCCCCTCCCTAGTGTTCTTTAGCCCCCTCCCTAGTGTTCTTTAGCCCCCTCCCTAGTGTTCTTTAGCCCCCTCCCTAGTGTTCTTTAGCCCCCTCCCTAGTGTTCTTTAGCCCCCTCCCTAGTGTTCTTTAGCCCCCTCCCTAGTGTTCTTTAGCCCCCTCCCTAGTGTTCTTTAGCCCCCTCCCTAGTGTTCTTTAGCCCCCTCCCTAGTGTTCTTTAGCCCCCTCCCTAGTGTTCTTTAGCCCCCTCCCTAGTGTTCTTTAGCCCCCTCCCTAGTGTTCTTTAGCCCCCTCCCTAGTGTTCTTTAGCCCCCTCCCTAGTGTTCTTTAGCCCCCTCCCTAGTGTTCTTTAGCCCCCTCCCTAGTGTTCTTTAGCCCCCTCCCTAGTGTTCTTTAGCCCCCTCCCTAGTGTTCTTTAGCCCTCTCCCTAGTGTTCTTTAGCCCCCTCCCTAGTGTTCTTTAGCCCCCTCCCTAGTGTTCTTTAGCCCCCTCCCTAGTGTTCTTTAGCCCCCTCCCTAGTGTTCTTTAGCCCCCTCCCCCAGTGTTCTTTAGCCCCCTCCCCCAGTGTTCTTTAGCCCCCCCCCCAGTGTTCTTTAGCCGCCCCCCCCCCAGTGTTCTTTAGCCCCCCCCCCAGTGTTCTTCAGCTCCCCACAGTGCTTTTCCCCCGCATGCTCTCTGGCTCCCCCAGTGCTCTCCTCTCCCCTCAGTGATTTCCAGTCCCCCCCCTCCCCATGTGCTCTCCATCCCCCTGGTTTTCCCTGCTCCTCCACCCCCCCCCCCCCCTGCGCCTTCCAACCCCCCTGCAATGCTTTCCAAACCCCCCCTTAATTCTCTCCAGCCCCCCCCCCCCCTCCGTGCCATTCAGCTCCTCCAGTGGTCTCTGCTTCCCCTGTGCTCTCCGGCCCCCCTAGTGCTCTTCTATCTTCTACCATGTCCGCAGTTCTTGACCTTCTCTTGTATCATGTCCGCAGTCTCTGACCTTCTCTTGTATCATGTCCGCAGTCTCTGACCATCTCTTGTATCATGTCCGCAGTCTCTGACCATCTCTTGTATCATGTCCGCAGTCTCTGACCATCTCTTGTATCATGTCCGAAGTCTCTGACCATCTCTTGTACCATGTCCGCAGTGTCTGACCATCTCTTGTACCATGTCCGCAGTGTCTGACCATCTCTTGTACCATGTCCGCAGTCTCTGACCATCTCTTGTACCATGTCCGCAGTCTCTGACCATCTCTTGTACCATGTCCGCAGTCTCTGACCATCTCTTGTACCATGTCCGCAGTCTCTGACCATCTCTTGTACCATGTCCGCAGTCTCTGACCATCTCTTGTACCATGTCCGCAGTCTCTGACCATCTCTTGTACCATGTCCGCAGTCTCTGACCATCTCCTGTATCATGTCCGCAGCCTTTGACCATCTCCTGTATCATGTCCGCAGCCTTTGACCATCTCCTGTATCATGTCCGCAGCCTTTGACCATCTCCTGTACCATGTCTGCAGCCTTTGACCTTCTCCTGTACCATGTCCGCAGCCTTTGACCATCTCCTGTACCATGTCTGCAGCCTTTGACCATCTCCTGTACCATATCTGCAGCCTTTGACCATCTCCTGTACCATGTCTGCAGCCTTTGACCATCTCCTGTACCATGTCTGCAGCCTTTGACCATCTCCTGTACCATGTCTGCAGCCTTTGACCATCTCCTGTACCATGTCTGCAGCCTTTGACCATCTCCTGTACCATGTCTGCAGCCTTTGACCATCTCCTGTACCATGTCTGCAGCCTTTGACCATCTCCTGTACCATGTCTGCTGCCTTTGACCATCTCCTGTACCATGTCTGCTGCCTTTGACCATCTCCTGTACCATGTCTGCTGCCTTTGACCATCTCCTGTACCATGTCTGCAGCCTTTGACCATCTCCTGTACCATGTCTGCAGCCTTTGACCATCTCCTGTACCATGTCTGCAGCCTTTGACCATCTCCTGTACCATGTCTGCAGCCTTTGACCATCTCCTGTACCATGTCTGCAGCCTTTGACCATCTCCTGTACCATGTCTGCAGCCTTTGACCATCTCCTGTACCATGTCTGCAGCCTTTGACCATCTCCTGTACCATGTCTGCAGCCTTTGACCATCTCCTGTACCATGTCTGCAGCCTTTGACCATCTCCTGTACCATGTCTGCAGCCTTTGACCATCTCCTGTACCATGTCTGCAGCCTTTGACCATCTCCTGTACCATGTCCGCAGCCTTTCACCATCTCCTGTACCATGTCCGCAGCCTTTCACCATCTCCTGTACCATGTCCGCAGCCTTTCACCATCTCCTGTACCATGTCCGCAGCCTTTCACCATCTCCTGTACCATGTCCGCAGCCTTTCACCATCTCCTGTACCATGTCCGCAGCCTTTCACCATCTCCTGTATCATGTCCGCAGCCTTTCACCATCTCCTGTATCATGTCCGCAGCCTTTCACCATCTCCTGTATCATGTCCACAGCCCCACACTTTTTTACCCAGGACTTGACCCCTGAGTATAGACAAGAGTAAGCGCCTCATTTGTGCATCTGTGCCATCCATACCAGTCCACCTGCACCTCCATCATGACTGTGGCTTGGGCCTAAAGAGTAAGCGCTGCATTTTGTTCATCTGACTGTGCCATCCATACCAGTCCGGGTGCACCTCCATCATGACTGCCTGAACTGAAGCTTTATGCCCAAGCAGGAGCGGCCATTAAATCTTCTTTCTACAATTAGAGTAAATTGGTTAAATTACAAGTTAACTTTATGGGGGTAACACAGTTTCAGCTAAAGTTAGTGTGTTCACAAGGTAGCAATACCAGGGAAATGCAGCTTTAAAATGTATGGCTTCATGATGAAAAGTATGAGAGGTGGCTGGAGAAAGATCAGGACCCGGGACGTGCTAAACGTACAGGGTGTCGTAAAACGTTTGACATTTCGAACATGCGAGAGGCAGCGCTGTCTAGCCATGCTAAAGGTGCAAAGCACCAGTCTGCAGCTGCGTGCTCCACAGCTTCCAATTCGATCGCTGGCTTTTTCACCCGTGCGCCTGAAGTGACCCCGGCTCGCAGCTGCGGCAGCGGTGCTTCCATCTCATCCACTGTAAAACAAGGGTCCATATTGAGTCGCGCTATATCCAGAAACGAAACTCTAACTGCAGAGGTATTGTACACTACAAAGCTTGTCATTTATTTTAGTAAAAATATGCTTGGTGTGACATGGATTTTCTTCTTATTTAACATTTATACATAGACATTTCATGAAACTTTAGGTCATTAATATTTACGTAAAGTCATGGAATTTTATTGTTAAAAATGTGTATGAACCCTGCATGCCTCTTACTAAATACCCTGGAATGTCTACTTTCCAAAAAGGGGTCATTTGGGCGGTATTTGTACTGTTCTGACATTTCAGGGCCTCAAGAAATAGATAGGCCGTCGGTACATCAGGTGTGATCAATTTTCAATGATTGGCACCATAGCTTGTAGACTCTATATCTTTCACACAGACTAATTAATGACCACTAATTTGGGATATTTTTACCAAAGATATGTAGAAGTATAAATTTTAGCCCAAATTTATGAAAAAAAATTACTCATTTGCAAAATGTTATAATAGAAACTAAAACAATGTGTTTTTTTCAAAATTTTTGCTGTTTTTTTCACTTATCTCAAAAAATAAAAAACCCAGTGGTGATTAAAGATTACCAAAAGAAAGCTCTATTTATGTAAAAAATTTGATTGGGTACAGCGTTGTATGACTGAGTAATTATTCAAAGTGTGAGACCGCCGAAAGCTGAAAATTGGTCTGGGCAGGAAGGGGGTTTAACTGATCTGTATGGAGGTGGTTAAGAAAAAAAAAAACCGTAGGCCAGCCCAACATAATTCCTTCCACTGTTAGCATTCATCTTAAAGGTCCTAGGAAGATGTACTTATTTTCTTCAACTCTGCTTTGTAAAAGATGAACCTATTTTGTTGCACAGGCAAAGTATGTTTAGACTCTGGCTTATAGGCCAGTGTCTTCAGATGGCTGGACAAGCTTTCTAGAACGTGTAGTACCACTACCCTACTTTATGAATGCTTACTTTTTGCACTAGTGTCCTAAGGTGCTGGACCGCCATTACTGTGTAAAAAAAATAAAAATCCCATAGTTTGGTTTTTGTGAAAGTTATAACCTCTATAATCAATATTCACGAGTTTTTTTTTGTTTTTGTTTTTTTAGTAAAGACCTGTAGCAAAATACATTTTGGCCAAAATTAATTTTTATATATTTTTTATAGGATGTTTTATAGCAGAAAGAAAAAAATTGTGGTTTTCAAAAATTGTTGGTCTTTTTTCCTTTTTATAATAATATAAGATAAAAACCCAGAGGTGATTAAATACCACCCAAAGAAAGCTCGATTTGTGTATACATAAGTGGGTACACCCCTCACATTTTTGAAAATATTTTATTATACCTTTTCATGTGACAACACTGAAGAAATGACACTTAGCTACAGTGTAAAGTAGTGAGTGTATAGCTTGAATAACGTGTAAATTTGCTGTCCTCTCAAAATAACTCAACACACCATTAATGTCTAAACCAGTGTTTTTTCAACCTTTTTTCACCCAAGGCACACTTTAAAATCTGGAAGAATCTCAAGGCACACCAACCAAAAATGCAGCCTGGACAGGACAGAACAACATGACGTCGCTCTGGCCCTCCAAGGCCATAGAGGCTATTAAAGAGGATATACTCTTTCATCGCCCCCTGGGACTAGCCGGCTGCACTATTGGATTGCTTCTCGGGTGAGCCGGTGGGAGGGGGGTACATCCCCTCCCGCTGCTTCTGAAAGCATTCCAGTGGCTCATGTGCTGCTTGGAACCCTTTCATTAGAAAGCCAGCCGTGGGCTGTAAAAAGCAATACTGAGGTTATGGCTGATATCGTCAGCCATAACCCCGATAAACCATTTCAGAGCTGGAACGTATATTTAACTATGACTCGCTGCAGTGCAGGTGTAGCGCAGGGTACCTGCACTTTTCATGTGCGTTACCTGCCGTTTCTCATCAACTTCTATTATGTCCTCCTGAAAACACACCAAAAATGAGGGACATAATAGAAGTCTATAGGAAACTGTAGGTAATGCACATGAAAACCGCGGGTACCCTGTGCTACACTTGCACTGCGGCCAAACTGCAGCAGAGCAATGTGCAATGAAGACAAAATAAAAAGAAGTGCAGTTACCATGAAAGAAATATAGTTACTATTACCAATAAAAATAATAACCAACATATCTTATGTATATTTATATTGCATTAAAAAAAAAAAACCAATCACCATGCCTGCAATTATACCTAAAACAAAAACATGCAGGTAAATTACAGGTACAATTGCTGTACCTCATGGAGCTCAGAGGAGCTCATATGCAGCCTCTGAAAAGCCTCCTCCCTGTTCTTCCTCCTCTCCTCATGCTCTGTTTCACCTCCCCTCGGGGAAAAGCACGCCAGCCAGCGTCTAGTGGGACCTGCGTCTCGCATATCCCAGAAAGCTGTGCGTATGCTTGACCCGCCCATAGCAACCGATGACCTCATTGGTTGGCAAGATGCGATCGGACGGCCCGCACAGCTTCCCAAATGCCTGTGGCAGCGGGAAGTGAGCTTTAGACAGCGGACCAGAACCGCTGTAACAACAAGGCTTAACTGAGTGGCCAACTCAGTTTGTAGATCAGATGGGGTAATTTTGCCACGGCACACCTGGGGACTCTTCCCGGCACACCAGTGTGCCGCGGCACACAGGTTGAAAAACGCTGGTCTAAACCACTGGCAACAAAACTGAGTACACCTTTAAGTGAACATGTCTAAATTTTGGCTCAACTAGCCATTTTTCCTCGCCAGTGTCATGTGACTCGTTAGTGTTAAAAGGTCTCGGGTGTGAATGGGGAACAGGTGTTTGGTGTTCTCGCGCTCTCTCTCTCATACTGGTCACTGGAAGTTCAACATGGTACATCATGGCAAAGAACTCTGAGGATCTAAAAAAAATAATTGTTACACTACATAAAGATGGCCTAGGCTATAAGAAGATTGCCAAGACCCTGAAACTGCAGCACGGTGGCCAAGACTATACAGCGGTTTAACAGGACAGGTTCCACTCTGAACAGGCCTCGCCATGCACGTGCTTTGCGTCAAATCCAGGGGTTGTCTTTGGGAAATAGACACATGAGTGCTGCCAGCATTGATGCAGAGGTTGAAGGGGTATGGGGTCAGCCTGTCAGTGCTCAGAACATACGCCTTGTCAGAATGTTTATACTGCTCTGATAAACAGTCTGTCTATACAAATAAGCAAGGATCTATAATTAAGGAGATTCTCAACTTATTTCCATAGATCAAAAAAACGTGATTGTTTATTGGCGCTAACTTGAAGACCAGATGAATACAATTTTGTGCAAAAAAATATATATATTAAATAAAAATCAGTGCAGAATAATGTCAAAATATAACTGATAATAAACCAAAATGTGGAACAAAATGTCAATATGTATCACACAAATGTGAGAAATATAGTCAAAGGATGTTTTTACAGAATATCAATGTAACCAAAACCCGTAACTTCTGGAATGTAATTAATACAGTTGGGCAAAAAAGTATTTCGTCAGCCACCAATTGTGCAAATTCTCCCACTTAAAAAGATGAGAGGCCTGTAATTTTCATCATAGATATACTTCAACTATGAGAGACAAAACGAGAAAATAAAATCCAGAAAATCATTGTCCGATTTTTAAAGAATTTATTTGCAAATTATGGTGGAAAATAAGTATTTGGTCAATAACAATAGTTCATCTCAATACATTGTTATATACCCTCTGTGGGCAATGACAGAGGTCAAACGTTTTCTGTAAGTCTTCACAAGGTTTTCACACACTGTTGCTGGTATTTTGGCCCTTTCCTCCATGCAGATCTCCTTTAGAGCAGTGATGTTTTGGGGCTGTCACTGGGCAACACAAACTTTCAACTCCCTCCAAAGGTTTTCCATGGGGTTGAGATCTGGAGACTGGCTAGGCCACTCCAGGACCTTGAAATGCTTCTTACGAAGCCACTCCTTTGTTTCCCGGACGGTGTGTTTGGGATCATTGTCATGCTGAAAGTCCCAGCCACGGTTTATCTTCAATGCCCTTGCTGATGGATGGAAGTTTTCACTCAAAATCTCACAATACATGGCCCCATTTATTCTTTCCTTTGCACGGATCAGTCGCCCTGGTCCCTTTGCAGAAAAACAGCCCCAAAGCATGATGTTTCCACCCCATGCTTCAGAGTAGGTATGGTGTTCTTTGGATGCAACTCGGCATTCTTTCTCCTCCAAACACAACGAGTTGAGTTTTTACCAAAATGTTCTACTTTGGTTTCATCTGACCATATGACATTCTCCCAATCCTCTTCTGGATCATCCAAATGCTCTCTAGCAAGCTTCAGATAGGCCCGGACATGTACTGGCTTAAGCAGGGGGATAAGTCTTGCACTGCAGGATTTGAGTCCCTGGCGGCGTAGTGTGTTACTGATGTTAGCCTTTGTTACTTTGGTCCCAGCTCTCTGCAGGTCATTCACTAGGTCCCCCCGTGTGGTTCTGAGATTTTTGCTCACCGTTCTTGTAATCATTTTGATTCCATGGGGTGAGATTTTGCGTGGAGCCTCAGATCGAGGGAGATTCAGTGGTCTTGTATGTCTTCCATTTTCTAATGCTCCCACAGTTGATTTCTTCACACCAAGCTGCTTGCCTATTGCAGATTCAGTCTTCGCACCCTGGCGCAGGGCTACAATTTTTTTTCTGGTGTCTTTTGACAGCTCCTGGGTCTTGGCCATAGTGGAGTTTGGAGTGTGACTGTTTAAGGTTGTGGACAGGTGCCTTTTATATTGATAACAAGTTCAAACAGGTGACATTAATACATGCGTGGAGGACAGAAGAGCCTCTTAAAGAATAAGTTACAGGTCTGTGAGAGCCAGAAATCTTGCTTGTTTGTAGGTGACTAAATACTTATTTTACCAAGGAATTTACCAATTCATTGGAAATTCTACAATGTGATTTCCTGGATTCTTTCCACCCATTCTGTTTCTCGTAGTTGAAGTGTACCTATGATAACAATTACAGGCCTCTCTCTCATCTTAACTGGGAGAACTTGCACAATTGGGGGCTGACTAAATACTTTTTTGCCCAACTGTAGCTTCTCGTCTGCTCAAAAAATATGGAAACAAAATGATACAGATTAGACACGTGACCTCTCTCAGCAAACAGATGTTCACAACTCAATGTTTTAACAATGCATGGATAAAAATTGTTACACCAGCACCAAAACTGGAAATAAGCCAAGAATGTGTTTGGAATGAAGATAACTTTCACTAAGTTAATTTATTTTAAGTATACATTATTTTAAGTATACATCACAACTGCACCATTTACTAGAAACGGAATTCAGCCTCAAGGGGATTTTTACATGTGTTAAATCTCCTAAGATTGGAAAATAGACCGATCATACTGCAGTTGGAATGCTCTAAATTGAAATCTTGATGCTATAAAAAAAATCTAATTCAGTCAGATGTACTGTATATGACAAGTAAATTGCCTTTAGAAAAATAGAAATTTATACTTTACCAAAAACTTCAATGTCTGTTGTCTGAGATGTCACTTTGATGTCTCAGTTCCCTTGAATAGCCTGCCCTCAGCTTCAAATGTCTTCCATCAGTGTGTCAGAACCTCCTCAGAGTACTCTCACTTCCTTCCTCTCTCTCGATCTTTTGAATCTTTTCTTTCTTAACTTACATGAAACTTTTATCCTTTGGGAATGTGGGCGTGGATTTTGTTTTCCTAGTGAAAACACTTCAGATGGGTCCACATTTACTATAATACACCTCTACCTCATCATCTATAGGGGACTAGTTAATCGCAGAGAGAATAAGCGCTTAACTTCTTGGGAATGGTGAACCACAAAGATGAAATATATGCAAAATGTGACCAGATGTGTAGGTAAAAGCAAATAACAATATTATTTAGAAACAGACCGATGAATATCCAAACTCCTAAATAAAATATAGAATAAGTGACGCTGGTAAAAAGGTGGGTAAAGTGATCAGTGATCATAAATAAATAAGTTATTAATGGTGAGTAATATAGTGAGAGAAGCTGATAAAAGATGAATAAAGTGATCAGTGCGAAATGAATAAAACACTGATGATAAGCAACAGAAGGGTTGCTGGAAAATGACAGTGCTACAGCTGGTAATAATCAGTGCAGGTGAAGGGGTATTCAGTGTGATGAATTCAAACATGCAAGTAAAGTGTTAAGCACAATTAATCACAAAAGGTGCTTATGATAAATGTCAACGGGTAAACCTAATCAAATTATGACATAGCAGAAAACCAAGTCCCATAAAAATAAGTGTTGCAATTATAGCGTGGGACACTCTCTTATCTAGTGGTGGCTGCTGGGCACCATATACAGGCAGTATACTTCCCGGTACTTTGGAACTCCTCTTCCAGAACTGCCGCCTATTCTCTGACATCCCGTTCTATAGGGGACACTGTATGAAAGTTTGGGTAATTTAATTGAGACAAGAATGACATCACTCATTTTTAACCCAGCCTGGCACCATGGCTTGTCCTTATCTTGTCGTGTTGTCTAGGCCCTTTTAATTTATTAGCCTGAGACGGGATTTGCTAAGACTCTAAATTTTCTTTAGGAATCTTCACCCAGGGATAAGGAACTTACATTCGCCTTATGACAAAAGATGGCTGCCAGGATGCACATATAACAATATGTAAAACAATATGTATGGGCCTCATATGATTCCTTTTAGCCCCAATAGTTCCCCACAGCCTCACACTGCATCAAATTGGTCTGCATGGCTGTCGTCCCGGTCTTAAGCCTCTTCTCAAGGTGATGCACAAGAGAGTCTGCAAACAGTTTGCTGAAGACAAGCAGACTAAGGACATTGATTACTGGAACCATGTCCTGTGGCCTGTTGAGACCAAGATAAGCTTATTTGGTTCAGATAGTGTCAAGCATGTATGGCAGCAACCAGGTGAGGAGTACAAAGACAAGTGTGTCTTGCCTATAGTCAAGCATGGTGGTGGGAGTGTCATGGTCTGGGGCTGCATGAGTGCTGCCGACACAGGGGAGCTACAGTTCATTGAAGGAACCATGAATGCCAACGTGCTGTGACATACTGAAGCAGTTCATGATCCCCTCCCTTTGGAGACTGGGCCTCAGGGCAATATTCCAACATAACGACCCCAAACACACCTCCAAGATGACCAATGTTCTACTAAAGAAGCTAAGGGTAAAGGCGATGGACTGGCCAAGCATGTGTCCGAATCTAAACACTATTGAGCATCTGTGGGGCATCCTCAAACGGAAGGTGGAAGAACGCAAGGTCTCTAATATCCACCTGCTCCGTAATGTTGTTATGGAGGAGTGGAAGAGAACTCCAGTGGCAACATGTGATGCTCTGGTGAACTCCATGCCCAAGAGGGCTAGGGCAGTGCTGGAAAATAATGGTGGCCACACAAAGTTCTGGCACTTTGGGTCCAATTTGGACATTTTCAGATGTACTCACTTTTGTTGCCGGCAGTTTAGACATTAATGGCTGTGTTGAGTTATTTTGAGGGGTCAGCAAATTTGCACGGTTATACAAGCTGTACACTCACTACTTTGCATTGTAGCAAAGTGTAATTTCTTCAGTATTGTCGCATGAAAAGATGTAATAAAATATTTACAAGAATGTGAGGGGTGTACTTACTTTTGTGAGTTACTGTATATCTATGCATTCATTACAAGACTTCTCTGTAGAATAACAGGTTTTGCCCCTGCCCATTATTTTTCAAAGTCCACTTTCCTTTATAAAATCTTCTCAAGGTGTGTGACAAACTCACTCAGGACAGGGGCTTTTGGAGGGGACTACAGGCTAGCCTCTTGCCTACTGACTATGGACCCTGGCTTGTGAGAGAACACTGCTCTTTGTCGGGTGTATGCTGGGGGGACCCTTGGAGTATTGTTTCTTTGCATTTAAGTCCACACTTCCCCATGACACACACACTCTGGGACTCTAGGCCTAGGATCCACGGTAAAGACCTAGCTGCCTATTGCCAATAGGGGAGTACTCCGCAGTTAGACTCATGGCAGATGCAAATGTCTGTCAGCTCAGCCACCTGTCTCCTACACATTGTTGATTGTGCTGATTAACTCACCTATCATCTACTGTGGGGGGATGTGTTTACACTTATAATAATGTGTAATGTACTTCATGAGCTCGATGACGGCAAGTCTGCAAATTAGCTCAAGGTAATTAAATCATTCTCCTCTATTAGTTGCTAACTGAAAAGTAGAATATGGTTTGTGTTGGTTGTTCCTTAGATATGTTAATTATATTTCTGTACACAATTTCATCTGCATAAGATGATGTCATCAGGCACCTAACCTGGTGGGGTATATATTCGGTGTGAGTTTGTTCAATAAATGTACAAGATCCTATACAAGCTATTCTCGGCTAGTTTTGTTTGGGGGCGGCTAGAATATCTGATATCTATATTCAAGACTGAAGGAAGCGGTATTCTGACTGAAGCACACAAGCACATTTTGGGGTCGCAGTTCCGTTACAAGGTGTATCTTGCATTAGGCCCCTTTTTCAGCACCCTGTGCTACCTTTGGGATCTCAGCTTGGCTCGCTCTCCTCTGCAGACACCACCTTTTGAACCCACAAGGGATATTCACTTAGAAACCTCTCCTGCATTTTAGCCTTTTTGCTTGCTCTCATGCCTGTCAGAGTTGGTGGCTCTCTTGTATTCAGTCGTTCTGCAAACTTCACAAAGGCTAGGTTGTATTGCTCCCAAGGTGGAATAGGTCTTCCACTTCAATGAGAACATGGCCCTGCCATCTTTGTCTTGCTCCAAAGCATTGAAAAAGTCTCTTCATTGCCTGCATGTAGTGAGAGCCATTAAAGTCCACCTCAAAGCTGAAGCTTGCATCAGATTCCCTTTTTGTCCTGTCCTCACAAGGGACACCCTGCTTCCAAGTTGGAAATCCAGTAGAACGAACTATTTTAGTTTGGCTTAATCATTACTTTTGAGCGAAAGATCATTTAAACCCATTAAATCTTTTGGGTTTTTATTTGTCAACAGAATATTGTCAATCGTATTACCTTTTTTTATGTAATGATTTAGAGCAGTGATTTACGTATTGAAAAGCAAGTATTGGTGCTTTGGGAAATCCTTGGTGAAAACATCCTAGGGTGGTATAAATTTAAGCTTTATCCTGTTTGCCTGCTGGGCCCTGCTCTCCACTTGCTACTTCAGATGGGCAGGCTAATTTTTGCTAAATTTCACTTTTGTCATGTTTTACAATTGTTTACAGCTTCAAAACTTTGTAAATGGCCTCCTAAATCATACATTTTTTTAAAGCACAAGACCTGTGAAATAAAATGGTGCTACTGATTTTCTACACTCTGCAATAGACAGGTAGACCATAGACAAGACAGCTAGCTAAAGGATTAATACGTAAAAATCCTGATATTGAAATATCATTGCCAGTATAAAGAACCGTGCAGAGTACGAACTGCAATAATCTTCAAATCATATGTGCAATAAATTAAACTAATAATGAATCACAGAAATCATTGACAAAGTGCTCAATCTGTGAAAGTGCACTATATAGAAACACATGTCCCTTGCATATAAATATAAAGCAAAACGGCAAAGGAACAGTGCATACAACTCAAAGCTTCTTCCTGGACCATAGGAAAGTGGGATGACGTCAGTACATATGCTCCACCGTGCCATCGAGGAACATTAGTTGGCTGAAGCATGGGTTTAGCTTAGCTTTAAAGAAATGTTTTGAGTCTTTGTTGTTTTATTAGACAGCTGTGTTTCTGTTGGGATTCCAGGTTGAAAGGAGGAAAAATCACTCCAGCAAGGACCCAAACAGCAGATGTCATATTTATGGTTTTCAATAAAAACATTTTCTACATTTTGCTGTCCAAATATTTAAATTACATTTTTACCGTCTCTATCTTATTATAGATGATTGAGCTCAGTGACAATGAGAATCCTTGGACAATATTTTTGGAAACTGTGGATCCAGAAATGGCCGCTAGCGGGGCAACACTTCCCAAGTTTGACAAAGATCGTAAGTGTAGGCTATCCTCTCTAATATTTTTTAATATATATATATATATATATATATATATATATATATATATATATAATGTGTGTATATATATATATATGTATGTATTTTTTTTGTGTGTGTGTGTATATATATATATATATATATATATATATATATATATATATACGTTTAAAAGTTTGGGGTCACCTACAAATGTCCTTATTTTTGAATGAAAAGCACTGTTTTTTTAATGAAGATAAAATTTAATTAATCAGAAATACAGTCTAGACATTGTTAATGTGGTAAATTACTATTCTAGCTGGAAACGGCTGATTTTAATGGACTATCTATATAGGTGTACAGAGGCCCATAACTCCTGTGTTCAAATGGTACAAACTGGCCTTTCTTTGAGCTAGGGGAGTATCTGGAACCTCATCATTTGTGGGTTTGATGATGCTCTTAAAATGGCCAGTAAAAGAGAAGTTCTGAAACTCTACAATCTATTATTGTTCTGAGAACTGAAGGCTATTTCATGCGAGAAATTGCCAAGACACTGAAGATTTCCTACAGCTGTGTGTACTACTCTCTTCAGAGAACAGCACAAATGGGCTCTAACCAGAATAGAAAGAGAAGTGGGAGGCCCCGTTGCACAACTAAGCAAGAGGACAAGTGCATTCGAGTCTTTGAGGAATAGACGCCTAACAGGTCCTCAACTGGCAGCTTCATTAAATGGTATTCGCAAAACTCCAGTCTCAACATCCACAGTGAATAGGCGACTCTGGGATGCTTGCCTTCTAGGCAGAGTGGCAAAGATAAAGCCATATCTGAGACTGGTCAATAAAAGGAAAAGAATAAGATGGGAAAAAGTGTTATGGACAAACGAAGTTTGAGGTGTTTTGAATCACACAGAAGAACATTTGTGAGACGCAGAACAAGTGAACAAATGCTGAAGGAGTGCTTGAAGCCATCTAACCATGGTGGAGCTAATGTGATGTTCTGGGGCTGCTTTGGTGCTGGTAAAGTGAGAGATTTGTACAAGGTAAAAAGGGATTTTGAGTAAGCTAGGCTATCAATCCATTTTGCAACGCCATGCCATATCCTGTGGACAGCACTTGATTGGAGCCAATTTCCTACAATGCAACATTCCAAAGCACACCTCCAAACGATGCAAGAACTATTTAGGGAAGAAGCGGTGAGCTGGTATTCTTTCTGTAATGGAGTGGCCAGCGCAGTCACCAGATCTCAACCCTATTGAGCTGTTTGTATGAGCAGCTTGACCGTATGGTACGTAAGAAGTGCCCATCAAGCCAATTCAACTTGTGGGAGGTGCTTCAGGAAGTGTGGGGTGAAATTTCTTCAGATTACCTCAAAAAATTGGCAGCTAGAATGCCAAAGGGTCTGCAAGGCTGTAATTGCTGCAAAAGGAGAAATAAATTTGTCCTTCAAACTTTGCTTTCAAATAAAAATCCTTAGTTCTAATCTCAGTGTCTTGACTAAATTTTCTATTATTTTTGCAACTCATTTGATGAATAAAAGTGAGTTTTAATGGAAAACAAGAAATTCTGGGTGACCCCAAACTTTTGAGCAGTTTGTGTGTATGTATGTGTATGTATATGTATATATATATATATATATATATATTAAATTGGTTTCTTTCTCTGCGTTGAGTGGTTTTTGTTGCATGTAAATGTAAAAGCTGAACTCCAGATAAAAAAGCTTTTATTTAAATTCCTCAATAGTCAAAGGATATAAATGCCCTTTGTATACAGCAAATGTGTTTACAAACCCACTTATTGCCTTGTTGACATAATTGGCTGACTGCACATAGGCTTTAGTGTGTGACAGTCACCAGTAACTCTACCCACTACAGGCTGCCTGCAGAAAACTACACGGGTTTGATTGAAGACCAGTCATCCTGCACAACGTGAAAGTGCAGCAGTGACTAACTCCACATTAGTTTCCTATAATAAAGCTCAAAATTTCACACTGGATTACTGCACAGATTTAAATGTAGATAAAGAACACCAAGATTCAAGTAACAATTCCTAATGCCTCTTTTTTTTTTTTTTATACTTATCCTGGAGTCCAGCTTTAAATGAGATCAGTTTTTTGTTTGTATTTTTTAACTTGTGAATGTCAGTTGGCGGACCCAGAATTGAATCTACACCCTTGTGCACTTTGATTTTAGATAAACTCATTTAAAGACCTATGAAGCTTAGTTTGAGACTATTCACTTGCAGAAGGTCTCTGAGTGGACCTGCAGAGGGTCTCTGCTTAGTTTATCTGGTTAAGCCCCCAGTCACACTGGTGTGACTTGTCATGTGATTTTAGAGTTTCAAATAGCATGATAATTCACACCCTATTGTCCGCATTTTGAAACTAGTTTCTGCACTACTTTTTTAGGTGTGACTTGCACCTGTGTGAATGCATGCATGAAGTTGCACAGATGTCTTCCAAGTCACATCTGTTGTAGCACTTACCCGATGAAGAGATCTGCGCTTAACCAGTGGTCTCTGTAGAGACCGAGCAGTACTCAACTGGTGGTCCTGTAGTCAATAAAGTGGGGTAGGTTGGGGAGTTGGCACCTGGATTAGACAAGCTGTAGATTAAAATTACCCTATCGTGTATCCCAAGAAACAAATATTCTGTTCCATTCCAGAGGAGTGGTTAAAGTCACTGTTTAAACCCAACACTTCTGACTGTGTTGATCTGTGCACCCCCCCCCCCCCCCCCCAGTTGTCACGGTTTAAGCCTGCTGAACCATGTGAGCCATGTCATTGCTGTCTCCTGTACTGATGTAGAGATTGATGGGGACTATGAAAGTTGACCCTTTTGGATGTGTCCGTTTTCCAGCAGTAATTGGGTAATTTTAAAAACTAAAGGCTAGGGCTAAATTGACTGTACACTTTAGGCTTCAACGCCTATAAACAGTTAATATTTGTCTCGCTAGTGATAAAGGGACCCTAAATGCTTAAATTTGTGTTTGTAGGGCAAAGAGATGTGCTACCAGATATCTTCGTAAAATTGCTGTTTCAATGCCAACACATAAATTTAGCATAACGCTTTGCTTTCTGTGTTGTGTGTTTTAGAGCACATTGCTGTGGCGTGCCTGAGAAAGTACTGCATGGAATATTTTTTTCACCATAGTTAAGACACTTGTGAAATTTCAATAAAGCTCTGTGGGCAAAAAAGAAATTGGTCTATCAGTATTGTCACACAGTTCACACCAATGGTCATGCGTTTAGCATGGCTCACTTGTGTGAACAGGATTAAAAAGTGATTCCCAGAGTACTATGGGTTATCTAAAGATAACGGCAGAAGCTTCCTGCCTTTTTATGCTTTATTTAATTGATAAATCTAAGAGAACCATCCAATAAGGGACGATTGCCCTGAGGTACAGGCCGTCCCCGGGTTACGAACAAGATAGGGACTGCAGGGTTGTTAAGTCGAATTTGTAAGTCGGAACAGGTACATTTTTAAAGTGTAACTCCAGCCAAAAAAAATCAGTAGTGATTTTCTCTTCCTAGGGGTAGATTTCCTCTCACTTCCTGTTGTCTCAGAGATGGGAAGTGAGATTAAATCCATCTAATGAGGATACAGGCAGCAGTAAAACCCTAACTTTGGCTCTAACCCCACACCATACAGTACTGTACTAGCCAAAACTAATAAATACAACTTGGATAGATGTTTGCTTTTAACATATTTATTTTTTCCTGTGCATGTAGATGCAGATACATGTAAATGCTTAAACATTTCAAACACTGTACAGTACAACTTTAAACAGTCGTGGTGGAGGTTAATGGGCTTGTTGGAGAGGATGGGACTGCTATTATAGAGTAAGAATCTTATTCAGTTGCTGGAGGCAGTTTCTTGAAGTAGGCATCAAGGGATGTTTGCACAGCGCTTCTATTTAACTCCTTATAAATAGCCCTGTAGAATCTCAGGCCTTCAGTAACTGTACGGTAAACTTTGGTAAACCTCTCTGTATCATGACCTTGCTCCTCTAACTTTGCCATTCCTGCTTCAATGAGATGAAAAGCTTCAGCTGTTTTGTTAAAAATGTTTTCGATTTTGGAGTTTCTAGGTCCTGGTTTTCTTCCCTAAATGCTATCATTTGCGGCCCTAGTTCAATAAGGTCTTCATTGGTTAGTTCTTTGCCATAGGAGTCGAGTAACTCGATGATATCATTTTCACTGATGTCCAACTGCAGTTGATTACCAATAGCAACCACCGCTTGCCTGGTTTTGGTGATTTCTTCATCTGTAAACCCCAGAAATTTGTGGGAATGGGGGGCACAATTTGTTCCTAACTCTTAAATTTGTTTCTTTCACTTCATCCCAAGCATCAGCAATATTTTTGATGGCATCATAAATGTTCCAGAACTCTCTCATCTCATTCTTTTGGGTAGCCCTGACAGCTTGTGAGTATGTCCTTCGTAAATAATAGGCCTTAAAGGAGGCTATGACTCCCTAATCCATTGACTGAAGACGTGGTGTTGGGAGGTAGAAATACCACCTTTACATTGAGTTGCATGTCAGCTAAAGTGTTTGGATGTCCAGGGGCATTGTCAAGAAGAATTTTAAAGGGAATGTTTTTGCTAAAGCAATAACGTTCAACAGCAGGGACAAAGTGGTTCAAAAACCATTCTTCAGAGTGTAACTGTAACCCAAGCCTTTGAATTTGCTCTCCAAATAACAGGAAGGGATGCCTTAATGACATTACGTAGTGCCCTCGTATTTAAGTGATGCGCTAGCAAAGGCTTGAGCTTTAAATCCCCAGATGCATTGCCCCAAAGTAATATAGTCAGCCTGTCCTTTGATGCCCTATGCCCTGGTGCACTTTTTTCCTCTTTTGAAATGTAGGTCCTCTCTGGCATTTTTTTCCAAAACAATCCAGTTTCTTCTACATTAAAAATTTGTTCTGACAAATAACCTCCGTCATCAATATTTTCTTCCAATATCTTGAGAAAATCATTTGCAGCACTTACATCGGCACTCGCTGCTTCACCTTGAACTTTAATGTTATGCAAATTAGCTCTTTCTGTAAAGCTATTGAACCAACCCCTACTTGCAACAAATTCTTCCTTGCAATTGTCTTCGCTTGCTGGATGGGCAGCTTTTAAATCTTTGAAAAGGCTTCGAGCCTTTTCTTGAACTAAAGAAAGACTGATAGGCATATTATGCCGATTTTGGTCTTCTATCCAAACTGTCAGCAGCCTTTCCATCTCGACAATTAAACCACTGCGTTGCTTGTTAATAATTGTAGCATGCATTGGGTATGGTCTTTCACATGGTCCATTATTCTACCTTTATCTTTTTAAAATTGTTGCGATTGTTGACTGACTGTAGCCAAGTGCTCTGCCAATGGATGATGGAGTTTCACCTTTCTTTGATCTTTTTATTATTTCTACTTTATTTTCCATGGTGATAGTTTTTCTTATCTTTGCTGTATCACCAGCACTTGCATCAGATTTGTTTTTCAGCATCATTGCAGGTTAAAGACAAAAAATGTGAAGGGGTGTGCACTCTAGAAGTGAACAAGAAGGAAAAGTTTAGCAGCCAGCCAATTTATTACCAATTTATTCTAATGCTGTACTGTAAAATGGGTACCATACTGTATTAAAACACTCACTGTTTATAAGGCTCATCAGTTTGATATGCCCACTTGCTGTGCTTCAGCCTGCAGCAGCAGTGGTCCCTGACCCTCAGAGCCGTCCAGGAGCGCGGGAGCCATTACAAGGACTAAAATCGACCCAGAAGGAGAAGCAGTTAAAATTCAGAAAAAGGCTATATTAACCATCATCTGTATAAACAATAAAAAAATTGTTTCAAAACACACACAATTGAATGGGAGCTCCACATAGGCAGATGACGAGCTCATGCTGGGTCACAGGGATAATACTGTACTGTAACAGTCCTGCTTTCATAGAAGTTACAGGTACAAGTACAGGGCATGCTCCCAATAAGTAGTAGTGGGCACAGAGTACAGTACTGTAATCTCACCAGTTCCACAGTTCTGCTTCTGAGCAGTCCTGTATGTTGGGCATACAGTATATGTAGTATTGCAGTGTGCGATGTGTCTCCGGCACTGAGAGATGGCTGCTCGGCTCGATATCCAGCACAGGAGCGAGGAGGAAGAAGCCCGGCAGTGATGTCACGCGGCCCCTGTTCGTAAGTAGGAGTCGTTCGCAACTCGGATGTTCGTAATTCGGAAACTGCCTGTAAATAACTCCTTGATTTATTCTTGTATATGTAGGTTTCAGCTTGCGCAATTAAGCTCTGTAAACAGGCTTTTTGCTACAAATCGTAAGGGGACAGGAGAACAAGTAAGCCCATCACTAGAGCAACATCACAGCATAGGATATTAAAAGGAAATGTACTGACAGAAATATACAGGAAGCTGTTGCTGATATCAAATGCTGGCTCTTTTGTCCAAGTGTTTTGTGTTACTGACCCTAAATATAAGTTGCTTAATGAAGTCAAAAACTAAGCTGAGCACATTGCTTTATTAGTGGGATAACAAAGGTGATTATTCCATCCATTCTGTCAAACCGTTTCTACTGAAGTACATGTTTCACATTTTTTGTTGAATGGATGTTGATAGTTTGCCTGTGTAATCTTATAATTTGGGGAGGTATTTTGGCTGTGACCTAATTTGCTTTTTATGTTATGACAGATGACGTTATGCTGTTCTTAAAAATGTATGATCCAAAAAGTCGAAGTTTAAATTACTGTGGACATATCTACACACCAATCTCATGTAAAATACGTAAGTATGAAACATTGTATTCACATGTTCTCCCTATATTGCAGGAAGTGTTAATAAATATTTTCTCTGTTCCATTAGGTGACCTGCTTCCAGTTATGTGCGAGCGAGCTGGATTTCCGCAAGGAACTAACCTTATCCTCTATGAGGTGATATGATTTTAGGTTTTTTTCTTTTACCTTTACACCTTAAAATAGAACTATAGGCAAAACCTTTTTTTCTCTTTAATTACTTGACGGACACAGCTCCTTATCTTGACCATTGGGATATACTGCCCCTACAGGGGTAGAACACTAGGCAGGAAAAAGCTGGACTACGCCTATGGGGCAGTTCATGGGGTATACTCTCAGCTATAGGCACTAGTCAAGAGTAAGGACCTAGTTCCTTTCTGGGCTCTCTATTTCCTTTTATTTTGATCTTTTTCCTATCTTTGTTTCTTGTTCCTGTTTGAATCTACCATCAACTGCCAGACTGGGCGACTGACCAGATTATCTAGATCCAGAGGGTCCTCCCAGTTTGGCCAGCGCGCGCGCAGGCCTTAGCTCTGCGCTAGGTCGGCCGTGACATAGCCCCACTGGACAGGGGCTGGCCTGTGAGTTGAACGTCTCGTAAGGGAGCATACAATCTTGCCTTGGCCTTAGTTGCAGCGTTCCTCCTGGCCGACATCCCCCCCCCCCCCCAGTCTGATGGAGTGGTGGTCTGTCAGGAGCGGTGCTCACCCATTTTCCTGGTTTGGCAAGTAGCTGCCCTCCCTCTTCCCGTGGAGGGTTTTGGAGTGGGCATGGGCCCCTCCCTGGGATGGTGGGGATTGTAGGGGATTGCCTTTTGGGAGCTTCCATGGATGACCTCATTAAGGATTTTCCCCGGGGGGAAGAGTACTTTTTCTTCCGTAGGCTACTAAGGGCAAGGAGCCCTGTCGTGGACATGGGCCATTCTTCTCCGCTCATAGAAGGCTTTTTCATCCCTCAGGGTCTCAAGGCATGGGATCACAGCTCTTCAGGGCATCCACGGGAGGTTCCAAGAGGACCTGGTCTGGCAAGCCAGGAGCAGGCTCTTCCAGACCTGCTGACAAGTCTTCCTCTGCATGACAGGGTGCTCTCCCCTGTATCTGAGGTGGGGTGACGCTTTCACTGGTTTCCGGATCCGTGGACCTCCCTGGTACAGGACAAGTGGATCCACAAAGTTATTTGGTCTGCTACAAGATCGAGTTTTGGTCTTATCCTCCGTAAGGGCTCTTCCCTTCCAACCTGCACTTGTCCCCAGATAGCTTACGGGGTCTTTTGTGGCAGTGCAAGACTTGTTACTTCAAGGGGTGATTGTCCCGACTCCAATTTGAATGTTTTCAGGGGTTTTACTCAAACCTGTTTACAGTTCCCATTAATAAAAGCAAGTTGCGTCCAATTCTGAACCTCAAGGCGCTAAATTGCTTTGTGTGGGTACAGAAGTTCCGAATAGAGTCCATTCGCACAGTAGTGGTGTCCCTACATCAGGGAATTTTCTTGCTTCTATGGACCTCAAGGACGCTAACCTTCGAATATGTGTCGGTCACCAGCTCTTCCTCCCCTTTGCCGTGGGCGAGGAACATTATCAGTTTGTGGCGTTACCCTTTGGTCTTGCCTCTTCTCGGGCTTTCACAAAAGTGTTTGCCCCGGTGCAAGCATTGTTGCATCAGTGGGGTATAACAGTAATGGGGTGCCTGGACGATCATCTTCTGCGAGCAGTCTCCGACTGCTCTGATGGACAACTTAAAGATTACTCTGAACTCTGAGGGAGTTTGGTTGGATTCTGTACCTTAAGAATCTGCTCTGGTTCTTTCCATAAAACTGGGCTATCTGGGTCTGACTCTGGACTCGGCCTCAGCAGAAATTTCAGAAGGCAATTTAGCTTCTGTTGTCCAGCAGATGGTCATCCCTCCAGGCTTGCATGCGGGTGCTGGGCCTGATGGTGTCTACCTTTTTTGAGGTGGTTCGGTTTGCACAGTCCCAAATGAGATCCCTGCAAAAAAGACATTCTGGTGAAATTGGACAAGAACCCACCTTGTTCTCGACAGAAAGAATCCTTTCTCCCCTGTACTGGATGGTTGTCACCATGGATGTCAGCCTGTCCGGGTGGGGACGCGTCCTCGGCACAGATTGTACTTGGGGGGGGGGTCGTCTGGACTCCGGAAGAGTCCAGACTGCCGATCAATGTACTGGAACTCCAAGCGATCAGACTTTGTCTGGATCATTGGACAATTCGTCTTCAGGGGTGTCCGGTATGAATTCAATCCGACAATGCCATGGTCTATGTCAATCACCAAGGGGCACAAGAAGTGTCCTGGCAGCTTGGGAAGTAGCCGGCCTTCTAAGGTGGGCAGACCGATTTATGTTTCAGCCATCTCTGTTGTACATATTTTACGGTAGGCATGGATGTTTGTGGCATGGTCTGGGGATCCTCTGGCGGACGCCACAGACACATTAGTGGCTCCTTGGCGATATCCTCTGAATTATGCCCCCCCTTCAAACTTCTGCCAAGTCTCCTGTGCAGGATCGAGGCAGATGGGATTCCCGTCATTCTAATGGCTTCAGACTGGCCTTGCCAGTCTTGTTATGCTGACCTGGTATGGCTGGTTGCTGGAGCTCCTTGAAAACCTCCTCTCAGGGAAGATCTGCTGTCCCAAGTTCCAATCTTCCATCCTGCTTTACGGTCGCTGGCTTTAACGGTTTGGCTGTTGAAAGCCAGGTGCTGAAGGATAGAGGTTTATCTGAATTGGTGATTCCTACGCTGCTGAAGGCTAGGAAATCGACTTCTAGGAAGATCTAACATCGCACTTGGCAGATCTACATTGCGTGGTGTGAGTCTCTTAGGGTTCACCCTCCTTTCGTTGACTTGGATCGTGGCCTTCCTCCAACAGGGGTGGGGGGAATTGAGCAGCGCCCAGCCTTGAGTACCAATAAGGGCCAGGTTTCGGCCTTGGCGGTTTCCTTTCAAGGACCATTGGTCATTGGTGCGTGCCTTTTATCCAGGGATTTCGTCACTTGGCTTCTCCAGTGCAGTCTCCATTGCTGCCATGGCACTTCAATTTGGTGCTGCAAGTTCCTTTCTGAAGTCTTCTGGAGGTTCCCCTGCCCACGTTCCATTAAATTGCCTTTTTGGTGGCTATTACTTCTGCGCGCAGGGTGTCGGAGCTGGCTGTGTTGTCGTTCACCTTACTTGGTGGTTCACAGGAAGAAGGTGGTTTTTTGTCCCTGTCCATTGCTCATTCCAAGGTCATCTTTGATTTCCATTTGAATAAAGACCTTGTGTTGCCTTCCCTATGTCCCAGACCAAAACCTCCTAAGGTAATTGCTTTGCATTCTCCGAATGTGGTTCTGTCAATCAGGGTGTACCTGGCAGCTACGAGTCTTTTAGGAAGTCAGACTCACTATTTGTACTCATGGATGGACCTCGAAAAGGGTTGGCAGCTTTTTCTGCGACTATTTCCAGATAGATCAGACGGACAGTGATTCAGGCCTGACCTAAGAGGTCAGGATCCTCTTTTTCCCTGTTAAGCTGCACTCTACTCAGGGGCTTAGTGCTTCCTGGGCCTCAGTGATACAGCGTCAGTGATACAGGTTTGCAAGGCGGCCACCTGGTCTTCTGTGCACACTTTCACAAAGTTTTATAAGGTTAATGTGTTGGCATCTGCAGGTGCCTCTTTTGGCCGCAAGGTTTTTGCAGGCTGCGGTTTAGCGGACCTAGTCCTTTTTTGAGGGTGTATTGTTTTTTTTTTTTCAGGTGAGCTCCAGTTGTTCACGGTTGAGCTTCATGTTACCTGGTTGGCTTCGTTTAGCCTTGGAAATTGTTTCTTGCTGTTCCCACCCCTCATGTTTGACACTGCTTTGGGCCCATCCTGGGGATGATAGAACAGGTGCTTCCTAAAGGGTCCGCCTGGCCCTGTGCCTTGTCCCCCTCCACTGCCCCCTGCCCTTATTGCGGTTTTCACCTGGGGGAGCTATTGCTTCCCATAGTTTTGCATTGGCAGCCATTTTTGTGTAGCTCTATGGAGCTACACAGGCACCGTGACCTTTCACATTCTTTCCGGGCTGATGTCATATCCTGTGACCTTCCTTTTCCCTTTCTGATGCACAGATCGCCTCTGGAGGTTTCTCAGTGAGGTGGTAAAGTACTGGGGTCGCTGTTGGGCATATCCCTGTGCACTCTATCTCAGCGGTGATCAGCGGTGGGGACTGGGCTTAGCACTCTTAGAGACAGTACACCTGTTTTCTTTTAAACTAATTATGGAGTCCCAGGCAGTGGTTTCACCCTCAGACCCCCTTAGCGCAACAAACGGACCTTCTCTTGGCTCTTCTACTGGCTCCTTGTGGCCAGTATAGGCTGATCTATGCCTTCCCTCTGATAAAACTCTTGTCAAGGTTTCTCCGCAGGGGGGCGGTGAAAGGAATTCCGGTCGTTCTGGTGGCCTCAGACTGGCCTCGTCAGTCTTTGTACGCAGACTTAGTAAAATTGGTCACCGATCCTCTGTGGAGACTTCCTCTAAAGGAGGATCTGCTGTCCCAGGGACCGATCTTCCATTCTGCTTTACGGTCGTTTAACGGCATGGCTGTTGAAGGGCAGGTATGGAGAGATAGGGGTCTCTTTGAATCTGTGATTCCTACCCTGTTGAATGCTAGGAAGGTAACTTCTAGGAAGATTTATCATCGTACGTGGAAAGCGTACATGTCATGGTGTGAATTGCTGAATCTGCACCCTTGCTTGTTTTCTATAGCTAGGGTTTTGGCCTTTTTACAAAAAGGGGTTGAGCATTGGTGGGCACTATCAAGGGCCAAGTGTCGGCTTTGACTATTTACTTCCAACGTCCGTTGGCTGCTAATGCCTTGATTCACACATTTATTCAGGGGGTGCGTCATCTGGCTTCCCCGAGAAGATCCCCCTTGTCTCCGTGGGACCCCAATCTGGTTTGGGCTGTTCTTCAAAAGCCTCCTTTTGAGAACATTAGATTTCTCTGCTTTCTTTATCCCAGAAGGTTGCCCTCCTGGTGGCAATTGGTTCTGCCCGCAGAGTGTCTGAGTTGACAGCGCTGTCTTGTCATTCCCCCTATTTGGTGGTCCACAGAGATAACGTGGTACTCTGCCCTAATCCGTTTTTTCTCCCTAAGGTGGTGTCTGATTTCCATCTAAATGAAGACATTGTGTTGCCTTCACTGTGTCCTAAGCATCCCAAGGAGCTACTCCTGTAGGGGTAGTTTACGTTAACTATTTGGTTTGCGTTATTCCCACCCCTCATGCCTACAGTGCTTTGGGACATCCCAATGGTCTAAGAAGTCTGCCAATGGACGATAGAGAAAAAGGATTGTAAGATAAGTTCTTACAAAAATCCAGTTTTCTCTAAGAACTTATCGTACAATCCTTTTCTCTGAAGTCCATTGACAGACGCAGCACCCGCCCCTCTGATATCAGGATCGTTTGTGTCTTCATATCACTGCTTGCAAAGAAACTGGTGTGCTAGAGCAGGGTGTGTGGGGTTATGCCTATAGGGACAGCCCTTGTAGGCATGGTAAATGTTTTTTTTTTTTGCCTAGTAGTACTCCTTTAGGGAGCAGCATAACCCAATGTTCTAAGAAGCATAAGAGCTGCGTCTGTCTATGGACTTCAGAGAAAAGGATTTTACAGTAAGTCCTTACAAAAATCCATTTTTTTTTTTTTTTTTTTTTACTTACCGTAAAATCTATTTCTCTGATCATTGATGGACACAGCACCCACCCCTCTATAGCGTTGGCTTTCTGCTGACACTGTAACAAAACTGAGTGCCTATAGCTGAGAGTGGGAGTGATACCCCCTGGGACTGCCCTATAGGCGTAGTCGAGCTTTTTCCTGCCTTGTGTCCTACTCCTATAGGGGGCAGTATAACCCAATGGTCAAGAAGATAAGGAGTTGTGTCCATCAATGAACATCAGAGAAATGGATTTTACGGTAAGTCAAAAATCCAAATTCTTCATTTTTGATAGCACAAGGCAGGGCTATAACCTCTGACAAATGTGTGTTTGTTTTTTTTGTGTTTTTTTGCCATCTTTTTCCCATTGCAAAGATTTTCCTTCACTTTTTTGGGGGACCCCCAGGTCACCAAAACTAGTATCTCTATTGCAAGATTGTCCCTCTTTTTTAGGGACCACCCAAAATTTGGGGTTTTCTTTTACTTTAAATTATTATAGTAAACAGGACAAATAGAGAGGGTGAATCACCTTAACAGGGCAACTAACAAGTATCCTAATCCCTCTTTACTCTATCCAAAACACATTTTGCCTTTTAGTTGTACTTTCAGGGCTGTTACCCAAGACCATTCATTAGGTCAGTGATGGAGAACTTTGGCACCACAGATGTTTTGGAAGTACATTTCCCATGATGATCAGCTAGTGCATGAGTATCAGGGGAAATGTGGTTCCAAAACATCTGGGGAGCCAAGGTTCGCCATCACTGCATTAGGGCCAGCTTTCCTGTTTGCAAATGCACTCATGGTTTAGAAAAATACATTCATATGCATATAAACAAGAGTGCCAGTGGTTCCCCACCTAAAGCTGTGTACAGAGATTTCTGTGACGTATAAGTTGGCACAATTAATGCAGTTGCTATGGCTTCCGTATTCTACAGCTACAGGAGTAATTTCTTTTTTGCAGGGTCGTGCGCAAGAGCTAGAAGACTTATTTTAATTTTGACAAGCTGTTAGTATTTCATTTCATGACAACCCCTAATAAAAGTGTAAACCTTTCCAGTAGTATTCATAGGAAACACATGGGGAAAGGAAATCTTTTTTTCATGTATAACATCAAGTCTAATAATCACGTCAATTCTCATTATAACTAATCTGTGTTGGTCTCTTACCCTGGAATGGTTATTAACACACAGATGTACTTGGTTTCATAGGAATTTAAATAATGTCAATTTTTGAAGATGTCTAAGGTATAGGAACAGTTTTATCTAACAACATTTCTCACTTCAGAATAGTCAGTTCACAAGCATAATTAGAGTGTGTTTTTTTTCTCATTAGATAATTTCAATACCTCATTTGTTTTGACGTCTATCTTATTATTTAACTTCATTTTTTTTACTCCAGTAGTTCCATACTTGGTTCTTCTCAATAACTGTTCATAGAACCTCACAAATGCCAACAATCAGAAGCTAGTTGTACTTTGCAAGCTAACCTGCAAACCAGCTAGGTTTGGCTTTCTTTTAGTGATCACGATTGGAACCCATACAGCACAGAAAACTGAATTGGCAGCACTTTAATATGGCACACATAGTTCCCTTCAGATAAATAGTAACTGCATAGTTTAAAAGCATATTCCCTATTATCTTTTGGTGAAGAAGCTTGTATTGTGAGAAAACCGAGGCATAAAGCGGACCATTACAGTAGTCAAATATTTTACCCAGTGTTGTCATAGAAATATATATATTTTTTATTTTTGGAACAGGAAGTAAAACCGAATTTAACTGAACGCATTCAAGATTATGATGTATCCCTTGATAAAGCACTTGATGAGCTTATGGATGGCGACATTATAGTATTTCAGAAGTGAGTATCTGTGACCAGTGCAGCTTGCATGTTTTTTTTGCATCCTAATAAGTAAGGTGACTTTCTATTTATTTTTTGCAATAGCCTATGTAGTTTTGTCTTGTTGTAGTCTGAACTTTGCATAAAGTGAAGCACTCAGATCTGACAGGTACTAAGGCCAAAAAAAGCCTAAATTGGCCACCAGTAGGAACTTGCTTTTGTACTTTTCAGTTTTCTGATTACTTTTTGTGCTCTATCTGCTTCCCTTTCTATAGCCAATAAGGTTGGCTCATTGCATTAAGAGAATAGAGAACGTACCAGAGCTTAGACTTCATCATTTGCATGTTGAGCTCTTTTGATTTTTTGGGGTATTGGGTTGAAAGAGGTTACATGCTTCTGTTAACTTATTTTCCCCTTTAGTACCTTTGAGACATGACCAGTTTATTGTATTCTACAGCTTTCACCATGTTTCAAGTTAAAACAAAAATTGACATTTGCTAGATAATAAACAGTTTTATGTACTAGGCACTTAACCACATAAGCTCTGGAAGGTTTTACCCTCTTCGTGACCAGGGCATTCTTTGCTATTAAGCACTGCGCTATTTTAACTGGCAATTGTGTGGTCATGCAGTACTGTATGCAAATTATATTTTTATATATATTTTTTGTTCACACAAATCGCTTTCTTTTGGTGGTATTTGATCAACGCTGGTTTTTCTTTGTTTTGCAATATAAACAGATCGAAAATTGTAAGAATTTTTTTTCTGCTTTCACTAATAAAATATCCAATAACATTGCGTCACAAATTTAGGCCAAAATGTATTCTGCCACCTGTCTTATTCTGAAAAAAAAAAAAATCCCAGAAAGTGTATATTGGTTTGTGTGAAAGTTAGTGTCTACAAACTATGATAGATATATATTTGAAAATGTCTATCCTGATGTACTGACAGCCCATCTCATTGCTTGATGCCCTAAAATGCTAGGACAGTATAAATGATGCCTTGTTGGAAAGTAGGCAGTCTGAGACCTTTAGTAAGAGGCATTCTTAAAATTAAGCTCCAGGCACCTATAAAAAAAAAAGTCAGCAGATACAAAAATTGTAGTTGCTGACTTTATAAAACCAGACACTCGCCTGTCCCATGGTCCAGCAGGGAGCTCCCCTCAGCCGTCTTCATCCTTCATTCTCCCTCGGCAGCGCTGACATTTTCACTATGGGCACAAAGCTGTGACAGCTTGTGGTGCCCACTGCGCATGCACGAGCCTTGCTGTGCATCCTGACTTGTGGATTCAGTCTTCTGGGACCTGTCAGTGTCCCAAAAGACTGCAGGGTGAAGGGAGGAGAACTTCCGTTGCCAAGCGCAGCCGTGCTTGAAACGAAAGTGTAAGCAGGTACTAGTCAAAATCAGATACCTGCTCCCCCCCACCCCCCGCTCCTCAAAAGTGCCAATTGTGCAAGGGGATCGGGGGACGAGTCCTTAAAGCGGAACTTCCCCTTTGGGGTGGAGTTTCGCTTTAAGCTTTTTGAAGTTGTATATTTTTGGTAGAATACATTTTTCGCTATCGTTTATTGACAGATGCAGCTGCATATTCCTCTTAACAATTGGGTTATGCTGCCTCTTACAGGAGTAGGACCCTAGGCAGGAAAAAAAACTTTACCACGCCTATGGGGCAGTCCCTGAAGGCATACACGCACTCACTCTGCTATAGGATTCAGTTTATTTCTGCCTAGTTTAGGAGTAGGACCTAGTTCCCGGCTGGGACTTTGGTCTTAACTTGTTTTTTTATTTTAAAGGGAACCTTTGTTAAAATTTTCATTTCTCTATCGTTCATTGACGGACGCAGTCTCTGATTCATATCAGTAGGGCAATACTGCCCCCTACAGGAGTAGGACACTAGGCAGAAAAAAGTTCTGGCTATGCCTATCGGCAATCCCAGAGGGTACACCCTCTATTTTCCTGCATAGGATGCCAGTTTTAATCTGCCTAGTCAGGAGTAAGGACCTAGTTCCTTGCTGGGATCTTTGGTCCTGGCATAGAAGTAATTTTTTTATGTATATTTTTTTAGCTAGTCTTTTTTTTTTTTCTCCGTGTCGTTTCTCCTGTGAGATCTTCTAGCAATTATGCCGGGCTGGGCGACATACTGAACCCCCATATCCAGTGGTCACCCCAGTCTGGCCATCAAGCCCGTGCAGGCCTTAGCTCCGCGCTGGGTCGGCCGCGACATAGTCCCACTGGACGGGGACTGGCCCAGCGAGTTAAACGTCTTGCCAGGAAGCACACGCTGATGTCGCAGCGTTCCTATTTAGCCGACAGCCCCCCTACTCCGGTGACGTGGGGTCCTGTCATGAGATGGCGCCCGCCTGTGTTCCCGGTATGGTGAGTAAACATTACCCCCCCCCCCCCCCCTTCCCTGGTGGACTTTGGGGTGGACACTCTCTGGGATGGTCGGACCCTCACACTCCTGGGTTCCCTCTGTCCTGTTGTGACCCCACTCCTCTCCACCACCCCACTCCCACGTAGGGGACTGTTTGGGCCTACCTGAGATGGGGGCCTAGTGTGCAGGCCGCATGGGGGGGCCGGGGCAGTGCACCATTTTGTTGTAGACTGTCTGCTTCTATGGGAGCGGCCATCTTGGTACACCCGTTTTCAGACATTTTGAGGTAGATTTATTGGTGTGGAGGCCGGTGGGAGTGCCTGGAGGACAGTGTGTCATGAGGGTCATCTCTCCCTCTCTGTGGGGGTCTTTTAGCGTGCGCCTGACCTCCGGGGGGGCGCTGTAGCTCTGTGGGGCCGCTTTTAAAAAAAAAAAATAATTTTGTCTTTTTTTTTTTTAAGTTGCTGGCGGGTTCCTCAGGTTCAGTATGGACCCTGCAGGCCATTTGATCCCACCTGACCCCCTCACGGAGGCCACAGGGCCTCCTGGACGGATCTCCACTGTCCGTCAAAGCCTTTTTCGGCAGTTCGGGAAGCATTTGGGCCCAGGTGAAGGTGGAAGGTGCGCTGAGACATTTCTCCGCCTACCCCTGCCTCATCCGATGTCTGAGTCTGGCTCAGCCGCCGCAGACATGGGGCCTCCCTGCCGGGTCTGCTGCCTCGCACTCTGTCTCCTCGGATAATGAAGATGACATTTCTACCTCCCCTGCCGTGACAGGCGCTGGTGGATGCACTGGTGGTTTCGGTGCGTGACACCCCGCAATTTGGGAGTCACAGCGGTGGCTGCGCCTGGGGCACAGGTGGCTCACATGCCACCTGGAGCTGCTCTTTTTGCTGGCTGCTCATGTAGGAGGGGGTGGCCTGAGACGTTTCCCTGGGGGTGTCTAAGCGGCCGTTAGACTTTGCCATTTTGGGGTGTGTCTGGTACAGAGGACTGTTTCGCCTTTGGTGGACGTACGGTCTCTAGGGGAATGGGACTGCCGTTGTTCCAGTGGAGGAATCCCCGTCCTGTAAGGACTTGGGGGATAGGATGGTACGGGCTGTGGCCTGCGATCTGTACTCCCTGGCGTAGTCTGCACTGGGAACAGTGTGTGTTTTTTTCCCTTGCCACGCAGATTCTTCCTGATGGGCGGAGTTCTACCACCGTGACCTGGTGTGGGGCATGTCCCTCTCTCCCTGGGGGAGCTGCTTGACCAGCTGGCGCAGGGGCTGCAATTTGTTTGCGATGCTGCGCTGGTCGAGTCCCGATCCCTTTATTTCTGGTAAGGTTTTTTTCCCTTTCAATGTACAGCTATCCCCGGATTGCTTACTGGCGCTCTGTGGGGCAGTTCAGGCTCTGATTCAACAAGCTGGACCAACTGGTCCTTTGATGGTTCAGTGCAAATCAAAAATTCAGGTTTGTATCGGTTCGCACGGCAGTGGCTTCCCTGCATCAGGGGGATTCCTGGCCTCCATAGACATCAAGCTGCCTACCTTCACATCTTGTTGTGTTGGGGACACCTACAGGTTCTCCGTTTTTGTTTTTGTTTTGCCGTGGGGAAGGATCTCTATCGGTTTGTGGCGTTGCCCTTGGGTCTCTCTTATGCTACCAGGGTCTTCACAAAGGTGTGGCTCCATTCTTGCACTGTTGCGGCAGCAGGGCTTATCGGTCCGGGGTTCCTGGTTGATCTGCTTCTCTGTGTGGAGTCTCCTATGGTGCTGACAAAAGGATTTGGAAGTCACCACGAGAACTCTGGAGGAGTTCAGGTGGGTTCTGATTGTTCAGAAATCATCCATGGTCCCTTCCATGAGACTGGACTATCTGGGCCTGACTTTGGACTTGCCCTCAGTCAGGGTGTTTTCTCCCTCTGGGGAATAGACTCTTGGAACTTCAGACTGCGGTTCATGTCCCGCACATGGTCGTCACTTTGGACTTGTATGCGAGTTCTGGGACTGATGGTGCCGTCTTTCGAGATAGTCCCTTTCGCTCAATCCCTCTCGGGGATCCCCCAGAAGGCGATCCTTTTCGAATGGGACTAGAATCCAAACTCTCTGGACTTTCGGATCGGGCTGAGCTGGCTGAACAGGGAGTCTTGAGCTGGAATCCTCCCTTCTCTTTTTCCTGAACACTTATCACTGCGGATGCAAGCCTGTTTGGGTGGGAAGGAGTCCTCGGCAGGTTCTCTGCTTTGGGTGTATGTTGACACTGCTTTGGGACGTCCCAAGGGTCAAAGAAGATATGGAGCTGTGTCCATCAATGAACAAAAAAGAAAACTGGACTTTTGTCTTACCTTAAAATCCTTTTCTCTGAAGTTCTTTGAAGGACACAGCATCCACCCCTCTGTTGATTTGGGCTATGTATGCTTCTGACACTGCTTGCTACAAACGGAAGTCCTATAGCAGGAAGTGGGAAGTATACTACCCCCTACGACTGCCCTAGGGGCGTAGTCAAGTTTTTTGTTTTCACTTAGTCCTACTCCTATGGAGAGCAGCATAACCCAAGGGTCAAAGTAGATATCGAGCTGTGTTCGTCAATGAACATCAGAGAAAAGGATTTTACGGTAAGACAAAAATCCAGTTTTTGGATAAACATTTGCACAAATATCGCAGGGCGTTAAAATCAGTAGCGCCTTATTTTTGTTCTACAGGTCATGGCATTCAGAAAATATATGGTTCTGGCGTTCTTAAACGCTGAAAGCTGTAAGTGATTAATAAAAACCTCCAGATTTTTTGAGAACTTAGGATATTTCCATTTTTGCGTATGTTCAATTTTCAGCATTTCGAAAAAAGGTGCAATCTAAAATTTACAAATATTGGTTATTACTTTAATACAGGTTAGCTTTTATATTTAGTAGGGATTTTGTAAAATGTGCTGTTTTTGTCTGCTAGTAATGATTTTAGTGTATTTTTAGCAAAAATATTGTTTTGATAAACATTTGCACAAATATCATTGTGCCCTACATATTAGTAGCACCTTATTTGTATTCTACTGGCCGTTAGCTTTCAGAAAATATGATTTTGGAGAGCGGGGGGTTCCTTAACAAACTCTGAAAGCTGTAAGGGAAAAATAGCCTGTCCAGGTAAGTTTAAAAGTGGAGCACAGGGCCTGGCAGCCAAAGAGTTAATAGGAGTCAGTACACACCTGCCATCATCTGCAAATATTGCCAAGTCGAGATGTGCCATGCTGATAGACCCCTACCCAAAAAGAGTGCTGTAATAAAATCAAAAGGTGCTTAACCACCTCAATACTGGGCACTTTCACCCCCTTCCTTCCCAGACCAATTTTCAGCTTTCGGTGCTCACACTTTGGGTACAGCGTTGCATGACTGAGTAATTGTCATTCAAATTAAATTTTTATCATTTTGTTTACACAAATAGAGCTTTCTTTGGTGGTATTTATTCACTACTGGGCATTTTTTTTCTTGCGATGTAAGTTTAAAAAAAAAATGTAAATTTTGAAAAAAAAAAAAACAATATTTTCTACATTTTGTTTTAAAAGAAATCCAATAAAATCAAAATTCATCATAAATTTAGGCCAGGATGTATTCTGCTACATGTATTTGATAAAAAAAAAAAAACTCCTGATAAGTGTATGATAATACGTTTGCGTGAAAGTTTGAGTCTCTACAAGCTAGGCTACGTATCATTGAAAATAGATAAATTCTGATGGACTGACTACCTATCTCATTTCTTGAGGCCCTAAAATGTCAGGACAGTACAAATACCCCCCAAATTACCCTTTTTTGTAAAGATGACAGTCCAAGGTATTTAGTAAGAGGCATAGTGAGTTTTTTGAAGTTGCAATTTTTTTTGCCCACAATAGTTGAATGAAGTTGTAACGAAGATTTTTTTATTCCCCCCCCCCCCCACATAATTGTCATGTTAACAAGTTATTTCTTAAACATGGCATAGATAAACTTGCAACTACACCCCAAAATATATTCTGCTACTCGTCCTGAGTATGGCAATACCACATGTGTAAGACTTTTCCACAGCGTGGCCACATGCAGAGGCCCAACATCCAAGTAGCACCGTCAGGCGTTCTAAAGGCATAAATTACACATTTCATTTCCTGAGTACCTATCATTTTTGAAGGCCCTGGAGCACCAGGACAATATAATTACCCAAAAAATTACCCCATTTTGGAACACCCCAATGTATATTCCACGAGGCACAATGAGTCTTTTGAACGTGTCATTTTTTTCCACAAGTTTTTGGAAAATGTGTAAAAATGAAAACCTATTTTCTCTTGCGTCCTCTGACAGTCGCCGCCTGATGGTGTTAGCCTTCACTATTGGGTAATGGCGCACTCCGCAGGAGCCGGCTAGGCAGATAACTCATTAACAGGTTAATACAAAAACAAACTTTTTGTACCTCAGCACACCACTAGGGGGCCATCCCTCAGCCATTACTCAAAACCCAACTAATATTACATCAGTTTGATGCTGCCTAGCTCAGGAGCTGGTTAGTTGTTCTGAACTGGGACTTTATCTCAGTTTTCAGTTTTTTTCTGAATTCGTGTGTTTTTTTTTCTTTGCACAATATATTTTATTTTCTCTCACTATCACTAGTTAGTAGTCAGGGATTCCTTTTCCTGGAGGACTACAAGTGACTGCAGAGCTGGGCCTCGGACTGGGAAATATAGATCCTCATGGAGTCCCAGCCTGCCAACGAGCATCGCAGGTTACTGGTACGCCCAGGCCTCGCAACGACAGTGCCCCTCCATAAAGGGTCGAGCCTGCGGAGCTGCGCTTCGCTGGAGACGTCTCAACCCGGATCGCCCCCATTTTGCCAGCATCTCTTCATGGCTGACGGCACCCCCACTTGCAGTGGGAGGTCTCCCGTTTGCCCGCTACTGGACTGGTGAGTACTGTACCCCTTTGTCCCTGGGGATTGTGGGCCCACTCTTAAGGGATAGCAGGGGATGGTCTCTGTAGGATCCCTATTCTGGCCGGGTTGAGGTTCTCTGCCCCGCCTCCCGCCGGGGGCACTGTGTGGGACTGCTGTAAGGGTCTCCCTGGGGGTCACTGCGGATGGCCGGAATGTTTTTGTGCTGTTATTTGCCACCTGTTAGGAGCGGCGACCATTTTGTGTGGTGTGCAGAATCTGAGCTCTGTGAGTCAGCAGCCATGTGGGGATTTTGCTGTGCTTTCCCGGTCGGGCGCCATCTTGGCTGTGGGCAACATGCCTAGTAAGGGCAGCGGCCATTTTCCCTGTGATTTTTGCCATAGGCTTACATAGGCACCTTGTCTCTGGGCTGGCCTCTAGCGATCTGAGGTCACTTCCTCATTCTCTTGTGTAAAATTGGGCTGACATACTGGGGATTTTTGCTTATATCTCGGCCATTATTTGACCAAATCAAATTATTTTATTTTTTTGCTAGTGTGTTTTCTCAAGGGGCTCTTTCAGTTGGTGCAGATTGTGGGGGGCGCCCGCGGGAACCGCCGATTTTAAAGGGCCAGCGTCCCTTTTTTCATATAAGGCAAAAATGGTCTCCCGTGATAATAAATCGCCCGCAAACCTGGTGGGGACTTTGTGTACACCTGAATCCTCTCCCCTGATAACCATATCTGCTGCTCTGGCGACTTTGGCATCCCAGGTGAATCTGCTGATGTCAGCACGCTCCTCCCAAAAAAAAAAAAAAACAGCCTGTGCGTTCCCAGTCCTCTGACTCTGAGCTCGAATTGGTTGCCATGGACGAGGGTCCCCCTGAGTGGTCCTGGTCCTCCACGTTGAGGGAGAGGAGGAGTGGGAATCTTCCTCCTCTGTAGCGCGGGGAACGTGCTACAATGGATGCTCTCATGGGCGTCCTAACAGAAATTCTCTATCTTAACGATGCGCCAGCTAGGTCAAGTGAGCGGTCTGTTTTGCTCGGTTTCTGCGGACCCCGGACAGTCGGGTCAGGTTTTTTTTTTTTTTTTTTCCTGCCCGGTGGGTTTTCACAAGATTGTGAATGGCCAGTGGCAGCGCATTTAGCGCATGTTGGTGGAGCCTAGGCATTTTTCCACCTGTTCTCCGTTTTTTTTTTTTTTGGAGGCGGTAGACGAACGTTGGTCGGTGTCCCCAAAGCAGGGGATCACACTGTGTCTAGGCCAAGTCCACCTTGCTGCCAGTAGGGGATTCCCGGTATTCAGGGATCCGGCTGATGGGCGTGTGGAAGCGCTTGCCCGCCTCATTTATCTAGTGGCAGGTTCCCTGTTAGAACCTGTGTTTTGCCTCAGTGATGACCTCTCAGGCGCTTATGACATGGTGCAAGGGGCTTCGCAGCAGGATCAATTCATCCACACTGCGATGTTTCTGGGCGACGCGGCCTTGGACGTGGTTCCGTTGGTCGCCCGGTTGCTGGCAGTGGCGATTGCGATCCACCGCATTACATGGTTAAAGTGCTGGTTGGTTGACCATGCGTCCTAAAAGACAGCATCTGAGGTCCCCTATGAGGGGGATCGCCCTTTTGGGGTAACTCTAGCTGAGTTGATATGGGGCTCACGGGAGGTAAGAGTACTCGTCTGCCCCAGGTCACCAAGAGGGGGCCCTCCTTCAAGACTCCACATAATTGCCTTTGGGAAGCAGGAGAACGGTATTCCTTTCCGTCTTCCCGGTGGCCACGAGGAGCCGTGGTCGGGTAAGCCAAACGCCAGTCAGTCTGGTTCGGCAACCCAGTCCACCTCTCCCTAAAGGGAAGCCCTCCCCGTTGTCAGGGTGGGGGGACGTCTGCTTGCTTTTCAGGAACCCTGGTTGTCCGGCATTCAGGACAGGTGGGTTCACAAACCAATTCGTTCAGAGCACAAGATCAAGTTGATCTTGCCCCTCTGACAGGTTCCTCCCATCCATTCTTAAGCTGTTCCCTGCTCGCCTCAGAGCTCTCATGGGGGCTGTGCATGGCTTGCTTGCACACGGAGTCATGGTACCCGTTCTTTTCCGGAAAAAGTTTTTGCGGTTTTGACTCCAACCTATTCACGGTGCCCAAGAAAGAGGGCACGGTGTGTCCGATTCTGGACTGGTAGTCCCTGAACCGCTTGTGCGGGCATCCAGGATGGGATTCATCCGGTCGGTGATGACCTAGTTGAGGCCTGGGGAATTACTGCATCCATCGCCTTGCAGGGTGCGTATCTCCACCTACCTATTTTCGAGGGTCCTCTGAGCTGCTTCTGCTTCGCGGTGGCTGGGGAGCATTACTAGTTTGTGGCGTTGCCTTTCGGTTTTGCTTCGGCTCCCAGGGTTTTCACCAAGGGTTGGCTCCGGTCTGGCATTGGGCTCCTCGGTTGCCTGGACGACCTCTTGCAAGGTCAAACTCATGTGTGACCTTAGCATAAGATCTGGATGTGAAGGTTCAGACACTTCAGGTGTTTGGGTGGGCCGTCAATTTCAGAAGTCGGCGCTCTACTCGTTTCCAGTACCTAGATGGTCCTGGACTTTGCTCAATCTCGTGTCTTCCTTTCCGGAGGACAAAAATCGGGACTTTGCGGGAGGAGATCGGAGCTCACAGGAATGACGCTCTTCCTCTTTACGGACCTGCATGTATGTTCTGGGACGGCTGGTCTCGGCCTTCGAAGCAGTTCCGTTTGCTCAATTTCACACCAGGTCTCTGCGAGCGGAGACCCTGGACAGGTTGGTCAGGACACCTCAGTCCTTGGAAAGGAGTATTTCCTTGAGTCATCCGGGTCGGATCTCCTGTGGTGGCGCTGGACGCTGTCCTTGACACCTTTTCGGTCCTTCCGACCTCTATTATGGACGGTTGAGACCATGGATGCCAGCTTGTCGGGCTGGGGAGGAGTTCTGGGCAGGTTTTGCGCCCAGGGGACGTGGTCAGCAGGGGAGACTTGGCTACCGATTAAAATCTTGGAGCTCCGAGCAATCACGCTTTGTTCAATGGTCCTGGTACGTGGACGTCTTTCAGATGGTCATTGAACATCGATGGCGGCTTCCGCTGCGAGACGATCTGTCTCAAGGACCGATCTTCCATTCTGCTTTACAGTTGCTGGATTTGTCGGCATGGCTGTTTAAAATAAATGTCCTTAGGGATAGAGGTCTTCCTCAGGCGGTCATCCTTGCCTTGTAAGAGGCTCGCAAAGCCACTTTAAAGAAGTTTTTTTCCGCTGCACCTGGAAAACGTATATCGCTTGGTGCGAAGTGCATGGTTTTCATCCCCGTTCCTTCTCGGTGGCGAAGGTCTTGGCCTTCCTGCGGAAGGGCGTGGATCAGCATCTGGTGCTAAATAAGGTCAAGGGTCTGTTGTGGGCCTTGGCCATCTTGTTTCAACGACCTTGGGCATCGCTTTCTTTGGTCCGCCCGAGGGGAGCTCTCTTGCTTCCGCGGGACCTGAATTTGGTTGTTGTCAATGTTACAATAAACCTCACTTTGAGATAATCAGGGAGATGTCTCGGTCTGTGTTGTCACGAAAAGTTGCTTTGCTGGTGGCCATCACGTCAGTTTGCAGAATGTCTGAATTGGCAGCCTTGTCCTGCAGTTCCCCTTATTTGGTACTTCATAGAGATAAGGTGGTTCTGCGACTGAGTCAAACTTTTTTCCCCAAAGGTTGTTTTCTTCATTCCACCTCAATGAGGATATGGTTTTGCCTTCGCTGGGTACACAACCCAAGCATCCTACGGAGTTTGCCTTGCATTCTCTGGCTGCGGTCCGGGCGGTCGAGGTTTACCTGTCCGCCACGGAGTCGATTCAGCTGTCTGATTCTCAGTTTGTTCTTCCTGAGGAACTTTGGAAGGGCTTAGCCGCTATCGCAACGACCATTTTGAAGTAGATCAGACAGACGATTGTTCGGGCCTATTGCATCATGGGTCGAGTTCCTCCTTTCCCGGTAAGGCTCTTTCTACTCGAGCCGTTAGTGCCTCCTTGGGCTTTTCGCCATCGGGCGTCTGTGGCTCAGGTGTGCAAGGCCGCGACGTGGTCCTTGCACATTTTCACTAAGTTTTACAAACTTGACGTTTTGGCATCTTCGGTTGCTTCCTTTGGCTGCAAAGTTGTGAGTGCGGCAGTTGTGTAAGGGGACATGGGTTTTTACTGTCCCTCCTTGTTACGGTATTTTTTTTCTGGGTTTGTTCCAGTTTTTTTCCCTCTGGGCTCAGGTGGTTACTGGCCCGGGTGTTTACGTTGCCTTCTAAGATGGTTGCGTTTTTCTTTCCCACCCCTCATACCTGTACTGCTTTTGGACGTCCCAATATTGAAGGCTAATACCATCGGGCGGCGACTGTCAAAGGACGTAAGAGAAAATAGAATTTTTGTAAGAACTTACCGTAAAATTATTTTCTGAGTCCTCTGGCAGTTTCCGCCCCCACCCCTCTGGTTTTTGGAGTTGGGGGTTGTTGCCTTCCGGTACTGCTTGCTACAAACTGAGGTAATATCAGATGGGTTTTGAGTAATGACTGAGGGATGGCCCCCTAGTGGTGTGCTGAGGTACAAAAAGTTTGTTTTTGTATTAACCTGTTAGGCTGCATTCACATGTCAGCTTATAATCGCGGGCAGAACCGAAGTACAAGAGCTTCTTTGGAGCGTATTGCGTCCCGCGATTTTGTTTGCGCGATGTTGCCGCGATTCGGCGGGCGTAAATCTCGGCAACATCGCTCGGCGTTTGGGGGGCTATTGCAAATCAACGGGCAACGCTAGGCGTCCCGCGATTTGCAATAAATCTCCGAATCGCGGGCGGAACCGCGGCGGTTCTGCCCGCGATTATAAGCTGACATGTGAATGCAGCCTTAATGAGTCCTGCGGAGTGCGCCATTACCCAATAGTGAAGGCTAATACCATCGGGCGGCAACTGTCAGAGGACGAAAATAATTTTATGGTAAGTTCTTAAAAAAATTCTATTTTTTTTTACACAAAGTTGTCGATTTATACAATTTTTTTTAACACATAGCATGTACATAGCAAAAATGACACCCCAAAATATATTCTGCTACTCCTCCTGAGTATGGCGATACCACATGTGTGAGACTTTTACACAACCTGGTCTCATACAGAGGCCCAACATTCAAGTAGCACCGTCAAGCGTTCTAGGAGCATAAATTACACACAATACCTATCACATTTTTGAAGGCCCTGGATCATTTTTGTGGACAGATGTGCGCTGATTCCTGGGACAGATGTGTGACATGTTGATCACTGGAATGTGGCAGATGTTCACTTTGACAGATGTGGCATATGATGTGCGCCAGATGACTACAGATGTGATAATCACCGAGAGATATGGCCGATGATGTGCGCCAGATGATCAGACAGATGTGCGCCAGATTATCACGGACATATGTGGCAGTTGATGTGCGCCAGATGATCACAGACAGATGCGGCAGATGTGCGCCGGGTGATCACGGACAGGTGCGGCAGATGTGCGCCGGGTGATCACGGACAGGTGCGGCAGATGTGCCCCGGGTGATCACGGACAGGTGCGGCAGATGTGCCCCGGGTGAACACGGACAGGTGCGGCAGATGTGCCCCGGGTGATCACGGACAGGTGCCCCAGGTGATCACGGACAGCTGGGGCAGATGTGCGCCTGATGATCACGGACAGGTGCCTCGGGTGATCACGGACTGCTGGGGCAGATGTGCGCCTGATGATCACGGACAGGTGCCCCGGGTGATCACGGACTGCTGGGGCAGATGTGCGCCTGATGATCACGGACAGGTGCCCCGGGTGATCACGGACTGCTGGGGCAGATGTGCTCCAGATGATCACGGACAGGTGCCCCGGGTGATCACGGACAGCTGGGGCAGATGTGCGCCAGATGATCACGGACAGATGGGGAAGATGTTCACTGGGACAGATTTTATTGGGACAGATGTGTGACGGGTGTTTTATTGTGGGGACACTGTGGTTGGGGACACTTTTGGGGGCACTAGCACAGGGTGATCAGTGAGTAAAGAGCAGTAAAACACCTTTATACTTACTGATCGCCGCCTGCCAGCACCGATCCGCTCTCCTTCTCACTGTGTGAGGAGAAGCGGAGCCGATCACTGGGACAACGGCTCTATTTACTTAACATAACGGCTTTGATTGGACACGGCCGTCATGTGATCAGGAGGGCCAAACACAGAGCCCTCCTGTCGAGTGGTGTTGCTCTGTGTCCGGGAGACACAGGCACACGAGGGGAGAAGAGGGTCTGGAATATGGCAGGTTTGGTGATCGAGCTGGGTGCTTTGTCTTCATTTGTCTAACGTAATCAAGGGGTCAAGCAGACAAGATAATTGTAACATCAAAGGTTAGGTCCCGAGGGGGCCTAGTAAAGTTTCACTCCTGAACAAGAAGGGGCTTTATCAGTAACCTTCAATAACCTTGTATGCCAGGGACTCTTTGTATCTTAACCAGATATACTAAGTATTAGTGAATTTGGACAGCCTGTCTGAGGAAATGCAAATCTGTTCCACCATCTCCCCTACATGATTCTATGAAACAATTCTCGCACTGAAGGGGCGGTTGCAGAGCGCCAGTGACGTGGGATACATAGTTTGACAGCGTTTACTATGCACATCGCTAATAATTTTCTGTAGTAACCCCGTGGCAGAGAGGAATAAGAACTGGGCAGTGTATAGTCTAGATCGTAAGAGGTCACTTTGTGTAATACATTGTGTACCTGTTTCCAGACTGGTTGTAGAGCGGGACACGACCACCACATATGTAACATAGTTCCCACTTCTGTGTCGCATCTCCAGCACGGAGACCATTGAAAAAAATTTGTGGCTCTTTGAAGGAGTTCTTTACCAACTAGAGAGCATTTTATATCCATTTTGCTGGATGGTGACGTTTTACTGAACCCTGCTGTATCAGTGAGCATATGCTTTCCCAGTCTTTGTCATGTAAGTTCAAGTTCAGATGTTGCTGCCAGGCCCGGCAGAACGGGGTGTTGGAAATGGGAGATAGATCTGAAAGCCAACCATAAATTGTGGATATCATGTGGCATTGCGGGTGGGATCTATCATAGATGGATTCTATAGATTTAAGATACCTTGTCCAGGGGCTGTGTGATAACACAAAGTGGCAGATTTGAAGGTACGTCCAGAGAGGCATCTCGTAGGGTTGCATCAGATTATTAAGAACGTCTCGTGAGAGTAAAGCTCCTTTGTGGAAAAAGTACGAAAAGGACAAGATATAAAGGGCAGCCCTGTCTCGTACCATTGGAAAGGTGAAAGGCATCCAACAGGTGGCCATTAACTCAAACCCTAGCTACTTGGTTAGTGTACAAAGCGCGGATGCTAGAGGACATCTGAGGCAAGAGTCCAATCGCCTCCAGGATTGCCGCCAGATAGTCCCAGGCCAACCTGTTGAACGCCTTCTCAGCGTACGATAGAAAGTAGCCTGGCTTGCTTTGTGAGGTGAGCCAATGGTGAATGTTCAGGGCTTTTATAGTGTTGTCGCTTGCCTGGAACAAATCCCACTTGATCAAGAGAGACAAGGGAGGGTAAGAGGGGCAGCCAGCGGTTAGCCAAAAAGAAGACATCAAGTTAGGTTCAACTGAGGTAATAGTGAAGAGTGAGGTCTTTCGTTCAAGTTGTAAAGGGATCTGTAGTAGTCCTCAAGTTGTTTAGCAATTGCTTTATTATAACGGTGTTTAAGGCCTTGGGTATCCCGATGAAATTGACTTTTTTGGGGGGGGCCTTAACAGCCTTCACTTAAAAGCAGCCACTTGTATTGCCTTGTTCATAAGATTCAATGGCATAGCGTAAATTAGCGATTTTTTTTTTTTTTTTTTTTCCCGAGGATATCACGGAGTTGAGATCTAGTCTCGGTCAATTCTTGTAGGGTAGATTCCGCCAGGGATTGTTTGTGGGCTTTCTCCAGTAAGCCGATGCAGTTGTATAGATTTGACTAAGGATTGGTGGGACTTTTTTATTGTCGCTGACGGGGATAAAAATTCACCCCTGATAACACATTTGTGTGCTTCCCATTGTGTTAAAGTACTCGTATCGAGTGTGTCATTAGTGAAGAAGTAATCCTTCAATTTAGATGCAATTTGCGAGACAGGCTTATTATCCCTAATAAATGATGAATTCAGTCTCCAAATTTTGCATCTAGTATCATGTTTGGGGAAAGTCAGAGTTAGTTATCGGGTTATGATGAGAAAAGACCATGGGTTCAATGGTAGCTGATGGAAAGGAAGGGGAGGTCAGGTTCTAAGATAAAGAAATTGTCTTTTCTAGAGAATTTTCCATGGGGGGGTGAGAAGAGAGTAAAATCCTTCTCTCCAGGTTTTAGGATCCTCCCAAGAATTATGAAGGCGAAGGTTCTGTATTTGTATATTTGGCAGAGTGCTTTGTGTGGGCGAATGATCCCGATGAGGTGTCCAATAAAGGGTTAATGGGGAGTGTTCTCAAGTCGTCACCTAGAATCAAGATGCCTGAGCTAAATTCCGAAGGCTCGCGACAGAGGTTCCGGAGAAATGTGATGATTGTTTGGGCAATAAATATTGGCAATGGTCAAAGAGCGTGTCCCCAACTGTCCCTTAACAAGCAAGCATCTACGTTTAGGGTCTCTTTTAATGTCTTGTAGTTGAAAGTTCACAATTTTTAGCAAGCAAAATTGAAACACCTTTAGTCTTTGCAACAGAAGAAGTAGCCTGGTAATCTACCGGGAAGAAGAGTGTGGCTCGTTTTAAAGTGCGTTTCTTGGACTAAAACCACCTGGGATTTCAGTCTACAAAACTCTGCCAGGAACTGAGATGAGTTTTTTTTTTCTAGTTCGCTTTTTCTCTGGATTTTTTTCCTGTGAAAACTAGAAGCAACTATGCTGGATCTGGGTGACGGGCTGGATATAAAGATCCAGTGGTCACCCCAGCCTGCCAACGAGCGTACGCAGACCTTAGCTCCGCACTGGGTCAGCCGCGACATAGTCCCACTGGACAGGGACTGGCCCCGCGAGTTGTCTCGCCAAGTCGCATACGACTGGGCTTAGGCCCGAGTCGCAGCGTTCCTATTTGCCGAACAGCCCCAACTTAGGCGGAGTGGGGTTCTGTCAGGAGATGGCGCCCGCCTGTTCTTTGTATGGTGAGTAAATGTTCCCCCCTCTCCCCTGGCTGGTTTTGGGTTGGATGGGGACCCCTCCCTAGGATGGTTGGACCCTCACAACCCTCGGGTTCCCCTCAGTCCTGTCACGCACCCAATGACTACTAGGGGCCATTAAGATGTTTGTGACTACTCCCGGGGGCTGGGACTGAGCTTTAGACCGCAGGTGGGAGTGGGGGGTGCGCCGCCGGCGACGTACAAACAATTGTGCAGGGGGTGGGGGGCTTCTACCTGTCACTCCAGGGCTCACCTTCCAATCAATCCCATCAGAGGGCTCCCTATACCCTGGTGCTGATCTTCAGATCTTTCCTTCTGGATTGAGATCGCTGCTGACAGGTGCTGTGCAGATGTTCCAGGCCTGCTGGTGCATCTTTAGTGTAGGTGATGAGTCTGGGTGGTCTCACTCTCTCTGCTGGGGGTCTCACTCTCTCTCTGCTTGGGGTCTCAGGTGTGCTCTGCCTGACCTCTTGGCGCTGTTGCGCGGTGGGACGTTTTAATTTTTTTTTTCAACTTTTTGCGGACGGGTTCCCCTGGTGCCACATGGACCCTGCAGAACATGTGTCCCCACCTGACCCCCTCAAGGAGGCCGAAGGGCCCTCCGGATCCCAGCTGTCAAAAGATGCACTTTCGGCGATCCTGTAATCGTGTTTGTCCCGGATAGAGGTGGCCTTTAAAAGGCATTGTGCTAAAAAAACACCCTCTGCCTCATCTGATGCCTCAGATTCTGACTCAGCCACTGCAGAAGCGGGTCTCCCTGCCGGGTCTACTACCTCGCGCCCTGTCTCCTTTGACAGTGAGGATGACATTTCTACCTCCGCAACTGCGCAAGAAAAGGCGCTGGTGGACGCGCACTGGTTGTATCTGTGCGTGAGACCCTAAATATGGAGGACGCAGCTATGACTGCGACTGAGGCACAGATTACATTTGGCACTCAACAAGCCATCTAGAGCGGCAAAGGTTTTTCCCTTTCCCGCATTTTTTGACAACATGCTCAAAAAGAAATGGGAGCGCCAAAAGCTAGATGCTATCCCTTTAAGGAGTCCCTTATATAGAAGTAAACTGTGCCACCTATGGGTAATAGGAAGGCGGAGTCTGTGGCCTGCAATATGTACTCCCTGGCGGGGTCTGCACTCAGGCGGTATTTACGGTTGCCCTGGTTTTGCAAACATTGACCGAATAACTAATACGCCGTGACCTGGAGGGGAAGCCTCTTCCTCCTGCCTCTGAAAAGCTGTTGGACCAGCTAGTGCAGGGGCTGCAATTTGTTTGCGAAGCTGTGCTGGACACTGCTCCCATATCGGGCCGACTGTCGGTTTCGGCAGTGGTCATCCAGTGTATACTTTGGCTAAAATTCTGGTCTGCGGATCAGACTTTAAAGAAGACGTTGACTGATCTACCTTTTCAAGGACATCGCCTGTTTGGGGCTACCCTGGATGACATTATCAAACTTCTCACAAGGGGGTAAGAGTACCTTTCTCCCACAGGCTAACAAGGGTAAGGACCCTTGTCAGACGGGGTCCCTCCTTTTCAGCACACAAGATGTTTTTTCGTCCCTCAGGGTCAGTCCATAAGGCAAAGCCCTTCAAGACTCCCTCGGGTGGTTCCAAGTGACTCTGGTCTGGCAAACAAAAATCTACTTTCTCCAGACCTGAGGACAAGGCCACTTTGGGCTGAAAGTGCGCCCTCACCCGTATCGGGGTTGGGGGACGTCTTTGCCAGTTCCCGGTCCTGTGGCTATCCCTGATGCAAGACAAATGGGTTCAAGAAGTCATACGGTCCGATTAAAAGATCGAATTTTGATCCGTAAGGCTTTTCCCTGCCAATGTACAACTGTCCCCGGATCGCCTACAGGCTCTTTTTGGGGCAGTACAGGACCTGGTACAACAGGGAGTAATAGTTCAGTATGCGTAACGTTTTCAGGGCTTTTATTCAAACCTGATTATGGTCCCCAGGAAGGAAGGCAATGGGCGTCCGATCCTGGACCTGAAGGCACTGAATTGCTTTGTGTGAGTTAAAAAATTCAAGATGGAATCCGTTCGCAAGGTGGTGGCTTCCCTACAGCAAGGGGACTTCCTGGCCTCCATAGACATCAAAGATGTCTACCTTCACATTCCGATATGTGCAGGACACCATTGGTTTCTATCAGTTTGTGGCATTACCTTTTGGTCTCGCCTCTGCTCCTCGGGCCTTCACAAATTTGGTAATCGCCAGAAGACCTCTGGAGGTGTTCGGGTGGATTCTGAACCTTCAGAAGTTGTCCTTGGTCCCTTCCATGAGACTGGACTATCTGGACCTGACTTTCGACTCCTGATCGCGGTGAGGCTGCACAGCCAGGGAGCCCACGCCTCCGAGACGATCCTCCTTGCTTCCGTGGGATTTGACTTTGGTTTTGTCTATTCTTCAAAAGCCTCTGTTTGAGAATATACAGACATATCTCTGCCTTTATCTCAGAAGGTTGCCTTTGTGGTGGCTATTACTGCTCGCCAAGTGTCCGCATTGGCGGCGATTTCCTGTTCGTCTTATTTGGTCATCCACAGAGATAAAGTGGTTCTCCGACCTAATCCGTTTTTTTTCTTCCTATGGTGGTGTCTGATTTCCATTTAAATGAAATGAAACAATGACCTTGTTTTGCCTGAAATTGCCTTGCACTCTCTGGATGTGGTTCGGGCGATCAGCAGGGTTTACCAGTTGGCCACGGAGTCTTTTAGGAAATCAGACTTTTTTTTTTTTTTTTTGTCTTTACTGAGGGATCTTGTAAGGGTTGGCTGTGTCTGCTGCAACTATATCCAGATGGATTAGGCAGACGGTTGTACAGGCTTAATCATTAAAGTGTCAGGTTCCTCCTTTCCCTGTGACAGCACGTCCTACCAGGGCGCTGAGTGCCTTTTGGCTTTTTCATCATCGGGCCTCTGTTATTCAAGTGTGTACGGTGGCGACTTTGTCGTCCGGGCACACTTTTACAAAATTCTAAAAGTTTTGTTGGCCTCTTGGGATGCTTCCTTTGGCCACAAGGTTTTGCAGGCCGCTATTTAAAGAGACTTATTTTCTCTTACGTCCTCCGACAGTCGCCGCCCCTCCATATTCGTCACTATGGGTTATTGACCTTTGCTCCGTAGGAGTAGCTAGGCAACAGAATATGTCAATATTAAAGCTTTTAGCATATCCCACCCCCAGGGGGTGGTCCCCTCAGTCAATACCCTCCTGCTTCCTGTATCCATACCTCAGTTTCATTGTCTAGCTTTCAGGAGTTAGCTGGCTGTTTCTGTGCTGGGGCATTTTGTCTCAGCCTTTATCTTCTTTTTGATTTTATTTGAGTTTTTTCCTCTCTCTTTACTTAGCTGTTACTTTTGTCAGCATTAGTTAGTTCTTCTGATGAAGAGGATCGTGCGGGCTGGGTCTCGGGCTGGCCCCCCTGGTCGCAGGTTGTGGGCCAGTGGCTTCCCAGCCTGCCATCGAGCGTTCAGTTAGGTATTTTTCCTGGCATATGTGAACGACCCATCCCTGTTCGCTGCAGGGATGCTGTGGTGAGGTGGCTACCTCACTGGACGCCATGCGGTTTCGCACCGCAGTTCTACTGCGTCCTGGCTGCGACTCTCCCTGTCCCATGTGCAGTGGCTTGATCGCTTGTGCGGGTTCCCCACGCCATTCAGAAGGTAAGTGTACTCTGTGTGGGGACCTGTCTGTTTAGTGGGTGTCAGTCTGGGACTGTGTAACCCTGCTTCTGTACACACTATTGGGCTCCCTATCTGTTTTGGCTGCATTCTGTGGGCTGCAAGGAGGGGGGCCATGCTGCACTGTTTCTGTGTTCAGACTGTGTGCTTTTATTATTGTGTGACAGGCTGTATGCTGCGGGGCATGATTTGATCGTGTTTGTGCATACATGCGGCGGCCGCTGCTGCGGTCCGCCATTTTTTATTATACTGCAGGCGTGTGATGGTGTTTTACTATGTGGGGGAGCGGCGTTTTTGGCGCCAAGCGCCGCCATTTTGGCGGCGATCGCTCCGGCCTCATGTTAGCACTGCAGGATCTCTGCCTTTACTTCCTCCCCCGGCGGCCATTTTTTTGTAGCCTTCCATAGGCTTTATAGGAGCGGCCTTTATTGCATCCCTTCCTTTTCCCTGGGCACACCGATCGATACAGCAGCAGCAGTGATCTCTCCAGGTTTTTACCCTCTTTAATCCTGTATTCCTTGCCTGAGTTTGTACTTTTCCCTGTGGGGGTCGGCTTGTGCTGGTGTGTGTGTGCGCTGGGCTGCGCTCGCCGCGCTGTTAAAGGGGCAGTTACCCTTTTTTTCTCCTGCAAACTTTTGGGGGCATGGATTCTCAGGAAAGCAAATTTCCTCCCACTTTGCTGGGATGCCAAGGGGCTGCTGCTGTTTCCCCTGAGGGGGGCGATTTGGCCACCATTGTGGCTAACCTGGCTGCTCAGGTGCAGATGCTTGGGTGTGCTCAATCCACAAAACGGCCTAGAGTTTCAATCTCCTCTGATTCAGAGGGCGAAGGTGATGGGGCTGCTATGGCTGGGGTCCCCTTATCGGGGTCCCGTTCGTCCCTGGACTTTGCAGGGTCGGAAGGGGAGGCAGAGGTTGAAGGGGTTGATGATTCCCCCCCCTGGCTCGTCTGAAGAGCTTGCAATCATGGATGAATTGGTTGCTTCTATCAAACACTGCATTTGCAGGATGAACCGTGTCCGTCTGCCGTCCTGGCTTCTTATGGGACGCAGCGGAGACGCAAAACGTCGCAGGTTTTCCCTTGCACTGAGGATTTTCAGCGCGCTGTTAGTGAACAATGGCGCAATCTAAAAAAGCCTTTTGCTGTGCCCAGTAGGTTCAAGCTGCGTTATCCTTTCACGCCCGCCACTGATGAACGTTGGTGTGTGCCACCTCCGGTGGATCACGCGGTGGCGGTTTTGAATAAATCTACTGCGATTCCCGACGGAAGATACCCCGGTGTTCCGAGACCCCACGGACAGGAGACTGGAGTCTCTTGCCCGCCACACTTACTCAGTTACCGGTTCCATGCTAAAAGCTATTTTTGCTTCCCTTATGGCAGCTCAGGCTGTCGCGGATTGGACGCAGGTGCTCAGGCGCGTCCTGGTGGCTGATTCTGCCCCGCCGACAACGTTGGCTATGGTGAATCAGATTCATCAGGGTGTCATGTATTTGTGTGATGCGGAATTAGATGTGATTCCTTTGGCTGCACGTGTGCACAGCGTGGCGGTGTTGACACGCCGTTTGATTTGGCTGAAATGTTGGTCTGTGGACAAATCTTCTCGCAAAACTTTATCAAATTTGCCCTATACGGGATCTCGCCTTTTTGGCGACTCACTGGATTCGCTGATAAAGGGGATCTCTGGGGGTAAGAGCACGCTCTTGCCCCAATCTCGCAAGGCTAAGGGTGCTCAAGGTTAGAAGCTTCGTTTAGGCCCTCTCAGGGGTCCTTTCGTGCCTTTCAGTCGCACTATAAGGGCAAGCCCTTCAAAGGTCAAGGCTCCCAAAAGAAGCCGTGGACAGGTAAGCAGAAGTCCGGCCAGTCCGGGTCCGCTGCCCATAACAACGCGGCCTGAAGGGGCGCCCTCACCCAGTTCTGGGGTGGGGGGACGTTTGCTCGGTTTTCTTCAACCCTGGCTGGCCCGCGTTCGGGACAGGTGGGTTCAGGAGATCGTTCGGTCCGGGTACAAGATCGAGTTCCTATCTCGGCCGGCGAACAGGTTTTTTCCCTCAAACCTTCAACTGTCTCCGGAGCGTTTGCGGGATCTGCACCTGGCGGTGCGGGACCTGCGGGCTCAGGGAGTGGTGGTTCCGGTGCCTCATCGGGACAGATTTCGGGGGTTTTATTCAAATCTGTTCACTGTGCCCAGGAAGGAGGGCAAGGTACGTCCAATTCTGGACTTAAAAGCTCTGAACCGCTTTGTGCGGGTTCGCAAGTTCCGCATGGAATCCCTGCGCTCGGTGGTGGCTGCTCTAGTTCCGGGAGTGACGAATATGGAGGGGCGGCGACTGTCGGACGTAAGAGAAAACGGAATTTTTGTAAAATCTTACCTGTAAAATTCCTTTCTCTGAGTCCTCCGACAGTCGCCGCCCCCGCCCCTCTTTTGGGGTTTGTTTATGTACTCTACTGCTATTCTACTGAAACTGAGGTATGGATACAGGAAGCAGGAGGGTATTGACTGAGGGGACCACCCCCTGGGGGTGGGATATGCTAAAAGCTTTAATATTGACATATTCTGTTGCCTAGCTACTCCTACGGAGCAAAGGTCAATAACCCATAGTGACGAATATGGAGGGGCGGCGAATGTCGGAGGACAGGAATTTTACAGGTAAGATTTTACAAAAATTCAGTTTTTTCTCTTTCAGGGGTATATATTTGCTTTCTATGGGTAAGCTCCTGCTGTTCCTGGTTGAGCTTTGTTTCCCAGTTAGCCAAGTTTAGCCTTTGGAAAAACGTTACCTGTTTTGGGACATTAGGACGTCCGTATGTTATAAGAAGCATAAGAGCTGCGTCTGTCAATGGACTTCAGAGAAAAGGATTTTACAGTAAGTGCTTACAAAAATCCAGTTTTTCCCTTGCTTTGCAAAGAATCACCTCTTTAAGTGGAAAGCTGACTAAACAGCCAACCACATCCCTTGGGGGGGGGGTCCGATTCTCTACTTCTGGGCTGTAGAGCTCTAAGTGCCCGTTCAAATTCAGGAGGGGTGTCAGCGGGCCTATCCATGAGATCATTAAATAGAGCAGGTATTGCAGCTTCCAGGGCTTGGGGCTCCACAGATTCAGGTAGGACTTGAGCTCTAATATTATGCCTCCTTCCCCGATTATCTAGATCCTCAATGTGCCTGTTCACCTCAATGAGATGAGCAATGTGGGCATCGGAGGTGCGTTGGAGCGGTTTAATGGCTGAGCCCTGCATTTACATAGGTTGAAAAGAGACACAAGTCCATCTGGCTCTGGTTGTGGTAGTTTTCTCTGCTTCACTCAGCCTGGATCTCACCATGAAAGCAAGGCTATAAGATGTCAGAGAGCTGAAAAATTTCTCCCAACACGCGGTATCTGCAGAAGAGTTCTCTCCCCCACATTGTCACTATGTTGCTTCATGAAAAATGTTTGCTAATGTTATAAAGCTCTGCAAAAGCCCTGGCATAGTACAAGTCGACTGTCCTTGGTCTTGCCACATGCTCATGGGCCCTGAGACCTACATTCCTGAAAAGATTTTGACACCCCAAAAGTTTTTGCTGAACTCTATCCAGTGGAAAGGAGTTTACAAAAGTGGGCTATTCTGTGGTTGACCCTATTTTTTTCATAAACAAACCTCACTGTACCCATGTTCCACCTTTTAAAGATTCTGCTGACAGAAAATTTGAAATGCTTTGAAAAACTCTTATCTTGGCAGGCCTAGCCCTGCAACTAACTCTTGCTGCAATTTCTTTGTTAAACTGCAGCTAGCTGGACTAGGTCAATGTACAACCAACATGTGTCTTTCAGGGTCGTTTGGTTGTAGAACAGTTACACTTATTGTTTTCTTTGTAGATTGTCAGTGGTAGTTGAATGATCTAGTGTGCTATATCACACGTTTAATTGATCGATGAATGACAGTGCCTCTAATACATTACTAAAAATAATTACACTAACTAATCCTGAGATTCTTTGCCCTATGCAGATATTCTTTAAACCCAAAAATAGGTGTAAGTACCTACTGTGAAACTATAAAAAACATTTTTTGCAGTAAATCTCTTTACGACCACTGTTAACCTTGGAAATTGAGATTGTGACAGACACAAAGTTTTCATTAACAATTAATTTTTAAATTATCGGTTGTCACATGTGTACGCTTTTTCACAAAAAAAATATATCTTTATTGGAATTTGTAAGCAAAACAAAAAACGACATACCCACGCAGTGTTTTATTTATATATATATATATATATATATATATATATATATATATATATATATATATATATATATACACATAGAAACATCAGTAATGCAACACAAGTGCAGGTAACCGATAGGTAATTGTGGTGTTGCTTCACACTGTACATCGCACAGGCAGTAGACAGAAGCCTTACCTTACGAAGAAAAACATCCAAGCCTGGCTAAATTTTGCATACACACATTTGAAGTCTCCCAAAAACGTGGGAAAATGTGTTATGATCTGATAAAACCACTGTTAAACTTTTTGCCAATTAGTTCCTAAAGATGTGTTTGGAGCAAAAACACTGCACATCACCAAAAGAACACCATACCCACAGTGAAGCATTGTGGTGGCAGCTACATACTTTGGGGCTTTTTTTCTTCAACTAGAACAGGGGCCTTAGTCAAGGCAGAGGGAATTATGAACAGTTCCAAAATACCAGTCAATATTGGCACAAAACCTTCAGCTTTCTTTTTACTACATTTTTTATTTATTTAACATTTTTTTCATACAGCACACAACCAAAAAAAAAAAAAACATATACATAAAAAATCATCGCAATTGTACATACACTTTCATATCTTATTTATACTATAGCAGGAACATATATTCATAAATTCAATAAATTTTTCTCTTGGGTATAAGTAGAGGTATCTGGTATGTAGTTAAAAAAAAAAAAAAACCCTCCAGGGTTTCCCAGAGCTCTAATCTATTCATGGTCCTGCTGTATTCTATTGTACGATTGAAAAAAGGGAAAAGAGAAAAGAAAAGGAAAAAATTTTGGGGTTAGAAAGAAAGATGATAATGTGAGAGGGGTGGTGGAGACGGATGTTATTAATTTATAAATTGTGAAGGTCTCGTGAATATGTGCCGCCTTCTATCTTCTAGCTCCTCCTCTTTATTCTTATCTTCTCGACATGACAAATAAGTTCCATCTATCCCATATTAAATGATGTTTTCCCATTTTATGATTAGCATTTAATATAAGATTTTCAAATTTATTTACCTCTTCCACTTCATTGATCCACATGTTGATAATCTGGGGGTGTCTAGTTTTTCCATTTTAAGGGAATACACATTTTTTCTGCGTTAAGTAAGTAAGGTATTAATTAATTTTTATATTGATTTCTTGGGATGTCAGATTTGTGGAGAAGGAATAGTACTGGGTCCTTTGTCACTGGGTGATCTGTTAGAGATTGTATTATTTCATGGACCGGTTTCCAGAATTTTTCCAATCTGGTACACGACCAGAATATATGTAGCATTGTCCCCCTTCCCTCTCCACATCTCCAACACTCATCCGTATTTGTTGATGACATTTTATTCAATTTTACCGGGGTTTGGTACCATCTTGATAATATTTTGTAGTTTACCTCCTGTATTTTTGTACTGGTGGATGTCGAGGAGGTCAGCTGGAATTTTTGCCTTCTCTCTGTTTCTGAAAAAGTACTATTCAGTTCCCTCTCCCAATCAGTCATATATGTCAAATGTTGGTTTTCCCTCTGGTTATTCAACAACGCGTAGATTTTAGATATGGAATGTGTTATTGTCCCTTTTTGTACACACATCTCCTCAAATTTTGTATATAGTAAGGTTATTTGATTAGGCCTTGGTAGGGTCCCCAGGAAGTGCACCAGCTGGATCGCTCTCCAGCGATCCAGTCTGTACTCCCCCAATGGGATCCACCAACTCTCTGATAGAAAGCTGAACAAGAAGAGTAACCTAATTTTTTAGCATGACAGCGACCCAAAGCATATATCCAAATCAACAAAGCAATGGCTTCACCAGAAGAATATTAAAGTTTTCAAACGGCCCAAACAGAGGCCAGGCCTGAGTCAGATTGAAAATCTTTGGGGTGATCTGAAGATGGCGGTGCACAGGAGATGCTCTTGCAATCTGACAGATTTGGAGTGTTTTGCAAAGTCAAGATGTGCCACGCTGATAGACTCAAACCCTTATAGACTGAGTGCTGTAATAATATCAAAAGGTGCTTCAACAAAGTATTTAAGGGTTTGCACACTTCTTTAACCATATTTTAGTTTTTTTTAGTTTTACTTCCCTTCACCTAAAAGATTTCAGTTTTTTGTTCACTGTGTTATACAGTTTATAGGTCCCATTAAAGGTGGAAAAAGGTTCTGAATTTATTTCTTTGTCATTTTTTTTACATCACAGAAACCTGAAATTTGAACAGGGGTATGCCTGTTACAACCTATGAAACCTGCCCAAAAGCATGTAGTCTTATTTCTCATTGGTGGCTCAGATTAACTATTTCCGTGTATAATCAAGATTTGACTTGTCCACTAGATGGCACTTTGGGACTAGAAATGTCTATCCCAAGCCGCTGCTCCATCTCTGTCCAGCTTATTTATTGAAGTTATTTCTCATATCAAGATCCCCTTTGCAGCTCCCTTTTCTTCCCTGAGACCTTAATTTGCTTCTTTCTACCTTGCACAAACCACCATTTAAACCCATTAGGAATTATTCAGTAGAGATCCTTGATGGCAAATTAGCCTTTTTGGTTACTATAACATCTATCAAAAAGTTCTTCTGAACTTTCATGTAGAGCCTTTTCTCATACTTCACATTCGCAAGGTTGTATTCTGCCCAAGACCAACTTTTCTTCCAAGGTGGTCTGTTAACCATCTCAACGAGGAAATTATTCTGGTATCCTTGTGAACCTTCTCTTAAGCACTCAAAGGAATGATCACTAAATTGACTGGATGTAGTCATCTCCATGGGTGTACTTTAAAGCTACTCCTTCCACTAGACAGATTCCCTGTTTGTTTTTCTGTGGGACCTTGCAAAGGCACCCTTATTCAGAATCCACTTTTTGCATAATGGATAAGGAATTTGATTACAAGAAATTATGGCCAAAAACAAATACCTCCTATGCTGTTGCGTTCCCCCACTCCACCAGATCTGTTGGAGTATCCTGGAGCTTTTGACACCAAGCCTGTCGCCCAACTTTGTAAGCCTGCCATTCTGTCCTCACTATTTTTCAAAGTTTTACTGGGTTAATGTCCAGCCTTCTTCAGATATTGCTTTCGGTTGCAAGGTTTTTGTAGTGGCGTCTAGGGTTTAATCCCTGTTTTTTTTTTTTTTTTAGGGTCTGTTGGCACAGTTCTGTTTGCCTAACTTTTGCCCACCCTTGCATTCATTACTTGTGGTCGTCCCATGTTGTATGAATAATATGAGTGTCCTGTACTGTACTCTTAAGATACTTGTGATTTTGACTTTGCTGTAAATGCTATATCCTGGAGTACAAGATATAGGCCACCCTTCCTAAACTCCTTGTTACTCTGCGCTGTTGGTACAAAGCTGAGGACTCATGGAGTATGGTAGGGTGATTGGGAAGCCACCTAGGCGAAAATATGTCCTCAAAGCTTGCCAGTGTCCAATCAGTTAAAGATATGAGCCTATAACCCATGTTGTATGAATAAGTTGCCTGTGTCCTGTACTGTATTCCACGATATGGAACTAACAGATACAACAAAATGTCTCTGCTTTTAAAGGTATAATTTTCAGCCTAATTTCACCTTAGCAGAAAATATGGCAAGATTACATGCCAAAATAATTCCTCCAATGCTTACCTAAATATTAACAAGGTTATTCCTATAGTATGCCTATACCCTGGGTTATATGCTCCTACCTTCAGCTCATTGTACACTGACAAAGCTTTTGAGGATCCCCCTGGATGCCTCGCCTATTGCTCTACCTCTTACCATGAGTCCTTAGATTTCTTTTTTTTGTGTCCTAATTGGGGTGTACTTTTTCTCCCTTACTGAACAGAAATCACTCTTAGCTTATCTAGTTTACTTTATTTTAGGATTCTTCAACTTCTAATACCAAAATAGAAGCAGTGCATCCTGATCAGTGCAAGCTCTGTAAAATGCTGGGAGCATTACCTGGACCCCATGCCATGAGGTTGATCTGTAATGTTGCTTTGGGCACTGCATCCAGCAAGGGTGCAGAGTGTGTCATTAGCCGTAGGGTGCTATACAGGTTCAAGGCTGTGGTTTATCCCTATGGGACCCAAATGTCGCCTGTGGTGGGCTAAGCCGGGACCGTATATAGGGCAAGCATTGTGGGCAGGTAAAACAGTCACATTCTCGATCTCTGACGGTAAAGACTGGGGATATGTTTGGAATGTGTTCACTTTACAAAAATTTAGCGTTTAAAACTCAAATCACTCAGATCCTTAGGTGGGTGACCAGATGTTAGGAAACACTTTTGATGGCCATTTTACCACCGTTTCCACATAGAGCCCTTCTAAGGTGCTCAGGTGCATCCTCCTGCCTTTTTGCCATGAGGACGTTGGTGCAGGACAGCCTGCATCTGATTTGTGTACTCTTTCCAGACATGCTTACCCTATATTCCTTGAATAATCCTATAGATCACCCTTGCCCAAACTATTGTGGAAACCAGGTGCAAGGCAGCCATGGCAAAACCTCAGGCGAACATTCGCTTTACCAAAGGCCTGCACAACACTCAACCTCAGAGTAACAATGATTCTCAGGGTATGACTCCATTTTAACTCCCATTCTCTGCATCCAAGCTCTTTCAGGCATGCTACAATCTGCCTATGTGATAATGGCAGATTTTTCTGCAACGGTCATAATTTCCCATTCAACGAACACCTTAAATACAGCTATTTCTTTTCAGGGCTCCAAAGCGACATGTCCCTTCTCCAGCTATTCCATTTCTCCCAGATGTAAATCCTGAAATGCCTGGCCTAGAAGAGGACCTGGAGGCAGTGTTGAAGGAGGCTGCGGAAGATTTCTCATCCCCAGACTCCATCCAAAAAAAAACACACTAAAGTGTTCAGGTTTGACCTGAAGAAAAGGTGGCAGCCCTAACATCTGCCCCAGTAGAACGCAACAGTGCTTTGAGGCTATTTTAAAGCTTCACCTCTGCAGTGGACTAGGAAGAGTGCTGCCGCTACTAAAGAAGTGGGTCTGTAAATCAACAGTTCTTTCCTGGTAGCGCCCTTCCGATTCAGTACCAGAGGGGAGGTTTGAAATGCATTCAATCCTCATCGCTGCATCAGATAAGAAGGGGCAGCCCCACAACAAAAAAAAAAAAAAATTGGCCAGTGGGGCGGGCCTTTAACAAGCCAGCCATGACTGTAGAATGATTTCAAGCCACACTTCGCGGCAGATTAGGAGGGTCATCACCAGGAATGGAAAATTGTGCACAGAAGCAGGCCTTATTGAAGACCCCCATCCTAGCTCACTTTTTTCCCAGCAGCGCCCCGCCTAATCTGCTATGAAAACGAGACTTGAAATTCCCTCATTCAAACATCACTTATGTAGTGATTGTGTAGGTCTTCAAGCTACATGGGCAGGCACTATTAACAAAGCTTTGTGAAATTAATAATCTATATATTATTACCATCCTGTTGCTCTTTTATTACACTTGAATGTCCTTCACTGGGAGCTGGGTGGTGTGTGGATGGAGAACTTCTCTCTCATGTGGGAGGGGGGCGCCATACTGAGTATGCACTGTGTGAAAGAATGTCTAGTTTCACCACTTCTCCAATCTGTTGCACCGCTCCATTATCCAGTGGGCATAAATTCTCCAAGAATCACTTAAGGCAGGAAAAGGGGAAACTGTAGTGTTACTAGTTTTTTATTGAAAGTATGATCAGAGCTTTTTTGGACAGTTTTCTTGTGGGTCACGAGTGCACTTTTGCACTCCCATGACTCCGAGTAGGCTGAGAGCAGGCTAATGCTTTTCATGAAAAAGTGCTTTCCTGTGCTCAAGTGGTATGCTTTGAGGCTAATTATTATTCACTCATCACAAGCGCCTATAGGCCTTGCTGTCCCCTCAGGATCATGGGTATCCTTATATGTACACCAAAACAACAAGTGAGAGAGGGTGCACTGACCCTAGCACATTACCTTAATACATTTATTAGAAAAAATAAGTAACAAATGTTATGCTCACAAATGACATAAGTGAGCATGACATAAAAAGCAAGAGTATCGCTTTCAGACCTACTGCGATGAAACCGAATGGGGGGACCAGAGAGTGTCTGGATCATTTTCATTTCCTGGATCTCTGAGGTCCTGATAAGATCTATAGACCCTGGAGTGGTGGAATAGATTAGACGCACGTTTGATTGACTTGTATTAACTTCTTTAATGATGATTTTTTATTTTTTTTTTTCCCCTAGAGATGACCCAGAGAACGAGAGCAGTGAGCTGGCAACTGCCAAGGAGTACTTTAGAGACCTTTATCACCGTGTTGATGTGATCTTCTGTGACAAGACAATTCCTAATGATCCAGGATTCGTGGTTACATTGTCTAACAGAATGAATTACTCTCATGTATGTATGTTAAATATCAGAGTTAATTGAAGAACATATGTTTTTTTTTTTTTTTCTATTTAAAGTTTTTAACCAAATACGGTATAATGATGCCATTCAAAACTAAATCGACATGTCTTCAGGGAAAACTTTACAAATAGTACTAAAAGAAAAACAGCCATGGCTACTCTGGAACATAGCTGTATAATTCAGGAAAAATGCATGGAATATAGAAATCAACTGCAAGAGGTTTCCCAACCACAGAGAATGCAGGGCCCTCTCTTCCACTGTCAGGGTTGGCCTTCCACTTATAAATAAAGCTATAGTTCTGAGCCTCCGGAGTAGAGAGAAAAAAGGGGGGCAAGCTGGAGCATAGGAAGTGTGCAAGCAGGGGCTCGACCCTAGGGGTCCCATCCATGGGCTTTCTAGGCAGTGGCAGCTACCCAGAATGTACCCATCAAGGCAGGAAGAGCAGGGGATATAAACTGGCCAGAATTAAGTGGCAAGGTCTTCGACATACCAAACATTTTATTTTTTTTAAAGCTGTTTAATCCTGGAAATTCTATGTAATTTGGGTAGGTTGTAGTACATTTACCCAAAGGTAGTTTCATAGTATAGCAGCCATAGGTCCTATGTAATGTCAAAAGAAAAGACCTGCAGCACACTGGAGAAGCTCTTGTTTAGAGGAACTGAAACACCTGTCCCTAGATCGTCTTATTAAAAACAAGTACTAGTAAATGAGCTGCTTAATCATAGATCACAGGCACAGAAGATTTATTATTCATGGCTGCATATGTTATGCTCTCACCTTCAGGTAAATGATCTTTGGCCAAAAAAAGCATAAATCCTGTCCAGTCATAATCCCTACTCAGCTCAGCTATACCTCAGTTTTTAGCTATTGTCTTTAGGTGATGGATGTGCCTCCATATGTCTCTGTGACGATCTTTTGCGCTTTCTTTACCTAGAATTCCTGGCTTGTTCCTTACACCCCCAGTGTGGCAGAGGTGAGCTGTATCTGGATCATTTGTTACAGGCTGTATATGGAAATGCCCACGCAAAAACAGGAGCAGCCTGCAATGTATACTGGTCAGCAATGAATCCTTCGGGCAGTGATCTCAGGTGTAGAGTCTACCCAGATACCTCACTGGCAGGGTGCTATTCGTGTCCAGGGTAGTTATCCCACTGGAGTAGATTCAAGACCCTGAAGACCTTATGGGGCATGCTTGCTGTGATGGGTTATGACTCCGTACCGGTACTGCAGCTATGGACTGGCGAGCGCCTCTGAATACTTGTCAAGAAATGTTTTTTCTCGGGGCTGTGTTTTGGGGGCACTGGCTGCCAGCTTCACTATGTGGTGAAATTGCGGTAGGGGTGTGCTATAGGGGCCATTTTCTCTAGTCTTGGGCACAGTACATGTGCTTTTCTATCTCTTTGAGCTTACACATCATATGGATCCTGGCACCCCTGCACCAGGCTACAGTCTGCTCAGCAACATTCTGCCTCCAAGGGGGTTGATTGCCACATAGGTTTTCCTTCTTAGGCTAACATTCCCCTCTGCTGACTGGCCACCTTCTGGAATTTACAGGCCTTTTTAACCCTTAGCAAGCAATGGCCTCACACAGGCAGAGAAGGGTGCTAAGATGGTGTAGCAAGCAATGGCCTCACACAGGCAGAGAAGGGTGCTAAGATGGTGTGGTAGATTCCCAAATCCCTCCAGGTGCAGCCATGATCCAGGTATTAACCACTTCCCATCAGGACTTTTTAGACATGTCAGATGGGAAGTAGGTAGAGATACCACGGGTAAGATGTTAGAGACCCCCTTAAAGTCTGGGCAAAATGTACGCTCCATTCTAGAGAATCAGATCCAGTGGCTCCCTGGAAGACTTTGAGAGCCTTGAGTTTCTTCGTGGATCCTATAAAAAAGACTCCATAAGAAAGTGTTCACGGTTCGGCACCATTTCTGTCCACATGAAAAGGATCCTATTTTGAGTGTTGAACAGCAGAGCTTCTATGCAAGGAGGAAATTGAGAGGCTGCTTTTGGAAGGTGAGAGCTTGCTTGAATCATCCTTGGAAGCCTTTATCCAAAAGGTGACTCTGGGAAAGAGCACTCTGTAATATACTTAAAAATCTAAGAAGTGTTCCTCTTCACTCTTTGGATCCTCAAGTTGTTTGAATTTGACGTTTACAGCATAATTTCAACAGTCTGATTCACGGTTTGTTTTGCCTTAGGGTCCTCCAAAGCGCAAGGCAACAGTTATTGCCTCTCTGGGTTATCTAGATCACCGTCTCCAAAAGAATGTCCACAGAACATTTCAGATACTCCAGTCTTTTGGTTGGGTGATCAGTTTACAAAAAATAGTCTCTCCAGCCTTCCCTCTGCCTGGAATAATTAGGTCTGGTCCTGGATACAACCCAGAGAAGAAAATTCCCTCTTTCTGAGCACATGCACAAGAAAAGGTCAGAGACATTCTGCAATGGGATTCTTCATGAGTACTCTGCCTCGTAGCCTCCTTCAAGGCTGTACCATTTGCCCAATTAAATTCAAGAATTCAAGAGAACATTTTGGCGACCTGGCTCAAGCATGTTTCTTCTCTCACCCTACCAATGCCCTTGTCCTGCCAAGCAAGGAATTCCTAATTTGGTGGATCTCCAGCCCTGCCTTAACAATCAAGTCTTTCCTACCTTATCACTGTTAAAGTCCCTCACGGTCCAGGAAACTTGGGCACCTGTGGAAGCCAAGCTCCCCATTAACATCCTGGAGCTCACAGCAATACGGATGGCTCTGCAACACTTGATAGGAGACAATTTACATCTACAATTTCTACATTTTTCTTCAACACTTGACCACCACCTGCAAGAATATCCAATCTGGGTCCTGTCAGACAGTGCCACAGCCGTGACCCACCTCAACCATGCGGGGGACATCAGGAGTCATGCAGCCTTGAAGGAAGCAAGAGAGATCTCTGTAGTCCACATATCAGAAGTGGACAACTGGAAATCGAATAACCTCAGCTCCCACCGCCTGTTTTCAACCTGATATATTAGAACACTTCACCTTCAGACTATCCTTCAGATCTGTATGCGGCCACTGTCTAATGCTGAGGTTCTCCAGTTATGCTAAGCCTGTAACTCCTACACATGATGTTCCCAGGCTAGCTAAAACATGTAAAGAATCTGTGCTGAAGTATTTGAACCTATGAGATAAAGCAGACACCCCCTGAGGAAGTCACTTGATCAAGTGACATAACGCATATGGTGGAGGAGCAGGTGATGTCACGCGACAACCGGAAGTGAGCATTTTGTTGAGGACTCATAGGAGTACACAAAAAGGCTGCATCCATTGAGAGATACACAAGCTCATTCCTTTTTTTAAAACGTGTGTATTTTATTCTCATCAAAAAAAAGTTAATTAAGCAGTGAGCACTAAGCATTTCTCTTGTTTGGGGCACACACGTGTGAGTAAGTTAAGATGCCCAGGGTGGCAATACCAGCATCTTCCTTGACCAGGAAGGAAGCACATAGAGGAATACTATAACCCTATGATTGGGGAAAGCGTGGTTGACCTGATAATACATTCGGTCCATCTTGGGAGGTGTGAGCGGTATATTACTGGTGGAGGGATTGGGGCACTATAAGTATAAGCAGTCCCAGAGCACTCACCAGTGGAAAAAGCCAAATCTATAAGAACTATCCATTATCGAAGAAATTGATAGGAGCACGTTTTATCATTGGACACTGAATATATGTTTTTGTATATATGTTTTATATATTTTGTTTTTTATATACTCTTGGAAATATTCACTGTTGTGGTTTAATCCTATAACGCTATAAAAATAGACACAAGTTTGTTTTGCATAGCACCAAGTGCCCTTTATTGTGTGTGAGATTTTCACATTATGCTTGTTTACATCTGTTTTCTTAACCAGCACACATTGCTCTTTATTGTATATTTTGATATTGAAAAATCACACAGTCTTAAGGGCAGGATTTTTGTTGCACAGGTAAAGTTTTGATATTATCTATTGTAAAGGTGGTAATGTGAACACAGTGCCTGCTGCAACAATTAATAGATATAATTACACATTTCACTTAACGTAAATGTATTTGTGCTGGAGTATTTTACACGCATTCCTTCTACATCGTAAGATCCCTATTTGATCAGGTCTCCTGGCTCAGACACCATCTAGGTATTTACCTGTGCCTGTGTCCTTAAGGGTGATTCCATGGGGGATAGTTTCTCTCAACTGGTTGCTTCAGGACATGAGTTATTCATGCTTCAAGGTTTGTCTCAGACTTTGTGTGGCAGGTGAAGGACATCTGAGGGTGGCTTCATGTCTTCCTGGTGGATGCAAACTAGGCTCTTGTTCCAGATATTCTTTGACAGGAACAGGATAAGTCTTAATGACTTTGGAGAACCTATCCAGCTGGGGTTAAGTCCCCTTTCTTTGGCTGTTTTCCCAGTTTGCAAAGAGAGCTCTTCTAGCTACTCTTCTGTATTTTAGATTCACAAAGACCAGTTTTTTTTTCTTCATTGTACTGACAAGTTTCTGTCCCTTGCTCCACAGAAGTTGCTGATTTTTAAGACCTGTGGAGTGATGCACATTTGTAGTCTTGTGGCTCTTTAAGTTCAAGGATCGGCAGGTTTTTTTTATTTTCTTTGAGCACGGTCTCTCTTAGGCCTCGATCCTGTGGGGCCTCTAGTGTACTGGTGTGAGAGAGTCAGGTCATCCTCTCCAACTGGTTTGCAGTTGTTCTTACCAGTTTATAAGTAACGTCTAGCTTCTATCACCTGCCTACATTTGTTCGGGTGTATCCCATTCAACTTGCCTCTTTAGTTATGTTGACTTTGTGGGATTGAATCCTGGGTTCTTTGAACTCAGAAGTCATATCCACACTTTTTATAGGTTGTTCCTAGTGAAATTTAGGGTTATTCCATGAGTCTTGCCAGGCGAGTTGGTTGTCTGGACAATCTCTTCCTTTTTCTTGCCCTTGGAGGTCAGTTCAGTAGAGGCCTTTCTACTTTGACTTACTTACTGGTCTTCCTTTTACAAGAATATTTTTTCTAAGCTCCTAGTCTGGTATTTTTTCCTGCAAATGACTTAATCCCATTCATTGTTCACCAGATCAGGTTGTTTAGGAATCTTCCATAATGGGAATTGGTGGTTAAAACTGTTTTAGTGGGTCCAGGTTGACCAGCTTCTCACTTGGCCTGTAGTTCAGTGCCCTTTTCTGTTTAATCACTTTTACTTGGCTAATTTTTCTCCGCTATTGGCTGTTAGGATGGTTCTGCATGTCTTCAATCCCTGTGTCCTCGCTCTGCTCATATTGGCAGATTTCCCTATCAGTCAGATTCACCCTCATCCTTATTCCACTGGATTTGTTCCTTTAGGCATTCTTGGGTTGCAGGTAGTTAGTAGCCCTCAGTTCTATTTTTTGTTGGGCTTGTTGGCTTCTGATGTTTGCCCCATTTGGACTGCTTTTAGACATTCCAGCAGTAAATCACTTCCTGTGCCCTTCAATGGATGAGAAAGATATTAGGATGTGTGTACTCTTAATCCTTTTCTCTGTGTCCATGGAGGGATCCAGTCCCACCTCTGGTTGCTACAAACTGTCATGCTGAGTAGGGGAGGGGCTATCCTGGGCTGGCCTACAGATTCAATACTCCTGTAGGCGACAATATAATTTGATAATCTAGGAGTTTGTCCCTCAATGGACTCCAAGAAGGACATTTTATTGGTTTTCAGAGGTTTACTTTGCCCAGTAATCTGATGCATACTGTTACTTGATGCTTTGTGTCAATATATACACTTTGTATATGCTTCTCTTATGTTTCCTTTCTGCTAGTGGAGGGTACCAATCTGAGAAATATCATATCTAGAATAAAGCATTTGCCAGCATCATCTCCTTATTCACAATAAGGCCTCATGCACACAGGGTGTTTTTGCTGCTGCTTTTAGGAGCGTCAGTCTTTTTTTTTTTTTTTTGTCCATGAGGACAAGGTGCTTTGAGGTGTGTGGGGGTGCAGAGACCCCTGCCCCAAAGCACCCACCTCCCCATGTTGAGGGCGTGTGACCTGGTATGGCCTAGGAGGGGGTGGGGCCGCTCGCTCATCCCTTTCCTGACCTGCTGGGCTGCGTGCGTTTTTTTTTTTTGCGTGGGGTTCCCCTCAAAAGCCATACCAGACCGAAGGGCCTGGTATGGAACCTGGGGGGATCCCCGCACCGTTTTTTTTTTTTTCCCCATTTTACCATGGAGTTCCCTCTCAAGATCCTCAGAGCGCAAGTTGCACCACAAGTAGGATCATCATGATCAGACTTGGATGCGACTTCCATTCAAATCAACGGGCTTAAAGCCATATCAAAGACGGTTCAAAGGCAACCATTGATTTTGAATAGAGGCAGAAAAACGCTGCTAAAAATGAACGCAGCTAAACGCGTATTAACATCAATGGAGAAGGCTACTAAAAGCACTTTTCTCTAGCGCTCATCGACAGACGTAGTCCTCGGTGATACACCACCTTCGGGTTATGTTACCTCCGCAGGAGCAGGACTAGACAGGAAATTAAAAAGCTCTGGCCACACCCTAGGGGCAGTCCCAGAGGGTATATCCTCTCTCTCTCTGCCTCAGCAAATCAGTTATTTTCTGTCTAGTTAGGAGTAAGGACCTAGATACCTTGCTGGGATCTTAGGTCCTGGCAAGAAATTTTTTTCTAAAAGGATTTTTGGACAGCTTTTTTTCTCCAGTGTTCCTGTGAGATCTTCAAGCAAGAAAGCTGAACTGGGCGACGGGCTGGATGTTGAGATCCGGTGGTCACCCCAGTTCAGCCTACGAGCGCGTGCAGGCCATAGCTCCGCGCTGAGTCGGCCGCGACAAAGTCCCATTAAAGGACTGAACCCGCGAGTTAAACGTCTCGCTGAAACGCCAAAGACCATGAGTCACGGCGTCTGTATCGGTCGACAGCCCTCCCGCCCCGGTGGAGAGGGGTACTGTCAGGAGTTGGTGCCCGCCTGGTTCCGGTATGGTGAGTAGTATGTTCCCCCTGTTTTCCCTGACGGGTTTTGTGGTGAACGCGGGCCCCTCTCTGTATGGTAAGAAAGAGTTTCTTTCTATCCTATAACATGTCACAAATCCTCCTACTTTGAGTGTGATTTTATGTGTGCAAAAGCCAGGAGGCTTGGTTTGGGAGCTAACAATCTATTGTATACATGTTTTAAAGATGTAATCTGTGGCATTCTGGGAATCTTATGGGTTAAGTATAAGCTACCTACCAGTCAGAAGCCATGGACATGTAGACTGCCTTCCAAGTCAGATCTCCAGCTAATAGCAGGCCTCCCGAACGGCCATGCGGTCCGCCAGGGCCGGTACCGCCAAACACGCCATATCCCCATGCAGAGAGAGTGTTGTGTGCCTGCAGCACACCGCTAGTCAGCACAGGCCGCCGCCATTTTTTTTTGCTGGATCGCACGAGCCGCCATTTTGGCGTAGCCTCGTGTCTCCAGCATGGGGGCGGCCATGTTTTAGGTGATTCTACACCTCGTGGAGCTTGGGGGAGGCGCCGGAAGGCGTACAGAGGGGCGGAGCCGCCTCCTTTCTTCCTGGGCAGCCAGCCAAAAGACTTCCTGTTTGTCTAAGACAGCGCGGTAAGCTGTTGCAGTTCAACTCTGAACATCAAGTGGTGAGCCTGGGGGTCTATCTCTCTCTCTCTCTCGATCGATAGGGATCCCTAGCAGGTAACACTAAGGGGTTTTTTGTGGCGCTGAGGGTCAAAAAAAAAAAAAAAAAAAAAAAAAAAAAGTTTTTCTTTACTTTGAATTATATCATCCAGGAAGTAACTGGAGTTATTATGGACCCTGCCACACAGATTCCCCCACCTGTTTCCCTCGAGGGGGCCTCGGGACCCGCCGGTGTACAGAGTATAGAGTCATTTACAGCAATTTTGGAGTCTATGGTGGCTCGGGTGGAGGTGGCCTGTCAGGGACGGGGGTCAAGGAAGCGACCCCCGCCTACCCCTATACTATCTGACACCTCTGACTCTGATTCAGAGATGGTCACTGCAGTTGCAGGTTCCTCTGCAAGGGCTGCTATCCCAGGTAAAGCCCCCTCAGACAGTGAGGAGGACGCTTCTTCTCCTGCTATAATTCAGGAAGAAGCATTGGTGGACGCACTAGTTGTGGCAGTGCAAGAAACCTTAAAACTTGAGGCTTTACCGGCAGAGGCAACTGAAACAGAGAGGCCTTTTGGGACTAATAAGCCCATCAAGACGGCAAAGGCTTTTCCTGTACCTAAATGTTTTGGAAATCAGATTAAAGGAGAATGGGAACATTCTAAACGTACCTTTACTATTTCCAAGCGTATTGCTAGACGCTATCCGTTTGAGGAATCCATCATTAAGAAATGGACGGTACCACCAGTCGTGGATCCGCCTATTTCCAGGCTGAATAAAGCCACGGTTATTCCAGTGGAGGACACCTCGTCCTTTAAGGATCCGGTGGATCGAAAGATAGAAGCGGAGTCCCGCACTATCTTTTCTCTGATAGGGTCAGCATTTAGACCAGTAATTGTTATTGGTCTAGTTTCCCAGACACTTACAGAATGGGCGAAGATGGTACGCCAAGATCTTAGGGGAAAAGATATTCCCCAGGAGACATCTGATTTGATAGAACAGATCATACAAGGGCTACGGTTTATCTGTGACGCAGCCTTGGACACTACTCCCTTGTTAGGGCATGCATCTAAGTTAGCAGTGATCCTCAGACGTGTGCTGTGGTTAAAATGCTGGTCAGCTGACCTAGGTTCCAAAAAGACTTTGACCAATCTCCCTTTCCAGGGGAATCGTCTATTTGGAGCCAACCTAGATGAAATCATTAAGGATGCCACCGGGGGCAAGAGTACTTTTTTGCCACAGGCTGCAAAAGCTAAGGAACCTCGCAACAAGCGAGGACCTTTCTTTACCGCCCATAAAGGACGCCCGGCTGGTACTTCCGGGAAAGGCAAGACTCCTCCAGGAGGGTTCAAGAAGGGCTGGTCGGACAAGCAGAGGACCAACCCAGCCAAACCCGAAGTAAAGGAGTACACAGCCTGAAGGTGCGCCCCCACCCAATTTCAGGGTGGGGGGACGTTTTCACCGGTATTCAGGACATTAGATCGAGCATCAACCACTACTACCGGTGCGATTCTTCCCTTCCAACATTTAAGTACAGGAAGCGGTAGTTACCGTTCCCTGTATAGATCTTTTCCTTTACCTTTTCCTAAGATTAGTCCCGATACCTCACAGGAATCGGATCTGATTGACCAGATAGGCCAAGTAGCCTCTAGTCGGGTGACTTCGGTCCCTGAGGTTCAACCAGAAAAGATCACCTTGCCTGATAACTATCAGGTATCTGATAAATGTGTGGGAACAGAAAACGACCAGACTTTCTCGGATGGTCGGGGCCAGATACCTCTAGGGACGCCTGGTTCAGATCCAATCAGGGCCAGTGGTCCTAGAAATTCTAGGCTGGCCTCTTCAAGCCGGCCTGGCCGACTTGGACAGGTTAGTCGCAGACGTTCCGTGGGAACTTCGTCTCAGGGAGTGTCTGTAGTCTCTAGGACCTATTTACCTTCGTGCTTTACAGTCGCTGGTTTTAATGGCCTGGCCATTGAGACCCAAGTACTGAAGGACAGAGGTTTGTCTACTTCTGTCATTCCTACCCTTATTAAAGCAAGGAAAGCGACTTCCAGCAAAGTCTATTATCACACATGGAAGACTTATATTGCGTGGTGCGAATCTTTAGGATTTCCTCCACGTACCTATTCGGTGTCTCGAATATTGGCCTTTTTGCAACAAGGGGTTGAGCAGAAGCTAGCCTTGAGCACCATCAAGGGTCAAGTTTCAGCATTAGCAATCTTCTTTCAGAAACCTTTAGCTACCAAATCCTTGGTGCGGAATTTCATCCAGGGGGTGCGGCACCTGGCTCCTCCAGTCCGCGCGCCCTTACCGCCCTGGGATCTTAATTTGGTTTTGTCGGTTCTACAGAAACCTCCCTTTGAAAACATCAGGGAGATTCCCTTGCTTACTTTATCCCAGAAGGTGGTCTTCTTGGTGGCTATTACTTCTGCTCGCAGGGTGTCAGAACTGGCTGCATTATCATGCCAGTCCCCATACCTAGTGATTCATAGGGATAAGGTAGTACTTCATCCTAAGCCATCTTTTCTTCCTAAGGTGGTTTCAGATTTTCATCTGAATGAAGATATTGTACTACCTTCCTTGTGTCCTCAGCCCAAGCATCATCGGGAACATGCGTTGCATTCCTTGGATGTGGTTCGGGCAATCAGGGTATACCTGAAAGCTACGGAATCATTCCGTAAGACGGATTCACTTTTTGTGATCACGGATGGCCCCAGAAAGGGTTTGCCTGCATCTGCCGCGACCATTGCCAAATGGATTAGACAAACGGTGGTACAGGCTTATTCTATTAAGGGTCAGAGTCCTCCGTTCCCTGTTAGGGCGCACTCCACTCGAGCGCTCAGTACTTCCTGGGCCTTTCGCCATCAGGCGTCAGTGGTCCAGGTATGTAAGGCGGCCACTTGGTCGTCGGTACATACCTTTACTAAATTCTATAAAATTGATGTGACGGCATCGGCGGATGCCTCATTTGGCCGCAAGGTTTTGCAGGCCGCAATTTGAGGAGACCGGTGGTCTACCTCGAGGGTTTTTTTCTGTTGAAAAATTTTTTTTTGTTGAGTCTCATCATTAAGGATGAGCATTGTAAACTTCTAGTTGGCACCGGTTGGGCCTTCTAGATTGGGATTTGATTTCCATTTTCCCACCCCTCAGTTGTGATACTGCTCTGGGACGTCCCGAAGGTGGTGTATCACCGAGGACTACGTCTGTCGATGAGCGCTAGAGAAAAATGGATTTTTGTAAAATCTTACCGTAAAATCCTTTTCTCTTAGCTCATCGACAGACGTAGTCCCCGCCCCTCTGTTTTTGAGTTGGGTTGGGTTAAATTCTCTAAGCACTGCTTTTTCACATAACTGATTTGCTGAGGCAGAGAGAGAGAGGATATACCCTCTGGGACTGCCCCTAGGGTGTGGCCAGAGCTTTTTAATTTCCTGTCTAGTCCTGCTCCTGCGGAGGTAACATAACCCGAAGGTGGTGTATCACCGAGGACTACGTCTGTCGATGAGCTAAGAGAAAAGGATTTTACGGTAAGATTTTACAAAAATCCATTTTTTCTATTAAAGAGGTTGTAAACCTCAATTTTTTTTTTTTTTTTAAAAAGTACACCTGAAAGACAAACACAAAATGAGCTAGTATGAATCGCTTACTAGCTCATTATGATATACTTACCTTAGAACAAAGCGCCGACCGATCACCTCTCTCATGGGTGACATGTTCTGTCCCTTCTTCCGGGTTCGCGGCATCCGGCCATCTGATTGGCTGGACCCGCGATTACGTCAATCCCGCGCATGCGCGCGGCAGCTGACGGTCACGGCACGGGGCTCTGAAGAAACGGCACCAGCGCCCGTTCCTTCAGAGCGCATGCGCCAGTGATGTCACTGGCTGCATTTAAGGTAAATATCTCCTAAACGGTGCATGTTTTGGAGATATTTACAGTACCTATAGGTAAGCCTTATTATAGGCTTACCTATAGGTACAACTTGCAGAGGAGGGTTTACTTCCTCTTTAAGTCCTCTGACAGACGCAGCCTTTCCAAGTTTCATCACTATGGGTAATGGCACCCTCTGCAGGAGCAGGCTAGGTAGTGAAACTTCATTAAAAAACTTTCACTAGACACACCTTTAGGGGCTGTCCTTTCAAACATTACCCCCAGACACATAGAGCTTACTAATCAGTTTCTTGCTGCCTAGCTCAGGAGTAGGACCTAGGTTTCCCTCCTGGGACTACAGTCTGTTTTTTATTTCTTTGATAAATGTTTATTTTATTTTTTCTTCACTCGCTATCGCTAGCTAGTCAGGGGGGATCCTCCTGGTGAACTGGGCTTCGCATCGCACTGGATAATCTAGATCCTTATGGTACCCGGGCCTGGCCAACGAGCGTGTACAAGTTGTGGTCCGCCCAGGCCTCGCCTCAACAGAGCCCCGATGGATAGGAACGAGCCTGTGGAGAAATTCTTCGCCGGGACGCATCAGCCTGGAACGCTCTGTGTTGCAGCGTCCCCCCTTGGCTGACGCCACCCCCACTCAGGGTGGGAGGCGAGCTGTATGGGAGCGGAGCCCGCGGTCCAGGGTATGGTGAGTGATGTTACCCCCCCGTGTCCCTGGGACAGTACCTCTGTGGGGGGTGATGTGGGGATCTCAAGAGCTGCGGTCTCTGTGAGCTCCCCCCTGGCCGGGCTGGACGGATCCTGCCACCCTGCTCCATATGGGGGTGTGCTAGCGGTGTCCACTGCACAGGGGGTTTATAGCTCCTACCTTGTCCTGGGGGGTTTCCTGTAGTGGATTCCCGCGGTGGCCAGGGTCCCTGGGCTCCTGATGGTCGGCGCTGTTTTCGGCCGCCATTTTGGGTGTGGGCAAGCCTGGCTGCATCAGTTTAAGGGCAGCAGCCATTTTTTGCATTGCTGTATGCTTTTGGCACCATTTTCTGGCACCATCTTGGATGTGGGCAAGCCGCATTGTGAGGGCGGCGGCCATTTTCCCTGTGCTTCCCCTATACTTTCTATTGGCACCATGTTTATGTAGCTCAGGGCACTTGGGCCTCTAGTGACGTTAAGTCACTTCCTCCTGCCATTTGTTCACTGACACTGCAGAGAAGCGTGGAGAGCAGTTTGTCCTCTCTCAGGCACAGTAAGGGTTTTTTTAGTCTTTTAAGGCATTTTCCTCTGACACATTTGCTTTAATCCGTTTACCTACTTATTAAAAGGGGACTCCAGCTGGATCGCGGATTTAAAGGGTGAGCGTTTGTTTTTTTATATCATTGCCAAAATGGAGTTCCAGAATGACAATTTCCCTAGCATCTTTATCTGCAGCCAATGAAGCTTTGGCATACAAAGTTGATCTTGTCATGTCACAAGTTCCTATTCAAAAAAGGCCGATGTCCTCTGTCTTTGGATTCAGAGCCTGATGTGGTTGCCATGGACACTGCCCTCCCTGAGGGTTCCCTGTCCTCACACTCTGATGGCGAGGAGGATGAGTCCTCCGCTGCATTGCGGGAACGTGCTTTGGTTGAAGCGCTTGTTCATGGAGACTTTGAATATTGATGATGAGCCCACCCAATCAGGAAAGTGGGTTGTCTTCGGCTCCCCCAAAGCCCAGAAGTCGGGTTTAGGTTTTCCTCTGCCCCAAGGAGTTTCATGATATCGTGAACGAACAGTGGCGACGCATTAAGCATGTGCTGAACCACACTGTTTCCAGGTTAAATAAATTCACGGTGATGCCCGTGGAGGACTCCCCGGTGTTTAAAGACCCGATGGACATGCTCGTGGAGTCCCTTTCCCGCCATATGTACTTGGTGGCAGGCTCGCTCCTCCAGCCTGTGTTCGTTTCCGTGCTGGTAGACGGTTACGGAATGGATCAAGGTTCTTATGAGAAACTTACTGGTGAGTCGGTTCCCCCGACCCTCATTGAGCTCACAGACCAAATGGCCCAGGCCATGGTGTATCTGTGTGATGCGGCCCTGGACGAAGCTCCCCTGGTCGCAAGACTTTCTGCGGTGGGGATTGGACTCTGCCCTATGGTGTAGCTTAAGAGCTGATCGGCAGATCGTGTCTAATCTCCCCTATTTGGGGAAGCATCTTTTCGGGGACTTCTTGGATGAGATGGTTAAGGGTCTCACAGGGGGTAAGAGAGTACCCTTTTACCCCAATCCGTGAAGGGTAAAGCATTCCGTGCCCAGAGGGGTCCTTCCTCCAAGGCTCACCGGGGGCTTTTTTGTGCCTCAGGAAAAAAAATCCTTCAAAGCCTCCGGCGGTAATAAGTCTGTCAGGTAAGCCCAAGGCCAGTCAGTCCGGTGCTGCGGCCCAGTTTTCTTCCGCATGAAGGGACGCCCTCACCCATTTCAGGGGTGGGAGGACGTCTGCGTTACTTTTTGGAACCCTGGACGTCCCTGATTCAGGACGAATGGGTTCACAAACTGATTCGTTCAGGGTACAAGATCTTCTTTCTCATGGCGTTATTGTCCCGTTTCCTCAGCGGGACAAATTTTGCGGGTTTTATTCAAACCTGTTCACGGTGCCCAGGAAGGAGGGCAAGGTATGTCTGTTTCTGGACCTGAAATCTCTGAACCGCTTTGTGCGGGGGCAGAAGTTCTGGATGTAATACATCTGGTCGGTGGTGGCGTCTTTAAGTCAAGATTTTCTGGCCTTCATCGACTTAAAGGATGCATATCTGCACATCCCCATCTACGAAGGTCATCAGCGGTATCTCAGCTTCGCAGTGGCAGAGGAGCATTTTCAATTTGTGGCATTACCCTTTGGTCTAGCTTCAGCTCCAAGGGTCTTCACCAAGGTTTTGGCCCCGGTGCTGGCTCTGCTACGCAAGAAGGGGATTGAGGTCCCGGTTATCTGGACGATCTCTTGTTGAGGGCGAGCTCATTTTCCACTCTGTCGGACGATCTGTCGGTCATGGTTCAGGCGCTCCAGGAGCTTGGGTGGACCATCAACTTCCAGAAGTCTGCACTGACTCCGTCAGTCCGTCTCAGCTACCTGGGCATGGTCCTGGACTCCGTCCAAGCGAAAGTTTTTCTCCCAGAGGAGAAGCTTCAGACTTTGCAGGGCGAAATCAGGTCCCTCAGGGACAACTCTCTCTTCACCCTGCGGAACTGCATGAGGTCCTTGGGGCTGATGGTGTCGGCTTTCGAAGCGTTCCGTTTTGCCCAGTTTCACACGAGGCCTCTACAAGCGGAGATCCTTGCAAAGTGAAACAAGGATCCGCAGTCCTTGGACAGGATGTTATTTCTCAGCCGTCTCACGAGGACGGAGATATCGTGGTGGCTTCTGTCGCCCGCTCTGAACTAGGGCAAGTCTTTTCTGCCCCTGTTGTGGGCGGTGATCACCACGGGGGTGATGTTTGAAAGGACAGCCCCTCAAGGTGTGTCTAGTGAAAGTTTTTTTAATGAAGTTTCACTACTTAGCCTGCTCCTGCAGAGGGTGCCATTACCCAATTGTGATGAAAGTGCTGCGTCTGTCAGGACTCGGAGAAAAGAATTTTAAGGTTCTTACAAAAATTCAATTTTTACAGCTGCTTTTTCCTGGCGTTGGTAGTGGCTCTGTAGCTCATTTTTTCTAACGCCCTGTGTGCATGAGGCTGAAATTTTCTTCCAAGAAACTGTAGGCAGCAATAGCTTTCATTTCCTTTCAGGCTATCACCAGACCATCACCAGCCTCCACTTTTCAGTGAAGTTTTATTAATTTAAATAGTGAAGTCTGTTGACTGGGTCTCTTCAAGTATGTACACAAAATATTGCTGAATCCTGTCTTTCAGGTTGCAAAGACTGTTGCACAAAGACTTAACACCGATCCAATGCTCCTGCAGTTTTTCAAATCTCAAGGGTAAGCTGTGTATTTTTGGAACTTTTCTAGAAAGCTAAAATGTAAATATTTTCCATGAGGCCTCTTTCACACGTGTGCAGCTTGGGACTGCAAAGTCGCATGACAAGTCGTACTCCATGATTTCCACTGAGTACCGTTTAAAGTTGCTGCGACTTGCACAGATATGAAGTAGTGCCTGCACTACTTTGGTCAGGCATTGTGTTAAGTCCAGTCAAAATCACGTGACTTTTAGGTCCCACATGTGTGAAAGGTGCCTTAAGCTGAACTTTAGGCAAACCGCTAAATACACAGAATAAATATATATATATATATATATATATATATTAGAAGAAAACTGTTTTACTGCCTCTCAGTAGCACCTAAATGTCTCCTTTCCACCCCAGCCCGTGACTGGACATGCACAGGAAATGCATGAGAAAGGAATGAGATCTGGTCTGTTTGCATAGGACTTTGCGAATGGCTGAATGAGATATAACTGCATCTGTGTGGCTTTTAAGTGACCACAGTGCAAACCTGCTGTGCCATGTTCAGGCTTGTTCTTAAATTCCTGACTTGCAGTAGACCATTTCAATTCCACGAATTATTTTCATTTATTTGATAGCCAATTAGGAGAAATGGTAGCCGTTGTTTTAGAATTCATGCTTTTTAAATTTAAAGCCTTGTTTACATAGGGACATCTTGTTTACTTGTAGCCTAACAAAAAAAAAAAACACCTCTGCTGCTCCCAAGCCACTGCAAGTATTTGACCCTTCGTTCTGGTTCGCCCTGCGACTTCATGGCCGACTTCCATTCGACTTCAATAAACGAGGTCCGACTTTGAGATGATTGGGACTTATCTTTGACCTCACGGCAAATTTATGACAAAAAAAAAAAAAACGGCATAAGGTGCCCCCAAATCCATACTAGACCCTTATCCATCTATGCAGGTCAGGAGGGAGGAGGTTTGCCAACGCCCCCCTTTTTTGAGCATAGAGCCACATGCCCTCGACAGGGGGGGTTGTTGGTTCTTGTATAGCTGTGGGACGTAGCCACCTGGAGACCCTGACCCCTTGTGATGTCACAAGGGGTCAGGGTCTCCAGATGACATCATTAGGTGACCACGTCCCATAGCTATATAAGAACCGGCAGACAACGGAGCTGACACAACGGTGGGAACGGCGGAGGGAGATCGTATGTTTTTTTTTTCTTTTTGTTTTTTAATTATTTTTAGTGGGTCAGTGGCAGGAAAAGCCCAGAGGAAAAAAGACAGCTGTGACTGAACCGAAGAAAAAAGACACAACTAGAACAGGGGACATGCTTTATTTTTAATAAAGGACGCTAGTTTTTTTTGTACACTACCTTATTGGGCAAATGGGTAGGGGTGTCCCATACTCATTCACCTGGGGGGGGGAGAGGAGGCAGGATCTGGGGAACCTTTTTCAAAGTCGAACCGACACAAGTCGGACCAGATAAGACGTCTCCCAGGGGACCATTGATTTTGACATGTCGTGCGAATTGTGCTCTCGAAATCCGAGCGTATGTTGGACCAGTGTGAACTGGCCCTTTAGGTGGGTCACATGCTTTTTTATTAACCCCCCCAATTATCACCATTCAGGTATGCTTTTAGGTACATGTGACCCTGTGCTGAATTTTTCCTGAGTGGAGCTGAAACATTCAAGCCTTTGTGGCACAGATGATTCGAAGTCTCAATTCCCGGTGCTATAATGCTATAGTATTGTTGCCTGTTAAGTCTGTTGCTTATAACTTAATTATTTATAGTTACAGGGATGGTCCTGGAAACCCTCTTAGGCATAATTATGAAGGAACCTTAAGAGACCTTCTACAATTCTTCAAGCCTAGACAGCCCAAGAAACTATATTACCAGCAGGTACATCCACTTTCTTAACAAAATGATCAAGTAGAAAATATGATGTTGGATGACTTTTTTTTTTTTTTTTTTTTTTTAAATTGCAGCTTAAAATGAAGATCACAGACTTTGAAAACAGAAGAAGTTTCAAGTGTATATGGCTAAATAGTCAATTCAGAGAAGAGGTTTGTATTGACCGTGTGTTTTGTGGAATACTGAGGCTTTTTTATAGTAAATATAGTAAATGAATGTTCTAAGGCAGTGGTGTCAATTTGGGCATTAAAGCACATGCAGGCAAAAATCTATGCTTGGACAGTTTAGACTTCATAACTATTGAGTTATATTGCTTCCTCCAGGAGTAGAACTAGGCAGAACAAAAAACACTTGGCTATGCCCATGGGCTGCAGTCATCTGGTGTATAACCCCTGTCCCTGCTCTAGGTAATCCATTTTAATCTGTCTAGTCAGGAGTAAGGACCTAGGCTCCCTGCTGGGATCTCTGGTCCTAGCAAATTTTTCTCTTTCATTGCATCTTTTTTTTTTTTTTTTTTCCCTTTGGGAGATCTATCCTTTGGGAGATCTACAATCAACTGCCAAGCTGGGTGAGGGGCTGGATAATCCAGATCCAGTGGTCCTCCCCAGTCCAGCCAGCGAGCGTGTGTAGACCGCAGCTACGCGCTAGGTCAACCAAGACCTAGCCTCACGGAGAGAGGCTGAACCCAAGTTAAACGTGTCTAGTCCGAGTCACAGCATCCCATTGGCCAACAGCTCAACTACTTCGGGGGCGAGGAATTCCTTCTGGAGCGTCACCCGCACCATGGAGCGCTAGGTACAGTCCCGTTCCGTCCTCCCCCTTCCCCTTTTGGCGGTTTGGGGTACCCTCCCGGGATGGTCAGGCCTGCCTGTGGGTTCCCTCTTCCCAAAGTCCCTCGGACTAAGTACAGTCCCGTCCTCCCCCTTCCCCTTTTGGCGGTTTGGGGTACCCTCCTGGGATGGTCAGGCCTGCCTGTGGGTTCCCTCTTCCCAAAGTCCCTCGGATAAGTGGTCCCCCCCCCCCCCCCGGCACAGACTTGTGAGGGTCCCAGGACAGGTGGCAGAGTGGCAGAGACCCCTGGGGGTCTCCCCCAACATTCCCCTTCTGTAAGGTTTTGGTGTGGGTCCTGCCCTGACAGTATGGGGGGGGGGGGGCGCAGCTGAGTTCCCCCTAAATGTTGTCCCTGCCTTAGGGTGTACAGTACCTTTAGTGCAGTGGGGGTCCTCTTTCAGAGGGCAGCGGTTTGGAAGGCACAGAATTTTCTTTCGCTCGGGCATCTCTGTCCTTGAGAGCATGGTGCAGACGTGTACCTCTCTTTTCCCTTGTACACACTGACACCTAGGAAGATGGAGCCTTGAACACTAATCCTGGCTCTAATATGAACCCAGCACAAACCTGCACCATTAGTGTGCTTGTTTTCTACAAATCTTGGCCTAGACTGCCATTTTACACAATGGCATGGCCTTGCCCTCCTGTAATATGTAAACTAGTATTGAGGTGGTTAAAAAGATTAATATAATTGAACATTTCTCTTTCGTTCATTGATGGACATAGCTCTTCATCTTCTTGACTACGTCGGTTATACTGCCCCCTACAGGAGAAGGACAATAGGCAGAAAAGAACTTGACTACGCCTACGGGGCAGTCCCTGGGGGTATACTCGAACTCTCTGCTATAAGTACTCCATTTTTTTTTTCTGCCTTGCCTAGTCAGGAGTAAGGACCTAGTTCCTTGCTGGGATCTCTGGTCCTGGCATTTTTTTCTTTTTAAATGGAATGGAAATGGATTTTTTTTTTCCTTTTTCTTATTTTGTTCCTGTGGGATCTACAATCCAGTGCCTGGGCGACGGACTATCTAGATATAATCTAGATCCAGCAGATCCCCCCCGTCTGGCCAGCAAACGCGTGTAGACCTCAGCTCTGCGCTAGGTAGGCCGCGACATAGCCCCACTAGACAGGGGCTGGCCTGCAAGTTAAACTTATCTCGAGGGCGCTTACAAACTGGCTTCGGCCTGAGTCGCAGTGTTTCCTCCAGCACCCACATTACGATGGAGCGGTGGTCTGTCCTGGGTGGTGCCCACCCTGTTCCTAGTGTGGTAGGTAGCTGTTCCCTCTTTACCTCTGGATGGTTTGGGGTGCATGTGCTCCCCTCCCTGGCTCCCTGGGATGTTCGGACCCCCTGGCTCCCCTCCTTCCCAGTCAGCGTTCCCCCCCCCCACCTTTCTCGGTGGTCTTCTGCAGGCCCTTGCCCCCCATCTTCCCACACATACACCCCCCCCCCCAATGGGGTAGACATACCTTTTTAGGTTGGCCTGGGGTGTTGAGCAGAAGATGGGGGTGGGGGGAGCATGCCGCCGACAACCAATCAAACGTTGGGAGGGGAATGGGCCTGGTGGAGGGCGCCTGCCAGGGCCCCCCTTCCTGTTGGGATTGTTTTCTAGCTTCTGGGGCCCCCAGGAGCCGCATGGTGCTGCCATTTTCTTGTAGCTTTGAATGCAACAGATCAGCGGCCATTTTCTTTTGGTCTCACATTGAAAAAAGAAGCGGCCATGTTTTTGAGCCAGATGGGCGTTGATTCGGCGGTGGGAGCCCCTTTCTCGGCCTCTAGTGCTGATCCCTGATATTCCTCTTACTGGCTGCCGCATGGTGTGCAGTTCAGTGCTGTGAGTACCTGACCGGTGGTGGTGAGTCTGTAAGGTTCGCTCTCCCTCTGTGTAGTGCTCTGTGCTGGGCCTTGTGGTGTCGCCGGTGCCGTGGGGTATCCCTAGCAGTGTTCTACTTTTTTTTTTTTTTTTTTGTGTGTTCCCCCCTCCATTCATGGAGTCCCTGGAGCATATTTCACCGCCTGATCCCCTCTGAGGCTGTCGGGCCATCTGGGTCTCAACAACTGACTGCACTGACAGCAGTCCTTGTAGATTTGGTCCTCGGCAAATGGGCTAGCAAAAAGTGTCCACTGCCTTCACCTGCTTCCTCTGTCTCATCAGACTCAGAATCTGATTGTCGCAGCAGATGCAAGTTAAGGGTCTGCCTCCGTGCACCCTGCGTGCTCAGCTAGTGAGGATGATTCCTCTGCTCCTCTAGCTGCGTATGAAAAGGTGCTAGTGGATGTGCTGATTGTGTCAGTGTGGGAAACCTTAAAGATGGAGGATGTGACTAACGCAGCATTGGAGGGGCCAGTCACCTTTGGCAACCACAGGTCTTCCAAAGCGGGGAAGGTGTTCCCCTTTCCCACCTTCTTTTACAATATTGTCACAAAACAGTGGGGGTTGCCCGAAACGCACCTTTGCAATCCCTAAGTATTTTGCATTGCTGTACCCCTACGAGGATTCCCATCTTATAAAATGGACGGTTCCTCCTGTAGTCGACTCCCCGGTTTCCAGGTTGACTAAAGTCACCGTAATCTCGGTTGAGAGTCCCCGGTCTTCTCAGATCCAGCTGATAGGTGGTCGGAGGCCTTGACCCGCCATATGTTCACTGTGGCAGGTTCGGCACTTAGGCCGGTATTTACTATTGGCCTGGTGTCGCAAGCTATAACAGGGTGGGCAAAACTTCTAGGCCGGGACCTGGAGGGGGAACAGCTCCCCCCCGCCCTTGCAGATGTGTTGGTCCAAGGGCTTCAATGTGTCTGTGACAACACTGGATGCGGCTCCCTTGATTTCTAGACTGTCTGTCTCAGCGGTGGTCCTGCGGTTCATTAACTGGCTGAAATGCTGGTCTGCGGACCAGGCTTCTAAGAAGGCCTTATCCGGTCTTCCATTTGTGGGGGATCGCCTGTTTGGAGTTTCCTTGGATGACATCAAAGGCCTCACAGGGGGAAAGAGTACTCTTCTTCCTCGGCCTTCCAAGGGTAAGGAGTCCTGTCCCAGACGGGGGCCTTTCTTTTCGGCTCACAGGAGGCCGTTTGGTCCCTCAGGGGCTCAAGAAAAGGGATCTAAGCCCTTCAAAGCCTCCACCAGGGGTTCTAAGAGGACCTGGTCCGGCAAGCCGCAAGCAGGTTCTTATAGTAGTGAACAAGCACGTGGCAGTCATGTGAAATGCGTCTACTGTCCTACCCTGCTGTACCTTGTACCACTTATGTGAATTAAGAAACTTTTCTTCATTGGATTCCGTGGTGGTGTGCGACCATTTTCTACTTTTATGCTTCTCCTGTTGGCGAGCCGAGGTTCAGCACCCACCTTGAATCATGGACTTTAACTAGCCTAAGCAGTGTTATCTCTCTTTGTTCACGAGTAGGTTCTGCCAGATCTGCGGACAAGACTTCCTCCGCAAGAAGGGGGGCCCTCACCCGTATCTGGAAATGGGGGGTAAGTTTTTTGCGGGTTTCCGGATCCGTGGACCTCCCTGATAAAGGACAAGTGGGTTCAGGAAGTCATTCACCCTGACTACAAGATCGCGTTTCGAACATATCCTCCAGACAGGTTTTTCCCTTCCAACCTGCACTTGTCCCCAGATTGCTTTGCGGGTACCTCTTTGGGGCAGTGCAAGACTTATTACTTCAAGGGATGATTGTTCTGGTTCCTACTTCAGAATGTTTTGAAGGTTTAAACTGCTTTGTGCGGGTACAGAAGTTCCGAATGGAATCAATTTGCACGGTGGTGGCGTCCCTACATCAGGGGGATTTCCTCGCCTCTATCGACCTTAAGGATGCCTACCTACAAATCCCAATATTTGTCGGCCACCAGCGCTTCCTCCGCTTTGCCGTGGGTGAAGAGCATTATCAGTTTGTGGCGTTACCCTTCTCGCCTCTGCTCCTCGGGGCTTCACCAAAGTATTTGCCCCCGGTGCTAGCATTGCTGCGCCGGCGGGGGGATAGTGGTACTGGGGTATCTGGAGGATCTGCTTTTGCGAGCAGAGTCTTCGACTGCTCTGATGGACAACATGGAGATTACTCTGTGAACTCTGAGGGAGTTTGATTGGGTTCTGAATCTTCAGAAGTCTGCTCTGGATCTGTCCACAAGCCTGGACTATTTGGGTTCTGACTCTGGACTCGGCCTCAGCCAGAATGCTTCTTCCTGTGTAAAAACTTCAGAAATTGCAGGAGGCAATTCAACTTCTACTGTCCAGCAGGCTGTCCTCTCTTTGGTCTTGCAAGCAGGTACTGGGCCTGATGGTGTCTACCTTCAAAGCAGTTCCGTTTGCACAGTTCCACACAAGATCTCTGCAAAAAGAGGTTCTGGTCAAATGGAAAAAGAATCCTCAGTCTCTAGACAATCTGATCCAGTTAAGCTGGAGTACCAGGGGGGTCCCTGGTTTGGTGGCTTTGTACTCCAGCACTTCGTCAGGACAAATCGTTTCTTCCTCTGTACTGGACAGTCGCCACAACGGACGCCAGCCTGTCAGGGTGGGGAGGCGTCCTCAGCACAGTGTGTGCTCAGCGGGTCTGGACCCTGGAAGTGTCCAGGCTACCGATCAATGTACTGGAACTCAGAGCGAGTAAACTCTGGATCGTTTGAAATGTCTTCAGGGGTGTCTGGTACGCATTCAATCAGACAATGCCACGGCCGTGGCCTATGTTAATCACCAAGGGGGGCACGAGAAGTCAGAAAAGCCAAAATTAACTTTGAGAGACAAATGGCGCAGGATAGCAAAAAAAACCCTAAAAAATTATTTAAATACATTAACAGCAAAAGAATGCAGACAGACCATGGTTACAGATGACACCGAGAAGGCAGCTGTGCTAAATGCTTTCTTCTCCTCTGTTTTTACAAAGGAAAAGGAGGGGTACGCTGACCATGACTGTATGGGTAACAGTACTGCACTTGACTTGCCACTATGGCTAACAGAGGCTGAAATCAGGAAAAGGCTGGATAAAATTAAGACTAGTAAATCGCCAGGCCCGGATGGCGTACATCCGAGAGTACTCCATTAACTCAGTAAGGTTATATCTAGACCAATGTTCCTGATCTTTGCTGACAGTATTAGGACAGGAAAGGTACCAGGGGATTGAAGGAAAGCTAACGTGATATCTATATATAAAAAGGGCAGAGGCAACTTCCAGGAAATTATAGGCCTGCCAGCCTGACATCGATAGTATGTAAACTTCTGGAGAGGATGATAAGGGACTATATCTAAGAGTTTGTCAAAGACAACAACATCATCAGCAGTAATCAGCACGGGTTTACAAAAGGGCGTTCTTGTCAAAAGGGCGTTCTTGTCAAACCAATCTATTAACATTCTACAAGGAGGTGAGCTGTGAGCTAGATAGGGGGAGACCTGTGGATGTAGTGTACCTGGACTTTGCTTAGGCGCTTGATTCAGTCCCCCACAAACGCTTAATATATAAAATAAGGTCTGCAGGCATCCACCACAAGGTCTGCTCTTGGATACAGAACTGGTTAAGGGGGTGTGTCCAAAGGGTGGCAATAAATAATGTATACTCAGACTGGACTGGGGTGGAAAGTGGGGGCCCGCCAAGGCTCAGTCCTGGGACCAATCTTGTTCAATTTATTTATAAATAGCATTGTGGACGGGATCAGTAGCTCAATATCAGTTTTTCAGATGGCACTAAATTGAGCAGGGCAATAACTTCACATAGTGAGGCAGGAATTCTATAGAGCGACCTGAAATAAATCGCAGAGTGGGCAACTACATGGCAAATGAGGTTTAATGTGGAGAAGTATAAGGTTTTGCATTTGGGGACAAAAAGCATAAAAGCGCAATACACCTTAGGGGGGGAACCAAAAATGGAGAAAGGTCTGGGAGTCTTAGATGAAAATAGACTTAACAATAGCATGCAATGTCAAGCTGCAGCTGCCAAAGCCATCAGAATATTGGCATGCATAAGGAAGGGGATGTTTTCCGGAGACAAAGCTATAATCCTGCCACTTTATAAAACTCTGGTCCGACTGCATCTAGAGTATTCTGTCTAGTTCTGGTCGCCAGACCTCAGAAGGGATGTGTTGGAGCTGGAGAGAGTCCAGAGAAGGGCAACTATACTGATTAGGGGATTGGAGGACCTAAATTATGAAGAGCGCTTACAAGCACTTGATTTATTCTCTCTGGAGAAGAGACGCCTGAGAAGGGACTTGATAGCAATTTATAAATACCTCAATGGTGATATCAACATAGAAAAAAACCTATTCAGTCGCAAAGAATGTAAGATGACACGAGGACATACAATGTGATTAGAGAGATTTAACCTCAGACTATGCAGGGGGTTCTTTACAGTAAGGGCTACAAGACTGGAATTCTCTACCACAAATGATAGTTACTGCAGGGAGTATGGCTACTTTTAAAAGACTGTTACATCTCAGGGATAAAAACATTTGTGGGTATGGGAAATGAATACGTCCACGCACGCCCACACAGGTTGAACTGGATGGACTATTTTCTTTATTCAACCTTAACACTATGTAAGTGTCCTGGCGACTCAGGAAGTAGCCAGCATTCTAAGGTGGGCAGAACAATTTGTTCCAGCCCTCCCTGCTGTGCACATTCCAGGGGTGGAAAATTGGCAGGCGAATTACCTCAGTCGACAGGCGTTCGACCAGTAGGAATGGTCACTTCATCCAGAGGTGTTTCATCAGTTGTGTCTCTGGTGGAGTACTCCCGTGGTGGATCTGTTGGCCTCTCGCCTCAACAGGAAAGTGCAGATGTTTGTGGCACGGTTGCGGTATCCTCTAGCCGACACCAACGATGCTTTAGTTGCTCCTTGGAGTCTGTATCGTCTGATTTACGCTTTTCCTCCTCTCAAGATTCTGCCGAGACACCTGTGCCGGATCAAGGCAGAAGGTATTCTGGTCATCCTAGTGGCTCCAGTCTGGCCTCGCTGGTCTTGGTACACCGATCTGGTACGGTTGATCGCCGATGCTCCTTGGAGACTTCCTCTCAAGGAAGATCTGTTGTCGCAAGTGCCAATGTTCCATCCTGCTTTACAGTCGCTGGCCAAACATAGAAGAAAGAGGAAAACCGCTACGGTGTGCAAATGTCCAAACAATCAGACAGGGTGCCAGTTAGGTCAGCAAACCCGGCAACTGAGTAAAATGGAAAATAGGCAACCGCACTCCTGATTGAAAGTATGAAAGATAAAATCTATTTATTGAAGATCCAAATAATCCATAGTGACAAACATCAGAGACAGAGGATGAATACAGTTGACGCGTTTCATGAAAACAAAATTCGCTTAGTCATAACCGTGCGAATACATGTGGGGATACTGCCTAAATAGTAGACTGCAGTCTAAAAAAACAATTTCCGTTAATTAAATGAAAGCCTGCAAGTCATGAATGCTAATTACTAGCAAGATGGAAATGGCAAAAATCCACAATAAAGAGAATAGAAGAGTGGATACCACATGAAGGAAAAGCACATAAAGAAAAAAAAAACATGTATAATAAAAGAATGATGAAAAAATGTGTAGGACAAGAATAAAGAGAGAAAAGAAAAAGGAAGAATATAGACGCGGAAAAGGAAAATAAATACTCCCATATATGCTGCATTTAAATCGTCTGCATAAAAAGATTTTCCCAATATATACTTATATCATTGAAAAATAGCCAATATATAATTGTTTGGAATTGCACAAAAAGTCTAAAGCAGCATCCACTCATGTATCCACATCCGATTGAATAACACAAAAAATATATATATAACAATCAATTTTAGCAATGCATATATATCTATCATAGGGAAAAATATATAGATACACATATATAACTACTTAGGATCCAGAGAAAATGGACAACAGGAAAACAGAGGGAAAAACTGAAAAAAGAATATATATATATAAGGAAACAGCAAAAAAAGAGAGGAAAAAGAAAAGCGAAAAAGAAAAGGAAAAAAGGCTGATCAAAAGCAATATAGATACTCATACTCATCCTAAATACAGGAAATATGATCCAAAAATTAATAGAAAACCTAGTACCTCATAGATTACTACAAATACCATGACAAGCAGAAAAAACATTGTAAAAAATAGTGCATAGATGCTGAGATGGCTATATCGGTCCAACAATGAACAATCTGATAACATTTACAACAAAGCATGACATATTGACTCTCCCCAATCATATAAAGTGCATAATATTAATGAATCACGAAGCCTATATCATATAGAAAGGAATCACTACCAGAAAAAAGGGGGGAAAAAATAAACGTGTAAATATAAATGTGATCATATAAATTATTGTGTACACATGAATCAAAAGGCAGATACAAGGATACACATTATATATATATATATATATATATATATATATATATATATATATATATATATATATATATATATATATATATATATATACATATCTATATATACATATCACAGCATTCGTGAAATACTGAACATCCATGTAGAGGATGTGCAGCAAAACACTCCCCCAGATCCAAAAAATATATAAAATATTTCAAAACAGAAAACGCAGAAAAAGGGAGAGAAAAGATGTATATAAATAAACATCCCTCTAAATACTCTGATCACTGAACATGAATGATCCTAAAGAGGATGTAAATAGCCAAATTCATGAAAAAAATATACACGAGCCCGAGGCATAAAAAATGAAAAACCATAATTCATGTAAAAACGTGCTCATTGATTGTCTCCATGTTAGTAATACTGACAAATGTATATATATTACCTGTTCCGTATGGTATATTGTCTTAAAAATGCAATAAAAAAGGGGGCAATATTTTGTATATATAAAAATTCTGTAGAAGGAATGCAAGTGTATACATACATACATGTGCATCCATATAAAAAAAAAAGGTATACAGACTGTCCCGCTTTCCCACTGTGGTCGCGCAGGGGACTAAGGATAGAAATGGGTAACATCCCATTCAAAGTTAAGTCCACTGGGCAGTCTGGTCCGGAGTCTGTACATCCAAGATACCTCCCTTTTACACAAGAGGCGAAAAGCATCCCCCCCCCCCCCCCCGGGTGGAGATGTGTAACTCGTTCCAAAACTTGAACGGATACCAAAGATAGATCTCCATTGTTTACCATATTTAAATGGCGTGCAACATTTGTGGATTTGCGACCTCTAATGTCGCTAAGATGTTCCCTGAATCTATCCTTCAGCTTGCGTGTGGTATGACCCACATATTGCATGGAACATTCATTGTACGTAATAAGATAAATTAGGAATGTGCAATATGCGGGCAAGTAAGGCAATCCTTGGTGCCACACCTGAAGTTCCCCTTAAAATGGAGCCAGGTGTCAGATGTGTCAATCCTCGTATTGGAGGCAAAGAAATTGGGGGACAAATGGTTCCCCAGGGTCTTTGCACGTTTCGCTACAATATTCACACCCCTCTCCAAAATCTCAGCACATTGATTGTCTCCATAAAGGACAGGTAAATGTCTCTTAATTAGGTGTTTTACCTTAGAGAATTCCAAACTATAAGGGATAGTCAGAGTAATGGAATTACCCCAATTATGATTGTTTAAATCATGATATTTTTTAGATCTAAGGAGACTAGTCCTGTCTCTATTCAATGCTATATGATAAGCTCTATTTAGAGTCCACCTGGGATAACCTTTAGCAAGGAAACGTTTGTATAACAAACCAGATTCCTTATTAAAGGTGGAAACGTCACCACACGCCCTCCTAAAGGGCCATACACACTATAAGATTTTCTGAAGACTTTTTCCTTCAGATTTACCTTTTCTATGAAGTGCAAGGGCCTGCCAGATTGCATACAAATGGAAAGTGTTTAGGTCTGACCTCATATTATATGGTTTTGGTAAGTCTAAAGGAAAAAGTCTTCAGAAAATCTTATAGTGTGTATGGCCCATAAGACGGAGGAATTGCCCAACGGGAATACCTTTTAAAGATGTAAAAAAGGATGGCAAAATTTTGCATGTAATAGACTATTACCCGCAGATGGTTTTCTGTATAAGCCAGTGAACACCTGATGTGATGTTTAAGATTGACATCCAGAAATTCAATGCTATCCATGCTCTGTTGTCCTGTGAATTTTAAATTGAGAGTATTTTTATTTAGATACTGTAAAAGTGTCCAAATTCACATTGCATCTGCCAACAAAGATCAAATCATCAATGTAACGAAAATAAAGAGCAATCTGATTCCTAAAGGGGTTTCCATCTCCAAAGATGTGGGTCCTCTCCCACCAGCCCATGTAGAGGTTGGCCAAGGAGGGTGAAAATGTAGCCCCCATGGCTGCCCCACATCTTTGGAGATAGAAAACCCCATCAAACAAAAAGTAGTTGTGTTTTAAAAGGTAATCCAAAACCTCCACAATATAGAACCTACATGTCTCAGACAAACGTGTATATTGTACAAGTGAATAATGTATGGCCTCCAAGGCCAAATCATGAGGAATCGATGAATAGAGGCTCGACACCACATGTGATCCATGAAAAATCAAATTGCCATTCAAAATTATTCATGATGTTGAGCAGATGTGTAGTATCTTTAAAATAACTAGGAAGATTTTGTACAATGGGCTGGATTTGACCATCCATCCACTCCCCCAAGCATTCATTGAGAGACCCGATGCCAGAGACAATAGGTCTCCCCTGGACCGGGTGTAGTCCTTTATGGACCTTGGGGAGGTGGTGGAAAATGGGGGTGACTGGGAACGCTGGTACAAGTTTTTCAGATTCCTTGTGCGTTAAGACCCCCAAACGAATACCTCTATCTACAAGATTGCTGAGAATGGTTCTATATTTTTTAAGTGGATCGCCACCCAAGATGGAATATGTATCAACATCCAATAACTGTCTGGCCGCTTCATTTCTATACATGTCCCTGTCCATAACCACTACCGCTTCCCCCTTATCTGCATTTCTAATTATTATGGAGGGATCGTCTGTGAGGGAGAGTAAAGCCCTTCTTTCTTCAGTAGACAAATTGTCCTCTTTATGTGAAACAGATGGGGGGATATAGTTACCCTATTCAAAAACATCATCCTCGACTAATTTTTGGAATAAATCCATTTGTGTGGTACGAGATTGAACAGGATAAAAAAGCGATTGTGTTTTCAAAGGGATTTTAGTAGTGCTTTCATCTCCATGGCTGGATACATATCCCCCTTCCAGGGCCAACTCCTCCAAATCAGTGAGTGCACATGTTTCTTGAAACGATCTAAGTGGCTCGCTGTCAATGGCACCACTTCCATGGCAATCAGACACTTCATTAGAATCGTCCGATATCTCAAAAAAGTGTCTTTGTAGGGTCAGATTGCGGACAAATTTAACATCCAAGATGGGTAGTAAAGGGGTTAAAGGAGTTTACAGTCGCTGGGCTTGACGGCTTGGCTGTTGAAAGCCAGGTGCTGAAGGATAGAGTGTTGTCTGACTCTGTGATTACTATGCTGTAAAAAGCTAGGAAATCGACTTCTAAGAGGATTTACCATCGTACTTGGAAGACATACATTGCATGGTGTGAATCCCTCAGGGTTTACCCTCGCTCCTTTTCGCTGACTCTATCTTGCCCCTTCCTCCAAGGGGTTGAGCAGCGCCTGGCCTTGAGTAACATTAAGGGCCAGGTTTCGACTTTGGTGGTTTTCTTTCAACGTCCGTTGGCCACACACTCCTTGATGCATTTCTTTCTTTAGGGAGTGAGACACTTGGTTTCTCCAGTGCGGTCTATATTGCCGCTGTGGGGCCTCAATTTGGTGTTGTCAGTTCTCCAGAAGCCTCCCTTTGAAAACATTCCGGAGGTTCCCCCGCTTACATGGCCCCAGAAGGTGGCCTATTTTGTGGCTATTACTTCTATGCTCAAGGTGTCGGAGCTGGCGGCGCTGCCTTGTCATTCGCCTTACCTGGTGGTTAACAGGGATAAGGTGGTTCTTCGTCCATGCCCATCATTCTTTCCAAAGGTCGTCTCTGATTTTCATTTGAATGAAGACCTCGTGCTGCCCTCCTTTTGTCCCAGGCCTAAGCATCCTAAGGAAATTACCTTGCATTCTCTGGCTGTGGTTCGGGCAATAAGGGTGTACCTGGCATCTACAGAGTCTTTTATAAAGTCAGACCCACTATTTGTCCTCAAGGATGGACCTCGCAAAGGGTTGGCGATCAGACCGACTGTGGTTCAGGCTTTTTCCATTAAGGTTCGCTTCCTCCTTTCCCTGTTAAGGCACACTCTACTTGGGAACTTAGTGATTCCTGGGCCTTCCGTCATCAGGCGTCAGTGATGCAGGTTTGCAAGGCGACTACCTGGTTGTCTGTGCACACGTTCACAAAGTTTTTTACAAGGTGAATGTCTTTCGGCCGCAAGGTTTTGCAGGCTTCTCTTTAGAGGACTTAGTCCTCTTTGAGGGTGTATTGTTTTTTCCTGGTGAGCTCCAGTTTAATGGTTGAGCTCCATGTTACCTGGTTAGATTTGTTTAGCCTTGTTTTTTTTCCTTTCTTGCTGTTCCCACCCCTCATGTTTGACACTGCTTTGGGACGCCCCACGTAGTCACAAAGATGAGCAGCTGTGTCCATCAATGAACGAAAGATAAATTGGGATTTTTGACTCGCAGTAAAATCCATTTCTCTGATGTTTGTTGATTGACACAGCACCCACCCCTCGATGGAGTTGGGTTTTTCTCTTCTCGCACTGCTTCTCGCACTCAGTAACAAAACTGAGTACCTATAGCATAGAGTGGGAGTATACCCCCTGGGACTGCCCCATAGGCGTAATCAAGTTATTTTCTGCCTAGTGTCCTACTCCTGTAGGGTGCAGTGTAACCCACGTAGTCAAGAAGATGAGCCGTGTCTGTCAATGATCATCAGAGAAATGGATTTCTCTATCGTTCATTGATAGACACAGCTTCATATCATCTTGACCATTGGGTTATACTGCCCCCTACAGGAGTAGGACACTAGACAGGAAAAAGCTTTACCACGCCTATGGGGCAGTCCCTGCAGGCATAACCCCACACACTCTGCTATAGCCCTCAATTTGTTTTTGCCTGGTTAAGAAGTAGGACCTAGTTCCCTAATGGGACTTCGGTCTTGGGTTTTTTTTTTTGTTTTTTTTTGGGAAACTTTGTGTGATTCTTTTTTTTTTTAGTTAGAGTTCATGGTGAATTACAAGCAACAGCCGGCTGGGTTTCGAACTGAATATTCTAGATCCTTAAGATCTCCCAGTCTGGCCAGCGAGCGTGTGCATGTTTATAGTCCAGCACTAGGCCTTGCCATGCCAGAGCCCCGATGAACGGGGAAGAGCCTGCGAGTGGACCGTCTCGCTGGGACGCGGACAACCTGGGATGCCTTGAGTCGCAGCGTACTCCCTGGTGCTGTCAGCACCCCTACCCCGGGTGGGAGGTGGTCTGTTAAGAGTGGCGCCCACCTGATACTGTGGTATGGTGAGTAAGTGTCCCCTCTCCATGTCTCTGGCGGTTTTGGGATGGACGTGGGCCCCGTCTTTCATAGTCGGACCCTCGGGTATCCCTCGGTTTCCCTGGTTCTCAGGCGTACCAGGCCCCCCTTAGCTGTTTCCCCCTTCTGTTGCATGTTCATACCTCATGGGGGGGGGTTATAATGCGGCGGTTCTGCAGGGTGGGGGGGGACATCTGTCCTGGTGGGGTCTCCTGGGGATTCTCCAATGTCTCTTGTATGATGACCCCCATGGAAGTCCTGGAGACCGAGTGGCGTGCCGTGGGGGGCGCTATTTTGCTGTAGACTTCTGCTCTGCCTTACTGTAAAAAGTTTTCTCATTACAATGCATGGGCGGCCATGTTTTGATCCCCATAGGAATACATGCAGCGGACATTTTCTTGTAGTCCACGATAGTTGGACAGCAAGGGCAGACATTAAAGGCTCTAGGCATGACCCAGGTGCTTTTTGATTTTCTATGCCAGATCGTTTCTATCTTCTGAACGGAATGTTCCTGTAGCTTCCAGACTGGAAAACGAAACTTTTTTGCGACATTTTTAAAGTGACACTTGCGGCTGCGGGACCCTCTGGGTCGTAGCCCGTCTGCTTTTACAGCTGTTTTGGAAAGCCTGGTGTCAAAAGTGGATTTAGTTTTACAAAGTGCTGCTAGCCGAAAGGGCCCTTTATCCCTTTGTGGCATCCTCAGGTTCTGAGGCATATAAGGCCACCACGGATGCGCCCCACCTTGGTGGATCTGTGTCATCGCCTTCATGGCAAGGAGGACATGTCCCCGTCTGCCGCCGCACGGGAAAGTGCTCAGATGGAAACACTTATATCAGTGCTGGAGACCTTTAAAAATGGCAGATGAGTCTACAGCGTCAGGGATGCAAGTGTCTTTTGGCACCCGCAAATCCCAGAAGTTGGGCAAGGCGTTTGCCTGTCCGGAACTTTTTGACAACATTGTCAGTGAACAGTGGGGGCGCATCAAACATATGTTAGTGGTGCCCAAGCTGCTTTAAACGGCGTTACCCCTTCGCGGATACGGTTTTCTCTAGGTGGACCATACAGTTTCCAGACTGAACTTTACTTTTCGGTACTGGGAAACCTGCACGATCTCCTATTGAGAGCGGACTCTTATTCAGCCCTGTCGGGCGACTTGACAGGTACGGTTTGGTTGGAACATCAGATTAAAAAAATCTGCCCTGATACCTGCACTGAGACTGAATTATCTGGGCCGGACTCTGGATTCCGCCTTGGCGAAGGTCTTTCTTCCTCCAGACAAGCTGCAAAAGTTGCAGGGGGCGATCCCTTTGCTTTTGGCAAACATTTGGTTCTCTCTTCGGACTTGCATGCGGGCCTTGGGTCTGATGGTGTCAGCTTTCCAGGCGGTTCCGTTTGCTCAGTTCCACACGAGGCCCTTACAAAGGGAGATTCTCATCAAATGAGCCAGAGACACTTTGATTCGGTTATGTCACAACACAAAAACTGCTCTTCTGTGGTAGCTTCGCTCGTTAGCACTACGCCAGGAAAGTCCTTCCTTCCGTTGTATTGGACAGTGGTAACCACGGACGCCAGCCTGTCAGGCTGGGGTGGAGTGCTGGGGATGCTCTGCGCCCAGGGGTCCTGGACAGGGGAAGAGTCAAAACTTCTGATAAATATTTTGGAGCTCAGGGCGATAAAGCTTTGCCTGACACACTGAACAATTGGTCTGCAAGATTGTCCAGTCTGGACAATGCTACGGCCGTGGCTTACATCAATCATTAAGGGGGCACAAAGTGTCTTGGCAGCCCGGGAGGTGGCCGAGATCTTGAATTGGGCGGAAAAGTTAGTTCCAGCCCATAAAATGTATCTCAGACCATGGCTGGTATGTATTGCCACCATCCCTTCATAAGCATAAAATAAAAGAAATTTTCTCCTCTGGGTGGGATTTTGTAGGCAAAGAGGAAGAGAATATATAAAATTCTTAAATTTTATTCAGTAATTTACATAACAAACACAAAATGTTTTAAAAATGATGGAGCAACAGAGCTCCTAACATCGATAATAACCACATTAAAGTGCAAAGCCCCTTAGTAGAGGGAAGATCCAACGCGTTTGAAACATGATATGAACTTGTAGTTCTATTCTTCGTCAGGGACTATTCCCAACTCACAGGGGAGAGAATCCACAAAATCCTTCCTCCAAACAGACCATACATAAATATTTTATCTGGAAAAAGATGTCCCAAAAAGGAAAGTCCAGGTCATCGTGAACCGGGTTTGCCCCATGTTTTCCTGTAGGGCCGCGGGATACAGATCAATAGGATCCCAAAATGAAGGGCGATAACCAAATCCCTCCTTTTGAAAGGACATCCAATGTGGAGAAGTGCAGTCCAAAAATGGAAGAGGAAAATTGCCAGCAATAAAAGATCCAGGAAGGCTGTATTGAACAGCCCAAAAACAAGAAGAGCTCCAGTAGACAGAGGGAACACCCTCTCTTCGTGGAGATTCCCACGAATGGCCTTTTTTGGGAAAGAAGGGGATCCTAGGAATGGTAATCCACACTCGATCCAGAGAGAAAACTGGAAAAAGGGTGGCCCAAGTGGTCAAACAACTGAAGCACACAGCCATAATGCATGAATTTGTTAAAGCGGAGTTCCTGGCACAGAAGTCATTTTTTACTAAACATACCCCCGGGACAGTCAGGGCTAGCACATTCCACAATGGCTAGCCTCTGATCTGTCCCGGTTCGCACTTACCTTTTAGAAGAAATACTTACTTATAAAATTTCTTCCACAGCGTTTCCATCTCTCTTGTGGGCAGCTGAAGCCGGCGCGGTCCTCTTCTGTCTTCTTCCGCGTCTTCTTGTCCCAGAATGCGCCTGCATCGGCCCCTCTCGTCACTTCCGGTGCGGCGCCGCATTCCTCCACAGCTTCTGGGCATGCCCAGAAGCTGTGGAGGAATGCGGCGCCGCAGCTGTTTAGCAGGGGAATGCGGCGTCGCCCGGAAATGACGAGCGAGGCCGGTGCCGTCGCATTGATTCCTGGGAGCTATGACGTTCAGCTCCCAGGAATCCTAGCGAGACAGGAAGTGACAGGGTGAGCCGCGGCTCAGAGGGAGGAACTACTCTGAGGTGAGTATCTTCGATCTTCAATTACAAGGTAAGTAAACAAAAAAAAAAAAAAAACTATCCAATTCCTTTTCAGGTGAGGTCTACCTAGCGGAGGGGCACAAAAAAAAATTGTTTTTGTGCCCGGAACTCCGCTTTAAGATGGTGAAAAAACAATCTATATCTGGATACAGATCCTGTCCAAACCCCACACGTGCCGTGAGTGCAGAAAAAGTGTAGCAGCCATAACAATAGTATGAACAAAAAATGCCACCATAGTCACAAGACAGTGATTCTAAACTATACATATTGATGCATTTGTAAGGAATACAAATGAGATGCATAAAAATACAAAATGATTGCTGCACATGTGGTAAGATCAGACGTGGGATGACTTCCAACATCCTACCAAAGGGAGGTTTGGATGGAAAACAGGTAGTCAAACAACGTCCCAGATCAGCCACATGGGCATAATAAATATACATGACAAACGGTTCAGATTGATGATACTCTGTATTCATATATGCTAAAAAGCATATTCAAAAGACAGAGCTCAATACAATAGTATGATATGTTGTATAAAATAACCCTGCTTGTTCCTGAGAACAACAATTACATAGATGAACACAGATACAAATACAGATAAAGGAGTCACCAAGACCATATTGGAAAACAAAAAAAAAAATATAAGAAAAAGAAGAAGAAAAGGAAAAAAAAATTATATACCGTATATACTCGAGTATAAGCCGACCCGAGTATAAGCCGAGACCCCTACTTTTACCACAAAAAGATGGGAAAAATCATTGACTCGAGTATAAGCCTAGGGTGAGAATGCAGGGCGGCGGGCATGGTACAGGAGAATGCAGGGTGACTGGCATGGTGCAGTAGAATGCAGGGTACTGACATGGTGCAGGAGAATGCAGGGCGGCGGGCATGGTGCAGGAGAATGCAGGGCGGCGGGCATGGTGCAGGAGAATGCAGGGCGGCGGGCATGGTGCAGGAGAATGCAGGGTGGCGGGCATGGTGCAGGAGAATGCAGGGTGGCGGGCATGGTGCAGGAGAATGCAGGGCGGCGGGCATGGTGCAGGAGAATGCAGGGCGGCGGGCATGGTGCAGGAGAATGCAGGGTGACTGGCATGGTGCAGGAGAATGCAGGGTGGCGGGCATGGTGCAGGAGAATGCAGGGCGGCGGGCATGGTGCAGGAGAATGCAGGGCGGCGGGCATGGTGCAGGAGAATGCAGGTTGGCGGGCATGGTGCAGGAGAATGCAGGGTACTGGCATGGTGCAGGAGAATGCAGGGTACTGGCATGGTACAGGAGAATGCAGGGTGACTGGCATGGTACAGGAGAATGCAGGGTGACTGGCATGGTACAGGAGAATGCAGGGTGACTGGCATGGTACAGGAGAATGCAGGGTACTGGCATGGTGCAGGAGAATGCAGGGTACTGGCATGGTGCAGGAGAATGCAGGGTACTGGCATGGTGCAGGAGAATGCAGGGTACTGGCATGGTGCAGGAGAATGCAGGGTACTGGCATGGTGCAGGAGAATGCAGGGTACTGGCATGGTACAAGAGGATCCGGGGTTGTGGGCATACTACAGGAGATGCAGTGCTGTGGTCATGGTACATGTGGACCATGCCCTCAGCACTGCATCCCTTGTAGTGTGCCCGCAGCCCTGCATAATGGCAGGTAGTGAAGCTGTTTCACTTACCTGTTCCCGAGGCGCCTTCATTTTAAAAATGGCGCCGCCCGGCGTCGACACGTCATTGCGCACGCGCCGCCGCTCGTATACTTTCGGCTATTCCCGGCCTCTCCCAAGCGGCGCCGGGAATAGCCGAAATTACACGAGCGGCGCGTGCGCGGTGACATGTATGCGACTGGCGGCGCCATTTTTAAACCTTAAACCCGTCGGAGCGGACAGAAATTTTTTTTTTTTCCTTGACTCGAGTATAAGCCGATGGGGACGTTTTCAGCACAAAAAAATGTGCTGAAAAACTCGGCTTATACTCGAGTATATACGGTAATCAAACTAAATAAATGTTTAGTCAGTTTTGCCTGAACTGAAACCAGAGCGGAAAGGTCTGAAACTCTGTTTCATTGAGACCGGGATGAACTGTAGCTCTGAGGGCCCTAATCCAACAGGCCTCCTTCTGCAACAGGGTCTTATTCCAGTCCCCACCCCTTGATGGAATGTGAGTGCTGTCCAATACCGTGAAATTCATGCTGGGCATGTGGTAACTATGAGTACCAGCAACATGCCTGCCTAGGGGCAAATACAGGTTGCTGATCCATATGCTCGCTAGGTGTTGACCAACACGGGCGTGGAATTCCTGTTTGGTTTTGCCCACGTAGAAAGAACCGCACTCACACTCCAAGTAGAAGACGGCCCTGGTTTTACAATTGGCGAAGTGCCTCAATCTAAATTGATTTCCATTCGGCAAGAATAAGGAAGTTCTCTGCCGAATGTAGGGACAGTACTTACAGGACCCACAGGGGTAGGTGCCCCAGTTCTTACAGGGGTCTCATGAGGAGTCACCCCTATACTCACTGTGCACCAATCTTTCTCCGATGCACCCTGCCCTCCGATGTACCACAGAGGGTCTTTCTGAAACAAATCTGGAAAGAGTAGGATCTTCCGTGAGGATATGCCAATGTTTCTTCAGGACATTGAAGATCTCATGATGTTCAGTGGAGTAGCGTGTGATCAATCTCACACTCTCTTCCCTTTTGCGGACATTGGTTTGAAAGATAAGATTCCTTCTATCCAATGTCCTGACCCTATTGAAGGTCCTCCTCAGGGATGATTTCGTGTACCCACGTATCATCACAAAGTCTGAGTGAGTTTGTCTGCCTCCAATTGAAAGTCTTCATAGGTGGTGCAATTATGCCTCAGCTGCAAAAATTGGCTAAAGGGAATTGATTTAAGGAGGGGTGTGGGGTGGAAACTACTGGCATGAAGAATGGTATTACCAGCAGTCTCCTTCCTAAAGAGCCTGCTGGTAAGTTTGCCTTCCTCATTTTTACAAATGGTTAAGTCCAAAAAGTCGATCTGATGGGGATTGAATACCATAGTGAAAAATAGATTAAATCTATTCTTCAACTGATCCAAGAACTCCCTCAAGACAGGGGAGTCATCCCAGACCAGAAAGACGTCATCAATGTACCTCTGCCATATCGAAATATGGCAGGTGTACATAGAGAGGTCCTCGTCTGAGAAAAGAAAACGCTCCCACTCCCCCAGGTACAGGTTGGCGTAGATGGGGCACAACACGTGCCCATGGCCACCCCCTGTACCTGGAGGTAGTGGGAGCCCTTGAACGAAAAGATATTATGCTTCAGGATGAAATCCAGCATAGTCAGCATGAAATTGTTAAATGCCCAATCGTCTTCTCTACTCCTCTGATTGATGACCTGAGCCACCGCTTGGATCCCCAGATCATGCGGAATACTATTATAAAGTGATTCCACGTCAATGGATACCAATAAAGCTGACTCCGGGATTTGAAGATTTTCTATGATTTGGAGAAGGTGCAGGGTGTCCCTCGTATAGATGGCAAACTGAGGACATGTGGGCGTAGATAGTGGTCCAACACCTCACTCATGCCCTCCGAAATACTGCCATTACCCAATATGATTGGCCTCCCTGGTGGACTGTCCAATCTCTTGTGTACCTTGGGTAGCGGTACATAGTAGGGAGCCTTGGATGCTTGGTACGTGCAAATTCCCAAACCTTGGAAATTACTCCCTGTACTCCAGCTTCACCCAACAACCGGTAAAATTCAGAGTTTGATCTGTCCACCAGGGAGGCAGGCACCCGTTTGTACCATCTCGGATCACGTAGAATCTTAACGCACATACTTTCATAGTCCTTATTGTCCATAAGGACAATGTTACCCCTCTTATCGGAGGGCTTGATTGTAATAGAAGAATTATTTTGTAAGGGCTTAAGAGCCTGTTGTTGGATAGTGCTTAGATTCCCCCGAGATTCTTCTTTACCCATACTTTCAATCTCCCGAGTAGCCTGTTTGACAAATAAAGCCATTCGTGGGAATCTCCACGAAGAGACGGTGTTCCCTCTGTCTACTGGAGCTCTTCTTGTTCTTGGGCTGTTCAATACAGCATTCCTGGATCTTTTATTGCTGGCAATTTTCCTCTTCCATTTTTGGACTGCACTTATCCACATTGGATGTCCTTTCAAAAGGAGGGATTTGGTTATCGCCCTTCATTTTGGGATCCTAATGATCTGTATCCCGCGGCCCTACAGGAAAACATGGGGCAAACCCGGTTCACGATGACCTGGACTTTCCTTTTTGGGACATCTTTTTCCAGATAAAATATTTATGTATGGTCTGTTTTGGAGGAAGGATTCCCCTGTGAGTTGGGAATAGTCCCTGACGAAGAATAGAACTAAAAGTTCATATCATGTTTGAAACGCGTTGGATCTTCCCTCTACTAAGGGGCTTTGCACTTTAATGTGGTTATCGATGTTAGGAGCTCTGCTGCTCCATCATTTTTAATACATTTTGTGTTTGTTATGTAAATTACTGAATAAAATTTAAGAATTTTATATATTCTCTTCCTATCTCTTTGCCTACAAAATCCCACCCAGAGGAGAAAATGTATTTTATTTTATAGTTAGTTCCAGCCCTTTCTGCTGTGCACATCCCAGGTGTGGAGAACTGGCAGGCGGATTACCTGCGCAGTCAGGTGTTGGATCAGGGGAGTGGTCCCTACACCCGGAGATGTTTGATCTCTTGTGTCCGGTGGGGGACACCCGACATCAACCTGCTTGCTTCTCGACTCAACAAGAAGGTTTAGACGTTCGTAGCCAGGTCTCAGGATCCTCTGGCCGACACCACAGACGCGCTGGTGGCCCCTTGGAGTCCGTATCGGCTGATTTATGCAGTCCCTCTGCTCAAACTTCTACCGAGGCTTCTTTGCAGGATAGAAGTGGAAGGATTCTGGTCATTCTGGTGGCCCCAGACAGGCCTCGCCGGTTTTGGTACGCAGACCTGATAAGGTTGGTTGATGATGCTCCTTGGAGACTCCCTCTTAGGAAAGATCTGCTGTCTCAAGGGCCGATCTTCCTTCCTGCTTTACAGTCGCTAGCTCTAACGCTGTGGGTGTTGAAAGCCAGGTATTTAAGGCTAGAGGTCTTTCTGATTTAGTGATTCCTACACTGCTGAAGGCCAGGAAGTCTACTTTCAGGAAGATTCATCATCGTACGTGGAAATTGTACATTTCATGGTGTGAATCTTTGAAGTTGCACCCTCGCTTGTTAGTGGCTAGGGTTTTGTCTTTTCTTCAAAAAGGTGTTTAACAGCGTTTGGCCTTGTGTCGGCTCTGGCTGTGTTTTTACAACGCCCTTTAGCTACACATGCCCTGATTCGCACTTTTAATCAGGGGGTTCATCACATGGCTCCCCCGAGGCGATCCCTGCTACCTCCGTGGGATCTGAATCTGTTCTTCAAAAACCTCATTTTGAGAACATTAGGGAGATTCCTCTGCTTACCTCGTCTCAGAAGGTTGCCTTTTTGGTGGCCATTACTTCTGCCCGCAGAGTATCTGAGTTGGGGGCGTTGTCCTGCCGCTCACCTTATCTGGTGGTCCACAGAGATATGGTGGTACTCCGACCTAATCAGTCTTTTCTTCCTAAGGTGGTTTCTGATTTTCATTTGAATGAAGACTTTGTGCTGCCTTCACTTTTTACTAAGCACAAGCATTCCAAGGAAATTGCAGTACATGCAAATCAGATGCTCCATTTGTTCTTACTGAAGAATCTCGTAAAGGATTGAGACTGCTGCTGAAGGGTCAGGTTCCTCCTTTCCCTGAATGAATAGTACTGCACTCCTAGGATCTTATGAAGGTAAAAATATAAAGGTGCTCCAATATTCCTCATGTCCATAAAAGATAGATATTGGATTAGATTGTAAGCTCTAACGAGCAGGGCCCTCTGATTACTTTTTACAAATTGTAGTGTAACTGTAATGTCTGCCTTCATTTTGTTAAGCGCTGCGTAAACTGTTGGCGCTATATACATCCTGTAAAATAATAATAATATCAATATAAATAAGTTTGAGTTTAAATTAATAAATACTATATAAGTAGGTAAAGGTGCTCCAGTGTACTAACTGCTCACCTCCATCCATAAGCGACAATGCCTGTGGGTGTTAGGAATTGAATGGCTTGTGATCCTCCTGTGTGTGCTCTGTTTTTCTTTCCAAAAAGTATTGTAGAGAAATGGGGAACTTTTTCACCTTTACAGCTTTAGACTTTGAGCGATTCTACGGTCTCCAGATTATGGATAAAGAAAAGGGCTATCTTAGTGTAGTATATCACAATCTTTGATTAAAATGTGTAGTGCGCTAATTCTGTGAAACTTATAAACATAAATATGTAAACAATAGTGACACCAATATCATAAATAAATAGGATGGGATCTAAAACCTAAAAGTCCATAAAATTCATAAAAGGTCCATATATGCGACAGTTCACAAGTCCTTGAATGAAGAGATCCCAATACCAAACAAGTGATTTCAATGAAAACAAATGAGGGAAAGGTGTTTCAAGGTGCTTGTTTAAAGTGCAGGTATTCCCCTTACCAGACGGGTGAAAAATAAGGTGCAATATATCTCCAAACGAAAAGATGCGTGCAGTGATATAGATAGCCCAGCTCTACCCACCTCGTAGCCAGTTTGAGAGTAGATAAGACTCTTACCAGATGACATAAAAGTTAAGGTGTATGGATAACTTCTGGATATCTTTCAGCCCAATTGTAATGATTGTCCCCCAAGCTCGCGGCTCCCTGTTGTCCCTTGGAAGTGAAACTTCATCCAGGTGTTCACAGGTGATTTCCCAAAAATAAACAAGGGGGGGACTAATAGTGCATTATCCTTATAACTTTTATTGCTGATACTCAAAGATGCACTTACAGTTAAGACGAAAAAATAAGCTTGCTGGAACCCTTTTAAAACCGTAGCCGCCTGCAGTGCGGACCGCGGATGTAGTTAGTGACGGCATTATAAACAAAAAAAGTGACAATTCTGGGGAAAAAAACAATATTTTTCACATTCTGCTATATAACATTCCCAAAAAAAAATAATTTCAAAATTGTTTAACATTTTAGGCCAGTTTGTTTCCTGCTACATACTTTTTGGTAAAAAAAATCGCAGTAAGCGTATTTGGATTAGTTTGCGCAAAAGTTATTGCGTCTACTAACTACAGGAAAGATTTGTCATTTTTATTGTGGGTTTTTTTTTACTCGTAATGGCGGCGATCTGCAATTTTTTTTTTTGACAGACTGACATTTTTGACGCTTTTGGTGGGACCAGTGACATTACTACAGTAATCAGTGCTAAAAATATGCACTGTTACTGTAATGACACTGGCAGGGAAGGGGTTAACAATGTAGGTGATCAAGGGGTAAATGTGTACCTAGGGGAGTGTTTCTAACTGTGGGGAACGATTGCAGGTGTCAGGCAGCAATCGGAGCCGCCTGCCCCGTGCATCGGCTTACCCACTGACAAGCAGGGGCCTGAGTGCTCCGGCAGCTGTGCTTGATCTCGCCCCCTAGCTTCCTGCGTGCGACTGATGTATACCTACGGTGGTTTGCGCATGATCGTCTGCCTGCTGCAGTATAACTGCAATGGGCGATCGTAAAGTGGTTAATATTACTCCGTCCTTAGCTTTGAAAGATAGGTTTACATACTATGAAATCTGTTCAAATATTACAATCTCAATCAATAAGAACCCGGAAGTGAAGTATTGTGACATTCTAATCATGATTTTTCTTATAGTCACATATATAGCATCTAAAAACTTAACTAAAATTACATTTTATCAGTAGGAACTAGGCGTATCTGTCTAAAATCAATCTCTAAATATATAATCTAATATGATAGGGATAACCTCTACATATGAATCAATCAACAACTAAATTATGGAGAAATATACAGAAACTAGCTAATAAACAGAGGGTTTATCAGTATATCATAAATTATCAATATTAAATCAGTGGAATATTTTAATAGTAATAACGGCAATAATGAATTTATATTATATCATCTATAAAATGTATTTTGCATTGAGAGATGAGCTATAGTAGTATATAAAGATAAACCCCATAAAAATATATGGAGAAAACATTAAGTTTAAGATATATTTATTATTAAAAGTCATTAATTTTATATTACAAATCACTAATAAAACAGTTAAGGTCGAATTCTATATTCAGGCCTGTAGGTGTAAAAGTATTCATTTTAAAATTCCATTGGGATTCTAATTGACTCAAAGTCTGAATTTTGTGGTTTCCTCTTCAATGTCTTTTATATGGTTCAATGCCCCAAAATTTTGGTTGAGAATGGTCTCCTTGGTAGACTTCATCAAAGTGCTTTGAAATGCTATGCTTATCGTAGCCTTTTAGTATATTTTTTACATGCTCCTTGATTCTTATCCGGAGTAATCTTATGGTACGGCTATATTGTAAGCCATAGCTACATTCCAGTGCATACACAGCCTCTTCTGTGTTACAACTTATGAAGTCTTTAATTCTAAAAGAAGATCCATTACGCGAAACTTTGAATTCAAAAAATATAAAAGAGATACAAATGACTTTAAGACGGACCAAGTGTTCAAATGGCAAAATCAGATAGGAGAAACCGATCCTATCTCCACTTTCTCGACTCCAGAAAAAATATTAAGGATAGCTACAGAAAAAAATAGACCAGCAACTTACTTCCTGGACCCAAGACCACAACATGGAAAACCAAGAACACCAAGAGAATCTTGAGACCAAAGACCACAGCATATTACATCAAGACAACATAGAAATGAAGATGGTAATAGGAGACCAAGACAAGATAAAGATAAACAATATTACCAGCAAGGATATCAAGGTTATCAGGCGTATACATCAAGAAATGAAGAACGAAGATCCTCCAATTGGCAATGAACCCCACAAAATACATGGAGAAAACCACCTTATTTGAAAAATAACAAAAAAACCTTATAATAACTGGAATAAATATAATAGTCCAAGAGATAGAAGAAGCCCATCACAAGAATACCCTTCCTATAGAAGGGAGAGAAGCCCTATACCAACATATTATGCAGAAGAGAAGAGAATTATTGTGAAGAAGAGAAGTTTGATAGACATTACTATCAGAGACAAGAAGAAAATGATGGGGAACAACATCACAAATCGGAAAACTCACTCAAAATTGACCTTTTTTAGGGAGAGGGATAGAGAATCACTCACCAAGGAAAAATCTGAATGAGAAAGAAAGAATTTGACCCAAGAAGAACTCAAAGTCTTTGATAAAGGTTTAAAATATGCCCCAAAAAGAACCTGGACAAATTTGAAACATATATAGGGATTCAAAAGTACATAAGTAAATTCATATTAAAAAGTATATTCTGAGCAATCCTACAAAAAAAATACCACGGCTATACAGAATTCAGAAGAAATAATACACAGGACTTCGAGAAAGAAATCGATTTTAATCCCAAAGTGAGTGACAACAAACCTATTGAAGTTTTTTAAATAATTTGTTTTAGAAGATTTGAAGAGTCTAGAAGTTGAGAAGAAAGCTTAACCTAAAGGAATACAGATAGGTCTGAAAAAACGAATAAGGAGAAATGATGTCTTAATACGACCAGCAGATAAGGGAGGAGGTATTGTGATCGTATCAAAAGAGAAATATCAAGAATCAATGGAACATATGTAAATGTTGAAGATACTTATTGCAAACGAATGGGTAATCCACTTTTTAAACATAAAAAGGAATTTGAAACAATAGTACATTTTGGACTGAAGAAAGATTTACTTAACAAAAAAGCAAGCTTTTTGATACCCGAGGCCTGTGGAACCCCAGTGATCTATATATTACTCATGATCCACAAAGATAAAGATAATCCACCTCCAAGGCCAATAGTGAATGATATAGATCAGGGGTCTTCAAATTATGGCCCCCCCAGTTGTTCAGGAACGACAAATCCCATCATGCTTAGTCATGTCTGTGAATGTCAGAGTTTTTAAAATGCCTCATGGGATGTGTAGTTCCGCAACAGCTGGAGGACCGTAGTTTGAGGATCCCTGGTATAGACACTATCACCGCAAGAATGGGTTAGTATATTCATTTCTGCAACCATTAATACAGAAAACCAAAGCCTGTGTAAGAGATTCAAAACCTATTCTCCAAATAATAGAAGAAATACCAAAGAATAGACACACTCAAGATGGCTACCATAGACGTAGCATCATTGTATACGATTATACAACACTATCAAACCTGTGAGGCAGTCAAATGGGCATTAAGAAAATATACACCTTTACTATGCAAACAAAGAAATTGTATAATAAAATGCCTCAACTTTTGTTTAGAGAAGAATTTTTTTTGGTACTAACATTCTTTTTAGAAAACAGGAGTAGCCATGGGATCAAAATTTGCGCCAAGCATAGTGAATATATGTATGGCAAGGTGGGAGGAAGATCCAATCTATAAGGAAACTCCAAAAGAGCTCCTGTTATATAAAAGATTGATGATGGAATCATTTTGTGGAAAGGAGATCAAGTGACACTAATTTTTTGAATAAATTGAATGAGAATGATAGAAACATAAAATTAACTTGGAATATTAGAGAAAAAGAAATCACTTATTTAGACCTTCTGATTATACAAGAAAATATGAACCTAATTGCGAGAAAATAAGAACCGAATTACGAAGACCCACTTTAAAATTGTTGATAGGAAAAGTTATTTGCCAATAGATAGATGCCATCACAATAAATATGCTATATAACACCCCAAAAGGACAACTGTTACGAATAAGAAGAAATTGTACAAAGCAAGAAGACTTTCAAGAACAGGCAAAGGTGTAGTAGGACAAACATTTGTTATTAAAGGCTATGATAAAAAAAGTATTGAAGAGAAAATACGAAGTGGAAAACATACATAGGACTACCCATATGAAGGACGGACAAAAATAAATGAGACTTGTATGGACTTGGTTCCTAGCATTCTGGATTACAATGTACAACACAAAGTGGAAAGAATAATAAAAAAAATTGCCATATTTTAAAAATAAACAAACTTCTCCAAAGCGCACTACCGGAACAACCTAAATTTGTGTATAAAAAGGCTCCCACTCTGAGAAATAAAATAGTCAAGACCGTAATAGACCCACCACTTAAGATGTTCTCCTTTTTTACTGGAAAATAATTATTCCCGTGTAGGAGATGCTACGCATGTGTGAGAACAAAATGTCCTAATAAAAATATTTGAATTCAAATCTTCGAGTAATGGATCTTTTAGAATTAAAGACTTCATAAGTTGTAACACAGAAGGGGCTGTGTGTGCACTCGAATGTAGCTGTGGCTTACAATATATAGGCTGTACCAAAAGATTACTCTGGATAAGAATTATGGAGCATGTACAAAATATACTAAAAGGCTACGATAAGCATAGCGTTTCAAAGCACTTTGAAATCCACCAGAGACCCTTTCCAACTTAAATTTTGGGGCATTGAACCATATAAAAGACATTGGAGAGGAAGCCGCAAAATTTGGACTTTGAGTCAATTAGAATCCCAATGGATTTTTTAGAATGACTGACTACTTCTACACCTACGGGCCTAAATGTAGAATTTTACCTGAACTGTTTTTATTGGTGATTTTTAATATAAAATTAATGACTTTTAATAATAAATATAATACACATTTTTGTACAATATTTAATTTCTTCTTAAACTTAATGTTTTCTCTATATATTTTTATGGGGTTTATCTCTATATACTACTATAGCTCATTTCTCTATATGGAAAATAAATTTTATAGATATTCTAATAAATATAAATTATTGCCTTTAATACTATTCATTAAAAGAATACTCCACTGTGATTTAAAATCGATAATTTCTGATCTACTGATAAACCCTCTGTTTATATACTGTTAATTAGCTAGTTTTTATATATTTCTCCATAAGATAGTTGTTTGATTTATACAGTGCTTTGCAAAAGTATTCGCCCCCCTTGAACTTTTCGACCTTTTGCCACATTTTAGGCTTTAAACATAGATATAAAACTGTAATTTTTTGTGAAGAATCAACAAGTGGGATACAATCATGAAGTGGAACCTACTAAAACTAGAGGAAAAACGGTTTAACCTTAAAGTGCGTAAGGGGTTCTTCACTGTAAGAGCGGTAAGGATGTGGAATTCTCTTCCACAAGCAGTCGTATCAGCAGGGAGCATTGATAGTTTCAAAAAACTATTAGATGGGCACCTTAAAGACCACAACATACAGGGGTATACAATGTACGGTTAACAGCAAACACACACTCAGCATAGGTTGAACTGGATGGACGGATGTCTTTTTTCAACCTCACTAACTATGTAACTATGTAACGATATTTATTGGATATTTCAAACTTTAACAAATAAAAAACTGAAAAATTTGGCGTGCAAAATTGTTCAGCCCCCTTAAGTTAATACTTTGTAGCGCCACCTTTTGCTGCGATTACAGCTGTAAGTCGCTTGGGGTATGTCTATCAGTTTTGCACATCGAGAGACTGAAATTTTTGCCCATTCCTCCTTGCAATATAGCTCGAGCTCAGTGAGGTTGGATGGAGAGCGTTTGTGTACAGCAGTTTTCAGTTCTTTCCACAGATTCTTGATTGGCTTCAGGTCTGGACTTTGACTTGGCCATTCTAACACTCGGATATGTTTATTTGTAAACCATTCCATTGTAGATTTTGCTTTAGGTTTTGGATCATTGTCTTGTTGGAAGACAAATCTCCCTCCAGGTCTCAGGTCTTTTGCAGACTCCCATCAGGTTTTCTTCCAGAATGGTCCTGTATTTGGCTCCATCCATCTTCCCATCAATTTTAACCATCTTCCCTGTCCCTGCTGAAGAAAAGCAGGCCCAAACCATGATGCTGCCACCATCATGTTTGACAGTGGGGATGGTATGTTCAGGGTGATGAGCTGTGTTGCTTTTACGCCAAACAAAGTTTTGCATTGTTGCCAAAAAGTTCGATTTTGGTTTCATCTGACCAGAGCACCTTCTTCCACGTGTTTGGTGTGTCTCCCAGGTGGCTTGTGGCAAACTTTAAACAACACTTTTTATGGATATCTTTAAGAAATGGCTTTCTTCTTGCCACTCTTCCATAAAGGCCAGATTTGTGCAGTATACGACTGATTGTTATTCTATGGACAGTGTCACCCACCTCAGCTGTAGATCTCTGCAGCTCATCCAGAGTGATCATGGGCCTCTAGGCTGCATTTGTGATCAGTCTTCTCCTTCTATGAGCTGAAAGTTTTCAGGGACGGCCAGGTCTTCGTAGATTTGCAGTGGTCTGATACTCCTTTCATTTCAATATTATCGCTTGCACAGTGCTCCTTGGGATGTTTAAAGCCTGGGAAATCTTTTTGTATCCAAATCCGGCTTTAAACTTCTCCACAACAGTATCTCGGACCTGCCTAGTGTGTTCCTTGTTCTTTATGATGCTCTCTGCGCTTGCGCTTTAAACGGACCTCTGAGACTATCACAGTGCAGGTGCATTTATACGGAGACTTAGTGGATTATTTTTATCATCATTAGTCATTTAGGTCAACATTGGATCATTCAGAGATCCTCACTGAACTTCTGGAGAGAGTTTGCTGCACTGAAAGTAAAGGGGCTGAATAATTTTGCACGCCCAATTTTTCAGTTTTTTTATTTGTTAAAGTTTGAATTATCCAATAAATTTCGTTCCACTTCATGATTGTGTCCCACTTGTTGATTCTTCACAAAAAATTAGTTTTATATCTTTGTTTGAAGCCTGAAATGTGGCAAAAGGTTGCAAAGTTCAAGGGGGCCGAATACTTTTGCAAGACACTGTATATAGAGGTTATCCCTATTATCATTATATTATATATTTAGATTTTGATTTTAGACAAATACACCTAGTTCCTACTGATAAAAATTTAATAATAGTAAGGTGTTTAGATGCTATATACGTGATTATAATACTGATCATGATTATAAAGTCACAATACTTCACTTCTGGGTTCTTATTGATTGTAATATTTGAATAGATTTCATAGTATGTAAACATATCTTTCCAAGCGAAGGATGGAGTAATATTTATTTCAAAAGTTGGACTACAATAATATGGCTGCTGGGACACTTGGTTCGTCCCATATTGAAGTATATACGAAGCTGGTTAATGATAAGGCAAGGTGATGGCGGGCCAGATTTCCAAATGTGACCGCCTGGTCATATTTTCGTTTTACACACCATTTAACATGCGTCACTACCTATTTTTGTATTTCTGAGGAAGCATCGTGACCCGTGACTTAACGCGTAGGGCATATACGAGAAACCGGAAGTGACGTATCGGGACATGAAGAGGGTGTGTCTGTATGTGAATTCCTTACTAACATGTGAGTGGATTTATATTTTTTTTATAAATAAAGATTGTGATATACTACACTAAGCCCTTTTCTTTACCCATGATCTGGAGACAGTAGAATCTCCGAAAATCTAAAGCTGTAATTTCTCTACATTACTTTGTGGAAAGAAAAACGAGCACACACAGGAGGATCACAAGCCATTAAATTCCGAACACCCACAGGCATTGTCGATTATGGATGGAGGTGAGCAGTTAATACACACATAGGTGTCACCACGGAAGAGCACCCCAATCGCTTGAATTTTCTGGTGGAGGGTTTTCAATATATGATATAAAAGACTTCACTACTAGAGGAAGTATGCTTTGAAGAGTCACTCTATTTTGGATTTTCTTGGACACTCCGCACAATTCTTTGCACTTATTTGTGTCTGTTGAATATTTATTTAGGTCATGAATTAGATTTATCCATTGATTATTTGCACAAATTTAAAATATATTGCACTTTATTCAGGTATAAAAATATCCTTGCTATAAAGGACCTGTCCAGCACTGTATGCACTTTATATATTTGTTTACCATAAACACTGGAGCACCTTTACCTATTTATATAGTATTTATATATTTAAACTTAAATGTATTTATATTGAAATTTATCTTTTGTGGACATGAGGAATATTGGAGCACCGTTATATTTTTACCTTTATAAGATCCTAGGAGCGCAGTACTATTCATTTATTGATTTATTTTTATTTACACTGTTTGGTTAATCAGTTCAGTATTTGCAGCACCTGGGAGGTATTTAATTTCATCAGAATGACTTGCAATCTGATAGCGCGAGAGTCACCTTACTCTATATTTGACTCTACTAGGGCGCTGAGCACTTCCTGGGCTTTTCGCCATCAGGCGTCAGTGATGCAAGTTTGTCAGTCGGTGCACAGATTCACAAAATTCTACAAAGTAGATGTGTTTGCATCTTCGGCAGCCTCTTTTGGCTGCAAGGTTTTGCAGGCTGCGGTTTAAAAGATAATTTTTTTTCTCTTTGAGGGTGTAGGTTTGTTCTTTTTTGGTGAGCTCCAGTTGTTCCTGGTTGAGCTCCAGGTTACCTGTTTGGCTACGTTTTAGCTTTGGGAAATTACGTTTTTTTTGCTTTTGTTTTTCCCACCCCTCATGCAAATACATCTTTGGGACGTCCCAATGGTCAAGAAGATATGAAGTTGTCTGTCAATGAACGATAGAGAAAACTGGATTTTTGACTTGCTGTACAATCCTTTTCTCTGAAGTTCATTGCCAGACGCAGCACCTGCCCCCCTATTTCTGAGTGGAATGGGGCTGTGGTCTTCTAAAACACTGCTTGCAACGAAACTGAGGGCTATAGCAGAGTGTGTGGGGTTATACCAGCAAGGGACTGCCCCATAGGCGTGGTAAAGCTTTTTCCGGTCTAGTGTCCTACTCCTGCAGGGAGCAGTATAACCCAATGGTCAAGAAGATATGAAGTCTGTCAATGAACTTCAGAGAAAAGGATTTTTCGGTAAGTCAAAAATCCCATTTTCCTCTTGCGTTTTTTTCCTCTATAATACTGGAAACTATTTTTATTAATCTAGAACTATGCCCATATTGCACATTATAACTGTTTTTGTATCTTTTTTCATGCAAAGTAGGTTGATGAAAATTATAAGAGGTTTACCTTTTGATTGAAAAATCAGTATACCCGAATAATCTGACATTTTTAATTTCACTGTAAAAAAAAAAATCATTTGCTACCTAGCTCAACACAAACTTTCTAAAGGATAGGGCAGCTGACACATCATGTACACCCAAAACAAATAAAAATTATTTTACCGACTGAAACTTGAGCTCAGCCTGAAAACATACTTTATTTTTTTTGTAACATATTTAATAACCCAAATATCTGAACACCGTTTTGATTTTTACTCTTTCATCATTTCTCTTAAAATCCATGAAGCTGCTCTTCAGGCATCTTTGACTAGTGCATGCAACCCTAGAAATTGTCTGTGTTCTCCGTTCCAGGCTGTTCTTTATGCCCGGATTCTCCAGTAATTATTGGCATTAATCAAAATTGACTCAAGACTTAAGTTCGCTCAGCTCATGTGGTCAGCTGGCTTGACTTAGTCTTTAGCTTGTGAAATAACATGGCGGCAATGAGGAGCTTCAGATGTTCTCATACATTATTTGTACTGGAGTATGATGAAGATATGTTATACCGCAGTTATTGGGGTGAACAATGGCAAGGAGATCACTTGCGTTAATACGTGCACAAGGTAAAAATGAAGCTTACACGATGTCTTTTTAGACTAATTGCAAAACGAAATCTCAAGGTTCTAGCCAATGTCAGACTAGGGCTAATAATCATCATTACCTTTCTGCATTTCCCTCCCGCCCCTGGTTTTCACGAATTTGCTTTCCCCAGTTTTTACTCTGCTCTGTGCTTAAGAGATTTATGTTGTGGGTTATCTGGAAAATATCCTATTAAAGGACTTCTCCTCCCAGTCTTAGATGGTCAGCATCCTGAAGACAGTGCAGACTGATATACGATACAGCCCTGTCAAAATCTTCCTGCTTTAGGACAACTTTCTGTCCCTCCACTCTCATGCCTGAACAGGCCCAGGGGAAGCTCTCACTTCATGCCTGCATAAGGATCTTGAGTCTCATGGTTAACTCTTAAGAGGCTGTGACATATGTACAGTTTCACTCCAAACTATTGCAGTTCAACATTCTGGCAGTGTACAACAAAGGGACTCTAGGCGGCAGTATGAATCTTAACCCCAAAAAGGCAGACACTCCCTAGTGTGGTGAATTTCAAATCCAACGCTGGAGTAATGAAAGTCCTTGTATCAAAAGGCATGGAAAGATCACCTTGGTTGCCAGCCTGTCGACTGGGGAGTAGGCCTAGATGCCCTCTTAGTGCAGGGGACTTGGTCAGAGATAGTCAGGTCCATAAATATTGGGACATCGACACAATTCTAACCTTTCTGGCTCTATAAAGGATTTTAAATGAAACAAACAAGATGTGCTTTAACTGCAGACTTTTAGCTTTAATTTGAGGATTTTTACATAAAATTAGGTGAAAGGTGTAGGAATTACAACAGTTTGTATATGTGCCTCCCACTTTTTAAGGGACCAAAAGTAATGAGACAGTTGGCTGCTCAGCTGTTCCATGGCCAGGTGTGATGTTCCCTCATTATCCCATTTACAAGGAGCAGATAAAAGGTCCAGAGTTCATTTCAAGTGTGCTATTTGCATTTGGAATCTGTTGCTGTCAACTCTCAACATGAGATCCAAAGAGCTGTCACTATCAGTGAAGCAAGCCATCATTAGGCTGAAAAAACAAAACAAACCTATCAGAGAGATAGCAAAAACATTAGGTGTGGCCAAATCCACTGTTTGGATTGATCATAGAGACCTGTGATCCTATATAGCAGGATCACGGGCGCCCTGTGAACATTTCAGAGAGAGGAGCAGTCAGCTGTGTTTACAACAGCTGACCGTCGTCCTCTCTCTGCGGGGAGCGATCGTAGGTGCCCGGCGGCCATCGTCCCCATGCATCGGCATCCCCGTCGCCTAGTGGCACATTGCGGATGTGACATACGTACAGTCAGGTCCATAAATATTGGGACATCTACACAATTCTTATTTTTTAGGCTCTATACACCACCACAATGGATTTGAAATGAAACAAACAAGATGTGCTTTTAACTGCAGGTCCAGAGTTCATTTCAAGTGTGCTATTTGCATTTGCAATCTGTTGCGGTCAACTCTCAATATGAGATCCAAAAAGCTGTCACTATCAGTGAAGCAAGCCATCATTATGCTGAAAAAAACAAAACAAACCCATCAGAGAGATAGCAAAAACATTAAGTGTGGCCAAATCGACTGTTTGGAACATCCTTAAAAAGAAAGAATGCACCGGTGAGCTCAGCAACACCAAAAGACCCAGAACACCACGGAAAACAACTGTGGTGGATGACCGAAGAATTCTTTCCCTGGTGAAGAAAACACCCTTCACAACAGTTGGCCAGATCAAGAACACTATCCAGGAGGTAGGTGTATGTGTGTCGGTCAGCAATCAAGAAAAGACTTCACCAGAGTGAATACAGAGGGTTCACCACAAGATGTAAACCATTGGTGAGCCTCAAAAACAGGAAGGCCAGATTAGAGTTTGCCAAACAACATCTAAAAAAGCCTTCACGGTTCTGGAACAACATTCTATGGACAGATGAGACCAAGATCTACTTGTACCAGAGTGATGGGAAGAGAAGAGTATGGAGAAGGAAAGGAACTGCTCATGATCCAAAGCATACCACCTCATCAGTGAAGCATGGTGGTGGTAGTGTCATGGCATGGGCATGTATTGCTGCCAATGGAACTGGTTCTCTTGTATTTATTGATGTGACTGCTGACAAAAGCAGTAGAATGAATTCTGAAGTGTTTCGGGCAATATTATCTGCTCATATTCAGCCAAATGCTTCAGAACTCACTGGATGGCGCTTCAAAGTGCAGATGGACAAGAAGCATACTGCGAAAGCAACCAAAACCATTTTTTAAGGGAAAGAAGTGGAATGTTATGCAATGGCCAAGTCAATCACCAGACCTGAATCCAATTGAGCATGCATTTCACTTGCTGAAGACAAAACTGAAGGGAAAATGCCCCAAGAACAAGCAGGAACTGAAGACAGTTGCAGTAGAGGCCTGGCAGAGCATCACCAGCGATGAAACCCAGCGTCTGGTGATGTCTATGTGTTCCAGACTTCAGGCTGTAATTGACTGCAAAGGATTTGCAACCAAGTATTAAAAAGTGAAAGTTTGATTTATGATTATTAATCTGACCCATTGCTTTTGGTCCCTTAAAAAGTGGGAGGCACATATGCAAACTGTTGTAATTCCTACACCGTTCACCTGTTTTGGATGTAAATACCCTCAAATTAAAGCTGAAAGTCTGCAGTTAAAGCACATCTGGTTTGTGTCATTTCAAATCCATTGTGGTGGTGTATAGAGCCAAAAAGATTAGAATTGTGTAGATGTCCCAATATTTATGGACCTGACTGTAGTCTCCAACGATAGACACTTCTACTGCGAGAGCATCCAATATGAATCAGTCATCAAATACGCACCAGAAGTTGCGCCGCTCACATGAAAGTGGACTTGATCCTCTCTTGGTCTAAATTTCACATTCTAGCCTTGCCCTCCACCCACATCCCCGACAAAGAAAATTTGTCAGGCGTATTTTCTGTCAAAAGCGTCTGTATCTGGGAGAATAGGTTATATTGCCATAGGTGAGTGACACTGAACATGGGTCTTCTGGCATCCACGTTGCCAGGTCCAAACTAGTCGCTCCATGGGAATGGTTCAGTTTGAAAGATGCCTTTCTGCTCCTCCAGATTGTTTCTCATCTGCTACACAGGGTCAAGATGGGAGGCATTCTGGTGGTACTCATTGCATCTGATTGGCCTAGGAGAACAAGGTACTTAGACCTGGTCAGAATCCTTGCAGAATGAGGGCCCTTTCCGAATTGTCTGCATCCTCTTTATCGAGGGCCAGTGTTCCAGCCTGCATTTCAGTCGCTGGCTTTAATGGCATGGCTGTTTAAACCATGGTCCTGAGACAGGTGCCTATTGACTTAATCATCCCTACCCATTTGGGGGCTAGAAAATTGACTTTTTTCACGTTTTCTTGTGCACCTAAAAGGCCTTTTTGCTTGCTGCTAGTCTAGGAACTTTTTTCCTACATTTAATCCTGCTTCACCCTTAACTATTTGATAGTCCATCTGGTTCAACCAACAAAAAAGAAAAAAAAAACAGTATTGAAAACCCAACCATACAATCATATATACACAATCCTATACCCGCAGTTGATCCAGAGGAAGGCGAAAAACCCAGCAAAGTGTGATCCAATTTGCTACAGCAGGGGAAAAAAAATCCTTCCTGATCCACCGAGATGCAATCGAATATTCCCTGGATCAACTTTACCTAAAAAAAAAAAAAAAATTTAGTACCCACTTACTGTATATTAAGTACACCCAGGAAAGAATCCAGGCCTTTTTTAAAACAATCTAGAGAGCTAGCCAGAACCACCTCTGGAGGGAGTCTATTCCACATTGCACATTTTCACAGCTCTTACAGTGAAGAAAACTTTCCGTATTTGGAGACCAAATCTGTTTTCCTCTAGACGTAAAGAGTGCCCCTTGTCCTATATGGGCCCCTTATGTATAAATACATAAGGGGCCCATATAGTGAACTCAACACCAAGTTCACTATATGGGCCCCTTATGTATTTATACATGTTGATCATATCCCCCCTTAATCTTCTCTTCTCAAGAGAGAATCAATTCAGTTCCTCTAATCTTTTCTCATAGCTGATCTCTTCCATGCCTCTTATCAGTTTGGTTGCCCTTCTTCACTTTCTCCAGTTCCCCAATAGCCTTTTTAAGAACTGGTGTCCAAAACTAAACTGCATATTCCAGATGAGGCCTTACTAATGATTTGTACAGGGGTAAAATATCTTGCTCTCCTGGAGTCCATACCTCTGTTAATACAAGAAAGGACTTTGCTTGCTTTGGAAACCGCAGCTTGGTATTGCATGCTATTATTATGATTACCATAACACCCAGATCCTTCTCCGCTATGGATTCCCCCAGTTCTACTCCACCTAGTATGTATGATGCATGCATATTCTTAGCCCCAATGTGCATAACTTTACATTTATCAACATTAAACCTCATTTGCCGCATAGTTGCCCAATGAAACAGTGCATTGAGATCAGCTTGCAAGTTGAAAACCTCCTGTAAGGAAGTTATTCCACTGCAAAGCTTGGTGTCATGTGCAAATACTGAAATTGTACTTTTATTCCCAGACCCTATATCATTTATAAAGATATTAAAAAGTAAGGGTCCCAACACTGAACCTTGGGGTACACCACTGATAACCTTAGACCATTCAGAGTAAGAATCATTAACCACTACTCTCATCAGGTTGATCAGACAAACTACCGTTTAGGCTTAAAGGATAGGGTTCCAGCTTTACCCGTTAAGGCACACTCTGACAGATCTGATAGTGCCTAATTGGCTTTTTAGCATCGGGCATCGGTTTCTCAGATTTGCAAGGCTGCCACCTGGGAATCTGGTTTAATTTTGCCAGGTGGATGTTTAGGGTGCCTTTGTTTCCATTTTCACATTTATGGTGCTACAAGCTGCTCTAAACCTTCCTGACCTGTTTTGTGGTCGTGTAGGTTTTGTTGACCATCTCAGTATGACTGTTTATGGATTTTCCAAAGGTAATGACTCTCGCCTGACTGGTACTCTCTAAGCCTTAGCACTTTCCAGGTGTAGAGCAATGGCACAGCTCCTTGTGTGACCCTTTTGAAGAGACTGTGAGTAAGACTGATGGGGATGAAGCCCCTCAAGCTACCTCACTGTCTGCAGCCCTATTTAGTTTCCAGCCATGAGCGGTTTACCTGGGTAAGGCGGAGGGTTCAAGTGCAGATATCCATTGGGTGTAGTGTTGTGTGCTCTTTCTTGCTTTTTAGACTGAAGGCTACATAATCTTGCTACTCTACCTGAAGCAGCATGTGGATTTTTGGTTGATTTTTCCACTGCACACCTACAGTGATCTTGTCACCTCCGGTCACCTGTTGTCCCAGTTTGTGAGCATTGAAGCTTTGCCTCACTTGCAGCACTGCTGTGTGGACAGGTTTGCTAAATCACAGAGAACAATCCTGCTGCCACAGGTGACCTCAGTTCATACTCCCCTAGTGGTTCTGGGGCCTTTATCTGGTATCCCCGATTGAACCAATGCCTGCAATCTAGAACGAGATATCTCTATCATTGTTGAGTCCTCTTCGTCTGAGTCTCCTGCAGCTCAGTCAGGTGAGGCCTTCTCCATATCTACTCTGGCCTTCCTATTTGTGCCCAGTTACTGCAACAATCTGCCGGAAGAAGCTGCAAGCACACCCTGGCACCATCTAACAGTGTCTGCCTCTTATCGGTCTGTGCTTAACCATTACCAAACTCCGCTCCGGAAGGTCTTACCCCCTTCCTGACGGGCCATTTTTTTGCGATACGGCACTGAGTTGCTTTAACTGACAATTGCGCGTGTGACGACGTACCCAAATAAAGTTTGTGTTGTTTTTTCCCCCACAAATATAACTTTCTTTTGGTGGTATTTGATCACCTCTGAGGTTTTTATTTTTTGAACTATAAACAATAAAACCACAACTTTTAAAAAAATAAATGAAAAAGCAATATTCTTTACTTTCTGCTACAAAATATATCCAATAAAATTTTTTTAAAAATCTCAAATTTTTTCATCAATTTAGGCCAATATGTATTTGGCTACATATTTTTGGTAAAACAAAAATTTTAATAAGTGTATATTGATTGGTTTGCGCAACAGTTATAGCGTCCAAAAACTAGGCGATACATTCATGGACTTTATTGTTTTTACTAGTAAAGGTGGCGATCAGTTAATTTTAGCGGGACTGCGACATTGCGGCAGACAAATCTGACACGCAGTGACTTTTCGGGGACCAGTGACATCAATACAGTGATCAGTACTTAAAAAAAAAAAAAAATGCACTGTTACATCTTTTTAGTTTTTCTCTTGCTTCCCATGGTTGCAGTGACGACGGTCCTGCAGTCCTTAGTGTCCAGGGTGGAAGTGGCATGTGGGCAAAGGCCCAGGAGGAAGCGTCCCCCCGCCTTCCCCTGCTCAGTCTGTCTCGTCTGAGCCTGATGCTGGTGTGGACACGTCCCGTCCAGGGCGACTTAATACCACACCCCCTGATCCATCCGATAGTGAGGATTATTCCTCCATGGTTGCAGCAGCGATTGAAAAAGCGCTGGTAGACGCACTTATCACTGCAGTGCGTGAGACTTTAAAGATGAAAGATGCCGCTGATGTAGCCAGGGACATGGATGTCTCGTTTGGTACGCATAAATCACATTGTACTCCAAAGGTGTTTCCTTATGTGCCTTATTTTGACAGGTTTTCCTGTAAGGAATGGGAACAACCAAAATTTCTGTCCCCCCAAACATTTTGCCTTTTGATGAGTCCCTTTTAAAAAAAAAGTTGACTAGTCCACAAGTGTTGGACCCTCCTTTTTCCAGGTTGAATAAAGCAACCATGATCCCAATAGAGGAATCCCCATCCTTTAAGGACCTGGCTGACAATGCGAAGGCTGTGGCACGCAGCATGTTTACTATGGCCGATTTGGCATTGCACCCCTGGTGTCTCAGACCCTAACTGAATGAGCCAAACTCTTGCGCCAAGGCCTGAGAATGAGCAGGTCCCCGCTGCTTATACTGACTTAGCGGACCAGTTGGTCCATGGGCTGCAGTTTATTTGTAATGCCGCTTTGGATTCAGCTCCTGTGCTGTCCATAATATATATATATATATATGAGGAAAGACTACAAGCACTGAACTTATTCTCTCTAGAGAAGAGACGACTGAGGGGGGATATGATATCAATGTACAAATACTGTACTGGCGACCCTAGCATAAAGAACAAACTATTCAAAGTAAGGAAATACAACAAGACACGTGGCCACTCACTAAAACTAGAGGAAAGGCGGTTTAACCTTAAAATGCGTAAGGGGTTCTTCACTGTAAGAGCGGTAAGGATGTGGAATTCTCTACCTCAAGCAGTCGTATCAGCAGGGAGCATCGATAGTTTCAAAAAACTATTAGATAGACACCTTGGAGACCACAACATACAGGGGTATACAATGTACGGTTAAAAGCAAACACACACACACATCATAGGTTGAACTGGATGGACTGATGTCTTTTTTCAACCTCACTATGTAACTATGTAACTATGTATATTTCAGCGGTGGTGATTAGGTGCATGCTGTGGCCTAAGAATTGGTCCGCAGACCAAGCCTCTAAGAGCTCTCATTGATCTGCCCTTTCAAGGCGATTGCTTGTTTGAGGCTACCCTGGATGACATCATTAAGGGTGGAGGGGAAGAGTACCTTTCTGTCACAGTCAAGGAAAGGGAAGGAGCCTCGCCGCAGACGTGGGGGCCCTCCTCAGCCCATAGAAAATGTTGTGCTTCTGGGACAGAGAATAAGGGAAATAGATCTTTTAAATCTTCCCTGGGAGGTTCCAAGCAAACTTGGTCTTGTGAGCCTAGAGCTAGCTTCCCTGGACCAGCAGACAAGACTCCTTAAGTGTGAAAGTCTGCCCTCAGCCATTTTTGGGGTGGGGGGACATCTTCACTGGTTTCCGGCCCGGTGGACTTCTTTGGTGAGCGTCGCGATCCACAAAATGTTTTTTGGAGGTACCCAGAAGGGGGGAGGGGGACAAAGCTTGTCTTTTTTTAGGTCTTGAGTCTCCTTGTGCGGATTTAAATCCTGCAAAGGTTCAGGTGATGTCTGAACTACCTAAGGTCCCCCCTATCCCTGTCCAGGGAGTTGATTTACCTAGGTCTGATTCTATTTCTAACCAGGGTGGTCCTTCCTCTGCACATACTTCAGGGACCACAGGCCGTGATTCACTGGCTGCTGTCACACCGATAGTTCTCTCTCCCATTTTGCATACAGGTTCTGAGTCTGGTGGTATCCACCTTCAAAACAGTTCAGTTTGCACAGTCCTGTGTGCAGCTCCTTTAGCAGGTTTGATTTCACAGGAGGATTCCGAGGTACGTGGCGAGATCACGGGTTCCTCTGGCAGACCTTGCAGGTGTCCAAGGGCCAGGGTAATGCCAGTATCATCCTCGGCTCAGGCTTCTTCCGCAGTTCCTGTGAGGAATCAAAAGCGAGGATCTTCCAATCATCCTGGTGGCCATAAACGTCCCTTTGGGGCTTCCTCTCAGAGAATACCAGTTGTCCCAAGAGCTGATCTACCATCCTGCTTTACTGTTGCTGGTTTTAATAGCTTGGCTATTGAAAACCAGGTACTGAGGGATTAGAGGTCTGTCTGGATCAGTGATCCCTACTATAATGGTGAGGAAGTCATCTTTCAGCAATATCTACCGTCGTATGTGGAAAGAGTACATTTCTTGTTGTGAGTCTATTGGTGCTCATCCACGATCCTTTTCTCTGGTTTGAATCTTAACCTTTCTTCAACAGGGCGTTGATCAGAAGTTGGCCTTGAGTACCATCAAGGGCCAGGTGTCTGCCCTGGCAATGTTCTTTCAGTGACCCCTAGCCACGCACTCTTTAGTTCATACCTTCATTTAGGGGATTCGACATGTGGCTCCACCTGTACGGTCACTTTTGCCACCATGTGATTTAAACGTAGCACTTTCGGTTCTCCAGAAACCTTAATTTGAGAATATTCGGGAGATTCCCTTGCCTACGTTATCCTAGAAGGTGATCTTCTTGGTGGCTATTACTTCGGCCTGCAGGGTATCAGAACTGGTGGCACTATCCCCTCTGTCCCTATTTAGTGGTCCATAGGGATAAAGTAGTTATTTGTCCCTGTCCATCATTCCTACCCAAAGTTGTCTCTGACTTCCATTTAAATGAGGACATGGTGTTGCCTTCCTTGTGTCCTAAGCCGGCTCATACCAAGGAATTTGCTTTGCATACCTTGGATGTGGTTTGTGCGATTCAGGTATATCTGGGAGCTACGGAGTCCTTTCGGAGGTCAGACTCGCTTTTTGTGGTTACGAATGGACGAAGAAAAGGGCTGCTTGCTTTTTCGGCTACCATATCCAGATGGATCAGACAGGCAGTGACTCAGGCATATTCCATTAAAGGGTAAGGTTCCACCTTTCCCTATAAAAGTGCATTCTGCTCGGGCTCTGAGTGCTTCTTGTGCCTTCCGTGATCAGGCTTCAATATCGTAAGTTTGCAAGGCAGCCACTTGGTCGTCCGTGCATACCTTCACAAAATTCTATAAGGTAGATACTTTGGCATCTGCGGATGCTTCTTTTGTTCCCTCTTGAGGGGTGTTTTTTCTTTAACCACTTCAGGACCGGAAGGATTTGCCCCCTTAATGACCAGGCCATTTTTTTGCGATTTGGCACTGTTATTTTAACATTAAATTGAGTGGTCATGCCACGTTGTACCCAAAAAAAATTGATGTCCTTTTTTTTCCACTAATGGAGCTTTCTTTTGGTGGTAATTGATCACTTGTGCGATTTTTAACAGGGTTAAGTGTGAGTCTAGGAGAGTGTTTACTAATTGTATGAGGGGTGTGCTTGTGAAATGATCATAGAGACCTGTGATCCTATATAGCAGGATCACGGGCGCTCTGTGATCATTTCAGAGAGGAGCAGTCAGCTGTGTTTACAACAGCTGACCGTCCTCTCTCTGCGGGGATCGATCGTGGGTGCCCGGCGGCCATCGTCCCCATGCACTGGCATCCCCGTCGCCTAGTGGCATATTGCGGATGTGACATACGTACAGTCAGGTCCATAAATATTGGGACATCTACACATTTCTAATCTTTTAGGCTCTATACACCACCACAATGGATTTGAAATGAAACAAACAAGATGTGCTTTAACTGCAGGTCCAGAGTTCATTTCAAGTCTGCTATTTGCATTTGGAATCTGTTGCGGTCAACTCTCAATATGAGATCCAAAGAGCTGTCACTATCAGTGAAGTAAGCCATCATTAGGCTGAAAAAAAAAACAAAACAAACCCATCAGAGAGATAGCAAAAACATTAGGTGTGGCTAAATCAACTGTTTGGAACATCCTTAAAAAGAAAGAACGCACCGGTGAGCTCAGCAACACCAAAAGACCCGGAACACCACGGAAAACAACTGTGGTGGATGACCGAAGAATTCTTTCCCTGGTGAAGAAAACACCCTTCACAACAGTTGGCCAGATCAAGAACACTCTCCAGGAGGTAGGTGTATGTGTGTCAGTCAGCAATCAAGAGAAGACTTCTTCAGAGTGGTTCAGCACAAGATGTAAACCATTGGTGAGCCTCAAAAACAGGAAGGCCAGATTAGAGTTTGCCAAACATCTAAAAAAGCCTTCACAGTTCTGGAACAACATCCTATGGACAGATGAGACCAAGATCAACTTGTACCAGAGTGATGGGAAGAGAAGAGTATGGAGAAGGAAAGGAACTGCTCATGATCCAAAGTATACCACCTCATCAGTGAAGCATGGTGGTGGTAGTTTCATGGCGTGGGCATGTATGGCTGCCAATGGAACTGGTTCTCTTGTATTTATTGATGTGACTGCTGACAAAAGCAGTAGAATGAATTCTGAAGTGTTTCGGGCAATATCTGCTCATATTCAGCCAAATACTTCAGAACTCATTGGACGGCGCTTCACAGTGCAGATGGACAATGATGCAAAGCAAACTGTGAAAGCAACCAGAGAGTTTTCAAGGGAAAGAAGTGGAATGTTATGCAATGGCCAAGTCAATCACCTGAATCAGATTGAGTATGCATTGTACTTGCTGAAGACAAAACTGAAGGGAAAATTCCCCAAGAACAAGCAGGAACTGAAGACAGTTGCAGTAGAGGCCTGGCAGAGCATCACCAGTGATGAAACCCAGCGTCTGGTGATGTCTATGCATTCCAGACTTCAGGCTGTAATTGACTGCAAAGGATTTGCAACCAAGTATTAAAAAATGAAAGTTTGATTTATGATTGTTAATCTGTCCCATTACTTTTGGTCCCTTTTTAAAAAGTGGGAGGCACATATACAAACTGTTGTAATTACTACCCCGTTCACCTGATTTGGATGTAAATACCCTCAAATTAAAGCTGAAAGTCTGCAGTTAAAGCACATCTTGTTTGTTTCATTTCAAATCCATTGTGGTGGTGTATAGAGCCAAAAAGAGTAGAATTGTGTTGATGTCCCAATATTTATGGACCTGACTGTATAGTTTCTCTTCTGCGTGCGGTGGCATTTTCTCGCAAGGAAGACCTGCACAGGTAATCATGGCACAACCAATCAGTGCTGCATATTATTGCCACTTTATCAGTACCCATCAGTGCAGCCTCATCAGCGCACATCAGTAATGAAGAAAAATTACTTATTTACAAAATTTTCTAACAGGAAAAATGTTTTCTCTTACGTCCTCCGACAGTCGCCGCCTCTTCATATTCGTCACAATGGGGTATTAGACTTTGCTCCGAAGGAGTAGCTAGGCAACAGAATATGTTAACATCAAAGCTTTTAACACATCCCACCCTCAAGGGGTGGTCCCCTCAGTCAATACCCTCCTACTTCCTGCAACCATATCTCAGTTTCAATGTCTAGCTTGTCAGGAGTAGCTGGTTCTCTCTGTGCTGGGGCTTTGTGCCCCAGCCTCTTTCTTCTTTTTTGATTTTTGTTTGAGTTTTTTCTCTACCTTTACTTAGCTGTTCTTTTTGTCAGCTTTTGTTCTTCTGACGAAGAGGATCATGCGGGCTGGGTCTCGGGCTGATCCCCCTGGTCGTGGGTCAGTGGCTTCCCAGCCTGCCATCCAGCGTTCAGCCAGGTAACGCTCCTGGCACAGTGAACGACCCATCCCTGTTCGGTGCAGGGATGATTGGTGAGGTGGCTACCTCACTGGACGCTGTGCGGTTTCTTAACCCCCATTTTGTGCGTCTTGTATGCGACTCTCCCTGCCTCATGTGCAGCGGCTTGTTCGCCTGTGCGGGTCCCCCACACCATTGAGAGGTAAGTGTATCTATGTGGGGACCTGTCTGTCTGGGGGGGGGGGTGTCAGTCTGGGACTGTGTAACCTGCCTCAGTTTATTGTCCCTGTGGGGGTCTCATTGTGCTTGTGTGTGGTGCGGTGGGCTGCGCTCGCCGCGCTTGTTAAAGGGGCAGTTAACCCTTTATTCTCCGGCATCTCATATTGGGGCAATGGATTCTCAGGAGGGCAAATTTCCTGCCACCTTGGTGGAAAGCCAGGGGACCGCTGTTTCCCCCCCCAGGGGGGGATTTGGCCACTATTGTGGCCGGCCTTGCTGCTCAGGTGCAGATGCTGGTGGCTGCTCAATCTACTAAAAGACCCAGAGTTTCTATTTCCTCTGATTCTGAGGGTGAAGGTGATGGGGCTGTTATGGCGGGGGTCTCCTTATCGGGGTCCCGCTCCTCCCTGGATCTAGTGGGGTCCGAGGTGGAGGCTGAGGTTGAGGGGGTTTATAATTCTCCCCCTGGCTCGCCTGAAGAGCTTGCAATCATGGATGAATTGATTGCTTCCATAAAACAAACGCTGCGTTTGCAGGATGAAGTGTCCCCCCGCTGCCTTGGCGGCTTATGGGACGCAGAGAAAACGCAGGACGCCGCAGGTTTTTCCCTGCAATGATGATTTTCAGCGCGCTGTTAAGGAACAATGGCGCAATTTACGCAAACCTTTTGCTGTGCCAAGTAGGTTCAAGCTGCGTTATCCTTTTTTCGCCTTCCACTGATGAACGGTGGTGTGTACCACCCCCGGTGGATCACGCAATTGCGGTTTTGAACAAATCCACTGCGATTCCTGCAGAGGATTCCCCGGTGTTCCGTGATGCCACGGATAGAAGAATGGAGTCTCTTGCCCGTCATACTTATTCTGTTACGGGTTCTATGCTTAAAGCTCTGTTTGCCTCTCTCATGGCGGCCCAGGCTGTCGCAAGTTGGACGCAAGTGCTTAGGCGCGTCCTAGTGGCCGATTCGGCCTCGCCGGCGACCCTGGATATGGTGGATCAAATCCACCAGGGTGTCATGTATCTGTGTGATGCGGACTTGGACTTAGTCCCGTTGGCTGCACGTGTACACAGCGTGGCGGTGTTGTCTCGCCGCCTGGTTTGGTTGAAGTGTTGGTCGGTGGACCAATCTTCACGTAAGACCTTAGCCAATCTGCCTTATGATGGGTCTCGCCTTTTTGGGGAGTCCTTGGATGTGTTGATTAAGGGGATCACCGGAGGTAAGAGCACTCTCTTGCCCCATTTCCCCAAGGCTAAGGGGGCTTCTGGGAAGAAGCATGCTAATTTTCGGCCCCCTCAGGGGTCCTTTCGTGCCTTTCGGTTCCACTACAAGGGCAAACCGTTCAAGGGACAAGGCTCTCAAAAGAAGCCCTGGTCTGGTAAACAGAAGTCCGGTCAGTCCGGACCCGCTGCCCATAACAGTGCGGCCTAAAGGGGCGCCATCACCCAGTTTTGGGGTGGGGGGAAGCTTGCTCGGTTTTCTTCAACCCTGGTTGGCCCGCGTGCGGGACAGGTGGGTTCAGGAGATCGTTCGATCTGGTTACAAGATCGAGTTTCTCTCTCGGCCGGAGAGCAGATTTTTTCCCTCAAATCTTCAACTGTCTCTAGAGCGTTTACGGGACCTGCACCTGGCGGTGCGAGACCTGAGGGCTCAGGGAGTGGTGGTTCCGGTGCCTCATCGGGACAGATTTCGGGGGTTTTATTCCAATCTGTTCACCGTGCCCAGGAAGGAGGGCAAGGTTCGTCCAATTCTGGACTTGAAGGCTCTAAACCGCTCTGTGCGGGTTCGCAAGTTCCGCATGGAATCCCTGCGGTCGGTGGTGGCTGCCCTGGTTCCAGGGGAATTCATGGCCTCCATCGATTTGAAGGATGCGTATCTTCACATCCCCATTTTCGAGGGTCACCAGAGGTACCTTCGATTCGCCATTGCGGAGGATCACTACCAGTTCGTGACGTTACCTTTTGGTCTCGGCTCCGCGGGTTTTCACCAAGGTGCTTGCACCGGTTCTGGCATTATTGAGAGCCCAGGGCATCTCTGTCCTGGGGTATCTGGACGACATTCTGGTTCGGTCTGCGACCAGCCAGGGTCTTGGGAAGGACCTGTCTGTCACGATGCAAACTCTGCAGGAGTTTGGTTGGACGATAAATTTTCCAAAGTCGACACGGAGTCCGTCGGTTCGTCTTCCCTACCTGGGAATGATCCTGGACTCGGTTCAGGCTAAGGTCTTCCTGCCGGAAGACAAACTCAGAACTCTTCAGGAGGAAGTCAGGTCCCTCAGGGACTTTCCGCACTCGTCTCTGCGGACGTGCATGAGATGTCTGGGATTGATGGTCTCGGCCTTCGAGGCGATTCCCTTCGCCCAGTTTCACACGCGGGGTCTCCAAGCGGAGATCCTTTCCAGGTGGGACGGGCGACCTCAATCTCTGGATCTTCAAATCTCGTTGGGCCATCGCACCAGAAGGGACCTTCTGTGGTGGGTCCAGTCCCCGATGGTGTCGGGGGGCAAGTCTTTTCGTCCTATCTCGTGGACGGTGATCACCACGGATGCCAGCCTGTCGGGCTGGGGTGGTGTTCTGGGCGTTCTGTCCGCCCAGGGAACTTGGTCGGAGGGGGGAGTCCTCCCTTCCGATCAACATTCTGGAATTGCGTGCGATAAATCTGTCTTCATCGTTGGACGGACCGGCTGCAGGGCTGCCCGGTTCGGGTGCAGACGGACAATGCCACTGCGGTGGCCTACATCAACCACCAAGGGGGCACCAGGAGTGCCCGAGCGGCTCGAGAAGTGGCCGACATTCTGTCCTGGGCCGAGACTCATGTCCCGGCGATAACGGCGGTTCACATTCCGGGAGTGGAGAACTGGCAGGCGGACTATCTGAGTCGCCAGACCCTGGATCAGGGGGAATGGTCTCTCCACCCGGCTATCTTCCAGATGTTGTGCGCGAAGTGGGGTCTTCCAGATGTGGACCTGTTCGCGTCTCATCTCAACAAGGTGAGCAGGTTCGTGGCAAGGACGCGCGACCCTCGGGCAGACGCGTCGGACGCGTTAGTGGCCCCGTGGCATCAGTACAAGCTGATGTACGCGTTTCCACCGATTCAGTTGCTGTCCAGGTTCCTTCGCAGGTTACACTCGGAACGCAGCACGGTGATTCTTGTGACGCCGGATTGGTCACGCCGGTCCTGGTACGCAGACCTCATGAATCTGGTGGTCGACGCCCCGTGGCGCCTGCCTCTTCGAGACGATCTCCTGTCTCAAGGGCCGATATACCATCCTGCTTTACAGTCGCTGGCTTTGACGGCCTGGCTGTTGAGACCGAGGTCCTGAAGGAGAGGGGTCTCTCCCCTGAGGTCGTTCATACCTTGATCAACGTGAGGAAGTCTTCCTCGGGGAAGGTTTACTACCGTACTTGGAAGGCCTATTTTGCCTGGTGTGAGTCCAGGGGGTTTTCACCCCGCACGTACTCGGTTTCCCGTGTGTTGTCCTTCCTTCAAACAGGTGTCGATCAGCGTTTGGCGCTGGCTACGATAAAGGGTCAGGTGTCTGCGCTGGCCGTTCTTTTTCAACGTCCCGTGGCTTCCAACTACTTGGTTGGCACTTTTGTTCAGGGAGTGCGGCATCTGGTTCCTCCTAGGAGGGATCCTCTGCCCCCTTGGGACTTGAATCTCGTTCTATCTGTGTTACAACGTGCTCCTTTTGAACAGATCAGGGAGATCTCGTTGTCTATGTTGTCCAAAAAGGTTGCCTTTTTGGTTGCGATCACTTCGGCTTGCAGAGTGTCGGAGCTGGCGGCTTTGTCCTGCAAGTCTCCGTATTTGGTTATTCCCTTGGATAAGGTGGTCTTGCGACCTAATCCTTCTTTTCTTCCGAAGCGAGTTTCGGAATTCCATCTCAATGAGGATATTGTCTTGCCTTCGCTGTGCGCGAAGCCTAAACATCCGAAAGAGGTGAGACTACATTCTTTGTTTGTTGTTCGGGCGATAAGGGTTTACCTTAAATCGACTGAGTCTTTTCGAAAGACGGATTCCTTGTTTGTTCTTCCAGAGGGTCCTCGGAAGGGCATGGCGGCGTCGGCCTCTACCATCGCCAAATGGATCAGGCAGACCATTGAACAGGCCTATGCTTTGCAGGTGAAGGTTCCCCCTGTGCCTGTGAAGGCGCACTCTACTAGATCTCTGAGTACGTCTTGGGCCTGTCGTCATGGGGCTTCTGTAGCCCAGGTGTGTAAGGCGGCGACCTGGTCGACCGTGCACACTTTCACAAAATTCTACAAGGTGGATGTTCAGGCATCGGCGGATGCTTCCTTTGGCCGCAAGGTTCTTAGTGCGGCAGTTCCCTAGGGTCCCTTGTTGGGACCTCTGGCTGTTGGGATAAGTTTTTATCCCCTGGTTCTTTGTTTTTTCCTGGGTTGTTGCTCCTGTTGAGCAAGTTTTTTTCCTGTTGCCCAGCTGGTTTCCTTCCTTTGGTGAGGTTCCTTTCCTTGATGTGGAGACTGCGTTGCCTTACGGCGCGGATGCGTTTCCCACCCCTCATGTTTGCACTGCTTTGGGACGTCCCCATTGTGACGAATATGAAGAGGCGGCGACTGTCGGAGGACGTAAGAGAAAACTGAATTTTTGTAAAATCTTACCTGTAAAATTCCTTTCTCTGAGTCCTCCGACAGTCGCCGCCCCCGCCCTCTTTTGGGGTTTGGTTGTATACTCTACTGCTATTCCACTGAAACTGAGATATGGTTGCAGGAAGTAGGAGGGTATTGACTGAGGGGACCACCCCTTGAGGGTGGGATGTGTTAAAAGCTTTGATGTTAACATATTCTGTTGCCTAGCTACTCCTTCGGAGCAAAGTCTAATACCCCATTGTGACGAATATGAAGAGGCGGCGACTGTCGGAGGACTCAGAGAAAGGAATTTTACAGGTAAGATTTTACAAAAATTCAGTTTTTTTCTTCCAAATTTTTTATTTTTTAAGCAAAAAAAAAAAGAAAAACACCCAGTGGGGATTAAATGGTACCAAAAGAAAGCTCTATTTGTGTGAAAAAAATGATTAAAATTTAATTTGGATACAGCGTTACAATTTTTGTCAAGTGCGGCAGCGCTAAAAGCTTAAAATTGGCCTGGGCAGGAAAGGGGGTCAAAGTGCCCAGTATTGAAACAGTTAAATACCTTAATCAAGTCTAGTGAATTGTTCATGCAATGCAGGCAGCCCTCACTCATACTACAATGGCACCTTGCATCATCTACCAAAACGTACTACAGTTGGTTGTGGACGACCTGGTGGTAACTGCATGCTGTTATTTGAAGCAGGCAATATCTGATGGAGAAGATGAAAACTTGTATCCAGAGGCCCATCTAAACTGTTAACACATCCAACAAGATAGTCCTTTTCTCCTGCTGTAGAGAAATATATAGACATCATTAAAAAGCATGTAGACTGTTGATATAAAAAGCTTTGGGCTGTTTCAGTAAAATGAGTTTATTGTAAATAATAAAGAATTTACAAGACGCACGGGTAGAGCATCAATCTATTGTGTACAGTCTTTTGATAATTTAAGAATCTCCAAAAGGAGTTGGGAATTCTGTAAACTTAATCATTACCCATTTTTAAACAATAGAGTTTTGGTTTTTTTGGTTTTTTTTTTCAGTCATACTTAGGATTTTTTTTTTTTTTTTTAAACAGGAAATAACACTATATCCAGACAAACATGGCTGTGTAAGAGATCTTCTAGAAGAATGTAAAAGAGCTGTTGAACTCTCTGAGAAAGGATCAGGTAAACTTAGGTAAGTTTCAATAGCTTTGGTATGTAAAGGCCACACTGCTAATTTTCAACTGCGCACTAGCATCTAGGGTAGGCAGCTTTCAGTTTGCAAGACTCTGTGCTGTAATGAAATTTATATGTTGTAATTGATGTATTCGATATAGGTCATAAAGAAGGCTTTTTTTTTTTCTAATTTACACCTGAGCTGAATTTGCATTCTGGCAAATTTTAAAGGGTAACTCCACTTTTGGAACGAAAAAAAATCATATAGCATATACAATTGCGACACAAGTCCTATTGTAATTGAATGTTCTTAAATTGCCTTTACTTTTCAATCTAGAACTCTGTTATTTTCTCAAAATGCAATATGGCTACCTGGAGGTGTTCTTTCACAGAATGTGTGCAGAATGCCCACCAGAAACCTCCATTTTCTGCTTGTGTGATTGTCTCCCTTATTATCCCAGAAGTCTGCCCTAAGATACAAGTTAGATTTCAGCCATCCCCTGCAACAAAAAATAAATTTTTGGTGAGATTCTCCCAATAGGAAATCATGTCTAAAGGGATGCAGCAGCTTTCCTCATTCGTGACCTGCAGGTGCACAGCTGGTTGACAATTAAACTACTCCCATTAGACTCACTTTCCCACACAGATACAAACACTCAGGGATTTTTTGGAATAACAAAATGTAGGAATCTGCAACAAAGTTTGTACAAAAAAAACCCTACAATGTACATGGATCATCCAGAGGGAAATGTTTTTTTTTCTCAACAAAAGTGGAGTTACGCGTTAACGATAAGTATTAAAGTGTAACTAGAAGTAATAAGTGTTTAAATTAGTTCTAGGTGGTCTGGGAGCTTCTCACAATCAGCAGTTTTAAGTTTGTTTTTCTTATTATACAGGATTTATATAGCGCAAACAGTTTTTGCAGCGTGTTACAATATGAGGGCAGACAGTATGTTACAAAACAATTCACTAAAGGAGGAATCAGAGGACCCTGCACCTTAGAGCTTAGGATGGATTTGCACATGACAAAAAAAGGCAGGGAATAGGTTCTGGGAATATTTCTTGGAAGTATTTTATACTTTTGCAGGAGCGACTGGAAGAGTGTTGTGATTTTTTTTTTTTTTTTTTCCCTTAGAACTTCTAGGCACTAGGGATAGAGGCAACCATTTTGCATGCACATCTCTGTGTACATTTTCTGCATTCCTTAGGTGCTGGGAAGATTTAACTACCATGCTTATGAATAGGAGTTGTGTAACCTTGCCAACCTTTTTTTTATTTTTATTTTTTTGGAATTTTGTCTGATTTTCAAAAGCAAGAAACACAATTACAAGTTCAAAAAAACAACAGGATATAAATGGTGTAAAAGGTGCGCTGATTATAACCTGTGTAAAGCTGCAACCAATTAAATGTGTTAACCAAACTGTACAAATCTAAAACTTTTGAAATAATGGTGCACAAAAACAAGTGTACACAATCCCAGATGCAATATAAAATCCAAGTAAGAAAACAAATGTCCGTGATAAGTGACAAAGCAGAACAGTGCTTCAAGTAACAGCCAGAAAACAACTTGATGTGTCTTATGTCCCACCACCGATCTAGATTTCCTTCTTACCAGAACTCAATAGTGAAAGGGCATATAGACAGCCAAATCCAAAGTTGAGACCCACAAGTGGAGGAGAAAAATAGGCGAATATCTTCCCACACCTTCCTTCAGGAAGGTGGGTAAGCCTCTTACCGGATGGTCACACAGGGCATATGGATATTCCCTGGCTAGAAGATACACTTCCTCTCCTTCAGGTCCCTCAATGGACCAATGCTCCCTGGTGGTCTTGGGCTACTCAGGTCCTCAGTGTTAACATAAGAGACGAAAAGCGACCAATAGTGCATTATCCCCAGACCGTTTATTGATAAAAAGAAAGTGGGTACACTTACAAGAAACACCAGAGATGACTGCCAAATAGTTCCTGTAGTCCGCTGCTGCCTGCAGAGCAGACCGCGGCGATTCTAGTGACGATGCAGCGCCTCCTCTCTAGAAAAAAACAACCAAGCAGTGATCGAGGTGCCCCCCCCCCTTCTCTCTGTGGATGTGCAGACCCCCAATCATACAAAGAGTACAAAAAGTAGAAGAACAGTAGTGCATGGACATTAAAAAAACTCCTAAACTGAAGTGAACACTTGAGCCCCAAATTTTGCAAACCTCCCTGACCCCAACATTAGTCATTCAGGCATAGCAAACCTACCCTTGGAGGATAATATCAGACTAGGAACGTGGAACAAGAGACAGGTCAAATATCACATTAACACTGTTTGCCATCCATGCTGGACTATACGTTTTGTGTCTGTTACCAAGCGCTTGCCACCCAATACCTACTCAAATTTTGGAGGGCAGACTTGTTGCAGATAAGTTGCATTATAGAATGGGAGCGCTGCGTCCTTTACAGGTGTTTAACCTGTTGGAGCTAATGTTTTTCCAGTGTAAAATGATCACTTTTTGAACTTAAATTAATATACTTAACAGCATTCTGTGTCCTAACGTGTTTGCAAACTCTGTGTAAGGCCCAATAAACATACCAGGATTGTCAACAAGACCGGCAGGTTTGTAATCCTGGTTATAAAAAAATGTTAACTCCTCACAATATTTTCTCTCATTCATTGATGGAAGCAGTCTCCGTTCTTCATAACAGTAAACTGCTGACCTTTTGGATTAGATTAAATAATTTACTCTTCCCAGTTTGTTTCTTTTTCGTCATTTTCAACTGCGGCAGGCTTTTATCTCCCAGTTTGGTATGACTGATTAGTGACTCTCCCTTGAACAGTTTTTACAAGATGATGCGCTGTGCAAACCATTATCTGAAGCATAAAAAGGGCTGTTCCCAACCAGACCCCTTACAATTGTGAGATGCAGAGCAAAATGGGAAGATGATGTTCCAGATTTACAGGGAGACACTTGGGACGACATGTGATATTACCTGTTCTAACATCTGGTTTTCATGAGAGACTGTTTAATAAAAATTCCTTCATTGTATCAACTATACGCTATCCAAGCTGTCAAATATTTAGGGGTCCCTCTCTAGCCGAGTGCTAGAGATGCACCTATTCTCCAACAGACTTCCCTCACGTTTTCTGGGCTTACCCCACAGTCGAATAAGTTGACTTTGAAGTTCATTGACGGACGCTCTTCATAACAGTAGGGTTCTACTGCCCCCTACAGGCAGAAAAAAAGTTCTGGCTACACCTATAGGCAGTCCCAGGGGGTATATCCCTTCTCTCTGCTATAGGATGTCAGTTTTAATCTGCCTAGTTAGGAGTAAGGACCTAGTTTCTTGTTGTAAACTGTTGTCCTAGTTAGGAGTAAGGACCTAGTTTCTTGTTGTAAACTGTGGTCCTGGCAAAAAAAAAAAAATTCTAGTTTTTTTTTTTTTTTTTACCTCCCAGATTTTCCTGAGAGATCTACAAAGCAACTAAGCCAGATCTGGGCAACGGGCTGGATATATAGATCCAGTGGTCACCCTAGCCGGCAAGCAACCCCGCGCAAACCCCAGCTCCATGCTGCGACATAGTCCCACCAGATGGGGACTGGCCCTGCGAGAAACGTCTCCCCAGGTTGCACACGACCGCGTCTAGGCTCGAGTCGCAGCATTCCAATTGGCCGACAGCCCCCTCACTTCGGTGGAGAGATGGCGCCCTCTCTTTTAAATTTATTTATAAGGAAGAAAACAAAGGAGATTTTCCATTACAATATTCACAAAATCTGAACCATCTGGTTCAGGATACAAACACATATGTTACAATTATATTCATACATACATAGGTTATTAACTTTGAATATTATTCTGATAGATCTCAGACTTAATGTGAACCATCATGTGCTATCTATCCGAATTCTCCAATGCCTCTAAAAAAAAAAAAAGAAAACATTTTTATTTTTCCTTCAAAAAGCATAAAAAAAAACCTAAAAAGAGAGAAGAATGAAAGAAAAAAAAGAAAAAAAAACAGACCCTACCCCTGAAACCTATGGATCTATCCAATTAAATCCAATGTATGGAGGGAGCTTGTATCAAAGAGCCGAGCACCCTTCTCAATTTCCAAATTTATTTATATTCGAAGTACGATTTTTATCTTTTCCCCTTCTTTTTTCTCTTCCTTTTTCCTTTAATATCTTCATCCCCCTAAATGTCAGTCTACCTAGTGCCCAAAGTGCCCTTCCTCTAAAAAAACAGGGAGAGCAAGAGAGGAGGGGAGAGAAGGAGAAAAAAGAAAAAAAAAAAACGGGTGTGTCTCTGTGCTTAGTGTTATAATTGTGATCTTTGTGTTCACATCAATATATTAACTAAATTCCTTGTGTCTATATTTCTTTCATACCTATCTTTACATTCCCCTTTATCTTTTGTGTGTCTCAACCTTATAATTCCTGTGTCTTCAATATTTTCCCACTTTCCCCTCTAGTGTGTGACTTTAATTTATCTCTCCTCGATTCAATCTTGATTCTCTCTTAGTGTATTGTCTGTTCCAACAGTCTTATTTATTATTCCCAGTGTCTTTTAATAATAAATTAATTAAAAAAACAAAAACCTATCCCCTCCTTGTGAAAAACGTGAGAAAAAAAACTTTCAATGGGGACTTTTTTTTTTTTCTCCCTTATACTAGTCACTAAGGATCTGTAAATAAGGCCTTCCCTTCATCTGATATTATAAACTGATTCCACAAAGCCCATTTTTTAATATGTTGTTCCTGTCTGCCTTGTGCTGTTAGGATCAGTTCTTCAAACTTGTTTATTTCCTCCACTTTACTCCTCCACATATTAATGGTCGGGGGATTAGGATCTCTCCATTGTAAAGGTATACAGGCTTTTGCTGAGTCCAGGAAATGACGTATAATGGATTGTTTATATTGTCTACTTGATATATCTGGGGCATGAAAAAGAAAGAAAACGGGTTTGTCGGGTATTATATATTCAGTAAATTTCTGTGATATCTCCCGTATTTGCCTCCAGAATCTCTCAAGCCTGGGGCATTTCCAGAAAATGTGTAAAAGGGTCCCCTTTTCTTCCTGGCAACGCCAACATCTTTCCGATAGTTGTGACCAAAATGTATGCAAGCGTGCCGGTGTATAATACCATCTCGACAATAGTTTGTAATTTGTCTCCTGAATATGTGTACAGTCTGAAGACTTGAACGTAAATTTTATTATATGTTGTAATTGTTGTGCTGTAAATTTATAGTTCAGTTCTTTCTTCCAACTTGTGATATATTTCGGTCTATAATCTGAGGGTGGAGTAACTATCAAGGCGTACATTTTTGAGAGTGCGTGGGACATCACCCCTATCTGTTCACACACACTCTCAAAGGTGGTAAGCGGTCTCTCAAATTCTTCTGGTGGAGGTAAAGATTGTAAAAAATTATTTAATTGGAGTGCTCTCCAGGAGTTTAATCCATATCTCCCTCCTACGTCGGTCAGGGTATTTACCGTCGCCCATGCTCCCGCCACCACGAAATGAGAAGCCTGAAATATCCCCGCGTTCCTCAGACTGCGAAAATGGCTGTCCTGGTACCCCGGGGCAAACATTGGGTTCCCCAATATAGGTGATATTGGTGAATGTCTTGTGGAAAGAACTGGGTTAAAAAACAATTTTGCACATATCCGAATCGTTGTCCCGATTATCGGGTGTTGTCTCATGCCCCGTGGCAAAGAACCCCGACACCATGGTGACCTATTCAATGGTATTTCACATTGCGCCTGTTCTATATTTGGCCATATTTTGGTCTCTGTATGACGGCACCAATCTATGAACCTGACCATATGCGCCGCCTGATAGTATCTGAACACGTCTGGGACCGCTAATCCTCCATAGTTTTTGGGTAATGATAGTAATATTTTCTGTAGTCGCGGTCTCCGTTGAAACCATATGAATCTCGTGAATACTGTCTGTATCTGTCTGAAGTAACTAGATGGAATTGAAAAGGGCAAAGCCTGGATTAAATACAGGAATTTCGGAAGTATGGTCATTTTCAATATATTACATCGAACCAAGAACTAAGTCCTGTATGTCATCTGCGCAATTGATCGCTTATTTTACTCAGAAGCGGTGGAAAGTTAAGTATATATACCTTAGAAGGTTCGGAAGGCAATAGAGTCCCCAGATATTTTAAAGCCACCTTTGTCCATTTTGAATTGAAATTTGTGTATAATTGTGCCATAAGGGGTGGAGATATCCCTATTCCCATAGCTTCAGACTTGCCCAGATTGATTTTTAAATTAGATAATTCACCATATTGGCGAAATTCCTGCAATAAGTTCGGTAGGGAAATTAGGGGTTTTGTAAGTGTAAAAAGCATATCGTCTGCGTATGCAGATACCTTCTGCTGGGTACCTGCAGTATTTATACCACTGATGTCTGGGTTATTCCGTATGGTACTTAGGAAGGGCTCTAACGAGAGAGTAAACCAAAGGGGTGATAATGGACAGCCCTGTCTTGTTCCATTCAAGATCTTAAACTCTTCCGACAGTATCCCATTTGCCTTGACCCGGGCTGTAGGGGTTAAGTACAATTGTGATATCCAGTCTCTCATCCTTACCCCTACCCCCACATGGTGTAACACTTCGAACATAAAGGTCCAGTTGACCCGGTCAAATGCCTTTTCTGCATCTGTCCCTACAAAAGTGCATGCTTGTTTGGAATCTTTAACCTGGTGTAAAAGGTTAAGGGCTTTCACGGTGTTATCCCGTGCCTCCCGGGTAGGTACAAAACCCACCTGGTCCAAGTGTATCAGAGAGGGGAGATGAGTTTGAAGCCTAGTAGCGATGATCTTAGAAAATAGTTTCAGATCCACATTAAGTAATGATATTGGTCTGTAACTAGGACATGCTGTAGGGTCCTTTCCTTCTTTTGGGAGCACTGATATATGTGCACATAACGTGTCTCTATGTAAAGGGGAGTTAGGACTCTACTTATTAAATAGGTCAGTCATCTGTTGGCCAAGGACCGGAAAAAATGTCTTATAGTATTGTATTGGAAGTCCGTCTGGCCCTGGTGCTTTCCCCATTTTGGTGTTCTTAATTGCTGTCTGTAACTCCCCTATAGAGATATTGGCGGATAGCTCCTCTCTCGTCTCCTCCGATACACTTGGCATACCCGATTTAATGAGTTAGTTAACTATTACACTTGGTTCCGTAGTCTGCGATTTCAGATTATAAAGTGCCTGGTAATAATTCCTGAATTCTCTTACTATGTCCTCTGGCCGTTCAACTTTCTGATCCGTCGGAGATATAAGCTTGGGAATAAATGTTTTCATTCTATTATCGCGTAGAGTACGGGCCAACATTTTCCCGCACTTATCTCCGGACTCATACATCGCCCTACGGCCTCTCTGTAGCGCCACCTTAGCTTTATATTGAAGGAGATCCACTATCTGTTTACGGACAGCAGTAAGTTCCTTATGGAGTTCCGCATTAGGGGCATGTTTGTGCCTTGATTCTAGGTCATGTAAGGTTTGTAAAAGTTGGGTCATCTGTTGTGTACGGAACCTCTTAAGCCGTGCCCCATGCTTAATGAACACTCCCCTAATCACCGCCTTATGGGCTTCCCAAATCACCCCCGGGCTTGTATTCCCATCTACATTAGTTTGGAAATATAGTGTAAGTTCTTTTTCCACTTCAGTAATAACTGTAGCGTCCTGTAAAAGGCTCAGGTTCATAGTCCAGGTCTGTGATCTCTTAAGTGGAGTGTCTTGTAACGCGTATGTGAGTGTTAATGGTGCATGGTCTGACCATGTTATAAGACCTATTGTTACCGACTTTACTGAATGTAGTTGTGAATGTGGGATAAGAAAATAGTCTATCCGGGAATATGATGCATGTGGGGAGGAATAAAAGGTAAAATCTTTTTTTCTCCAGAATGTAATAAGTGCCATGCATCAATCAGTTGTGCTCTGTGTAGTTGTGTCGCAATCCTCTTCCTAATTCTAGGCGGCAGTGAGGAGAAACCTGATGATGTATCCTCTGATGGTATTAGAGGTATATTTAGATCTCCTCCTAAAATAAGCTGACCTTCCTGAAACTCTTGGAGCTGGTCAAGGCATTTCGCCATAAAGTCTTGTTGAATATTTGGGGCATATATTGAGGCGAGGGTTACCCTGACTGTCCCTATATTTCCTTTCAAGAAGAGAAATCTACCTTCTGGATCAGCATTAACCTGTGAACATGACCATGGTACTAGTCCGGAAATCATTATGGACACACCTCTGGTTTTACTGTTCTGATTAGTGGAATGGTATATCAAAGGGTAGAATCTGTTTTTAAGCAATGGTGTTTTTATTTCTTTAAAGTGGGATTCTTGTACATAGGCTATGTCAATATGTGCGCTTTTCAAATCAGAAAAGAGCCTCCTTCTTTTCTCAGGGATATTTAGTCCCTTAGCGTTTAATGAGCTTATTTTAATAGTATCCATGTTGTGGATTTTGAGGATCAGGGGTAAAGATGAGAAAAAAAAAAAAAAGAGGAAAAAAAAAAAAAAAGAGGAAAAAAAAAAAGAGGAAAAAAAAAAAGACCAAGAATATCCTAAAAAAGAGGCGTATAGGCGTCCGGCGGTCTTAGACTAGAAACTCGGATGCATGCCTCAAGGGAGCGAGGGTTAGATACAGCCCGTGAGGGGTCTCCAGTCCCCTCTCCCAACCCGACTCTTCCTCATCTCTGGTTTAAGCCATAGGACATTTCCCTTATTTCATATACATTCCTATTTCATCATGCAATACCAACATCTTACTTCAATAGTTATACTCCCCAAAAAAGCGAAATCAAACAACAAAAAAAAAAAAGAGTCTACAAGACTCTGGTCCGGCCACATCTGGAGTATGCTGTCCAGTTCTGGGCACCGGTCCTCAGGAAGGATGTGCTGGAACTGGAGAAAGTCCAGAGAAGGGCAACAAAAATAATTAGGGGAATGGAGGACATCAGCTATGAGGAAAGACTACAAGCACTGAACCTATTCTCTCTGGAGAAGAGACGATTGAGGGGGGATATGATATCGATGTACAAATACTGTACTGGCAACCCTAGCATAAGGAACAAACTATTCAGAGAGAGGAGATACAATAAGACACGTGGCCACTCACTAAAACTTGAGGAAAGGCGGTTTAACCTTAAAGTGCGTAAGGGGTTCTTCACTGTAAGAGCGGTAAGGATGTGGAATTCCCTTCCACAAGCAGTCTTCTCAGCGGGGAGCATTGATAGTTTCAAAAAACTATTGGATGGACACCTTAAAGACCACAACATACAGGGGTATACAATGTACGGTTAAAAGCAAACACACACACACATCATAGGTTGAACTGGATGGACGCATGTCTTTTTTCAACCTCACAAACTATGTAACTATATAAAAAAAAAAAAGGAGGAATAAAGGAAGAAGGGTGAGGGAGAGGTGGGAGGGATGGGGGGGAAAGGATGTGGGAGTGGGGCCTGGCATTGCACACTGGGGGGGGGAACCGTTAGATCTCATAATAAATATATCACATAGGAAGAAAGAAAGGGGACTCCGGCCCCTTACCTGAAAAACCTTACCAACAAAGATCAACACAATTTACTTATTAGTCTCTTAACCCCAAAAAAGAAAAAAAAAAAAGAAATTAATCATTTATCCTACTCAATTGCCCTTCATTCTTTTAAATGTTTTCTATTACCTCCTAGAACTTAGGGCAGTATTAGAGTCCAGATGATCCCTTTATAACCAGTACCTTAATCCTCCTCCTCCCCCCCCCCCCCCCCCCCTCATCCCCCTGCTAATATGCATAACTATATTTTACAGATATATCTTTGATACTGATTGCATTCCACAGTGGGATATCCCCTCCCTCCAACTCCTCCCCTCTCGTTATTATCTAAGCATCTTATCTTTCCGGTGTGTTTACAGCTAATCAATCATGGCTATCCCCAATACAAACAAAACAGCCACACAAAAAAATAAAATAAAAAAGGGGAAGAACCAGATAGTCCCCTCTTCCTCCCTCCTCCATATCCTCCATGAAACTTGGGAGGTTACTAATGTTCAAAATCCAAAAAGAGAGAAAAAAAAAAATATTCAACGTCTTAATAGGCAAAATTTAGTATTGCAAGTTCTGAAGTTTGTTAGATATGACTGTTTATGACTCACGCGACCCATCTATCGATTCCGCTTGGGGCTCCCTCTGTGGCCTCTGCGGTCGGATGCTGGGCCCTCCATACTGAGCTTCTTCTGTCCATCTTCCTCCTGGTCGGGGTAAAATAATCAGCCAATCTGGAACCTGGATAGGATTTATTCCTAGAAATGTGAAAAAAGTTGGTAGCCCTGCAGGGGTCCGCAGGGTAAATGTAGCAGTATCTTTCCTGAAAAAAACTGCCAATGGGTATCCCCATCGGTATGTGCATCCCACCCGGCGAGCAGCGTCTAATGCTGGGCGAAGGAGAGCTCTACGCTGCAATGTTGCTTTAGATAGGTCGGGCAGTACTTTGATGGCGGCTCCCTCTAAGTCCACTGATCCAAGTTCCCATGCCTTACGTAGTATGGCCTCCTTTTGGGTAAAATGGTGTACCCTACATAACACATCCCGCGGCCTATCTACGTTAGTAGATCTGGAGCCCAAGGATCGATGGACTCTATCTAGTTCCACTGACTCTGGATCAACCAATCCCAGAATTTTCTGAAAAATGGCCGCCACTTTCTCTCGCAGATCCTCCCTACCTGTGGCCTCTGGTATGCCCCGGAGCCGTAGATTATTCCGACGGCTCCTGTCCTCTAAGTCCTCCATGTGTAACTGTAGGGATATGGCCACGTCTGCAGAGTCTCCTTGAGCTCTCTCCAGGGCTGTTACCCGCTTTTCTAATGCCGAGACTGCTAGCTCCCCTGCCTGTATCTTTTCAGATGCTGCCTGGACATCGACTCTCATAGCTTGCAAGTCCCGGCGATGTGTTTCCTCCATCCGGAGCACTAGGGACTCCATCTCCACACGAGTCGGGAGAGCCCTCAACAGTGCCCGGATCTCTGGATCTGCTGTCTGTGGGAGCGTTGCCTGCTGCTGGGGATCTGACGGTGCCGAGCTGGGAGAAAAAGCCATCTCAGGTATAGATGAAATGTTTGCCGGCGTGGTCTCTGCACTCCGCACCCTCCCGCTCTCCCCCGCTGTGCTGGTATCAAGATCTGCAGTGATCGTTTGCGGTGGGGATCGAAAGTATTGGGCTATTGCTTCCCCCTCTTTCTGCTTGCCTGGCATGCGGGCAGTGGAGCGTGTACCGCGCTTTCTGCGGGGGGTCATGCCGGGAACGGTGCGGTAATGATAGTCGGGCTGAGCGAGGGGAAGTCTGGAGCTCGCTGTTCAGCACATCCTCACGCGGCCATGTCCAGACCCCGCCCCCCTCCAGGAGAATCAGATGGCGCCCTCTCGATGGTCTCCAGAAACTCCCCAGGCCGCCATTTTCTTGTAGCCCATGTGCTGAGAAAGATCTGCCATGTTGGTACACCTGGCGGCCATTTTGCGATGGATTTCCATTGGAAATCGCTGGCGGTCATGTTTTTGGAGTCACTAGAGGTCGTTTTTTTTGGCGGTGGAGCTCCTCCTTTTTACCTAGTGCTGACACTCTGGTTTCCTCCTGATCTCAGATCGCTGCAGACACGTGCTGTACAGACGTCCTGGGCCTTCCTGGTGCATCTCTGGTGCGGGTGGTGAGTCTGGGGGGGCCTCTCTCTCTGCTGGGGGTCTTCAGTGCTTGTGCCTGACCATTTGGGGGCGCTATAGCGTGGTTGGACGTTTTTTTTTTTTTCAAATTCTCTTGCGGAGTTCCCCTGCTGCGATATGGACTCTGTGGAATGAATTTCCCTACCTGACCCCCTCTCGAAGACCCCAGGACCCTCCAGGTCCCAGCCAGCCATGGATGCACTTTCAGCGGTCTTGGAATCCTTTGTGTCCCGGGTGGAGGTGGCCTTTAAGGGGATAAGTGCTAAAAAAAAACGCCCCCGCCTACCCCTGCCTTATCTGATGTGTCAGATTCTGATTCAGCCGCCCCAGACGTGGGTCTCCCTGCCGGGTCTACTACCTCGCGCCCCGTCTACTTTTGATAGTGAGGATGACACTTCTCCCTCTGCCACCGCACAAGGAAAGGTACTGGTGGACGCACTGGTTGTTTCTGTGCGTGAGACCCTAAAAATGGAGGACGCAGCTGCGCCTGAGACACAGGTGACTTTTGGCACTCGCAAGCCAACCAGAGGTTTTTCCCTTTCCCGCATATTTTGACAATATGGCCAAAAAATTGTGGCACTGCCCCAAGCGTCTCCCTGGGGTCCCTAAGCAGATTGCTAGGCGCTACCCCTTTGAAGAGTCTCCGAATTAAAAAGTGGAGTTTGCCACCTACAGTGGACCCTCCGGTCTCGACTGAATAAAGCTACCATGATTCCAGTGTAGGATTGGCAATGGGCAATACACTCTAGTTACTCAGCATATTCTCAGGGGGTGTCACTTTTAGTACACAGGTCTGTCCCGTGGTAGTCTATTCGACAGAAAAGCGACCCGGAGGGACGATATGTATTTGCGAGGGCTTTCCCCCGGCCACGTTCTATATAGTTAAAGAAGCTATGTTATTTGCAAGCTCCTATCCAGAAGCTGCAGTCCTGTCTGTGTTTTGGGGACTTTAATCTTTTATTAGACTCACATTTGGATAGATATGGTCCCCCTCTACAGACGCAGCGACCTCCTATGTTTCGCATGCTTGTGGTAGAGTTTGGATGCAGAGACCTGTGGTGTACAATTAATCCCTACACAAGAGTCTACTCTTAGGCTATTCCGGGTAGGGGCTGCATGTCTGGGATAGACCTGGCTCTGGGAAACTACAAAATTGTCCCTAGAGGGATGTCTGTTGTCTATTTAACTCAAGGGGTGTCTGACCATTCACCATTGTAGTTGCTATTACAACTGGTGTGGCGGGCTTGAGACAAACCTGGAAATTACAACCGTTTTGGTTGTCCCAGATTGGCTTCCATGACCATATACTGGAACAATTGCAGGTTTTTCTAGAGGCACATGGTCCCAATAGGGACCTGATTTTTTGGGATAACCTTAAGGCGTACTTGCGGGGGGCTCTCAGGTCTACCATTTTGTATATTAAACGAACAGCTAGACATGAGACGGAGGACTTGGAGGGGAAATATAGAGCCGCTGAGGAAGCATTTTTGGCCTCTCCATCATTCTCTACTAGAGCTAGTTGGGAGATTACAGCCAGGTTATATACTGTACACTTGTCAGCTAATGCTACACATAAACATTTTTTCGCTTGCGTCCTCCGACAGACTCATACAGTGTTCACTTATGGGGTATTGACTTCATCTCCACAGGAGTTTTTAGGCATAAGACTTGTAAAAGAACAATTAATCTACATAGTCACACACATGGGGGCTGTCCTTCTAGTCCAATACCCCCCTGCAATAGCCATCCCAATTCAGTTTGTCTTCTGCCTAGCTTCAGGAGTGGATAGGCTTCCCTGTGCTGGGGCTACAGTCTCAGCCTTTCTTCTTTTTCTTTTATGATTTATTTTCAAAAGCTGTCATTATTTCTTTACATTGCTAGCTGTTTATTTTATCAGCACTAGTTAGTGGATCTTCGAATGAAGACTGCGTCTGCGGAGCCGGTAATCGGACTGACCGTCCTGGTTCTCCAGGACAAAGGGTCAGATGGAATCCCTGCCCTCCATCGAGCGTTTTACAGGCTATGTGTTCGCCCTGGCCTCACAAACGACCCATCCCTGTCCATCAGGGATGCAGCCTTGTGAGGTGGCTACCTCACTGGACACAGCATAGGTTCGTCCTTGCACTCCTAGTGTCCTGCGTTTTGGGCTGGCGGTACTCGCTGCCATCTGAGGGTGGGCGTTTCCCGCTTGATATGAGGCACCCCACGCCATCGGGTACAGGTAAGTACATTCTGTGTGGGGCCTCTGTCTGGGGTCGGCAGTCCATGTGTGTCTGTGGTGTCCCCTGTGTCTGTGCTTTTTAGGCTCCCTGGTCCCAGTCCCTGCGGGGGTTTTGTATTCTCTCACAGCAGCACTGTGTGGGGTTTTTGGGGGTCCCTCTCCTAAGGTCACTTTAGGGTGCTTGGGGAGGCAGACACGTGTGGCGACCGCTGCGGGGTTAAAAACCGCCGGTCCGCCATTTTAAGTGTGGGCAGCATGTCTGGCTTCACTGTGGGCGCTCATACAGCATGCTATGTAGTGTATTTTCGCGCCTTGCGGCGCCATCTTGTGTGTGGCAAACGATCGTTCCGAGCACATGTCGGCGGCCATCTTGCCGAAGCCTCCCATTAGTTTCCATAAGCATCCATTTTCCCTTGGCCTGCAGCCTAGTTCAGCCTCCAGCATTGACATCACTAACTCCTTTCTCACAGGAGCGACCGAAGGAGCTGGTAACACTTTGTGGGGTTCTGTCCTGCTGTCCTTTTTTCCTGTCCTGCCTTGTGCAATCTTCCTGGTAAGTTTTGTCCCTGCGGGGCCTCTGTGTGTCACAGTCTTATAGCGGTGTGCTGGGGAGGGGGGGGGGGTCCGCAGCGCACTTAAAGGGCCAGTTTAAAAAAAAAAAAACGTTTCTGTTATGGAATCCCAGGACAGCAAATTCCAGCCAGCTTTGGTGGGGGATTCAGGGTCCTAGGAATCCCCCGCCGCCACTAATTTGGCTGCTGTTGTGGCAACTTTGGTGTCAAAAATGGATGCGCTGATGTCAGAACGTGCTGCTAGAAAAAGGCCTAGGATTTCCTTTTCTTCTGATTCTGAATGTGATATGGTTGCTGCAGGTAGCGTGGCCCTTTCAGGGTCTCGCTCTTCTCAGGACCCGCAAGAGTCTGAGGGGGAGGCGGAGGTCGCAGGGGTGACTGACTCTGCCCCCCCCCCCCCCGGGTCGCCAGAGGAACGCGCAGCTATGGATGAGTTGATCCTAGCAGTTAAGGAAACACTACATTTGGAGGATGAGCCCACCCCTCCGGCATTGTGTCCTCTTTTGGTACACACAGGACCCGCAAGACGGCGCAGGCTTTTCCTTACCCCGCAGAGTTTCACCATAAGGTGAATGAGCTATGGCGTAATTTAAAACACACCTTCGTGGTGCCTGAGAAGTTTCAACTTCTCTACCCTTTTGCGGCTACTACGGCTGCGCGCTGGTGTGTGCCTCCTCAAGTGGATCACACGGTGGCCAGGTTGAACAAGGCTACCCTGCTACCCACGGAGGACTCCCCGGTGTTTAGGGATCCTACTGATAGGAGACTGGAGTCTCTTGCCCGTCATGCCTATATGGTGGCGGGTTCCATGCTCAAGCCTATTTTTGCCTCTGCGATGGTGGCTCAGGCTGTGGCGGATTGGACTAAGGTGCTCAAACGCACCCTCATGGCCGACTGCCCCTTCCACTACAGTGGAAATGGTCGAGCAGATTCATCGTGGGGTTATGTATTTGTGCGATGCGGCTCTGAATGAGGCCCTCTTGGCGATACGCCTGTTCAGTGTCGCTGTGGTTAACCGTCGCTTAATCTGGTTAAAATGCTGGTCGACTGACCAAAAATCCAGGAAGACGGTGGCTGACATCTCCTATGCGGGGTCTCGCCTTTTTGGGAAACCCTTGGACGAATTGGTTAAAGGAGTTACGGGGGATAAGAGCACTCTGCTGCCCCAGAATCCTAAGGGCAAGTTTTTTTGCGCTAAGCGGGGCCCATCCTTTAAACCTACTCAAGGGTCCTTTCGTGCCTTCAAAACGCAGAACAAGGGCAAACCCTTCAAGGGCCAAGGTGGCCATAAAAAGCCCTGGTTTGGCAAACAAAAATCCGGCCAGGCCGGTGTGGCGGCTCAGTCCGCCTCTGCCTGATGGGGCGCCCTCACCCGTTACAGGGGTGGGGGGACGTTTGCACGGTTTCCTCCAACCTTGGCTGCTCCGAATCTCGGACAGGTGGGTTCAGGAAATCATTCGGTCAGGGTACAAGATCGAATTTCTTTCATGCCCGGCGAACAGATTCTTTCCCTCAAATCTTCATTTGACCCCAGGGCGGTTACAGGACCTACATCAGGCGGTGCAGGATCTTCTCGCTCAGGGGGTGATTTTCCCGGTGCCTCATCGGGACAGGTTTTGGGGTTTCTATTCGAATATGTTCACTGTGCCCAGAAAGGAGGGCAAAGTGCGTCCGATTCTGGACTTAAAAGCGCTCAACCACGTGTTCGAAAGTTTCGCATGGAATCACTCCGCTCAGTGGTGGCCTCCCTGAATCCGGGAGAGTTCCTGGCCTCCATAGACCTGAAGGATGCGTATCTGCACATCCCCATTTTAGAGGGTCATCAGAGGTACCTCCGATTCGCTATCGCGGAGGATCATTACCAGTTTGTGGCGTTACCTTTCGGTCTCCCTTCGGCTCCAAGGGTCTTTACCAAAGTCTTGGCGTCTGTTCTGGGCCTGTTGCGAGCACCGGACATTGCAGTCTTGGGATATCTGGACGATCTCCTGTTAAGATCGAGTGCCAGTCAGAGCCTGCTGCGCGATCTGTCCACTAGGGTCCAGACGATTCAGGAGTTCGGTGCGACGATCAACATTCAGAAGTCGACCTTGTCGCCTTTGGTTTGTCTCCAGTATCTGGGAATGGTTCTGGACTCCGCTCAAGCAAAGGTATTCTTGCTGGAGGACAAGCTCCGGACCCTACAGAACGAGGTCAGGTCCCTCAGGGACAACGAATCATCGTCACTCCGGACCTGTATGCGGTCCCTGGGGTTGATGGTGTCGGCCTTTGAGGCGATACCGTTTGCACAGTTTCACACGCGGGCTCTCCAAGCGGAGATCCTCGCCAGGTGGGACAGACTAACTCAGTCCTTGGACCTGAGGGTGTCTCTGAGTCACCAGACCAGAATGGATCTATTGTGGTGGCTTCAGTCCCCGGCTGTGTCAGTCGGGAAATCCTTCCGGCCAATTCTGTGGACGGTGATCACCACGGATGCCAGCCTGTCGGGCTGGGGTGGCGTTCTGGGCAACCTGCCTGCCCAGGGCACTTAATCGGTGGAGGAATCCTCCCTTCCGATAAACATTTTGGAATTGAGAGCTATCAGGCTGTGCCTGCTCCATTGGTCGAATCGTCTTCAGGGCCGTCCTGTACGGGTGCAGACGGACAATGCCACTACGGTGGCTTACATCATCCACCGAGGGGGCACCAGGAGTGCCCGGGCGGCCCAGGAAGTGACCAGCATTCTGTCTTGGGCCGAGACTCATGTCCCGGCAATATCGGCAGTTCACATTCCGGAGTTGGAGAATTGACAAGCCGACTATCTGAGCTGCCAGACCCTGGACCAGGGTGAAGGGTCCCTACAGCGGGAGGTGTTCCAAATGCTGTGTGCGAAGTGGGGATTCCCGGATGTGGATCTGTTTGCGTCTTGGCTAAACCACAAGGTGGATCGGTTTGTGGCAAGAACACGCGATCCTCTGGCAGACGCCTCGGATGCGCTGGTGGTGCCCTGACGTCAGTATCACCTGATATATGCCTTTCCGCCGCTTCAGTTGTTGTCCAGGTTCCTTCGCAGGTTGGCCTTGGAACAATCGCTGGTGATTCTGGTGGCGCCGGACTGGCCTCGCCGGTCCTGGTACGCGGACATCGTTCACCTGGCCCGTGGAGCCTCCGTGGCGGCTGCCAATGCGAGATCTGCTGTCCCAGGGACCGATCTTCCATCCTGCTTTACAGTCGCTGATTTTAACGGCCTGGCTGTTGAAAGCCAGGTCCTGAGAGACAGGGGTCTCTCCTCAGAGGTCATTCCTACTTTGATCAAGGCTAGACAGCCTCTTCTGGTAAGATTTATTACCGTACCTGGAAAGCTTATTTTGTCTGGTGTGAGTCCAGGGGTTTCTCTCCTCATTCCTACACGGTGTTGAGGGTGTTGGCTTTGCTCCAGACTTGTGTGGACCAGCGCCTTGCGTTTGCCATGATTAAAGGCCAGGTATCTGCCCTGGCTGTTCTTTTCCAGCGCCCTGTGGCGTCTCATTCCTTAATTCGCACATTTATCCAAGGTGTGCGTCACTTGGCCCCTCCTAGAAGGGAGCCCTTACCTCCATGGGACTTGAACTTGGTTCTGTCTGTATTACAACGTTCCCCGTTTGAAAACATCAGGGAAATCTCGTTGCCTCTGCTGTCGAAAAAGGTGGCTTTCTTGGTAGCGATCACTTCTGCTCGCAGAGTGTCAGAGTTGGCGGCGTTATCTTGCCGCTCCCCTTACCTGGTGGTTCATAGGGATAAGGTGGTCTTGCGACCTAACCCGTCCTTTTTGCCAAGGGTGGTTTCGGATTTTCACCTCAATGAGGACATTGTTTTACCTTCGCTTTGTGCGAACCCTAAGCATCCTAAGGCGGTTGCCTTGCACTCTTTGGATGTTGTTAGGGCGATCAGGGTCTACCTGTCATCGACTGAATCCTTTCGGAATTCTGATTCTCTTTGTCCTTCCTGAGGGACCTCGGAAGGGTATGGCTGCGTCTGCAGCAACCATTGCCAAATGGATCAGACAGACCATTGTACAGGCCTATTCGTTGCGGGAACGGGTTCCTCCCTTCCCTGTCGAGGCTCACTCTACCAGATCGGTGAGTGCGTCCTGGGCCTTCTGGCATCAGGCCTCGGTGGCCCAGGTGTGCAAGGCTGCGACTTGGTTGTCGGTGCACACCTTTTCAAAATTCTACAAAATTGATGTTCTGGCGTCGGCTGATGCCTCCTTTGGCCGCAAAGTTCTCTGTGCGGCAGTGCCATATGGTACCCTGGTTTGTGTGGGTCCCTGGCTGTTGGGGTGGTTTATCGCCTTGGTTATTTGTTTTCCTGGGTTGTTGCTCATGTTGAGCCCTTTTTTGTTACCCGGAAGGTTACCTTTCTGTGCATGTAAGGTTCCTTTCTCTGATGTGGGTACTGCGTTGCTTTTCTGGCGGTTGCTTTGCCCACCCCTCATGTCTACACTGCTTTGGGATGTCCCCATAAGTGAAGACTGTATGAGTGGGCAGCGACTGTCGGAGGACATAAGAGAAAACTGAATTTTTGTAAAATCTTACCGTAAAATTCCTTTCTCTGAGTCCTCCGACAGTCGCCGCCCCCACCCCCCTTTGGGGTTTTTTTGCACACTTTCACTGCTTGCGAACAAACATGAATTGGGATGGCTATTGCAGGGGGGTATTGGACTAGGAGGACAGCCCCCATGGGTGTGACCTATGTAGATTAATTGTTCTTTTACAAGTTTTAAGCCTAGAAACTCCTGTGGAGGTGAAGTCCATACCCCATAAGTGAAGACTGTATGAGTGGGCGGCGACTGTCGGAGGACTCAGATAGGAATTTTACGGTAAGATTTTACAAAAATTCAGTTTTATTACAGGAAAAATACTTTGAGCAAAGTAATTTGCTGGCCCATATGGCCAAGCAATAAAATGCTAGTTTAGTATTTACCAAAAAAAAAAAAAACCCTGATGGTACGGAGGTGAGAGATGTTGCAGGCATTTTGTCTTGTTTTCATGAGTTTTACACTAATATGTACGCCATGTCTCTCAAATATAGTACGAGTGAGATATCTGCTTATCTTGGAGATTTGCAATTTCCAAAATTGACAACTGAAAAGGTTGAACTGTTAGAGGGGAATCCAACTGAAGAGGAAGTGAGGGAGGCGATAGCGAGTCTGGCTGCAGGGAAGGCATCAGGGCCTGATGGAATTCCATTAGAGGTCTATAGTTGATATATTGATATTTTTGCACCTGTATTGCCACGGTAATACTTATTCCGAAACTAGATAAAGACTTAACGGACTGTTCCTCATATAGGCCAATATATTTTTATTAAACATAGATTATAAAATTCTAACTAAACTTTTGACCCGCAGATTAAATTCAATGATCCTTAGTATTATACATCTAGGTCAAACTGGCTTTATGCCAGGGAAATCCACTTCTATAAATCTTCGTAGGACACAACTTATTGTTTAGTTAAGAGACCATTTACCAGATTCATGTGCAGTGGCCTCACTGGATACCACAAAAGCCTTCGATTTTATTGAATGGTCTTTTCGTCAGGCGACATTGAAGGCGTGTTGGTTTTGGAGAACATTTTTGTACATGGATTGCTATATTGTATGCGAATCCCGTTTCTCAACTTTTGGGGAACAGGCTTTTGTCTGATTCAATATAGCTTTATAGGGGTACCCGGCAGGGATGCTCCTTGTCTCCGCTTTTATTTGTGATATTCATTAAGGCCCTGGCTCTCAGGCAGAGGTAGTGCCCCTCTCTTGCAGGTATTACTCTGGAAGATAGGATGGATGTGGTTGGGCTGTATGCAGATGACCTTATACTGTACTTGAACAATCCTTATGATTCTTTGGATAAGGACATGCATATTATAGAAATTTTTGGCGCCTATTTAGGACTCAAAATTAATTGGCAGAAATCTGCTCTCATGCCAATTCAACCACAGTTGTATAACACGGCCATTAAAGGTGGTTACATCTTTTAAATATGTGTGAATTATTGTTACAGTGGAGCCTTCTGCGGCTTTACAGGTAAATCTAGATCCATTGATGTCCACTGTCAGAACTAAACTGAGAACATGGGCTAAATTACCACTCTCCGTAGCTGGAAGGATAAATTTAATCAAAATGGTTTTACTACCTAAATGTCTATATGTTATGTCCCATGTGCCCACTGTTCCAAAAACCTTTTTTAAAACTCTGGACACATTTACTACGTTTATATGGGGTACGGGAAGGCGTAGACTCAAATTAACTACACTTCAGAGACCTTAGGGGGAGGCGGGTATGGTTCTTCCTAATATGTATTTGTATTATCTAACGGAGCAACTTATACATCTTAGGAATTGGGTGAGGCCGGTAACGTCTCTGATGGTGGAATCATGTTTGCTCATGTCTTGCAGGTGGATAACTTGCTTGTGACATTGGAAGCTGCTTCCAATCTGCTTAATTGCAGAAATATACCGATCTTCGCTTTAGCCCAAAAAATATGGAGAGATTCTAAGCACGTTGAGTGATGTGGGCGGATTAACATAGATCTTCCACTATGGCGGAACCCTATGTTTACTCATTTGAAACTTCTTACTGAGTATCCGTTCTGGGAACATAATGGAAAACATACTTTAGCAGAAGTGTATGACATGACCATATGTACTCCTTTACTGATATACAAAAGAAATATGGATTAACCCACGCTTCATTCTATAGATACTTACAGTTGCGCTATGCGTTGCAGGAACAATTTGGGTCACTGGGAAATAATTTTTCTAGATACCCTATGATTGGGATATTGAGATTCCAGGGTCCTAGAGGGTTGGTGTCAGATATTTATACACATTTACTTCATGCCAGTATGAGAGCGGCGCCACTAACCGGTCTAAGTGGCAAGCAATAAACCCTAATCTCTCGGATGAGGATTGGGAAGAGGCATGTATCACGAGCAGTTAATAATAAATTACTTCAACTTTATATGATTCACCAATCCTATTTGACTCCCATTAAGCTAGAGGGTTGGTGTCAGATATTTATACACATTTACTTCATGCCAGTATGAGAGCGGCGCCACTAACCGGTCTAAGTGGCAAGCAATAAACCCTAATCTCTCGGATGAGGATTGGGAAGAGGCATGTATCACGAGCAGTTAATAATAAATTACTTCAACTTTATATGATTCACCAATCCTATTTGACTCCCATTAAGCTGCATGCGATGCACCGCATGGCATCCTCTAAGTGTATGAGATCCAGCACCCCTAGAGCAGATTTTTCTCACTTTATATGGCAGTGTCCAATGATAGCTGGATATTGGCAGAAGGTGGTTGAAATACTATCTTTGGTGCTAGCTACACCTGTACCAATGACTCCAGACGTCTGTTTACTTAGTATTCTGGATGGAAAGGTGTGGTCTAGACACCAAAAGATTATGCTTAGGGAAACACTTTTCCTGGAGAGGAAAGCTATTACTCTGAAGTGGATTCAAGTTATTCCCCCTAATATAAGGAATTGGTTATTAGCTGTTAATCAGATTTTGCCCTATGAAAAGGTCTTGTATGTGAATAGGGGATGTCCAAAGAAAAACAATAAGATATGGGACACTTGGCGTTCCTCAAGGTTGACAGTTTGTTAACTTGCGAAGTTTGCATATATGGAAATATTAACCCATTTAGGTATCTCATGACCTATAGAGTTAATACAATAAGATGAACACACCAAAACTATATAGATATTGATTCATGTTTACTACTATTTTGATTTGAGTCGGATGTTAGTCCGATTTTGTCTTTGTATTGTATAATATAAAAGATTGAATTATTATATGCTAATGTGATAGCACAGATTGATGTATGTACTGTATGTTATTTGTTTTTGCACATTTTGAAATAAAGAGTTAAAAAAAAAAATACAACAGTGTTTTTCAAAATAACCAGGGCACTTCAACAAAAAAAAACACAATTTCCCTTTTGTTCATCGACGGACACAGCGCTCCATAAATCATAACTAGTGGGTTATATTGCCTCCGGGAGTAGAATCCAGATCCAGTGGTCCCCCGAGCCAGCGAGCGCGTGCAGACCGCAGCTACGCGCTGGATCGGCTGCGACATAGCCTCGCAAACAGAGACTTGCCCGCGTGTTAAACGCCTCGCAAGGTTGCATACGACCGAGCTTGGGTCAGAGTCTCAGCGGTCCCTTGGCCGTCAGCTCCCCTACTTCGGTGGTGAGGAGTTCTGTCTGTAGCGTTACCCACACCATGGAAGGGTTAGCACAGTAATCCCCCCCCCCTTTTTGTTTTTTTTTTTATTTTTTTTAGGGGTTGGAGAGGGTAACCTCCAGGGATGGTCGGACCTGCCTGCAGGTTCCATTCTCCCATCTTTAAATCCCTCAGTGAGCTGGGCATCCCCCACTCCCATTCCCCCTTGTTTGGACCTAGAGTCTGGTGGGGTTCCCAGGGCAGAGAATACAGCAGAGACCCCTGGGTCTTCCCCCCACTATCCCCACTCTGTATGGGTCCTGGGATATTTTGTCCCGCTCTGGTAGTCTGGAGGGTTCCCAGTGCATGCATGCCCTGCTGTTTCTATAAGGTAGATATTTTGGCATCTGCGAATGCTTCTTTTAGCCACACAGTTTTGCAGGCTACTGTTTGAGAGAGGCTGTTCCCTCTCTTAAGGGGTGTTTTTTCTGTTTTGCCTTGGTTTTTTTTCACCACCCTTCTTTTTCCTTTTGGGACTGCTTTTGGACGTCCCGCTAGTTATGATTTATAGAGTGCTGTGTCCATCAATGAACGAAAGAGAAAATGGGATTTTTATACTTACCGTAAACTCCATTTCTCGGAGTTCAACGGACACAGCACCTACCCCTCCTATGGCGTTCTGATACTTCTAATACTGCTTGCTACTAAACTGATTACCTAGAGCAGAGAGAGGGGTTATATACCAGCTGAGGACGGCCCATCGGCGTAGCCAGGTGTAGTTTTTTGTCCTGCCAAGTCCAGCTCCTGGAGGATGTAATATAACCCTCTAGCTATGATTTATGGAGCGCTGTGTCCGTCAATGAATTCAGAAATTGATTTTATGGTAAGTACAAAAATCCAACTTTTGTAGAAAACGAGAAAATTCAAAAACAGCAATGACTGTAGTACGGAGAAAGATCATTTCTGAAGGTTATAACAATCAACAATTAAAAGGAAGTGTACAGGTCCTTGCTTTGAATTACTTCAGCACATCTGCAGGCACAGGATATTACTAGTCTCTCACACTGCTCTGGTGTGACTTACATAGTTACATAGTGAGGTTGAAAAAAAGACATCAGTCCATCCAGTTCAACCTATGATGTGTGTGTGTGTGTTTGCCTTTAACCGTACATTGTATACCCCTGTATGTTGTGGTCTATAAGGTGTCCATCTAATAGTTTTTTGAAACTATCAATGCTCCCTGCTGATACGACTGCTTGTGGAAGAGAATTCCACATCCTTACCGCTCTTACAGTGAAGAACCCCTTACGCACTTTAAGGTTAAACCGCCTTTCCTCAAGTTTTAGTGAGTGGCCACGTGTCTTATTGTATTCCCTTTCTCTGAATAGTTTGTTCCTTATGCTCGGGTCGCCACTACAGTATTTGTACATTGATATCATATCCCCCCTCAATCGTCTCTTCTCCAGAGAGAATAGGTTCAGTGCTTGTAGTCTTTCCTCATAGCTGATGTCCTCCATTCCCCTAATTATTTTTGTTGCACTTCTCTGGACTTTCTCCAGTTCCAGCACATCCTTCCTGAGGACTGGTGCCCAGAACTGGACAGCATACTCCAGATGTGGCCGGACCAGAGTCTTGTAGAGCGGGAGAATAATCTCTTTATTTCTGGAGCGAATCCCCTTTTTTATACAACCCAGTATTCTGTTGGCTTTGCTTGCGGCGGCTTGGCATTGCATGCCACTGCCAAGCCTGTTGTCTACCAGTACCCCCAAGTCCTTTTCCATCCTAGACTCACCCAGAGGTTCCCCCCCCCCCCCCCCCTAGTGAGTAGCTTGCTTTTTGGTTTCTGGCCCCCAAGTGCATTACTTTACATTTTTCAACATTAAATCTCATCTGCCATGTAGTTGCCCACCCCGTTATTTTGTTCAGGTCCGCTTGCAAGGTTTCCACATCCTGCATAGAAGATATTGGCATGCCTAATTTAGTATCATCTGCAAATACTGAGATTGTACTCGATATCCCCTCCTCCAGATCATTTATGAATAAATTAAACAGGATTGGTCCCAGGACAGAACCCTGGGGGACCCCACTTTCCACACCCGCCCAATCCGAGTACTCCCCATTAATCACCACCCTCTGTACTCTTCCCCTGGAGCCAGTTCTCTATCCAGGTACTCACCTTATGGTCCATACCTACCTTCCTTAGTTTGTACAGTAAGCGTTTGTGGGGAACGGTATCAAAGGCCTTTGCAAAGTCCAGATACACCACATCCACAGGCTTTCCTTTATCTAGGTGGCAGCTCACTTCATCGTAGAAGGTTAATAGATTGGTTTGGCACAAACGATTTTTCATGAATCCATGCTGATTACTAATAATACCGTTTTCATTACTAAAGTCTTGTATGTGGTCCCTTAACATCCCCTCCAAAATTTTGCAGACTACTGATGTTAGGCTGACCGGCCTATAGTTACCTGGGATATATCTCGGCCCCTTTTTAAATATTGGTACCACGTTGGCTTTTTTCCAATCAGCTGGCACCATACCCGTCTGTAAACTATCCTTAAAGATCAAGAATAATGGTCTGGCAATCACCTGGCTGAGCTCATTAAGAACCCTCGGGTGCAAGCCATCCGGTCCCGGGGATTTATTTATGTTAAGTTTCTCTAGTTTAGCTCTAAGTCTATCTTCTGTTAGCCATGGTGGCACTTCCTGGGGTGTATTATTTAGTTCGGCCTTACAAGCAAGGTTCGTGTAGCCCCCCGATTCCTTTGTGAAGACTGAAGAAAAGAAATTATTTAACACTTCCGCCTTTTCTCTGTCCTCAGTGGCCATTTTTCCTTTATCATCTTTTATGGGGCCAATGTGCTCTGGCCTCGCTTTCCTACTGTTTATATACTTAAAGAACTTCTTGGGGTTATTTTTACTCTCCTCCGCTATATGTCTCTCGTGTTCTATTTTGGCCGCCCTGATTTCGTCTTTACATTTCTTATTACACTCTTTGTAGTGCTTAAATGCTGCCAATGACCCCTCAGTCTTGTATTTTTTGAAGGCCTTTTCTTTAGCTCTAATATACATTTTTATGTTGGAGTTTAGCCACCCAGGGTTTAGTTTTGCTCTTTTAAATTTATTTCCCTGTGGAATGCACTGGCCCACCCCCTTACGTATGCTCTTGAAGCACTCCCATTTTTCCTCCGTGTTCTTTGTTCCCAGGGTTCTATCCCATTTGATATTTTCTAGCAGTGAGCGCAGTTTAGGGAAATTGGCTCTTTTGAAATTCAGTGTCCTTATATTACCCCTGTGTTTCCTATTACTGTAATTAATACTGAAACCAATTGACCTATGGTCACTGTTCCCTAAGTTTTCCCGTATTTCTATATCCATGAGCAGGTCTGTATTGTTGGTAATCAGTAGGTCAAGTACCGCATTGTTTCTTGTCGGTGCATTCACCATCTGACCCATGAAATTGTCCTGCAAAACATTTAGGAACTGCCGAGGTTTGGCTGAGTGCGCGGTTCCTTCTGCCCAGTCTATATCCGGATAATTAAAGTCCCCCATTATAATGACATTTCCCATCCTTGCTGCCAATCCTATCTGTAACATGAGGTCCGCCTCACCCTCCTCCCTCTATTTGGGGGGGCCTATAGCATACGCCCAATATTACCTTCCCCACGTGCCTTCCCTTTGAAGCTCTACCCATAGGGATTCTGCCTCGTCCTTAGCTCCATTATTATCATCCCTCATATTTACCTGTATACTGTTCTTAATATACAGACATACCCCTCCCCCTTTTTTACCCTCTCTATCCCTGCGATAAAGGGAATACCCCTGAATGGTCGCCATCCAGTCATGAGAGCTGTCAAACCAAGTCTCAGTTATCCCCACAAAATCGAAGTCCTCCTCAAACATCAGCAGCTCCAGCTCTCCCATCTTGTTGGCCAGGCTTCTGGCATTGGTATACAAACCTCGTAATTTTGATCGGTTACATTTATCCTCATTTGATGTTTTTAGGCTGCTCTCTTGATTTTTCCCCATACCCACCCTGGGTTTAGGAGCTCCGAACACCCTACCGCTAATGCCCCCATTTCTGCCCTCTGAAACTTGCTTTCCACTGGCTAATTCTACATCTGTACCCTCCCCCCCATTCCCTAGTTTAAAAGCCCCTCTAACTTTTTGGCCATCCTCGCACCCAGTACGGCTGCACCCACCCCATTTAGGTGCAATCCGTCCCTACCAAAGAGCCGGTGACCGACTGAGAAGTCGGCCCAGTTCTCCAGGAACCCGAAACCCTCCTTACTACACCAGCTCCTCAGCCTCTCGTTAACTTCCCTAATCTCCCGCTGCCTCTCTGGTGTGGCTCGAGGTACAGGTAGTATTTCGTAAAATACTACCTTGGAGGTCCTAGTCCTCAACTTAGCGCCTAAGTCCCTGAAATCATTTAGGACTCTCCATCTTCCTCTGCCTATGTCATTGGTGCCCACATGTACCATGACAGCTGGGTCTTCCCCAGCCCCACCCAGTAATCTGTCCACCCGATCCGCGATGTGCCGAACCCGAGCGCCCGGCAAACAGACTGTTCGGCGCACACGGTCTTTGTCACAGATTACACTATCCGCCCTTCTAATAATTAAGTCCCCTACCACCAGCGTACAAAAATTCAGCCCAGCGCTCACTCCGAATGGGAAGACTGGCGTGCTGCTCTCCTCAGGCAGGGAACTCCAAAACGGGTACATAGAAAAGAAAAGAAGAGGAGGCGCAAACACCTAGTGCATTACCCGTGGTCAATGTTGCAAATTGTTTAATTAAAAAAATGCCAAATGCATACTCACAGACGCAGAGATAAAAACATGTTACAAGAATCCACCATGTGTGAACTGGAACAAGTCCTTCAGTCAGGACCGCTAACGCGTTTCGGGGGTCAGGCCCCCTTCCTCAGAGCTGGTCTTACCACATGCAGATCACAACTATATATGACAACTTTAATTGCATCAGTTCAATCAAAGGAGGGAGGGAGGGGGATTGAACTGATGCAATTAAAGTTGTCATATATAGTTGTGATCTGCATGTGGTAAGACCAGCTCTGAGGAAGGGGGCCTGACCCCCGAAACGCGTTAGCGGTCCTGACTGAAGGACTTGTTCCAGTTCACACATGGTGGATTCTTGTAACATGTTTTTATCTCTGCGTCTGTGAGTATGCATTTGGCATTTTTTTAATTAAACAATTTGCAACATTGACCACGGGTAATGCACTAGGTGTTTGCGCCTCCTCTTCTTTTCTTTTCTATGTACCCCTACCACCAGCACCTGTCTTTCCTTTCCCTTTCTCCCGGCCTCACTGGAGGAGTTCTTCCCCTGGCAGCTAGGGGCGTCACTCTGCTCCAGCAATGCTGGTCCCTGACTGGTTTCCCCAACATCACACAACGGGGCGTATCTATTGGGGTGCTCCAGCCCAGGATCGGCCTCCTTGCCTTGTCCCCTTCTACCCCTCCTAACTGTCACCCCTCTACTCTGCTCTGATGCCTGCACCTCCGATACTCCTCCCACCTCTGTGCAGACCCCTGTCTGCACCTGACTGGTACGATCCTGGCTCTCCTCCGGTATGGACATTCGTCTGTGTTGCCAGCTGCTTCCCTAGATTCAGGACCTGAGCTTCCAGGGAAGCAACGTGCTTACATTTTGCGCATTTGTATTCGCCCTCGATCACATGTCTGAGGAACGCATACATATCACAAGATGTACACCAAGTCGCATCTCCACACCCGCCGGGCATTGTACCTACTAATCTAATGGGGATTCAGCAATTTAAGTCTATCCTATGTGGCTATTTCCTGGCTTCCTAACGCTACCTTCTCACCCTCTGGTATTCCGCTCCACTCACTTGACACTCAGTTGGACAACACTCACAATCTCACAGCCCGGTCAGTCGCACAACACTCACAGCCGCACAGCCCGGTCAGATGCACAACACTCAGTCGCACAGCCCAGTCAGACGCACAACACTCAGTCGCACAGCCCGGTCAGACGCACAACACTCAGTCGCACAGCCCGGTCAGTCGCACAGCCCGGTCAGACGCACAGCCCGGTCAGACGCACAACACTGAGTTTGTTCCACTCCTCCAGTCTCTTCTACAGTTTGGTGACTTTATTTGGTTTGTTGGCCATAACTTTGTTGCCAAGGATTTTCCAGAGGTTTTCTGCTGAGTTTAGATCAGGACCCTGGGCTGGCCATTTCATTTTTCCAAGGTTTTCAGCTTCAAAGAACTGCTTTACCTATTTTGCTGTGTGACGGGGCATTGTCGTGCATTAAAATTGCTGGCTGATTGGGTGATGAATGCAGGAAAGTAAGTGCGTGTTATCAAAGATGTTTCTGATAAACATGTGCATTCTCTCTGCCAAGTAGCTGTATAAGAGGCCCAACTCCTACTGCAAAAAACAACCCCCAAATCATGAGGTTTCCCCCTCCACCTTTCACTGACCTATTTACACACTTTTTGGGTTCAGCCTTTCTCCAGTTTGGTGATGAACATAATGTTTCCCATCGGACCCAAATAAATTAAACTAAGAGGTTTGGTCACTGCAGAGTGGGCTTTCAGTCCAAATTCTCAAATAGTGATACACTGTATAATGAGACAGATCCTTCCTCTGTTCATCACTGAACTGCCAAGCAATCGCAGCTGCAGTGTTCAACCAATTGACTGTTGAGATTCTCCCCATTATCCTGTCCTCTCTTGCATTTGTCTTTCGTGGACGACCAGCCTTCTTAGGGGACTTGATTGAGTTTGTGACGTAAAAATGCAATATTCTAGAAGTCACAGATTTGTATGGGGTGCATGGCTCCAGGCTGCTTTCATCTGACAGGCAGCAGTCTGCTTGACCGCTATACACACACTCCCGGTAGCTGCAGACTGTCAGGTCTGTATGACTTACGGACCTGGCAGTGAAACCACCCTTGTAGTTCTTGTGAACTTTTTGGCAGTTCTATGCTGCTATGTTGCCCACCTTTCAGTTTTTAATTATGTATGTCCCATGATGCATACAATACTGGTCCTATGCTTTATGATTAAGATATTAGGAATTTTGATTTTCCTGTAAATTCCTCATCTTTGAGCACAGTACAGAACACAGGTCCCCTCCCTTCTGTCTTGAGGACTCCTTACTGCTTGCTAAAAAACTGATGCAGCCTCAGTTTTTTGTGAATTTATATGGTTTCATTCTAGGGGGAGCCCTAGCAGGGTTTTTATTTCTTTGGCCATCACAAGGTTTACTGTTGATAAATGTAAAGTTATACACTTGTGGGGCTAACAATATGCATGCATCATATATACTAGGTGGAGTAGAACTGGAGGAATCCATATCGGAGTAGGATCTGGGTGTTCTGGTACATCATAACCTTCATAATAGCATGCATTGCCAAGCTGCGATTTCCAAAGCAAGCAAAGTCCTTTCTTGTATTAACAGAGGCATGGACTCCAGACAGATCTATTTGCCCCTGTACAGATCATTAGTAAGACCTCATCTGGAATATGCAGTTCAGTTTTGGGCACCCGTTCTTAAAAAAGATATTGGGGAACTGGAGAGTGCAGAGAAGGGCAACCAAACTGGTAAGAGGAATGGAGGAGCTCAGCTACGAGAAAAGATTAGAGGAACTGAATATATTCTCTCTTGAGAAGAGGAGATTAAGGGGGGATATGATCAACATGTATAAATACATAAGGGGTCCATATAGTGAACTTGGTGTTCAGTTGTTCACTTTAAGGTCAACACAGAGGACAAAGGGGCACTTTTTACGTCTAGAGGAAAACGGATTTCTTCTCCAAATACGTAAAGGTTTCTTCACCGTAAGAGCTGTGAAAATGTGGAATAGACTCCCTCCAGAGGTGGTTCTGGCTAGCTTACTAGATTGCTTTAAAAAAACTAGATTGCTTTAAAAAGGCCTGGATTCTTTCCTAGGTGTACATAATATAAATGGGTACTAAAAATTAGTTTTAGGTAAAGTTGATCAAGGGAATATCCGACTGCCTCTCGGGGGATCAGGAAGGATTTTTTTTCCCCTGCTGTAGCAAATTGGATCATGCTTTTGCTGGGGTTTATTTTTGCCTTCCTCTGGATCAACAGCCAGTATAGGATTGTGTATATGGGATTGTATGGTTGGTTGGGTTTTCAATACAGTTTTGTTTTTTTGTTTTTGGTTGAACTGGATGAACTTGTCTTTTTTCAACCTGACTTACTATGTAACTATATGTAACTATGTAACATGTTCTTTCTATATATAGACCATGTAGATTATGCTACCATACTGTTATATCTATATAGATGGCTATATATATATATATATATATATATATATCTGCATACCGTGTATTGGAAAAGGCCATTGGCATTTTATGCATCAGCCACGTGTTATGCTTTCAAATAACTTTTTGTGTGATGACGTTTTATACAGTTCCCGAAATCATGATTATGTTATGTTTTTTTCCTTCAAGGCTGCTAGAAATTGTAAGCTACAAGATCATTGGTGTGCATCAAGAGGAGGAGCTATTAGAATGTTTATCACCTGCAACAAGTCGAACATTTCGAATAGAGGCAAGTTTATGGTCCCAGCTATTCTGTAGAACTGCGTTTTGGTAAAACAAGAAATGCAGCTTGTATTTCCTCACTCTGTATGTCTTGTCTTTTAAATTGCTGTTTATTTTCTAGTACATTTTACTTGTCACTTATCTTGTACTGTTTTACAGGAGATTCCTCTGGACCAGGTAGATATAGAAAAAGAAAATGAAATGCTAATTACTGTGGCTCATTTTCATAAGGAAGTTTTTGGCACCTTTGGAATTCCATTTTTGCTAAGAATACAACAGGTATACTTCAGTGTCTCTATTAATTGCAACCTTAAACATTCTTATTTTACAAAGCTGTAAAAGAATATTTTGTGGGAAGTATATAAAAGCATACTTGTTTACATGTGAGCTTGGATCATTTTGATGTGTTTTCTAGTTCCTAGTTTTAGTGTGTGTGCTTTTCTCAGTTGTAAAAAATTGTCTATCCTAATCATATAGTAAAGGGGACACAGGCAGGGTAATTGTAGACCCTGGGTTATAGGCTCGTACCTTCAGGTAATTGGACACTGGCAAAGTTTTCAAAATAGAAGCAGTGCAACTAGATCAGCACAATCTCAGGTAAACTTCAGGCGCTGCACCCAGACTCCGTGCAGTTGGGACAAAGTTTTATGTTTTTGGCATTGGATCCTACATGGGCACTCACTTTTGGCACGTAGGGACCAGGGCTCGTTCACACATGGGTCAATACCCTGTTTTTAAGCAGCATTTATGCAGTATTTTTAAAGCCTCATAACAGCCCTTCAGTACCTGCCATTAATATTACAGTGGGCACTACACTGCAGTACACACACGTGTGGCATCAACACGTTGCATTATGAGGCATTGAATTTTATCAGCCGTTTCCCAAAATTTAAATGGTAACGAGCCATAATCGCACCTTTAGCATTTATGGTGAGCTAGTAAGGCATTTTTCTCTATCGTCCATTGACAGAAGCAGCTCTTATGCTTCTTATACCATTGGGTTATGCTGCCCCCTGCAGGAGTAGTACTAGGCAGGGGAAAAGGCAATTCACCACGCCCACAAGGGCTGTCCCTATAGACATAACTCCACACACCCTGCTCCATAAACAAGTTTGTTTCTGCCTAGTGAAGGAGTAGGACCTAGGTTCCCTACTGGGACTCTGGTCTCAGATTTTTTTATTTTAAGAATATTTTGTTTTATTTATCTTTACTCGCTAGTTAGTGTTCAGGGGGATCCTCCTGCTGATCTACAAGTTATGTCGGCTTAGGAGAAAAATGAGGGATGGCGCTCAGATGTGCATATGACTGGTAAAGAACCCCAATGCAGACTTGGATGGATAGTCTCATGAAAACATTTTCTTTCTCTTACGTCCTCCGACAGTCGCCGCCTCTTCATATTCGTCACATATGGGGTATTAGACTTTGCTCCGAAGGAGTAGCTAGGCAACAGAATATGTTAACAATAAAGCTTTTAACATATCCCACCCTCAAGGGGTGGTCCCCTCAGTCAATACCCTCCTACTTCCTGCAACCATATCTCAGTTTTAATGTCTAGCTTGTCAGGAGTGGCTGGCTTTTTCTGTGCTGGGGCTTTCTGCCCCAGACTCTTTCTTCTTTTTTAAATTTTTGTTTGAGTTTTCTCTCTACCTTTACTTAGCTGTTATTTTTGTCAGCATTAGTTAGTTCTTCGGATGAAGAGGATCATGCGGACTGGGTCTCGGGCTGATCCCCCTGATCGCAGGTCGTGGGTCAGTGGCTTCCCAGTCTGCCTTCGAGCGTTCAGCCAGGTAACGCTCCTGGCACAGTGAACGACCCATCCCTGTTCGGTGCAGGGATGATTGGTGAGGTGGCTACCTCACTGGACGCTGTGCGGTTTCTTAACCCCCATTTCTCTAGCGCTCATTGACAGACGTAGTCCTCGGTGATACACCACCTTCGGGTTATGTTGCCTCCACAGGAGCAGGACTAGACAGGAAATTAAAAAGCTCTGGCCACACCCTAGGGGCAGTCCCAGAGGGTATATCCTCTCTCTCTCTGCCTCAGCAAATCAGTTATTTTCTGTCTAGTTAGGAGTAAGGACCTAGATACCTTGCTGGGATCTTAGGTCCTGGCAAGAATTTTTTTCTTAAAGGATTTTTAGACAGCTTTTTTTCTCCAGTGTTCCTGTGAGATCTATAAGCAAGAAAGCTGAACTGGGCGACGGGCTGGATGTTGAGATCCGGTGGTCACCCCAGTTCAGCCTACGAGCGCGTGCAGGCCATAGCTCCGCGCTGGGTCGGCCGCGACAAAGTCCCATTAAAAGGACTGAACCCGCGAGTTAAACGTCTCGCTGAAACGCCAAAGACCATGAGTCACGGCGTCCGTATCGGTCGACAGCCCTCCCGCCCCGGTGGAGAGGGGTACTGTCAGGAGTTGGTGCCCGCCTGGTTCCGGTATGGTGAGTAGTATGTTCCCCCTTTTTCCCTGACGGGTTTTGTGGTGAACGCGGGCCCCTCTCTGTATGGTAAGATAGAGTCCCTCTCTATCCTATAACATGTCACAGATCCTCCTACTTTGAGTGTGATTTTATGTGTGCAAAAAGCCAGGAGGCTTGGTTTGGGAGCTAACAATCTATTGTATACATGTTTTAAAAATGTAATCTGTGGCATTCTGGGAATCTTATGGGTTAAGTATAAGCTACCTACCAGTCAGAAGCCACGGACATGTAGACTGCCTTCCAAATCAGATCTCCAGCTATTAGCAGGCCTCCCGAACGGCCAGGCGGTCCGCCAGGGCCGGTACCGCCAACCACGCCATATCCCCATGCAGAGAGAGTGTTATGTGCCCTGCAGCACACCGCTAGTCAGTACAGGCCGCCGCCATTTTTTTTGCTGGATCGCACGAGCCGCCATTTTGGCGTAGCCTCGTGTCTCCAGCATGGGGGCGGCCATGTTTGAGGTGATCCTACACCTCGTGGAGCTTGGGGGAGGCGCCGGAAGGCGTGCAGAGGGGCGGAGCCGCCTCCTTTCTTTCTGGGCAGCCAGCCAAAAGACTTCCTGTTTGTCAAGACAGCGCTGTAAGCTGTTGCAGTTTAACTCTGAGCATCAAGTGGTGAGCCTGGGGGTCTATCTCTCTCTCTCTCGATCGATAGGGATCCCTAGCAGGTAACACTAAGGGGCTTTTTGTGGCGCTGGGGGTCAGAAAAAAAAAAAAAAAAAGTTTTTTCTTTTGAATTATATTATCCAGGAAGTAACTGGAGTTATCATGGACCCTGCCACACATATTCCCCCACCTGTTTCCCTCGAGGGGGCCTCGGGACCCGCCGGTGCACAGAGTATAGAGTCATTTACAGCAATTTTGGAGTCTATGGTGGCTCGGGTGGAGGCGGCCTGTCAGGGACGGGGGTCAAGGAAGCGACCCCCGCCTACCCCTATACCATCTGACACCTCTGACTCAGATTCAGAGATGGTCACGGCAGTTGCAGGTTCCTCTGCCAGGGCTGTTATCCCAGGTAAAGCCCCCTCAGACAGTGAGGAGGACGCTTCTTCTCCTGCTATAATTCAGGAAGAAGCATTGGTGGACGCGCTAGTTGTGGCAGTGCAAGAAACCTTAAAACTTGAGGCTTTACCGGCAGAGGCAACTGAAACAGAGAGGCCTTTTGGCACTAATAAGCCCATCAAGACGGCGAAGGCTTTCCCTGTACCTAAATGTTTTGGTAATCAGATTAAAGGAGAATGGGAGCATTCTAAACGTACCTTTACTATTTCCAAGCGTATTGCTAGATGCTATCCGTTTGAGGAATCCATCATTAAGAAATGGACGGTACCACCAGTCGTGGATCCGCCTATTTCCAGGCTGAATAAAGCCACGGTTATTCCAGTGGAGGACACTTCGTCCTTTAAGGATCCGGTGGATCGAAAGATAGAAGCAGAGTCCCGCACTATCTTTTCTCTGATAGGGTCAGCATTTAGACCAGTAATTGTTATTGGTCTAGTTTCCCAGACACTTACGGAATGGGCGAAAATGGTACGCCAAGATCTTAGGGGAAAAGATATTCCCCAGGAGACATCTGATTTGATGGAACAGATCATACAAGGGCTACGGTTTATCTGTGACGCAGCCTTGGACACTACTCCCTTGTTAGGGCATGCATCTAAGTTAGCAGTGATCCTCAGACGTGTGCTGTGGTTAAAATGCTGGTCAGCTGACCTAGGTTCCAAAAAGACCTTGACCAATCTCCCTTTTCAGGGGAATCGTCTATTTGGGGCCAACCTAGATGAAATCATTAAGGATGCCACTGGGGGCAAGAGCACTTTTTTGCCACAGGCTGCAAAAGCTAAGGGACCTCGCAACAAGCGAGGACCTTTCTTTACCGCCCATAAAGGGCGCCCGGCTGGTACTAGCGGGAAAGGCAAGACTCCTCCAGGAGGGTTCAAGAAGGGCTGGTCGGACAAGCAGAGGACCAACCCAGCCAAACCCGAAGCAAAGGAGTACACAGCCTGAAGGTGCGCCCCCACCCGGTTTCAGGGTGGGGGGACGTTTTCACCGGTATTCAGGACATTAGATCGAGTATCAACCACTACTACCGGTGCGATTCTTCCCTTCCAACATTTAAGTACCACAGGAAGCGGTAGTTACCGTTCCCTGAATAGATCTTTTCCTTTACCTTTTCCTAAGATTAGTCCCGATACCTCACAGGAATCGGATCTGGTTGACCAGATAGGCCAAGTAGCCTCTAGTCGGGTGACTTCAGTCCCTGAGGTTCAACCAGAAAAGATCACCTTTCCTGATAACTATCAGGTATCTGATAAATGTGTGGAAACAGAAAACGACCAGACTTTCTCGGATGGTCGGGGCCAGATAGCTCTAGGGACGCCTGGTTCAGATCCAATCAGCGCCAGTGGTCCTAGAAATTCTAGGCTGGCCTCCTCAAGACGGCCTGGCCGACTTGGACATGCTAGTCGCAGACGTTCCGTGGGAACTTCGTCTCAGGGAGTGTCTGTGGTCTCAAGGACCAATTTACCTTCGTGCTTTACAGTCGCTGGTTTTAATGGCCTGGCCATTGAGACCCAAGTACTGAAGGACAGAGGTTTGTCTACTGCAGTCATTCCTACCCTTATTAAAGCAAGGAAAGCGACTTCCAGCAAAGTCTATTATCACACATGGAAGACTTATATTGCGTGGTGCGAATCTTTAGGATTTCCTCCACGTACCTATTCGGTGTCTCGAATATTGGCCTTTTTGCAACAAGGGGTTGAGCAGAAGCTAGCCTTGAGCACCATCAAGGGTCAAGTTTCAGCATTAGCAATCTTCTTTCAGAAGCCTTTAGCTACCAAATCCTTGGTGCGGAATTTCATCCAGGGGGTGCGGCACCTGGCTCCTCCAGTCCGCGCGCCCTTACCGCCCTGGGATCTTAATTTGGTTTTGTCGGTTCTACAGAAACCTCCCTTTGAAAACATCAGGGAGATTCCCTTGCTTACTTTATCCCAGAAGGTGGCCTTCTTGGTGGCTATTACTTCTGCTCGCAGGGTGTCAGAACTGGCTGCATTATCATGCCAGTCCCCATACCTAGTGATTCATAGGGATAAGGTAGTACTTCATCCTAAGCCATCTTTTCTTCCTAAGGTGGTTTCAGATTTTCATCTGAATGAAGATATTGTACTACCTTCCTTGTGTCCTCAGCCCAAGCATCATCGGGAACATGCGTTGCATTCCTTAGATGTGGTTCGGGCAATCAGGGTATACCTGAAAGCTACGGAATCATTCCGTAAGACGGATTCACTTTTTGTGATCACGGATGGCCCCAGAAAGGGTTTGCCTGCATCTGCCGCGACCATTGCCAAATGGATTAGACAAACGGTGGTACAGGCTTATTCTATTAAGGATCAGAGTCCTCCGTTCCCTGTTAGGGCGCACTCCACTCGAGCGCTCAGTACTTCCTGGGCCTTTCGCCATCAGGCGTCAGTGGTCCAGGTATGTAAGGCGGCCACTTGGTCGTCGGTACATACCTTTACAAAATTCTATAAAATTGATGTGACGGCATCGGCGGATGCCTCATTTGGCCGCAAGGTTTTGCAGGCCGCAATTTGAGGAGACCGGTGGTCTACCTCGAGGGTTTTTTTCTGTTTGGAAAAAAAAAAAAAGAAACATTTTTTTCTCTTTTGTTGAGTCTCATCATTAAGGATGAGCATTGTAAACTTCTAGTTGGCACCGGTTGGGCCTTCTAGACTGGGATTTGATTTCATTTTCCCACCCCTCAGTTGTGATACTGCTCTGGGACGTCCCGAAGGTGGTGTATCACCGAGGACTACGTCTGTCAATGAGCGCTAGAGAAAAATGGATTTTTGTAAAATCTTACCGTAAAATCCTTTTCTCTTAGCTCATTGACAGACGTAGTCCCCGCCCCTCTGTTTTTTTGAGTTGGGTTGGGTTAAATCTCTAAAGACTGCTTTTTCACATAACTGATTTGCTGAGGCAGAGAGAGAGAGGATATACCCTCTGGGACTGCCCCTAGGGTGTGGCCAGAGCTTTTTAATTTCCTGTCTAGTCCTGCTCCTGTGGAGGCAACATAACCCGAAGGTGGTGTATCACCGAGGACTACGTCTGTCAATGAGCTAAGAGAAAAGGATTTTACGGTAAGATTTTACAAAAATCCATTTTTTGTGCGTCTTGAATGCGACTCTCCCTGCCTCATGTGCAGTGGTTTGTTCGCCTGTGCGGGTCCCCCACGCCATGTGAGGTAAGTGTATTTATGTGGGGACCTGTCTGTCTGGGGGGGTGTCAGTCTGGGACTGTGTAACCTGCCTTTAATCACACTGCTTGTCTCCCTATCTCTCGGCTGCATGCTGTGGGCTGCAAGGGGGGGGGGGGGGGAGATGTGTGACACTGTCTGTGTCAGGCTGATCAGTGTGTGAAGCTGTGTGCTGTGGGGCATGTTTGGGCACTGTACAGCGATCGCTGCGGCGATCTGACATGTATTCTGATACTGGAATGTAATGTGTGTTTTTTACTGCACTGTGGAGCGGCGGTTTCGGCGCCAAACGGCGCCATTTTGCCTACTCCCGCTCCGGCCGCATGTTTTACATGCATGGCGGCCATTTTCTTGTAGCCTCCATAGGCTTACATAGAGCGCCCTGGCAGCATCACTTCCTCTTTCCTGGAACACCGATCGAGGCAGCAGCAGCGGCGAGGGTCTCCTCAGGTTTTACCCTTCTGTTCTTGCTATCCATTGCCTGTGTTCAGTTTGCATATTCCCTGTGGGGGTCTTATTGTGCTGAGTGTGGTGCGGTGGGCTGCGCTTGCCGCGCTTGCTTAAAAGGGGCAGTTAACCCTTTGTTGTCTGGCATTACAGGGGCAATGGATTCTCAGGAGGGAAAATTTCCTACAGCCTTGGTGGAAAGCCAGGGGACCGCTGTCTCCCCCCCAGGGGGGGATTTGGCCACTATTGTGGCTGGCCTTGCTGCTCAGGTGCAGATGCTGGTGGCTGCTCAATCTACTAAAAGGCCCAGAGTTGCTCTTTCCTCTGATTCTGAGGGTGAGGGTGATAGGGCTGTTATGGCAGGGGCCTCCTTATCGGGGTCCCGCTCCTCTCTTGATCTAATAGGGTCTGAGGTGGAGGCTGAAGTTGAGGGGGTTGATAATTCTCCCCCTGGCTCGCCTGAAGAGCTTGCAATCATGGATGAGTTGATTGCTTCCATAAAGCAAACGCTGCGTTTGCAGGATGAGGTGTGTCCCCCCGCCGCCTTGGCGGCTTATGGGACGCAGAGAAAACGCAGGACGCCGCAGGTTTTTCCCTGCAATGATGATTTTCAGCGCGCTGTTAAGGAACAATGGCGCAATCTACGCAAACCTTTTGCTGTACCAAGTAGATTCAAGCTGCGTTATCCTTTTTCACCTTCCACTGATGAAAGGTGGTGTGTGCCACCCCCAGTGGATCAAGCAATTGCGGTTTTAAACAAAGCCACTGCGATTCCTGCAGAGGATTCCCCGGTGTTCCGTGACGCCACGGATAGGAGACTGGAGTCTCTTACCCGTCATACTTATTCTGTTACGGGTTCTATGCTTAAGGCTCTGTTTGCTTCTCTCATGGCGGCCCAGGCAATCGCAAGTTGGACGCAGATGCTTAGGCGCGTCCTAGTGGCCGATTCGGCCTCGCCGGCGACCCTGGATATGGTGGATCAAATCCACCAGGGTGTCATGTATCTGTGTGATGCGGACCTGGACCTGGTTCCGTTGGCTGCACGTGTGCACAGTGTGGCGGTGTTGTCTCGCCGCCTGATTTGGTTAAAATGTTGGTCGGTGGACCAGTCTTCACGTAAGACCTTAGCCAATCTACCTTATGATGGGTCTCGCCTTTTTGGGGAGTCCCTGGATGTGTTGATTAAGGGGATCACCGGGGGTAAGAGCACTCTCTTGCCCCATTTCCCCAAAGCTAAGGGGGCTTCTGGGAAGAAGCATGCTAATTTTCGGCCCCCTCAGGGGTCCTTTCGTGCCTTTCGGCCGCACTACAAGGGCAAGCCGTTCAAAGGTCAAGGCTCTCAGAAGAAGCCCTGGTCTGGTAAACAGAAGTCCGGCCAATCCGGATCTGCAGCCCATAACAGTGCGGCCTGAAGGGGCGCCCTCACCCAGTTTTGGGGTGGGGGGACGCTTGCTCGGTTTTCTTCAGCCCTGGTTGGCCCGTGTGCGGGACAGATGGGTTCAGGAAATCGTTCGATCTGGTTACAAGATCGAGTTTCTCTCTCGGCCGGAGAGCAGATTTTTTCCCTCAAATCTTCAACTGTCTCCAGAGCGTTTGCGGGACCTGCACCTGGCGGTGCGGGACCTGAGGGCTCAGGGAGTGGTGGTTCCGGTGCCTCATCGGGACAGATTTCGGGGGTTTTATTACAATCTGTTCACCGTGCCCAGAAAGGAGGGCAAGGTTCGTCCAATTCTGGACTTGAAGGCTCTGAACCGCTCTGTGCGGGTTCGCAAGTTCCGCATGGAATCCCTGCGGTCGGTGGTGGCTGCCCTGGTTCCGGGGGAATTCATGGCCTCCATCGATTTGAAGGATGCGTACCTTCACATCCCCATTTTCAAAGGTCACCAGAGGTACCTTCGATTCGCCATTGCGGAGGATCACTACCAGTTCGTGGGGTTACCTTTTGGTCTCGCCTCAGCTCCGCGGTTCTTCACCAAGGTGCTTGCACCGGTTCTGGCATTGTTGAGGGCCCAGGGCATTTCTGTCCTGGGGTATCTAGACGACATCCTGGTTCGGTCTGCGACCAGCCAGGGTCTGAAGGAGAACCTGTCTGTCACGATGCAAACTCTACAGGAGTTTGGTTGGACGATAAATTTTCCAAAGTCGACGCTGAGTCCGTCGGTTCGTCTTCCCTACCTGGGAATGATTCTGGACTCGGCACAAGCGAAGGTCTTCCTGCCGGAAGACAAACTCAGAACTCTTCAGGTGGAAGTCAGGTCCCTCAGGGACGTTCCGCACTCGTCTTTAAGGACGTGCATGAGATGTCTGGGATTGATGGTCTCGGCCTTCGAGGCGATTCCCTTCGCCCAGTTCCACACGCGGGGTCTCCAAGCGGAGATCCTGTCCAAGTGGGATGGGCGACCTCAATCTCTGGATCTTCAGATCTCGTTGAGTCATCGCACCAGAAGAAACCTTCTGTGGTGGCTCCAGTCCTCGATGGTGTCCGGGGGCAAGTCGTTTCGTCCTATCTCGTGGACGGTGATCACCACGGATGCCAGCCTGTCGGGCTGGGGTGGTGTTCTGGGCGTTCTGTCTGCCCAGGGAACTTGGTCGGAGGGAGAGTCTTCCCTTCCGATCAACATTCTGGAATTACGTGCGATAAATCTCTGTCTTCATCGCTGGACGGACCGGCTGCAGGGCTGCCCGGTTCGGGTGCAGACGGACAATGCCACGGCGGTGGCCTGCATCAACCACCAAGGGGGCACCAGGAGTGCCCGGGCGGCTCGAGAAGTGGCCGACATTCTGTCTTGGGCCGAGACTCATGTCCCGGCGATAACGGCAGTTCACATTCCGGGGGTGGTGAACTGGCAGGCGGACTATCTGAGTCGCCAGACCCTGGATCAGGGGGAATGGTCTCTTCACCCGGCTGTCTTCCAGATGTTGTGCGCGAAGTGGGGTCTTCCAGATGTGGACCTGTTCGCGTCTCGTCTCAACAACAAGGTGAGAAGGTTCGTGGCAAGGACGTGCGACCCTCGGGCAGACGCGTCAGACGCGTTAGTGGCCCCGTGGCATCAGTACAGGCTGATGTACGCGTTCCCACCGATTCAGTTGCTGTCCAGGTTCCTTCGCAGGTTACTCTCGGAACGCAGCACGGTGATTCTTGTGGCACCGGACTGGCCTCGCCGGTCCTGGTACGCAGACCTCGTGAATCTGGCGGTCGACGCCCCTTGGCGTCTACCTTTTCGAGACGATCTACTGTCTCAGGGACCGATTTACCATCCTGCTTTACAGTCGCTGGCTTTGACGGCCTGGCTGTTGAGACAGAGGTCCTGAAGGAGAAGGGTCTCTCTCCAGAGGTCGTGCATACTTTGATCAACGCTAGGAAGTCTTCCTCGGGGAAGGTTTATTACCGTACTTGGAAGGCCTATTTTGCCTGGTGTGAGTCCAGGGGGTTTTCACCCCGCACGTACTCGGTTTCCCGTGTGCTGTCTTTTCTTCAGACGGGTGTTGATCAGCGTTTGGCGCTGGCTACGATAAAGGGTCAGGTGTCTGCGCTGGCCGTTCTGTTTCAACGTCCCGTGGCTTCCAACTCCTTGGTTGGCACTTTTATTCATGGTGTGAGGCATCTGGTTCCTCCTAGGAGGGATCCTTTGCCCCCTTGGGACTTGAATCTCGTTCTATCTGTGTTACAACGTGCTCCTTTTGAACAGATCAGGGAGATCTCGTTGTCTATGTTGTCCAAAAAGGTCGCCTTTTTGGTGGCGATCACTTCGGCTCGCAGAGTGTCGGAGCTCGCAGCTTTGTCCTGCAAGTCTCCGTACCTGGTTATTCATTTGGATAAGGTGGTCTTGCGACCTAATCCTTCTTTTCTTCCGAAACGAGTTTCGGAATTCCATCTTAATGAGGATATTGTCTTGCCTTCGCTGTGCGCGAAGCCTAAACATCCGAAGGAGGTGAGATTGCATTCTCTGGATGTTGTTCGGGCGATAAGGGTTTACCTTAAATCGACTGAGTCTTTTCGTAAGACTGACTCCTTGTTTGTTCTTCCAGAGGGTCCTCGGAAGGGCATGGCGGCTTCGGCCTCTACCATCGCCAAATGGATCAGGCAGACCATTGAACAGGCCTATGCTTTGCAGGGTAAGGCTCCTCCTGTCCCTGTGAAGGCGCACTCTACTAGATCTTTGAGTACGTCTTGGGCCTGTCGTCATGGGGCTTCTGTAGCCCAGGTGTGTAAGGCGGCGACCTGGTCGACCGTGCACACTTTCACGAAATTCTACAAAGTAGATGTTCAGGCATCGGCGGATGCTTCCTTTGGCCGCAAGGTTCTTAGTGCGGCTGTTCCATAGGGTCCCTTGTTGGGGACTCCTGGCTGTTGGGATAGTTTTTTGTATCCCCTGGTTTTTTGTCTTTTCCTGGGTTGTTGCTCCTGTTGAGCACTTGTTTTTTACTGTTGCCCAGCTGGTTTCCTTCCTTTGGTAAGGTTCCTTTCTTTGATGCGGAGACTGCGTTGCCTTTTCGGCGCGGATGCGTTTCCCACCCCTCATGTTTGCACTGCTTTGGGACGTCCCCATACGTGACGAATATGAAGAGGCGGCGACTGTCGGAGGACGTAAGAGAAAACGGAATTTTTGTAAAATCTTACCTGTAAAATTCCTTTCTCTGAGTCCTCCGACAGTCGCCGCCCCCGCCCCTCTTTTGGGGTTTGGTTGTATACTCTACTGCTATTCCACTAAAACTGAGATATGGTTGCAGGAAGTAGGAGGGTATTGACTGAGGGGACCACCCCTTGAGGGTGGGATATGTTAAAAGCTTTATTGTTAACATATTCTGTTGCCTAGCTACTCCTTCGGAGCAAAGTCTAATACCCCATATGTGACGAATATGAAGAGGCGGCGACTGTCGGAGGACTCAGAGAAAGGAATTTTACAGGTAAGATTTTACAAAAATTCAGTTTTCTTGTATTGATCCAATGGTTAAAACATGATAAGGGTTAAACAGGAACAGTCCTACCGCTCCTTGAAGCCTCTGTACCTTCTCACCAATGGTATAGGGAGATCCTTTGGGACCCGGTGACTGCTGTGGGAAACCGGCTGGCAGATGGAGAGGCAGATTCGGTCGCAGACAGGAAGGCTCAGACGGTCTGGTATGCGGCCGCTTCCTCAGACCGGAGCCTCTGTGTTAAACTCCCTCGGCGCCTACCGTGAGCATCGGGAGTCGCACATTGATGACGTCACTGCGTAGGACCGGATATGCGCTGACGGCCGTCTACGGAGTCACCCGGAGGCCGAGGAGGATGGGGGACTGACTGGATTCACTTCTGTAGAGCCTCCCGGTCGCCACAACGACATGTTTCGCTACAATCGTAGCTTTGTCAAGTTGTGGCAAGAGGCGATCGGGGGCTCTAAGAAGCCAAGCGATGGGTGGGGTTAGGCTCACTGGCCAATAGGAAGACCCCAATCAGCTGAATCAGAAAAACACTATGAAAAAATATATATATATATATGAAAATAAATAATAAAAATGAGAAATATTAGGGTTTAAAAATTAAACTGGAATTGATCACTCCAAGAAAAAATAGAAAAAAAGGAAAAAATAACAATAAAAATAACGGAGATCTCTATTGGTGGTATATTGAAGATCCAGAGTGCTCCATGAAGCACTCTGGATCTTCAATATACCACCAATAGAGATCTCCGTTATATTTATTTTTTCCTTTTTTTCTATTTTTTCTTGGAGTGATCAATTCCAGTTTAATTTTTAAACCCTTATATTTCTCATTTTTATTTTTATTATTTATTTTCTTATATATATATATATTTTTTCATAGTGTTTTTCTGATTCAGCTGATTGGGGTCTTCCTATTGGCCAGTGAGCCTAACCCCACTTTCCTGTTGCACCGACGGTTCAGGAGGTTTTTTCTGAGCGGTGGTAAAGTACTGGGGTTTCTGGGGGTATCCCTGCACACTCTGCTATCTGTATATGTTTAAGTGGGACTCCGCAGACTGTGGTGATCGGCGGTGGGGACCGCAATCAGCGCTTTTAAAGTGACAGTACTCCTGTTTTCTGTTGCATTCATTTTGCAGTCCCAGGCAGTGGTTTTACCCTCAGACCCCCTTAGTGCAACTACCGGACCTTCCGGATCGCAGTGGCTGGGTGCGATTTCAGCAGCACTGGAAAGCCTGGCGACCAAGGTCGATTTTATGATGAAAAAGGTTACTAGCCGAAAACGGCCGCTGCCTTCACCATCATTGGTGGGGTCCTCTGATTCAGAGACTGATATGGTCGCGACGGATGCCCCCCTCCTTGAGTGGTCGCTGTCCTCGCAATCGGATGGTGAAGAGGACCTGTCCTCTTCAGCTGCTGCGTGGGAACGCGCTTTGATGGAAGCCCTGATTGTTTCAGAAAGGGAAACTTTAAAAATGGCAGATGAGCCCACACCAGCAGGGACACGAATGTCTTTTGGCTCCCACAAGACCCAAAAATCGAGCAGGGTATTCCCTTGTACCAAGAATTTTTGTGATATTGTTAATGACCAATGGCGATGCATCAAGTACGTGCTAGTAGTGCCTAAGCGCTTTAAACGTTGTTATCTCTTTGCTGAGACGGTTTCAAACTGTTGGGTGGTACCGCCTAAGGTGGATCATCCTGTTTCCAGGTTAAACACATCTGCTATAGTGTCTGTGGAAGATTCCCCGGTGGACAGGCGGGTGGAATCCCTTTCCCGCCACCTTCATGTGTTGGCGGGTTCAATCCTGAAACCAGTTTTGGTATCAGATGGTTACGGAATGGGTAATCGTTCTGAAGGGGGAACTTGGATCCTGACTTAGTTCCCCGGAGCTGATGGAACTTATGGACCAGAAGGCCAAGGCCCTGGTGTTCCTGTGTGATCCCTGTGGCTCCCCTGGTGGCCAGATTGTTGGCTATGGGGATTGCCTTACCTCGCATGGTGTGGTTGAAAAGCTGGTCGGCTGACCAGGCTTCCAAGAAGGCCTTAACAGATCTTCCTTTCTTGGGAGAGCGATTGTTTGTCGACTCGCTGGATTAGTTGGTCAAGGGTCTAACTGGTTGAAAGAGTACTCTTCTTCCTCAATCCTCCAAAGGTAAAGCACCCCATAATAAGTGGGGGCCTTCACCACTCATAGATGTTTTTTTTCGTGCCTCAGGGGCGTAAGAAAAAGGTAAGCCGTTCAGAGCTTCTGGAGGGGCAAAGAAGTCCTGGTCAGCTAAGACCAGTCAGTCCGGTTCTGTGGACAAGTCCTCTTCAGCCTGAATGGCTGCCCTCACCCATTTCTGGGGTTGGGGGACGTCTGTGCTTCTTTCAGGAACTGTGGACTTACTTTATTCAAGACAAATGGATTCACAAACTGATTAGTTACAGGTACAACATCGAATTTCAGTCCTGCCGGCGGACACGTTTTTTCAGTCAAATCTTCGCCTGTCTCCGGATCATTTGAAGGATCCTCTTGCTCAAGGAGTGATTGTGCCAGTTCCTCCGCCAGCCCCCTTTCAAGGTTTCTATTCAAACCTGTTCACGGTGCCCAGAGGGAAATATGCGTCTAATCCTGGATCTCAAGGCTCAGAACAGTTTTGTACGGGTTCAGAAGTTTCAAATGGAGTCCATTCGGTCGGTGGTAGCATCTTTGAATCAGGGATTTTCTGGCATCCATCGATATCAGACACGTATTTGCACATCCCCATCTACGGGGGACACCATCTACGGGGTGGCAGAGGAGCATTTTCAATTTGTGGCGTTACCCTTTGGTCTCGCCTCTGCTCCGAGAATCTTTACCAAGGTTCTAGCCCCAGTGTTGGCCTTGTTACGTCAAAGTTTGCTATCCTGGGATATCTGGACAATCTTTTAAGAGCAGACTCTCACTCTGCTCTGTTGGGCGACCTGTTAATTACATTTCCGACCCTTCAGGAATTCGGGTAGACGATCAATTTTTAAAAAAATCCCCCCTGACGCCCTCAGTACAGTTGACTTATCTGGGGCTGACTCTAGATTCTGCCTTGGCAAAGGGTCTTTCTTCCCTTCAGAAGTAGCAGGGGGCGATCAGGTTGCTGTTGGAAACCGATCGGTCCTCCCTACAGACTTGCATGAGACCCCTGGGTCTGATGGTATCAACCTTCGAGGCGGTCCCGTTTGCTCAGTCTCACTCGAGACCTCTGCAAAAAGATTCTTGAGAAATGGAACCGAGATCCACTGTCTTTAGACAAGATACGTTTGAGCCACCTCACAAGCTCTGCTTTATCCTGGTGGATCCAGTCGCCAGCTTTGTGTCAGGGCAAGTCCTTCCTGCCGCTATTTTGGACAGTGGTCTCCATTGATGCCAGCCTGTTGGGCTGGGGTGGAGTGCTGGGGAAGCTCTGTGCCCAGGGGACTTGGTCGACAGAGGAGTCTTCCTTATAGATCAATATTTTAGATCTCAGAGCAATCAAACTTTGCCTGTTCCACTGGACGAATCGGCCACGTGGATTTCTGGTTCGGATCCAATCGGACAATGTGACTTACATCAATCATCAAGGTGGCACCAAGAGTGTCCTGGCGGCCACGGAGGTGGCCAAGATTCTGATATGGGCAGAAGACAATGTTGTGGTGCTCTCCGCAGTCCACGTTCCGTCAGTTGCTGGATCACGGGGAATGGTCCCTTCAACCGGAGGTGTTTCATCTCCTGTGTGTCCGGTGGGAACTCCGCAGGTAGATCTGTTTGTGTCTCGTTTCAACAAAAAGGTCCAAAGGTTTGTGGCCAGGTCTTGGGACCCTCTGGCCCATGCCACAGATGCTTTGGTGGCTCCTCTGAGCCAGTATCAGCTAATTTATGCCTTCCCTCCGATCAAACTCCTGCTGAGGTTTCTCCGCAGAGTGGCGGTGGAAGGAATACCGGTCATTCTGGTGGCCCCAGTCTCGTCAATCTTGGTACACAGACCTAGTAAAATTGGTCGTCGATCCTCCGTGGAGATTTCCTCTGCGGGAGGATCTGCTGTCCCAGGGACCGATCTTCCATCCTGCTTTACGGTCGCTTACTTTATCAGCATGGCTGTAGAAAGCAAGGTGTTAAGAGAGAGGTTGTGACGGTACTAACCGTCACTGAGTGAAAGACATAATGGTTTGGATTGCTTCAATATTTTTTAGCAATATCTTTATATAGAAATATGAAGATTTAATACCACATTACACAGTGTATTATACCATGCTTGTCTGTGAGAGAGAGAGACACAGACTGTCGTTCGCAGACTTGTGTATTGGGAGGGAATGTGGATTGCCATACATGATTCATGAGACGCTCTGGCCCCCTCTTCTTAACATCGAGGGTTCCAGCCACCGCTTGGGAATTATACCATCTACCAGTATTGTAAGGTATCCTGGGTCCATACCCTCCGGTGAGCGCATCCACTTTCTACTCTTGGTGTTTGGGATTTTACACAATTTTTCTTCACTTATGAATTTAAAGCACCACTTCATTTCTGCATACCCTTTGGACTCACTTATGAACTTTTTAACATTGGTTATATGAATTTACATTTATATATGTACATACATTGGTTCACTGATTTAGCGCTGCACTTTTACGTTTTAGTTCTGAATCGAGGAGGTCCACGGTTCCAGAAGGAAGCAAAGACATCCCCCACCCCAGTTACGGGTAAGGGCGTCCCTTCATGCAGACTGATATTTGTCTGTAGATCTGGATTGGCCTGCTCTCAGCTTACCCAACCATGTCTTCTTGAAAACCCCAGAAGAACTTAATGGCTTAGATCCTTTCTCCTGCTTGCCGGAGGCACGAAAGGGCTGCCTGTGGGCTGTAAAATAAGGCCCCCGTCTATTACATGGTGATTTGCCCTTGGAGGATTGAGGAAGAGGAGTACTCTTCCCACCTGGATGACCCTTGATCAGTTCATCCAATGAGGATCCAAACAAACGGTCCCCCGTAAAGGGGAGCTCTGATAGAGCCTTTTTTGAAGCCTGATCCGCAGACCAGCTTTTCAGACACACTAGGCGTCTAATAACTACCTCCACCGCAGATACTCTGGCTACAAGAGGGGCTGCATCTAGTGACGCAGCACATAAAAATAAATAGATAGGGCTTGGACCATTTGGTCTGTTAGCTCTGCCAGGCCCGGAGGTAGCTGTTCGGTTTCTAGATCACTTTTTAGTAACTTTGCCCATTCCGTTATGGTCTGGGACACCAGAGTGATCACGAAGATAGGTTTAAGTATTGAGCCTGCTATCACATGTAAGTGGTGGGACAGAGACTCAGTCCTTCTAGCCACAGTGTCTGTAAAGACCAGGGACTCTTCCGCCGGGACCACAGTAGATTTATTTAGTCTGGAGACCGGATGGCCCACCTTCGATGGAACGGTCCATTTTGCAGATATTGCGTCCGCGAATGGGATAGCGCCTCTTAAAACACTTCGGCCTGTCAAGGTGCACTCTACCAGAGCGGTGAGTGGGTCATGGGCCTTCCGACATCAAGCATCGGTGGCCCAGGTGTGCAAGGCAGCGACTCGGTCGTCCGTGCACATCTTTTCAAAATTTTACAAACTTGATGTTTTGGCGTCGGCAGATGCCTCCTTTGGCCGCAAAGTTCTGTGTGCGGCAGTACCTTGAAGGGGACATGGTTCATGTCTACACTGCTTCGGGACATCCCATAAGTGAAGACTGTATGAGTGGGCGGCGACTGTCAGAGGACGTAAGAGAAAACGAAATTTTTGTAAGAACTTACCGTAAAATTCCTTTCTCTGAGTCCTCTGACAGTCGCCGCCCCCACCACTCTTGTGGGGTTCTTGGGACTATTTACTGCTTGCTACCAAACTGAGTTGGGAATGCTGATAGGGGGGTATTGGACCAGAGGGACAGCCCCCTACAGGTGTGTCTTTGCAAATTGTTTTGTGTTTTAACAAGTCTTATGCCTAGCTTGCTCCTGTGGATAAGAGTTCAATACCCCATAAGTGAAGACTGTATGAGTGGGCGGCGACTGTCAGAGGACTCAGAGAGAGGAATTTTACGGTAAGTTCTTAGAAAAATTCAGTTTTTCTGAATTTGTCAATTCTTCAGATATATGGATGGACTTACTACAAACATCTTTGTCCAGGACTCCAAAACACCATGTCCCGCCTCCATCTCTACCTGAGTTGGATCCCCAATCTTACAAACTCTATCCAGTGGAAAGAGTTCACAAATGGTGGTCTGTTCCTGTAGTTGATCCTGCATTCTTTAAACTTCTCTTTATAACAATTGAAAATGCTCCTTTATTCAAGGATTCTGCATATGGAAAGTTTAAAATGCTACTGAATGTTTTTTAATCCTGCCAGGCCTAGCCCTGCAACCAGCTCTTGCTGAAACTTCAGTGTGTCAAACTGCAGCTAACTTGACTATGACAATGAGCAACCCTATGTTCAAGGACTGTGCTTTAATGGAACATTAACATTTTACTCTGCTCTTTTGACTGAATGCCCTAGAACGCCATAAGACAAATTTCCAGAATGGACCTAATCTATTTACATGTATGGAATATTGTGGCTCAAAGCCTGAACTGAAGCTGCTGACAAAAGGAGCCTCATGAACCATATTTTCTACTCTCTTTTATAAAACAAAATGTCTTCATATATTTGGGGAAAAATCTATTCTGCTGTCTGGTTAAAAAAAAAAAAAATCCAATAAGTGTATATTGGTTTGCTTGAAAGTTGTAGCATCTACAAACGATGATATACTGGCATTTATGCAGCTATAAGACGCTATTCTGTAATGGTGATCAGCGACTTGTAGTGTGACTGTGATAGGGTGGCGGGTATTCTGGCGCTAACAGACCCTCGCTGGGAGGTACATTTACATCAGTAGTGACACTAATACAGTGATAATACTGTACACTGATAATGTAGTAATTACACTGGCTGGGAAGGGGTTGACATCTTGATTACTCCTAGGTTGACAACTAGGGGTAATCAAGGGGGGTTAACTGTGTGCCTAACAATGTGTGCTGCTTTTACTTTACTATATGGCTGTTTTTAACCAGCCGGGTCACGCCCCAAACCTGGAAGAAAGGCCACGACGTACAGGTACTTTGCCCGCCCCCAGTGTGACGACTAAAACAAAACAAAAAAATATATCCTTCCTACCAATAAGAGGAGGTTGGGAGATGGAATTTTTGTACAGCATTAGGGAGGTACCTCACATACCCTGAAATTGCCCATGGGACTTTTGCAAGAGTAGCACCCAATAAAAACAGGTTAACACATTATAAAAATAGAAACCTTTATTCAAATACATGAATTAAATTGGATAGAATACATTAAAAAAATAGCATTCGCAATGTGTATGCATTAGGAAGCCATCAAAAGGAATCCTAACCCTCAACACGTTTCGTGAAGCAAGGTTCACTTCTAAAGGAGGCAAACCTATTTTATAGGATGTCCACCAGATAAACAATGTAAAGGCATATAATATACTTGTCTGTCAATGATAATGGCGTGTAGTAAAGAAGCACCAAAGTAGGCGCCTTATCCAGGAGCTGTGAATAAGGCAGGGCACCTATCGACAGGAACCCAACCAAGGCATCAAACCTTTTAGAGATGTTTATTTGCTGCCATAGCATACTCAAACAAGTCGCAGGTATCCACCGTGCTACTGGCCATGGTCAAGATCCGATCCTAAACTCAGAACAGACACCTGAAGTACATGTACATTACAGTGCCTGCATGTGCCGCCCCACCACAGAAAAAAAACTGTGTGGATCAGCAAGTGGTTAAATGAAATTTATGAGAGAAATATTGAGGCTGTCATGCTGACCTTGTTTAACCACTTCCTGACCACGTGCTGTACAATTACTACTACAGGTAGGCTCTATTGCACAAAGTCCTGTACATGTATGTCATTTCATGCAATAGCCTCTTGGTGGTGCCCTGCCTGACCGCGTGTAGATTGGAGAGGGGGGGAGCCAATCAGTGGGTCCAGGGGACCCGATGTCCACCGGCCACCCACAATCATTCCCAAGAGAGGCAGAACGGCGATCTGCCTATGTAATCAAGGCAGATTGTCATTCTGACAAGGATGGAGATCTTGTGTTTCTGCTAAGCAGGAACAAGAATCTTTCTCCCCCCCCCCAGTCAGAGCAATCCACCCACAGTTAGCAAGTACCCCTAGGGACACATTTAACCCTTTGATCGCCCCTTGATAACCCCTTCCAGTGTCATTAGTACAGTAACAGTGCATGTTTTTTTTTAGCACTGATCACTGTATTGATGTCACTGGTCCCCAAAAAGTGTTGTGTCCGATTTGTCCACCGCAATGCTGCAGTCCTGCTATAAGCCACTGATCGCTGCCATTACTAGTAAAAAAAATTAAAGTTTCTCTTTCGTTCACTGACACACAGCTTCAAGTCTTCAGACCATTGGTCTTATGCTCTTGCTCTCTAGGAGTAGGACTAGGCGGAAACCTTTTTGGTTACGCCCCTGGGGCAGTCCCAGAGGGTATACCATCACTTCCAGCTGTAGGACCCCAGTTTTTTCTGCCTAGTCAGGAGTAAGGACCTGGCTCTCTGCTGGGATCTGCGGCCCTGGCGTTTTTTCCTATTTATCCACTTAAGCCCCGGAAGATTTTACCCCCTTCCTGACCAGGCCCTATTTTGCGATTCGGCACTGCGGTCAGTCGTGTGACGCTGTACCCAAATGAAAGTGACATCCTTTTTTTTCCCACAAACAGAGCTTTCTTTTGGTGGTATTTGATCACCTGTGCGATTTTTACTTTTTGCGCTATACACAAAAAAAGAGCGACAATTTTGAAAAAATAGTTTTTTATCAAATTCCCCAAAAAAAAAATATAAAAATCTAAATTTTTTAACATTTTCGGCCAATTGGTTTTCTGCTACATATGTTTGGTAAAAAAAATCACAATAAGCATATTTTGATTGGTTTGCGCAAAAGTTATTGCGTTTACTAAGGGAAACATTTCTGTCATTTTTGGTGTGTTTTTTTTTTTTTTTTTTTTTTTAACGAATAATGGCGGCGATCTGCGATTTTTTTTTTTTTTTTTTTTTTCTTTTTTTGCGGGACTGCGACATTGCGGCAGACAGATCGGACCCTTGACTGACATTTTTTACACTTTTGGGGGTACCAGTGACATTACTACAGTAATCAGTGCTATACATATGCACTGTTACTGTAAAAATGACACTGGCAGGGAAGGGGTTAACTTTATTGGAGATGCAGGGGTTAAATGTGTCCCTAGGGGCGTGTTTCTAACTGTAAAGGGGCGTGGCTTTTCGTGTAACCACAGAGATATACGATCCTACATAGCAGGATCGTATGATCTCTGCAGTTACACAAGGGAGAATGACAGGCGGCTTTGTTTACATCAGCTGCCTGCCTTTCTCCCTCTACATCGGGTCCACCAGTCACACGCGCAGACTTGTTAGGGAACGAGCGGGAGCGCACCTCTGGCGGGGCGCGCTCGCCCCCTGGAGGCTCACAGGCTAGCGAAGTAGTCCTACGTCACTTTGCCTGTATGGGGCTGACCGCCGCAGTAAATAGTCGTGCGGAGATCGGCAAGCGGTTAAATGAAATTTTTTACTTTTTCTTTATTTTATTCCTGTGTGAACTACAATCAGCTGTTCCTGTGAGAACTGCAATCAACAGTCGGAGGGGTGGCACACTGGATATTCTAGATTCTTGTGGTCTTTCCAGTTTGGCCTGCGACCGCGACTAAAAGCGGAGTTCCGGCCACAAAATCGACATAATTGATTTTGTGGCCATCCGCTTGCTTTTGGTCACCTGAAAAGGTGACTTTCTAGCTCGAGTGGTGAGTCTCTGGGCGTACACTATCCTTCCTTGCTGTATACAGCGCCATAGGCACGCTTCCAAAAAAAAAATCTTTCCGGACCAGCGTGGTTCTGATTAAATCCTTTATGGTCATGGAGCCTGGGAAGCTTGTTTCACCACCTGATTTACTCCTGGAAGCTGCTGGACCCTCTGGGTCTCAGTCTTCTCTGGCAGCCATGATGGGAGCCCTGCAGTCACTAGTCGACAAAGTAGATGTGGCCCTGCAATGGAGACCTGGCAGGAAGCATCCCCCACCTTCACCTGTATCCTCTGCCTATACTCAGATTCTAAGGTGGATTTGGCCGCCGCCAGCGAGAGTCAGCCCCTGGGTCTGCGTCCACACACACTGAGTGCTCTTATAGTGAGGATGAGTCACCGTCCTCTGCAGCACGCGCATGAAAAAGCACTGGTGGAGGCCCTGATTGTATCAGTGCAGGAAATGTTAAAGTTGGAGCACTCAGCTGCTGCGGTGTCGGCGACGCTGCTGGTGCAGTTTGGCACACGCAAATTTTCCAAAGTGAATAAGGTTTTTCCCTTTCCTGCCCATTTTGAAGAGATTGTCACTAGTCAGTGGGGTTCCCCGAAACACATGTTTGGAATACGGAAGCGTTTTGCTAGAAGGAATACGGAAGCGTTTTGCTAGAAGACATCCCTTTGAGGAGTCTCTTCTAAAGAAAGGACGGTTCCACAGTCGGTGGACTCTCATGTTTTCAGGCTGAATAAGACCACACTTTTGCCGGTGGAAGATTTCCTGTTTTTTAAGGACTCAGTGGACAAAAGAGCTAAGGGTCTGGTACCTTTTTACTGTGGCTGGTTCAATTTTAGGGCCTGTGCTTGCTATCACCTTGGTATCACAGGCCTTAACGGAATGGGCTAAGGTTTTGCGCCAGGATCAGGAGGGGAGTCAACATCCTTCTGAGCCGGCGGACCTTGGCGGATCAGTTGATCCAAGGGTGACAGTATATTTGTAGTATATAATGCATCCCTGGATGTGGCCCACCTGGCCGGCAGGGTTTCTGTGATGGCGGTGATCCTTCGCCGCTCGATCTGGTTGAAGTACTGGTCAGCTGACCAAGCTTCTAAAAAGGTATGGACTGATCTTCCCTTTGTAGGTGACAGTTTGTTTGGTGCCTCTATGGAAGAGATCATTAAGGGCCTTACGGGAGGCAAGAGTACTTTGCTTCCACAGGCTGCTAAGTACAAGGAACCTAAGAAAAAAGGATAAAAATGTATGTCTTTGAAAATGTCCCCATTGAAAATGGAACAGATGGGGCCAAAAACATCTAGGCCGTCAAGATGAGTACAAGACGGCCCTTTTATGTCAGGGAGCCACCGCAACCGTATCAACTGTCACTGAAAAAAGAAAGGGATGAGGGAATAATGGGATAAAACCTCAAAGGTTGCATAAAGGGAGGCTCAACTCTGGTATTCATTTGAAAGTTAGAAAAAATCTTTATTGGTAGAAAAAAAGTCACAAAAAATAAGAACCATAGACCACCAGTGTGGTAAATGATTCAGACCAATGAGCACCCGGACAAACAAATGACACAGACCACATTAAAACACAGACACACACGCCACAAGCCCCACCCAGACCCATGAACCAAATGAGCATATCATCCAATGATCGAGAGTGATTAGTCAAAAACTAACTTAAGTCACTACTGGCTAAACATTGGACAGATGCTGGCATGCCAATTTGCTGAAGGAATATCCAGTGACACCTGTGAGGTGTACCAACAAAAATGCAAAGGGGTGTGCACCATAAACATAGAACATACACTGCAAAAGTCCTCATATATAGTGGAACAAGACCATGTTCTGCTCAAAAATACTGGGAACTGATCCATGGACAGTAAATATTGTGGATGGTCCTTTTGAATCACCATTGCAGGGGCTGTGATGCAGTGATGAAAGAAATGGGTCAAAGCTGTATAGTACTGGATACAGAACTGATGGCGGAGCCCTAATTAAAGTCAAAAGACTTCCTGCAGATCAGAAGGCCAAATTTGAAACATCGAAATTGCAGGGGGTTATTTTCAGAGGCAGTGGTTAGACATTGATAGTCCCTCGGGAACGCGGGGGGAGGGGGACCAACTGAGGAGATGATGGATGTAAGCGGTATATGCGTCACCCAGGGTCATGTATCAGGAGAGAGGTGTAGGTTTGGCTGGGCCCCAATAAATATATGCAGGCTTGAAAGATATCTTTATACCAAATTCCAAGCAGTCATGGCATAAACATCCCCCTATGCAAAGAAGAGAACAATCTTACTGAACTTCTCCAGACGCTAGGGGCGGTCCGCGAATACTTGCTGCTGAACCTCCTGTGAATCTCCTGTGTTGACACTTGTGGATATGACAGTCCCACAACGTGACCCGGTGCTGCTGCTACTGAGGATCAGGTGCAGACCGCGCCATCATTTTGAAACTTCCTCCCATGGTACCACCGCACCTCCCCTTCAGGCCGGAAATGTTCTCCCAACAGCCGCAATGGTGCTCCGCCGTAGTAAAGCAGACATATAATAGGTTCGCTGTCTGCGTGGCGCATGACGTCAACGCGTTTCGCATGCTTGACTCACGCTTCTTCAGGACCATTATTCCCTCATCCCTTTCTTTTTGCAGTGCTAAGGACAAGGAACCTCGCCGTAAGTGCGGTCTCTTCTTTTCGGCTCACAAGCGGCTCTTTCGTCCGTCTGGATCGCAGGAAAAGGGCTCGAGATCCACCTGTAACTTTGCTGAAGGCTCCAAGAGACTCTGGAATGGTAAGTCCAAAGCGGGCGCATCTTGTTCCTTAGACAAGCCTTTCCCAGCCTGAAGGGCCCTCACCAGCATCTGGGGTGGGGGGACATCGTCGCTTGTTTCCGAGTCTGTGGACCTTGCTTATTCAGGACAAATGGGTCCACGAACTGATTCAGTTTGGTTACAAGATCGAGTTTCGGTACTTGCCTCCAGCAAGGTTATTTCCTTCCAACTTACGCCTGTCTCCAGAGCAGCTGCAGGGCCTCTACGGAGCAGTGCAGGATCTGTTAGCACAAGGAGTTATTGTGCCGGTTCCAGAGTCGTAGCGTTTCCAAGGTTTTTATTAAAATCTGTTTGCACTTCCCAGGAAGGTAAGATTCATCTGAACTTGGATCTCAAGGCTCTGAACAACTGTGCAGGTTCATAAATTTTGGATGGAGTCCATCCACACAGTAGTAGCTTTTCTTCATCAAGGAGATCGGATGGCTTCGATCGATCTCAAGGATGCTTACCTTCATATTCCAATATATGTCGGGTATAGCATTTTCTTCATTTTGTCGTGGGCAAGGAGAAATTTAATTTGTGGCGTTACCCTTTGGTCTCGCGTAAGCTCCTTGTGTACACAAAGGTTTTGGCCCCAGTGTTGGCCTTGTTACTGCAGAAGGGGATCACAGTACTGGGTTACCTGGATGATCTGCTTCTGCGTGCAGTCTTCCTCGGCTCTAGAAGCTGACTTGGACATTACTGTGCAAACTCTGCAGGAGTTCAGGTGGACACTGAATTTTAAGAAAGCGTCACTGTCTCCGTCCACAAAGCTGGACTATTTGGGTCTGACGCTGGACTCAGTGTCAGCCCGGGTTTTTCTTCCTCAGACAAAACTACTGAAGCTACAGGAGGCTGTTCGACTCCTGTTGTCCAACCATCGATTTTTAATCAGGACTTGCATGCAAGCGCTGGGTCTGATGGTCTCCACCTTCGAGGCATTTCTGTTCCACACCAGACCTTTGCAAAGGCAGATTCTGATCAAATGGAACAAGGATCCGCTGTCATTGGACAATCTAATTCTGCTGAGTCAGGGTTCGAGGGAGTCTCATCTATGGTGGCTCTGCTTCCCCGGCCCTACGTCTGGGAAAATCTTTTCTTCCCCTGTATTGGACTGTTTTTACCACGGATGCCAGTCTCTCCGGATGGGGAGGTAACTTGGGAGTGTGTTCGGCCCAAGGTGTCTGGACTCGGGAGCAGTCCAGGTTGCCGATCAACATCCTGGAAATTCGGGCGAACAGACTTTCTCAATGGACGGATCGTCTGCAGGGACACCCTGTGCGGATACAATTGGACAATGCTACTGCTGTGGCGTATGTCAATCATCAAGGGGGCCCAAAGAGTGCCCTGGTGGCCCGGGAAGTGGCTGGCATCTTTAGGTGGGCAGAACGATATGTTCTGGCCCCCTCTGCTGTGCACATTCCGGGGGTAGAGAATTGGCAAGCGGACACGAGGTCATACAATGCGTTTAGCGGAAAGAGATTTAACCTCATGCTATGCAGGGTTCTTTACTGTAAGGGCTACAAGACTGTGTAATTCCCTGCCACAAATGGTAGTAACTGCGGGGAGTATGCCTACTTTTAAAAGACTCTTTGATGTCCATCTCAAGGTTCGAACCATTCAGGGGTATGAGAAATGAATACATCCACACACACCTACACAGGTTGAACTGGATGGACTATTGTCTTTATTCAACCTCACCTACTATGTATATGTAACTATGTGACTATCTCAGTCGGCAGACGTTCGATACTGGAGAATGGTCTCTTCACCCAGAGGTTTTCCATCAACTGTGTCTTTGGTGACGGACCTGCTGGCTTCCTGTCACAACAGGAAGATGCAGAGGTTCGTGTCAAGGTCTCAAGATCCTCTGGCAGACCCTCTGGTGGCCACTTGGGGTCAGTATCGTCTGATTTACGCTTTCCCTCCAATACAACTTCTGTTTTCAGAATAGAGGTAGAAGCAATTCAATTCTTTCTGGTGGCAACAGATTGGCCTCGCCTGGTAAAGCTGATAGCAGACGTCCCTAGGAAACTAGGAAACTTCCTCTTCTTTTGTCTCAGGGACCAATCTTTCATCCTTCTTTACAGTCACTGGCTTTAACGGCATGGCTATTGAAAGACAGTGGGCTGTCGGAATCAGTGATTCCTACACTGTTGAAGGAAATTTACTTCCAGGAAGGTTTATCATCGAGTTTAGAAGGCGTATATTACTTAGTGTAAGTCGCGGGGGGTTTCTCCTCGCGGCTTTTCTGTGTCTCTCCTGTCTTTTTACAAATTTCTACTTTTGTGCAGAGTTCGCCATCTGGCTCCTCCGGCGTGATCCCTGGTACCTCCGTGGGATCCCAATTTGGTTCTGTCTGGGCTTCAAAGGCCTCCCTTTGAAAATATTCGAGAAATTCCTCTGCTCTCTCTTGCATAAAGTGGCTTTCTTAGTAGTGATTACTTCCGCACGTCTCGTGTCGGAGTTGGCTGCGTTGTCTTGTCGGTCACCTTGGTGATTCATAGGGACAAAGTGGTGTTACGAACTGGTCAGGCGTTCCTTCCTAAGGTTGTCTTGGGGTTTCATTTGAATGAAGACATTGTGCTACCGTCCCTATTTCTTAAGCCTAAACATCCTAAGGAAATTGCATTACATTCCCTAGATGTGGAAAAGGGGATTCGGGTTTCCCTAGCGGGGACTGAATCGATTAGGAAATCCAATTTTTTTTGTTCTTACGGATGGACCTCCTAAGGGGCAGGCCGCATCTGCTGCGACCATTTCCTAGTGGATCAAGTGGACAGTGGTGCAGGCCTACTCCATTAAGGTTCAGGTTCCTCCTTTCCCTGTTAAAGCGCATTGTACGAGGGCGCTTAGTTCCTCCTGGGCCTTCCGTCATCAGGTGTCAGTGGTTCAGGTGTGCAAGGCAGCTACGTGGTCATCTGTACACACATTCACAAAGTTTTATAAGGTGGATGAATCGTTTGGCTGCAAAGTTTTGCAGGCTTCAGTTGCAGAGGCTTCCGCTTCTTGAGGGTGTAATTTTTTCCTGGTGGGGAGCTCCTGTTTTTTCCTGGTTGGCTATGTTGAGCCCTGTCGGGAATTTCGCGTTTTGCGTTTTTTTCCCACCCCTCATATTGACACTGCTTTGGGGCATCCCAATGGTCTGAAGACTTGAAGCTGTGTCTGTCAGTGAACGAAAGGGAAAACTGCATTTGTCTTACCGTACCACCCTTTTCTCTGAGGTTCACTGACGGACACAGCAACCGCCCCTCTTGGTTTGTGTTATAAGTTCTTCTGACACAACTTGTTACAAACTGGAGTCCCATAGCAGGAACTGATGGTATACCCCTGGGACTGGCCCAGGGGCATAACCAAAAAGGTTTTTACCTAGTCCTACTCCTGAAGAGAGAGTAGCATAAAGCCTAATGGTCTGAAGACATGAAACTGTGTCCGTCAGTGAACCTTAGAGAAAAGGATTTTACGGTAAGACAAAAATCCAGTTTCTCATTCAAGTCTATTCGTAACTGGAAAAAGTACCTTCTATGGTCTGAATGTATGTAGGAACACAACCATTCTTTGGCTTTTTCACAAGAGGGACTATGGGATTTGTATCATCGTATAGGACTTAAGGAGGCAGAAAACAATTAAACAAAAAAAAAAAATTACATGTTCATTAAGTAGTGTGTGTGTGTATGTGTATGTATTTCTCTAGCGCTCATCGACAGACGTAGTCCTCGGTGATACACCACCTTCGGGTTATGTTACCTCCGCAGGAGCAGGACTAGACAGGAAATTAAAAAGCTCTGGCCACACCCTAGGGGCAGTCCCAGAGGGTATATCCTCTCTCTCTCTGCCTCAGCAAATCAGTTATTTTCTGTCTAGTTAGGAGTAAGGACCTAGATACCTTGCTGGGATCTTAGGTCCTGGCAAGAAATTTTTTTCTAAAAGGATTTTTGGACAGCTTTTTTTCTCCAGTGTTCCTGTGAGATCTTCAAGCAAGAAAGCTGAACTGGGCGACGGGCTGGATGTTGAGATCCGGTGGTCACCCCAGTTCAGCCTACGAGCGCGTGCAGGCCATAGCTCCGCGCTGAGTCGGCCGCGACAAAGTCCCATTAAAGGACTGAACCCGCGAGTTAAACGTCTCGCTGAAACGCCAAAGACCATGAGTCACGGCGTCTGTATCGGTCGACAGCCCTCCCGCCCCGGTGGAGAGGGGTACTGTCAGGAGTTGGTGCCCACCTGGTTCCGGTATGGTGAGTAGTATGTTCCCCCTGTTTTCCCTGACGGGTTTTTGTGGTGAACGCGGGCCCCTCTCTGTATGGTAAGAAAGAGTTTCTTTCTATCCTATAACAGGTCACAAATCCTCCTACTTTGAGTGTGATTTTATGTGTGCAAAAGCCAGGAGGCTTGGTTTGGGAGCTAACAATCTATTGTATACATGTTTTAAAGATGTAATCTGTGGCATTCTGGGAATCTTATGGGTTAAGTATAAGCTACCTACCAGTCAGAAGCCATGGACATGTAGACTGCCTTCCAAGTCAGATCTCCAGCTAATAGCAGGCCTCCCGAACGGCCATGCGGTCCGCCAGGGCCGGTACCGCCAAACACGCCATATCCCCATGCAGAGAGAGTGTTGTGTGCCTGCAGCACACCGCTAGTCAGCACAGGCCGCCGCCATTTTTTTTGCTGGATCGCACGAGCCGCCATTTTGGCGTAGCCTCGTGTCTCCAGCATGGGGGCGGCCATGTTTTAGGTGATTCTACACCTCGTGGAGCTTGGGGGAGGCGCCGGAAGGCGTACAGAGGGGCGGAGCCGCCTCCTTTCTTCCTGGGCAGCCAGCCAAAAGACTTCCTGTTTGTCTAAGACAGCGCTGTAAGCTGTTGCAGTTCAACTCTGAACATCAAGTGGTGAGCCTGGGGGTCTATCTCTCTCTCTCTCGATCGATAGGGATCCCTAGCAGGTAACACTAAGGGGTTTTTTGTGGCGCTGAGGGTCAAAAAAAAAAAAAAAAAAAAAGTTTTTTCTTTACTTTGAATTATATCATCCAGAAAGTAACTGGAGTTATTATGGACCCTGCCACACAGATTCCCCCACCTGTTTCCCTCGAGGGGGCCTCGGGACCCGCCGGTGTACAGAGTATAGAGTCATTTACAGCAATTTTGGAGTCTATGGTGGCTTGGGTGGAGGCGGCCTGTCAGGGACGGGGGTCAAGGAAGCGACCCCCGCCTACCCCTATACTATCTGACACCTCTGACTCTGATTCAGAGATGGTCACTGCAGTTGCAGGTTCCTCTGCAAGGGTTGCTATCCCAGGTAAAGCCCCCTCAGACAGTGAGGAGGACGCTTCTTCTCCTGCTATAATTCAGGAAGAAGCATTGGTGGACGCACTAGTTGTGGCAGTGCAAGAAACCTTAAAACTTGAGGCTTTACCGGCAGAGGCAACTGAAACAGAGAGGCCTTTTGGGACTAATAAGCCCATCAAGACGGCGAAGGCTTTTCCTGTACCTAAATGTTTTGGAAATCAGATTAAAGGAGAATGGGAACATTCTAAACGTACCTTTTACTATTTCCAAGCGTATTGCTAGACGCTATCCGTTTGAGGAATCCATCATTAAGAAATGGACGGTACCACCAGTCGTGGATCCGCCTATTTCCAGGCTGAATAAAGCCACGGTTATTCCAGTGGAGGACACTTCGTCCTTTAAGGATCCGGTGGATCGAAAGATAGAAGCGGAGTCCCGCACTATCTTTTCTCTGATAGGGTCAGCATTTAGACCAGTAATTGTTATTGGTCTAGTTTCCCAGACACTTACGGAATGGGCGAAAATGGTACGCCAAGATCTTAGGGGAAAAGATATTCCCCAGGAGACATCTGATTTGATAGAACAGATCATACAAGGGCTACGGTTTATCTGTGACGCAGCCTTGGACACTACTCCCTTGTTAGGGCATGCATCTAAGTTAGCAGTGATCCTCAGACGTGTGCTGTGGTTAAAATGCTGGTCAGCTGACCTAGGTTCCAAAAAGACTTTGACCAATCTCCCTTTCCAGGGGAATCGTCTATTTGGAGCCAACCTAGATGAAATCATTAAGGATGCCACCGGGGGCAAGAGTACTTTTTTGCCACAGGCTGCAAAAGCTAAGGAACCTCGCAATAAGCGAGGACCTTTCTTTACCGCCCATAAAGGACGCCCGGCTGGTACTTCCGGGAAAGGCAAGACTCCTCCAGGCCCCCACCCAATTTCAGGGTGGGGGGACGTTTTCACCGGTATTCAGGACATTAGATCGAGCATCAACCACTACTACCGGTGCGATTCTTCCCTTCCAACATTTAAGTACAGGAAGCGGTAGTTACCGTTCCCTGTATAGATTTTTTCCTTTACCTTTTCCTAAGATTAGTCCCGATACCTCACAGGAATCGGATCTGATTGACCAGATAGGCCAAGTAGCCTCTAGTCGGGTGACTTCGGTCCCTGAGGTTCAACCAGAAAAGATCACCTTGCCTGATAACTATCAGGTATCTGATAAATGTGTGGGAACAGAAAACGACCAGACTTTCTCGGATGGTCGGGGCCAGATACCTCTAGGGACGCCTGGTTCAGATCCAATCAGCGCCAGTGGTCCTAGAAATTCTAGGCTGGCCTCTTCAAGCCGGCCTGGCCGACTTGGACAGGTTAGTCGCAGACGTTCCGTGGGAACTTCGTCTCAGGGAGTGTCTGTAGTCTCAAGGACCTATTTACCTTCGTGCTTTACAGTCGCTGGGTTTAATGGCCTGGCCATTGAGACCCAAGTACTGAAGGACAGAGGTTTGTCTACTTCTGTCATTCCTACCCTTATTAAAGCAAGGAAAGCGACTTCCAGCAAAGTCTATTATCACACATGGAAGACTTATATTGCGTGGTGCGAATCTTTAGGATTTCCTCCACGTACCTATTCGGTGTCTCGAATATTGGCCTTTTTGCAACAAGGGGTTGAGCAGAAGCTAGCCTTGAGCACCATCAAGGGTCAAGTTTCAGCATTAGCAATCTTCTTTCAGAAACCTTTAGCTACCAAATCCTTGGTGCGGAATTTCATCCAGGGGGTGCGGCACCTGGCTCCTCCAGTCCGCGCGCCCTTACCGCCCTGGGATCTTAATTTGGTTTTGTCGGTTCTACAGAAACCTCCCTTTGAAAACATCAGGGAGATTCCCTTGCTTACTTTATCCCAGAAGGTGGTCTTCTTGGTGGCTATTACTTCTGCTCGCAGGGTGTCAGAACTGGCTGCATTATCATGCCAGTCCCCATACCTAGTGATTCATAGGGATAAGGTAGTACTTCATCCTAAGCCATCTTTTCTTCCTAAGGTGGTTTCAGATTTTCATCTGAATGAAGATATTGTACTACCTTCCTTGTGTCCTCAGCCCAAGCATCATCGGGAACATGCGTTGCATTCCTTGGATGTGGTTCGGGCAATCAGGGTATACCTGAAAGCTACGGAATCATTCCGTAAGACGGATTCACTTTTTGTGATCACGGATGGCCCCAGAAAGGGTTTGCCTGCATCTGCCGCGACCATTGCCAAATGGATTAGACAAACGGTGGTACAGGCTTATTCTATTAAGGGTCAGAGTCCTCCGTTCCCTGTTAGGGCGCACTCCACTCGAGCGCTCAGTACTTCCTGGGCCTTTCGCCATCAGGCGTCAGTGGTCCAGGTATGTAAGGCGGCCACTTGGTCGTCGGTACATACCTTTACTAGATTCTATAAAATTGATGTGACGGCATCGGCGGATGCCTCATTTGGCCGCAAGGTTTTGCAGGCCGCAATTTGAGGAGACCGGTGGTCTACCTCGAGGGTTTTTTTCTGTTTGAAAAATTTTTTTGTTGAGTCTCATCATTTAGGATGAGCATTGTAAACTTCTAGTTGGCACCGGTTGGGCCTTCTAGATTGGGATTTGATTTCCATTTTCCCACCCCTCAGTTGTGATACTGCTCTGGGACGTCCCGAAGGTGGTGTATCACCGAGGACTACGTCTGTCGATGAGCGCTAGAGAAAAATGGATTTTTGTAAAATCTTACCGTAAAATCCTTTTCTCTTAGCTCATCGACAGACGTAGTCCCCGCCCCTCTGTTTTGGAGTTGGGTTGGGTTAAATTCTCTAAGCACTGCTTTTTCACATAACTGATTTGCTGAGGCAGAGAGAGAGAGGATATACCCTCTGGGACTGCCCCTAGGGTGTGGCCAGAGCTTTTTAATTTCCTGTCTAGTCCTGCTCCTGCGGAGGTAACATAACCCGAAGGTGGTGTATCACCGAGGACTACGTCTGTCGATGAGCTAAGAGAAAAGGATTTTACGGTAAGATTTTACAAAAATCCATTTTTTTTATTTTTGGTGAATTATGGTGTAATTCATTGTCACTTTCAGTTAAAATCACAAACATTGAATGTTACAATAGGTAACTTTAGATCCCTGGGTGTTACCCTAGGGATTTTATGTCATGTGTTTTTAGTATTGTGCTGTGTTCTCTCTCTTTGGAAAACATTTCGTCCTTCTTTCCATATTTTAGAGATTTTCCAATTTGGCTGAATTGGTTCCTATTGACCTTCAACAGAATTATGTTAGAAAGAAAATCACACTGAATGCATTTCCAAGCTTTTGACTACATGATGATTTTTTATTTTATTTTTTTGCTAGGGAGAACCTTTCAGAGAGGTAATGAAAAGGATTCAAGCTATGCTGGACATCCAGGAAAAAGAGTTTGAAAAGGTAACAATGAAGTCTTCACTTATGTATCTTTTGTAATGAACCTTCGTGATGGGTTATTTTTTTTGTTTGTCACATTTCTGTTGTGACAGTTATTTCTTATGCAACTTTGAACAGCCCTCTATGCAGAAAATCACTCTATGAATGCAGGACGGGTTTATGAATTAAAGGTCTGCCGCCACATAGATTGCATTTCATTTGTAGAAGCTACGTACAGCTTCTGTGAATGTACGAGGGCAGCAAAAAGGTCGGGCATAGTGCCTTAATGAGTGCCTGTCACATGCCCTTTGGCACTATTAACCCTCGCCACACCGGAAGATTATGGCAGCAGGGGTGTACCCTCTCCTTTTTCCCCAAACTACTTGTCTAAGCAGCACTTAAAGCGTAAAGATCTGTGCACACTGCTCAGTATAGTTATATAGTTTGGTTGAAAAAAGACACAAGTACATCTAGTTCAACCAATAAAAGGGGGATAAAACTTTTAATCCAATATACACTATCCCATACCCACAGTTGATCCAGAGGAAGTAAAAAAAAAAAAACCCAGCAAAGCATCGGAAAAACTTACTCCTGCGTGGGAGTGCTGTCATCCAGCACTGGCCAGTCAAAAAAGCCAGAGACTTTGCGCAAGGGAGGAGCAGGAGAGAATATGCCAACGCCAACAAGGGACCTAGTGGGTGGTAAATTGACAGAGCAAATGTGAGAATTCTTGCCTTTAGTTCCTCTTTAAATGTTTTCTAAAAATAGCATAGATTCTTTACCACATCTCCTTAAAGGAATGTACCCACATTCTATTAAATTATGAAATTAAACCACAACAGGGGGAATTTTTAGGGTACTTTGTTTCTCCATTCATAGACCTATTATGAAAAATCCATTTTCTCTATCATTGACCGACGCAGCTCCATATCATTTTTTACCATTGGGTTATGCTGCCCCCTACAGGAGTAGAACACTAGGCAGGAAAAAGCTTTACCACGCCTATGGGGCCACCCCTGCCGGCATACACCCACACACTCTGCTATAGGCTTCAATTTGTTTCTGCCTACTTTGGGAGTAGGACCTAGTTCCCTGATGGGACTTCGGCCTTAGCTGTTTTTTTTTGTTTTTTTTTTTTTGTTTTTTTGGGAACCTTTTTGTAAGACTTTACTTTTTATTTAGTTTTGTTCTTGAGAGAACTACAAGCAGCAGCCGGCTGAGTTTTGGACTGGATATGCTAGATCCTTAAGGTCTTCCCACCCGGCCAGCGAGCAAGCACAGATTATAGTCCAGCACTAGGTCCACGACAGAGCCCCGATGGACAAGGGCTGGCCTGCAAGTGAAACACCCCTTGGGACGCATACGACCTGGGTCATCCTGAGTCGTAGCGTACCGCTGGCCGTCAGCACCCCACCCTGGGTGGAGAGGTAATCTGTTCGGAGTGGTGCCCACCTAATGCCGTTGGTATGGTAAGTCCCCCCCCCATTTCTCTGGCGGTCTCGGGGTGGACGTGGGCCTCTCCCTGGGAAAGTCGGTCCCTTGGGTATCCCTCGGTTCCCCTGGCCTCTCAGCGACACCAGGCCCCCCTTAGGCTTCCCCCCCCCCCCCCCCCCCCCACAAGCAGGTTCCTACCTCGGGGGCAGATGTATTGCGGCGGATCTGCGGGGTGGGAGTTTTATCCTGGTGGGGACCCCCCCGATGCCGTCGCACCATGCGGTCTCCAGGACCCCCCAGTGGGGGTCATATGACCCCCACTGGGGGGGTCCTGGAGACCGCATGGTGCGACGTGGGGGGCCGCCATTTTGCCGTAGATTCACTCTGCATCAATGTAAAAACTTTCCCATTGAAATGCATTGGGCGGCCATTTTCTTGGAGTCCACGTTCGCTGGACAGCAGGGAGAAGCTAGGGTGATTCTAGTACATGACCCAGGTATTTCCTGTTTCAGATCGTTTTTCTCTCTCTGCAAAGAATGTTTCTATATTCTTCCATATCGTTTTGGTGATATGTTACTGGGTTCCCTGTAGGTATTTTTCATTCATCCTGCTGCAGGCTGTGCTAGGGCTGGGACTTGTGGTGCTGCTGGTGCAGGAATGCGGATCGCGTTTTTTGCAGTTTTTTCTTAGTAACACTAGTTTTTTGTATTAAGTAAATATGGAGTCCCAGGATCAAATCTCACCCACAGACCCCCCTCAGTGCGGTTGTGGGATCCTCCGGGTCGCAGGCCCTGTCTGCGTTATACAGCAGTTTTTGAAAACCTGGTGTCAAAAGTGGATTTAGTTTTAAAAAAATGCCACTAGCAGAAAGCGCCCTATGCCTTCCCCTGCCTCTCTAGTATCCTCAGATTCTGTGGTAGATATGTCCCCAGCGGACACATGCCATCCTGGTTGATCTGTGTCTTCGCATTCTAATGGATCTGCGTCTTCGCATTCTGATGGCGAGGAGGATGTGTCCTCGTCAGCAGCCACGTGAGAAAGCGCGCTGGTGGAAGCACTTAGTGTCAGTGCAAGAAACCTTAAAAATGGTGGGTGATTCAACAGTGTCAGGGACGCAGGTGTTTTGGCACCCGCAAATCCCAGAAGTCGGGCAAGGTTTTTTTCCCTGACCGGAACTTTTTGTCAACGAACAGTGGGGGCGCATCAAACAAATGTTAGTGGTGCCGAAGCGCTTTAAAAGGAGCTACCCCTTTGCTGACGCGGTATCCGCTAGATGGACTGTACCACCAAAGATGCATCCTCCGGTTTCCAGACTCAACAAGTCTACTGTGGTTCTGGTGGAGGAGTACCCGGTATTTACAGAACCTGTGGAGAGATGGCTTGAGTCTCTGTCCTGCCATTTGCATGTGATAGCGGGCTCAATACTGAAACCGGTCTTTGTGATCACTCTGGTGTCACAGACCATAACGGAATGGGCGAAGTTGCTGACTTGGAAACGGAGCAGCTCTCGCCAGGCCTAATAGAGCTAACGGACCAAATGGTTCAAGCCCTTCTGTATATATGTGATGCGTCACTGGATGTGGCTCCACTGGTAGCCAGAGTGTCTGCGGTGGGGATTGCTATTGGACATATGGTGTGGCTAAAAAGCTGGTCTGCGGACCAGGCTTCCAAAAAGGCTTTCTGACCTTCCCTTTACGGGGGACATATTATTTGGGTCCTCCCTGGATGAGTTGATCAAAGGCCTTATGAGTCGGAAGAGTACTCTTCTTACCCAATCCGCTAAGGGCAAGGCACAGCGTAATTGACGGGGGCCTTCATTTACTGCTCATAGGTGGCCCTTTCTTACCGCCGGGTTGCGGGAGAAAGGAGCTAAGCCATTCAGGTCTTCTGGGGGTTCCAAGAAGACCTAGTACGGTAAGCCGAGAACTGGCCAATCCGGATCTGCAGACAAATCCTGGTCTGCATGAAGGGATGCCCTCGCCCTTTTCTAGGGTGGGGGGGGGGGGGTCGTCTTCACTTACAAGATCAAATTCAGGTCCCGACCATCAGACAGGTTCTTCCCGTCCAACCTCCGCCTATCCCCAGATCGGTTAACGGACCTACGAGAGGCAGTACAAGATCTGCTGTCACAGGGAGTGATTCTGCCAGTTCCCTCTTGGGAAAGTTTTCAGGGGTCTTATTCAAACCTATTGACTGTGCCCAGGAAGGGTGGCAAAGTACGTCCAATCCTGGATCTCAAAGCTCTGGACCGCTTCATGCGGGTACAGAAGTTTCGTATGGAGTCTATTCGCACAGTGGTGGCGTCCCTACATCAGGCATCAGGGAGACCTGTTGGCCTCTATCAATATCAAGGACACATCTATGCAGGACACCAGCGTTTTCTTCGCTTCGCTGTGGGAGAGGAGCACATTCAATTTATGGCGTTGCCCTTTGGTCACGCCTCTGCTCCCAGTGTCTTCACAAAAGTGTTGGCTCCAATATTGGCACTTCTACGTCAGAGAGGGGATTGCGGTCCTGGGGTACTTGGACGATCTCCTGTTAGGAGCAGATTCTCGTTCAGCTCTGTTGGGGGATTTGGCAATCACTGTAAGGACTGCAGGAGTCAGCTGGACCTTCAATTTCGCAAACTCAGCTCTGGTACCATCCTCAAGACTAGTCTACCTGGGTCTGACTCTGGATTCCGCTTTGGTGAAGGTTTTTCTTCCCCCCCTGGACAAGCTGCAATAGTTGCAGGGGGTGATTCGTTTGTTGTCCAGCAATCTGTCCCCTTTGCGGACTTGCATGAGTGTTTGAGGCAATCCCATTTGCTCAGTTTCACACCAGGTCATTACAGAGGGAAATTCTGGTCAAATGGAACAAAGATCCAAAGTTGTTGGATTTTTATGATTCGGTTGAGTCACAACACAAAGCCTATGGTGACTTCGCTCGTTGGCATTGCACCAGGGCAAGTCTTTCCTTCCATCGTATTGGACCGTGGTCACCACGGACGCCAGCCTGTCTGGCTGGGGAGGAGTGCTGGGGAAGCTGTGTCCCCAGGGGTCTTGGACAGTGGAAGAGTCCAGACTACCGATCAATGTTCTGGAATTCAGGGCAATAAAGCTTTGCCTTTGTCACTGGACAAATCGTGTATAAGGTTGTCCAGTTTGGATTCAATCGGACACGGCCGTGGCTTACATCAATCATCAAGGGCCAAGAGTGTCTAAGCCCGGGAGGTGGCTGAGATCTTGAAATGGGCATAGAACTTTGTTCCGGTTCTCTCCGCGGTACACATCCCAGGTGTAGAAAACTGGCAGGTGGACTACCTGAGCCGTCAGGTGTTGGATCAGGGGGGAATAGTCTCTATACCCAAAGGTGTTTCATCTCCTGTGTGCTCATGGGGGGGGGCACCCAATGTCAACCTGTTGGCCTCTCAGTGGCTCCAGACTGGCCTCGCCAGTCTTGGTATGCAGATCTGGTAAGATTGGTCACCGATGCTCCTTGGAGTCTTCCTTTCAGGGAAGATCTGCCGTCCCAAGGGCCGATTTTCCATCCTGCTTTACAATCGCTGGCTGTAACGGCGTGGCTGTTAAACAGGTGTTGAATGAAAGGGGTCTTTCTGATTCAGTGATTCCTACACTGTTGAAGGCCATGAAGTCTACTTCCGGGAAGATCTATCGTTGTACATGAAAATCGTGCATTTCATGGCGTGAATCCATGAAGGTGCATACTCTTCTTTTTTTGGTGGCTAGGATCTTGGCTTTTCTTCAAAGGTGTCGAAACAGAAGTTGGCCTTGGCTGTGATTTTCCAACGTTCTTTAGCCTCGCATGCGTTGATTCGCACTTTAGGACAAGGGGTCCTTCACGTGGTCCCTCCGAGGCGATCCCCGTTACCTCTGTGGGATCTGAATTTGATATTGTCCTTCAAAAAGCTCCTTTTGAGAACATTAAGGAGATTCCTCTGCTTACCTTTTTTAGAAGGTTGCTTTTTTGATGGCTATTACTTCTGCTCGCAGAGTATCAGAATTGGCGGCGATTTCCTGCCGTTCGCATTATTTGGTGATCCACAGAGAGAAAGTGGTACTTCGACCTAGTCAGTCGTGGTTTCTGATTTCCATCTAAATGAAGACATTGTGCTGCCTTCTTTGTCCTAAGCCCAAGCATCCTAAAGAATATGCTTTGCATTCTTTGCATGTGGTTCGGGTAATTAGGGTTTACCTGGCGGCTACTGAATCTTTCAGGAATTCTGATTCTCTTTTTGTCCTTACAGAAGGACCTAGAAAGGGATTGGCTGCATCTGCCGAGACCATTTCTAGGTGGTTCAGGCTTATTTGCTGAAGGGTCATGTTCCATCTGTGCACACATTCACAAAATTTTATAAAGTAAATGAGTAAAGTAAAAATTCTTGGTAATTCTTTTGGCCACAAGGTTTTGCAGGCTGCTGTTTGAAAGAGACTTAGTCTCTTTGAGGGTGTTTGTCCAGGTGAGCTCCTGTTGTTCCTGGTTAAGCTCAATATTCTCTGGTTGGCTAAAGTTTTTTAGCCTTGTTTGGAATTACGTTCTTTTTCTGCGTTGTTTTGCCACCCCTCATGCAAATACTGCTTTGGGACGTCCCAATGGTCAAGAATTATATGGAGCTGCGTCTGTCAATGAACAATAAAGAAAACTGGATTTTTATCTTAAGGCCCGTACACACGTACCGATCGTCGGCCGAAAAGCTTCGGCCGACGATCGATCAGCCGATTGTCGGCTTGTTAGTATGATGCCTCCGACAGCCGACAGCGCACATTCGGCCGAAAAGAATCTGTCATGCAAGCATTAAAATTTTTGTATGCCGACACCAGAGCGGCCAATTGTTCGCCAGTCAGTACAGAATTCGGCCGACAGACTGCAGATTTGCAAGACTGGGCATGCTCAGAAAAGAAAAAACACAGGGAAAGTTAACCATTACATGACATCACTTCTGCAGTCGGCTGTAGTTGGCGGACAAAATTCTTGTGCAGTCTTTTGCACTTTTCAACAGACACCGACAGCCCTGGACAAAAGACGGCCGATCGGTACGTGTGTACGGGGCTTTACCGTAAAATCCTTTTCTCTGAAGTTCATTGACAGACGCAGCACCAGCCCCTCTATCTTGAGTGGGTTGGGGTTTTTCTCTAAACACTGCTTGCAAAGAAACTGAAGCCTATAGCAGATTTTGTGGGTGTATGCCTGCAGGGACGGCCCCATAGGCGTGGTAAAGTTTTTTCTTGCCTAGTGTTCTACTCCTGTAAGGGGCAGCATAGCCCAATTATGTGGAGCTGCGTCTGTCAATGAACTTCAGAGAAAAGGATTTTACGGTAAGACAAAAATCCAGTTTATCGTTCATTGACGGACGCAGTCTCTGATCTTCATATCAGTAGGGTCTTGCTGCCCCCTACAGGAGTAGGACCCTAGGCAGAAAAAAGTTCTGGCTACGCCTATGGGCAGTCCCAAGGGTATACTCTCTCTCCTAGCTAAAGGATGTTCGTTTTAATCTGCCTAGTCAGGAGTAAGGACCTAGTTCCTTGCTGGGATCTCTGGTTCTGGCAAAGTTTTTTTCTAGATAATTTTTTAGTTAGCTTTTTCTCCGGATTTTTTCCTTCAAGAGCTACAAGCAAACTATGCTGGATCTGGGTGACGGGCTGGATGTATAGATCCAGTGGTCACCCCAGCTGGCCAATGAGCACGTGCAGACCTTAGCTCCGCCAATGCATTATCCCACTGGACGGGGACTGGCCCCGTGAGTTAAACGTCTCTCCAGGTCGCATACGACCGGGTCTAGGCCCGAGTTGCAGCGTTCTTGTTTGGCCGACAGCCCCCCCCCCCCCCCACTTCGGCGTAGAGGGGTTCTGTCAGGAGGTGGCGCCCACCTGTTCCTGTTATGTTTCCCCCCACTTCCCCTTGCGGATTTTGGAGTGGACACGGGCCCCTCTCTGGGGCGGTTGGACCCTCACAATACCGGGTTCCCCTCTGTCCTGTCACGCACCCCCCCACCTACTGCCCGCCCCTCTCACTACTGGGGATATTGGGAAGTGGGTGACTACTCCCAGGGGCAGAGTCCGAGTTTTCAGGCCGCAGGTGGGGACATGGGGGTGCGGCGACGGACGAACGATCATGTGGGGGGTTTTTTACCTGTCACTCCAGTGCCCACCTTCCAATCGATCCCATTCAGGAGGCGGGGGGTCCCCACGAGGGTCCTCAGTGGCTCCGCAGGCCACCATTTTCTTGTAGCTCATGTGCTCTGCATGATGTGGCGTCCATCTTGGTACACCTGGCGCCATTTTTCTGTGGATTTTGCTGATCACTGAATGTGAGTTCCTGGAGGAGTTTTTGTGGGTGGAGCACCTCCCTATACCCTGAGTGCTGATCTTTCTTTCTGGATCAACATCGCTGCTGACATTTGCTTGTGCAGACATTCTGGTCCTCCTGGTGCATCTTGGTATAGGGTGGTGAGTCTGGGGGGTGTTTCTCTCTGCTGGTGGTCCCCAGTGCGAGCTGCCTGACCTCCTGGGGGCGCTGTACTACGGTGGGACGTTTTGTAAAAGAAAAATATTTTTCTTTTTTCAATTTGTTTGCTGATGGGTTCCCCTGGTGCAACATGGACCTTGCGGAACATGTGTCCCCACCTGACCCCCTCAGGGAGGCCGCAGGGCCCTCCGGCTTCCAGCTGTCCATATATGCATAATAAGTGCTGCGCAAAAATAAATCAAAATACAATGTGTATATACATAAAAATTTATAGAGTATTTAGCAATAGGTAATAAAGATAAACAGTGTGAACTAAAAATATATAATTTGCCCAATGTGTGAATGAAAATCACATATAAATTAAATATTAACCAATAATGCCAAATTTAACTTGACAAGTGCCGGTATATGGTAACCTCTTAAAAGTGCCAATAGTGCTGAATAAATATAACCACTACTGATAAAAAAGCGCAAAGTTCATTATGTGCAAAAACAGTTCTTGTTGGATTAGTGCAAAATTAATAAATCTGGATTCTTCAAAAGTGCCAATAGTGTGGAGTAGTGCAAATGACAGGGTCACATCCAGTGACCAGTGCTTCTAAAGTGACGCGGTAATGAAATGTCGCAACAAACCGTGCACCCCCTTGTGAGTGGGCGCTCACCTTATGACATGCGACTATGCGATTCAGCAATAGTCTGCTTAATGGGATCTCCTTAATACTCCCAGATAAGGATCCTTCACAAATATTGGCTCCTTCCACAAGCCGTCAGATAAATGCCATATGCAAGGAAAACAACCTCTTTCCTTATTACTTCTAGGTAAGGATCCTCCACAAAGATCAGTTCCTCCCACATATCTTTAGGGGGATATGCCCCTGATGAAGACACGTGGTCCCTTGTGTCGTCACGCGTAGGGGAGGGGCAAGGACAGACGATACGCTACACTGAATTACTCAGTGAGGCTGAGAGCGGATCGGGTGGCGGTTTCTCACCACACCACCACGATTCCTTTTTGGAAAAGAGGCTTAATAAGGTTTTATACAGAGTGGTGCACTTGAAGCACCTTTTACATGTGAGTGATATTTTTTATTTCTTCAATAAAATATGTTTAAAGGATGTCGGCACTATGTGAGTTTCTTCCTTTGCATATGATATACATCTGATGACTTGTGGGAGGAACTGATGTTTGTGGTGGATCCTTACCTGAAAGTAATAAGGAAAGAGGTTGTTTTCCTTGCATATGGCATTCATCTGAGGGCTTGTGGAAGGAGCCAATATTTGTGAAGGATCCTTATCTGGGAGTATTAAGGAGATTCCATTAAGTGCTATCTGACTATTGCTGAATCCCATAGTCGCATGTCATAAGGTGAGCGCCCACTCACAAGGGGGTGCTTGGTTTGCTGTGACACTTCTTTACCGCATCACTTTGTGACCCTGTCATCTGCACTACTATTGGCACTGTTGAAGAAGCCTGATTTATTGTGTATTTTATATATATATATATATATATATATATATATATATAGTTTTTGCACATAATGAACTTTGCACTATTTTATCAGTAGTGGTTATATTTATAAGAGGTTACCATATACCGGCACTTGTCAAGTGTTAAATTTGGCACTATTGGTTAATATTTCATTTATGTATATGTGATTTTCATTCACACATTATGGGTTTATGATATTTTTGCGCAGCATTTTTTAATATAAATTTACACTGTGTGAGATAGTGGATTGCACAGCAGTGCCTCCACTGCTGTGCATGAAAAGGCGCTGGTGGACGCACTGGTTGTATCTGTGCGTGAGACCCTAAAAATTTAGGCCGCAGCTGCGACTGAGGCACAGGTTACGTTTGGCACTCACAAGCCTTTCAGAGCAGCAAAGTTTTTTTTCTTTCCCGCGTATTTTGACAACATTCTCAAAAAAAAAATTGGACCGCCCTAAGCATTCCCCTGGGGTGCCTAAGCGGTTTGCTAGACGCTACCCCTTTGAGGAGTCCCTTATAAACAAGTGGACTGTGCCATAAGTTGCTATGCCCTGACCTGGAGGGAAAACCAGTCCCTCCTGCCTTTGTGTAGCTATTGTACCAGCTGGTGCAGGGGCTGCAATTTGTTGCGATGCCGCCCTGGATACTGCTCCCTTATTGGGCCTACTGTCGTTTAAGGCAGTAGTCCTCCGGCGTATACTTTGGCTAAAGTGTTGGTCTGTGGACCAGACTTCAAAGAAGGCCTTAAGGCCTTAATGGATTTACCTTTTCAAGGAGATCGTCTGTTTGGGGCTACCCTGGAGGACATTATCAAAGGTCTCACAGGGTGTAAGAGTACCTCTCTCCTGCAGGCTAACCAGGGTAAGCATCTGCGTCGCAGATTGGGTCCCTCCTTTTCAGCTCACAAAAAGTTTTTTCGTCCCTTAGGGTCAGTCGCTAAGGCAAAGCCCATCAAAATTTCCTCAGGTGGGTCTAAGCAACCCTGGTCTGGCAAACACAAATCTAGTTTCTCCAGACCGGAGGACAAGGCCCCTTCGACCTGAAGGTGTGCCCTCACCTGTATCTGGGGTGGGGGGACGTCTTTGCCGATTTCTAGACCTGCGGCTCCCGGATACAAGACAAAATGTGTTCATAGGTCATACGGTCCGGTTACAGGTTCGATTTTCGATCTGTCCCATTGATGAGGTTTTTCCCTTCCAATGTGAGACTGTCCCCGGATTGCTTGGGGGTAGTTCAGGACTAATAGTTCCGGTTCCGTGTGCGGAACATTTTCAGGGCTTTTATTCAAACCTGTTTACGGTCCCCAGGAAGGAGGGCAAGGTGCGTCCAATCCTGGACCTGAAGGCGCTGAATTGCTTTGTGCGAATTTAAAAATTCAAGATGGAATCAGTTTGCACGGTGGTGGCTTCCCTACAGCAGGGGGATTTCCTGGCCTCCATAGACATCAAAAATGCCTACCTTCACATCCCAATCTGTGCCGGTCACCAACGGTTTCTCTGTTTTGCCGTGGGAGAGGATCACGCTCAGCTTGTGGCGTTACCCTTTGGTCTCACCTCTGCTCCTCGAGTCTTCACAAAGGTGTTGGCTCCGGTCCTGGGTTACCTGGATGATCTGCTTCTCCATGCAGTGTCTCCCTCGGTGCTGGTGACAAATTTGTAGATCACCATGAGAACTCTGGAGGAGTTCAGGTGGATTCTGAACCTTCAGAAGTCGTCTCTGGTCCCTTCAATGAGACTGGGCAATCTGGGCCTGACGTTGGACTCGTCCTCCGCCAGGCTATTTCTTCCCCTGGAAAAACTCCAGACTGCGGTTCAGCTGTTGCTGTCCAGCAAATGGTCTTTAATTTGGACCTGTATGAGAGTTCTGGGACTGATGGTGTTGTCCTTCGAGGCAATCCCCTTCCTTCATTTCCACACGTAGATCCTCCAGAAGAAAATCTTTCTCAAATGGAACAAGAATCCAACTTTCTTGGATAATCTGATCCTGCTGAGCCAGGGGACCAGGGGGTCCCTGATTTGGTGGCTTCAGTCCGCGATGCTCAAGCAAGGGAAATCCTTTCTCCCTGTATATTGGACGATTTGTACCACGGATGCCAGTTTGTTCGGATGGGGAGGTGTTTTCGGCAAGTTTTTTGCTCAAGGAGTCTGGTCTCTGGAAGAGTCCAGGTTGCCGATCAATGTTCTGAAGCTGAGAGCGATCAGGCTTTGCCTAGTCCACTGGGCTGAACACCTGCAGGGTTGTCCAGTGCGCATTTAATCAGACAATGCCACGGCCATGGCTTACGTCAATCACCAAGGGGCCACCAAAAGTGTCCTTGCGGCCTTGGAGGTGGCAGACATCCATCGATGGGCAGAGGGCATTGTTCCAGCTCTCTCCAGGAGTGGAAAATTGGCAGGCTGATTACCTCAGTGGACAGGCCTTGAATGCAGGGGAATGGTCTCTCCGGAGATGTAGATCTGTTGGCGTCTCGGATCAACAGGAAAGTGCAGAGGTTTGTGGCCCGCTCCCGGGACCTTTTGGCAGACATGCTGGTGGCCCCGTGGGGTCAGTATCAGCTGATGTATACCTTTCCTCCTCTCAAGTTGCTGCCAAGACTTATTCGCAGGGTTTGAGGCAGAAGGCATTCCAGTCATTCTTGTGGCTCCGGACTGGCCTCGCCGAGCTTGGTACGCCGACCTGGTCAGGCTAGTTGGGGACGCACCTTGGAGACTTCCTCTCTGGAAAGATATTCTGTCTCAGGGGTCAATCTTCCATCCTGCTTATGGACGCTGGCTTTGATGGCTTGGCTGTTGAAAGCCAGGGGCTGAAGGACAGGGAGTTGTCTGCTTCAGTGATCCCCACTTTGCTTAAAGCGAGGAAAGCGACTTCCAGAAAGATCTATCATCGTACGTGGAAAGCGTATATTGTGTGGTGTGAGTCTCTTGGGGCTCTTTCTCGGTGGCTTGGATCTTGGCCTTCCTTCAACAGAGAGTTGATCAAAGGTTGGCCTTGAGTACTATCAAGGGTCAGGTCTCTGCCCTGGCAATTTTCTTCCAAAGGCCATTAGCCACCCATTCCCTGATGCGTAACTTTATCCAGGGGGTGCGACACTTGGTCCCTTCGGTGCGACCTCCGTTGCCACCTTGGGACCTTAATTTGGTGCTGTCGGTTCTCCAGAAACCTCCTTTTGAAAGTATTCAGGAGATTCCCCTGCTTACCTTATCCCAGAAGGTGGCCTTCCTGGTTGCTATTACTTCTGCGCACAGGTTGTCGGTGGCAGAGTTCTGTTCTGGGCTGGACAACAGGAAAGCAAGGAGCAAATTTGATTTCTGCCAGATCAACAGGTACATCTTAATCGTACAAGACACAGGTTTCAATCATTTCCCTTTCCCTTCCTCCAGACTACATACTAAGTTCCTGAAGTTGCTCGCCATTTTTGTTACCCGTCTCTGGACTCGTTCTACCTTAACCAGTTCTGGACCAGAAGGATTTGCTCCCTTAATGACCAGGCTATGGCACTGCATTACTTTAACAGAAAATTGCGCGGTCGTGCGACGCTGTACCGAAATAAACTTGTTGTCCTTTTTTCCCACAAATAGAGCTTTCTTTTGGATGGTATTTGATCACCTCTGCAATTTTTATTTTTTGCGCTATAAACAAAAAAAAGCGACAATTCTGGGGGAAAACAATATTTCTCTGTCGCTCATTGACAGACGCAGTCCTCTTTGTTTAATATCAGTAGGGTTATACTGCCCCCTACAGGAGTAGGACGCTAGGCAGGAAAAACGTTCTGGCCACACCTTAACATCTTGCCAGGTCGCCTACGACCAGTCAAAAACTGAGTCGCGGCGTCCGTATTGGTCGACAGCCCCCCCACCTCGGATGGTGAGGGGATCTGTTAAGAGTGGATGCCCGCCTGTTCCGGTATGTTGAGTAGAATGTTCCCCCTCTCCCCCTGTCGGGTTTTGGGATGGATGCGGGCCCCTCTGTGGATGGTCGGACCCTCATGATCCCGGGTTCCCCTCTATCCAGTGACACACTTCACATATCTCCCCCTTGCTAGTTGGTGAGTAAGGTACCACTCCAGGAGGCTTGGTTTGGGAGCTGACAATCTATGAGTCTGTCGCTGCCAGGCTGCATTGTAAAAGGACTAAGGAATCCATGACTATGTCGGTCAAGGATGGAGACAGGGCGCCGCTGGCGTCACTGTTGAAACAGTCGTGCAGAGGGGTGATACTATCAGGCACCTACCTATCGCACAGGGAGTCCTCTATTAGAGATGGAGCCGCCATCCTTCCGTGGGCCGCACGGAGCCGCCATCCTTCCGTGGGCCGCCATTTTGGCGTAGCCTAATGTCTCCTGTATGGCGGCGGCCATCTTGGATACACCCAGCTGACTCGAAGAGCAGCGGTGGGAGTGCCGGAAGACGAGTAAATTGATCCATAAGACTTCCTGTTCTCTAAGGACATCGCTGAGAGCAGTTCGGTAGAAGCTTCTGTGCATCAGGTGGTGAGCCCTTGGGGTCTCTCTCTCTCTGTGGGGGTCCGAAGCAGGTGGCACTGAGGGGCGCTGTTGCGCTGGGGGATTTCATACAAAAAAAATAAAAAAAGTTTTTTCTTTTGCAATCCTTGTTTGCTGACAGGTGTTCCTGGATTTATCATGGACCCTGCCACACATGTATCCCCACCTGATCCCCTCGAGGTGGCCACAGGACCCTCCAGTTCTCCACTTACTATTGATGCATTGTCAGCGGTTTTGGAGTCTTTTGTATCCCGGGTGGAGGTGGCCTGTCAGGGACGGGGGGCGAAAAAGCGACCCCCGCCTACCCCTATTTCGTCTGACACTTCAGATACAGATTCTGAGCCTGTTGCGGCGGCTGCAGGTCCCTCTTCTGGGGCTAGTGCCTCGTATCCCATCTACTCGGATAGCGAGGAAGACATTTCTGCCTCCGCTATAGCGCAAGATGAAGCGCTGGTAGATGCACTGATTGTGTCTGTGCGGGAAACTTTAAGACTTGAGCTTATACCTACAGAAGCAGTTGATACTGAAATTGCTTTTGGTACCAGCAAGCCTACCAAGATGGCAAAGGTGTTTCCTTTGCCCAAATGTTTTCAAGATATAATTAAGGAAGAATGGGTCCGTCCAAAACGAACCCCTGGTATTTCCAAACGGATTGCTAGACGCTATCCGTTTGAAGAATCCCTCCTTAATAAATGGACGGTACCACCGTCGGTGGATTCACCGATTTCCAGACTAAATAAAGCTACTGTTATCCCGGTGGAGGACGCTCCGTCTTTTGGGGATCCGGTGGACCGTAAAGCGGAATCTATATCCCGCTCTATATTTTCCCTGATAGGGTCAGCCTTTAGGCCAGTGTTCACCATTGCTCTGGTTGCACAAACATTGACAGAGTTGTTACGCCGAGATCTGGAGGGGAGGAGTCTCCCCCCGGCAGTATCGGACTTGCTGGAGCAGATGGTACAAGCGCTACAGTTTGTCTGTGACGCCGCCCTGGACACCGCTCCATTAATGGGGCACGTATCGATCTCGGCGGTGGTCCTCCGGCGTATGTTGTGGTTAAAATGCTGGTCGGCGGATCAAGCTTCCAAAAAAGCCTTGGCTAATCTCCCCTTTCAAGGGGATCGCCTGTTTGGTGCCACCTTGGATGAGATCATCAAGGGTATCACTGGTGGCAAGAGCACCTTTTTACCACAGACTACTAAGGGGAAAGGACCTCGTCGCAGACGGGGACCTTCCTTTTCCGCTCATAAGAAGTTTTTTCGCTCTTCGGGGGCGGGCGAAAGGGGAAGTCCTCCAAAGCCCCCCCAGGGGGTTTCAAAGGGCGCTGGTCGAGTAAACAAAGGTCCAGCTCTGCCAGACCTGAAGATAAGACCAATACAGCCTGAAGGTGCGCCCCCACCCAGATCTGGGGTGGGGGGACGTCTTCACCGGTTTCTGGACCCATGGCTCTCCAGGATTCCAGACAAATGGGTTCAAGAGGTCATACGGTCGGGATACAAGATCGAGTTTCGATCACTTCCACCGGTGCGGTTCTTCCCTTCCAATATCCGACTATCCCCGGACCGCTTAGAAGCTTTGCGGGGGGCAGTGACGGATTTGATGCAACAAGGTGTGGTGGTCCACGTTCCTTGGACAGAACGTTTTCAGGGGTTCTATTCGAACCTATTTACAATACCCAGAAAAGAGGGCAAGGTGCGTCCAATTCTGGACTTGAGAGCACTCAATCATTTTGTCCAGGTGCAAAAATTCAAGATGGAGTCCATTCGCACAGTAGTGGCCTCCCTGCATCAGGGGGATTTTCTGGCATCCATAGACATCAAGGATGCCTATCTTCACATTCCCATTTACGCAGGACATCAGCGTTTTCTTCGCTTTTCCGTGGGAGAGAACCATTATCAGTTTGCGGCATTACCCTTTGGTCTCGCCTCTGCTCCCCGGGTCTTCACAAAGGTTTTGGCTCCAGTTTTGGCACTGTTGCAACAGCGGGGCATTTCGGTTCTAGGCTACCTAGACGACCTTCTACTCCGTGCGGAGTCTCCGCAGGCTCTGTTGCTAAACTTGGAGATCACTATGATCTCTTTGGAAGAGTTCGGGTGGCTGGTGAACTGGCAGAAATCATCCCTGGTCCCCAACAGGAGACTGAACTATCTGGGCCTAACTTTGGATACATCCTTGGCAAAAGTGTTTCTCCCGGCGGAGAAACTCCGGAAGATTCAGTCGGCGACTCAGTTATTATTGACCGTCAACTGGCCTTCCCTGCGGACTTGCATGAGGGTTCTAGGACTGATGGTGGCCTCCTTCGAGGCAGTACCGTTTGCCCAGTCTCATACCCGGATTCTTAAAAAGGAGATTCTTCTCAAATGGAACCGGAATCCCGATTCCCTCGACAATCGGATCCGGCTGAGCGAACGGACCAGGGAATCTCTGGTTTGGTGGCTTCGGTCATCAATGCTCAGTCAGGGGAAGTAATTTCTTCCAATCTATTGGACGATTGTCACCACGGATGCCAGTCTATCCGAGTGGGGTGGGGTTCTCGGCAGACGATCTGCTCAAGGGCTCTGGTCCCTGGAAGAATCCAGGTTACCGATAAATGTATTGGAACTGAGAGCGATCAGACTGTCTGATTCACTGGACCGAACAGCTCCGGGGCAGCCCGGTGCGGATCCAGTCGGACAATTCCACGGCAGTGGCTTACGTCAATTACCAGGGGGGCACCAAGAGTGTCCTGGCGGCCGTAGAAGTGGCCGGCATCCTTCGTTGGGCGGAACGATTTGTTCCAGCTCTCTCCGCGGTATTCATTCCGGGGGTGGAAAATTGGCAGGCAGATTTTCTCAGCCGTCAGATTCTGGATCAAGGGGAATGGTCTCTTCATCCAGAGATATTTCACCAATTGTGCCTTCGTTGGGGCACCCCGGATGTGGATCTGTTGGCATCTCGGCTCAACAGGAAGGTGCGGAGGTTTGTAGCCCGCTCCCCCGCGATCCTCTAGCAGATGCCGCAGACGCGCTGGTCGCTCCGTGGGGGCAGTATCAGCTACTGTATGCCTTTCCTCCTCTCAAATTGCTGCCGAAACTTCTTCGCAGGGCAGAGGTGGAGGGAATTCCAGTTATCCTGGTAGCTCCGGACTGGCCTCGTCGGGCCTGGTACGCCGACTTGGTCAGGCTGGTCACGGACGCTCCTTGGCGACTTCCTCTCAGGGAGGATCTGCTGTCTCAGGGACTGATCTTCCATCCTGCTTTACGATCGCTGGCTTTAACGGCCTGGCTGTTGAGACCCAGGTGCTGAAGGACAAGGGGTTGTCAGCTTCAGTTATTCCTACTCTAATTAAAGCGAGGAAAGCGACTTCCAGAAAAGTCTATCATCGCACATGGAAGTCTTATATCGCGTGGTGTGAATCCCTTGGGTTTCCTCCACGTTCTTACTCGGTGGCCCGAATATTGGCTTTTCTGCAACAGGGGGTTGAGCAGAAACTGTCCTTGAGCACTATCAAGGGTCAGGTTTCAGCGTTAGCAATCTTCTTTCAGAAGCCTCTGGCTACTCATTCCTTGGTGCGGAATTTCATCCAGGGGGTGCGACACCTGGCTCCGCCGATGCGCGCGCCCTTGCCGCCCTGGGATCTTAATTTGGTGTTGTCGGTTCTTCAGAAACCTCCCTTTGAAAATATTAGGGAGATTCCCTTGCTTACTTTATCCCAGAAGGTGGCCTTTTTGGTGGCTATCACTTCTGCACGCAGGGTGTCAGAACTGGCCGCATTGTCCTGTCGTTCCCCATATCTGGTGGTTCATAGGGATAAGGTGGTTCTTCGTCCGAATCCAGCCTTCCTTCCTAAGGTGGTTTCAGATTTCCATCTAAATGAGGATATTTCCAAAAACATATATTGTGCTGCCTTCCCTGTGTCCTAAGCCCAGTCATCCTCTGGAGTTTGCGTTACACTCCTTGGATGTGGTTCAGGAGATCAGGGTGTACTTGACTACTACGGAATCTTTCCGTAAGACGGATTCACTGTTTGTGATCACGGATGGCCCTAGAAAGGGGTTGCCTGCATCTGCCGCTACTATCTCCAGATGGATCAGACAGACGGTGGTGCAGGCTTATTCTATTAAGGGTCGGGTTCCGCCGTTCCCTGTTAAGGCGCACTCCACTCGGGCGCTTAGTGCTTCCTGGGCCTTCTGCCATCAGGCGTCAGTGGTTCAGGTTTGCAAGGCTGCTACCTGGTCGTCGGTTCATACCTTTACAAAATTTTATAAAGTTGATGTGCTGGCATCGGCGGATGCCTCTTTTGGCCGCAAGGTTCTGCAGGCCGCTGTTTGAGGAGACTGGTGGTCTACCTCGAGGGTTTTTTTCTGTTGGGTTTTCAGTTGAGTCTCATCCTTTTGTCCGATGAGCCTTTAAGACTTCTGGTTGGCACCGGTTGGGCCTTCTGGATTGGATTTTGATTTCCGTTATCCCACCCCTCATTTGTGGCACTGCTTTGGGACGTCCCTACTGATATTAATCAAAGAGGACTGCGTCTGTCAATGAGCGACAGAGAAAATTGGATTTTTGACTTACCGTAAAATCCTTTTCTCTTAAGCTCATTGACAGATGCAGTACCCGCCCCTCTATTTTTGAGTTGGGTTGGGTTAAATTCTCTGACACTGCTTTGTTACATAACTGACATCCCGTAGCAGGGAGAGAGAGGATATACCCTCTGGGACTGCCCCTAAGGTGTGGCCAGAACGTTTTTCCTGCCTAGTGTCCTACTCCGGTAGGGGGCAGTATAACCCTACTGATATTAATCAAAGAGGACTGCGTCTTTCAATGAGCTTAAGAGAAAAGGATTTTACGGTAAGTCAAAAATCCAATTTTTTCAAATCCTGCTATATAACATTCCCAAAAAATAAAATTTAAAAATCAGTTTTTCATCCTTTTAGCCCAATTTGTATTCTGCTACATATTTTTGGTAAAAAAAAAATCCCAATAAGCGCATTTTGATTGGTTTGCGCAAAAGTTATCGAGTCTAAAAACTAGGGGAAAGATTTACGTCATTTTTATTTATTTCTTTTTTACTAGTATTAGTGATCTATGATTTTTAGCGGGACTGTGACATTGCGGCGGACCGATCAGACCCCTAACTGATATTTTTGACACTTTTGGGGGAGACCAGGGACATTACTACAGTAATCAGAGCTAAAAATATGCACTGTTACTGTAATGACATTGGCGGGGGAGGGGTTAACACGGTGGTAAACAAAGGGTTAAATGTGAGCCTAGGGAAGTGTTTTCTAACTGGGGAGGAGGGGCTTGTGAAATGACCACAGAGACCTGTGATCCTATATAGAAGGATCACAGGCGCTCTGTGATCATTTAGAGCAGAACGGTCAGTGTTTACAACAGCTGACTGTCCTCTCTCAGCGGGGAGCAATCGCTGGTGCCCATTGGCAATCCCAGCCGGCGGTCCCGTGGATCGGCATCCCCGATGCCTAGTGGGGGCGGGAGCGTGTGTGCGCCCTCCAGCACCACGCATCTGACCGACGTGGATGTAAACCCTCACATTTACCCAGTGAATTGAACAGCCTCAGATGATACACAAGAGATGAGACAAATCTACCTACATACGTTTTACATGTGTTTATGCCGTCTTCAGCTTACTATATTCTTTAAAAAGTGCAAATTTTGTTACAAATTTTTCTTCCTATTTGTGCAGTGGGAGGGGAGTCACTGTGTGTGAGCTGATTGGAGGAAAGGCGCACACACCCCCTCCACATAGGCAGAGGAATGATAAAAATAAAATCTGCTCCAATTTTTCTCCTTAGGCTTAGCATTGACAGGTTCCCAGATGGATGTATCACGGAAGGAAGCAAATAAAGAGAACCCTATAGTGCAGATTGCTAAAAATGTATTGATCTCTTAACATCCAATTTGCACTTACATTTTTAAAAATTTCCACAGGCTTAAAATAAACTTGAGTCGCTATTTTTATTGGTGGTGTGTAAACCCTGCCCAGCGTGATTACGTCACCACCCTAACTTACGCGTTGCATTCCAATCAGCTTTTTCAAAGGCCCGAGTTCACTGCTGGCATCACGCTGTATATATACTCCCTGCAGGCCAGTTATAGAGCCAGGACACATCCTGTGCGGCTGCCATCATATCGGAGACCAGCAGGCTACCCTGCCTCTTCCTTGGGGGAAAAAAAGTTATCCGATGCATGAACTGCAGATTGGTTACCATGGCGCCATGTAAACCATCCCACACGGCGCCCATAATACCGAAGACCCACACGCTGGTCTCTCTCTCTCCATGGGAATAGGACAATCCCATTAAGTGGCTCCAAAATAAAACATTTATGCCTAATAAGGGATTATCATAAACCCCTCTAGCGGCTACAAGGTAGAACGCACAATTGCTGCATAATAAGAACATAATACATGCCTAATACACATTTACAACCTTTACATGAAAGACAAAAATTTTATCTGATCACACAAGCTACTGTAATAAAATATCATAAAAATGATTTAAAAATAAAAAAACACTTCTCAATGTATGATAAAATAACTATAAACTTGAAGCATTTTTAAAAAAAAACCCTCTAACGTATAATTGGACCCATTGACATGAAAAAAATTATTGTTTATTTCTAATAGTAGAAATGGTATAAAAAATGCATGATAAATAAGGATATAGAGAAAAAACACAAACAGAAGACTTAAGAGTTGCTTATAAAGCAGTTCAGTTTAAATTATTTTATTTATTTTGGAGCCATTTCATGGGATTGTCCTAAGATTGTCCTAAGAGATAGAGACCAGCATGTGAGTCTTTAGTATCATGTAAGATGGTTTACATGGCGCCATGGTACCCAACCCGCAGTTGGTGCATGGAATTGATTTTTTCCCCAGAAATAGAGAGTAACCTGCTCATGGCATGCTATGGCAGCCGCGCAGGATGTGTCCTGGCTTCGTGGTGCCTGGCCTGCAGGAACTATATATACAGCGTGATGCTGGCCGTGAACCTAATGCCCCATACACACGTGCAGATTATCTGCAGACTTTTGTCTGCAGACTTACCTTTTCTATGTAGTGCAAGGGTCTGCCGGATTGCATACAAATTGAAAGTGTTTAGGTTTGACCTCATATTATATGGTTTTGGTAAGTCTGCAGACAAAAGTCTGCAGATAATCTGCACGTGTGTATGGGGCATAAGACTTTGGGGAAGCTGTTTGGAGGATGACGTGTCAGGTGGGTTGGTGATGTAATCATGCTGGGCTTGCAAGCCACCATTGAAATATCAACTTAAGTTTATTCTATGCCTGTGGTAATTTGTAAAAATGTAAATTTAATTTATATGCTAAGAGTAGAGCTGCACGATTTTGGATAAAATGAGAATCCAGATTTTTTTTTTTTTTTGTTTTCTTAGAATAAAGATCACAATTCTGGGCTTAACATCATCTTTCACATTATACAAAAAAATTGGACTCATTTGTTTGTTTTTTTAATTCTTTAACTACTTCTGGACCAGAAGGTTTTACACCCTTAATGACCAGGCTATTTTTTGCAGTACGGCACTGCGTTATTTTAACTGACAATTGCGTAGTCATGCGACGCTGTACCCAAATAAAATTGATGTCCTTTTCCCCCCCACAAATAGAGCTTTCTTTTGTTGGTATTTGACACCCCTCCGGTTTTTAGATTTTGCACTATAAACAAAGCGACAATTTTGAGAAAAACATAATTTCTCTATCGTTAATCGACAGACGCAGCTCTGCATAATCATAGACTATAGGTTATGCTCCTCCCACTAGGGTTAGGCACTAGGCAGAAAAAAAGGCCTGTCCACAAAATTAGGGGCTGTCCCAGCTGGCATAACCCCCCCCCTAAACCCCCCTCCCCCCCCCCCCAGGCTCTGCTATACTAGTTCCCTGCTGGGACTTCGGTCTTAGCTGTAACCGTGAAAGTTTGTGATTTTTTTCTTTTTCTAGTTAGTTCCCTAGTACCAAAATCCAGAGGAAATACAAGCAACAGCCGGCTGTGGTTTTCACACTGGATTATAGATCCTTAAGGTCTTCCAGCTTGGCCTGCGAACGTGAGTAGGTTATTGTCTAGTACTAGGCCTCGCCACGACAGTGCCCCGATGGATGGGGATGAGCCTGCAAGTGGATCATCTCGCCGGGAAGCAGACGACCTGGAACGCCCTGAGTCACAGCCCCCATTGGCTGGGGGCGCTTGGGGGCCGCCATTTTTCCATGGTTCATGAACCCTGCGTTCCCATTATTTGTATGGGCAGCCATTTTCTGAAATTCCCCATTGGGAATGTATAGCAACCATTTTCTTGTGGTCCAGAAGCGGGACTGGCATGCAGCATGTTTTTTTCTATGCTTGAGGCGGAGTTGCTTCCTCTTCCTGTTTCTTCTGTGTTAATTTCGTTTTAAAACTGACCAGGACTGCACATTTTTATCTGGTAAAGTTTCTGGGGTCCCCTGTAGGTTTCCCCCTCTAAACTCTGCGATATTTAGAAATTGCTCAGGTTTTTGGGTCCACAGTAATAACGGGGAGACCACGTTTTCACGGTCTTATAGGGACAGTGCACCAAAAAAAAAATGAAACTCTTAAAATGGCTGATGAACCCACCGCGTCAGGTACGCAGGTGTCTTTTGGCTCCAGCAAATTAGGTAAAGTATTCCCTTGTCCTGACTTCTTTCACTCTATTGTTGATGAACAATGGCTTCTACACGCAGTTAACCCTTTGCGGAGGCGGTGGATACCAGGTGGGCTGTACCACCGAAGGTGGATTCCCCGGTGGCCAGCTTGAATAAAGCGACTGGTGCCGGGGAAAGAGTCGCTGACCTTTTCGGATCCCGTGGATAGATAGGTTGAATCCTTATCCCACCATGTACATGTGGTGACGGGTCACATGTTAAAAGATAACTTTTTGAACGTTCTCATAGCACAGACAGACTGCTACTGAATGGGTAAAGCTGCTGAAGAGTAACTTCAAAACGACACAGCTTCCCCCTGCGGTTTTGGAACTGTTGGTCCAATCCCTGGTGTTCATGTGATATATGTCCCTGGACTTGGCCTTATTGGTGGCCAGAACGTCAGCAGTGGGGGTTGCTTTTAGACGCCTGACATGGCTGAAATGCTGGTCGGCTGAACAGCCTTCTATAAAAGCTGTTGCTGATCTCCCTTTTACAGGGGAGAAGCTGTTTGGCGCCTCTCTGGATGAGATGATCGAAGGTATCATGGGGGGTAAGAGCACTAGTCTAAAGGCAAGGCGCCGCGCTCTAGGCGGGGGCCTTTCTTTACTGCTCATGAACGTCTTTTTCGTTCCTCCGGGTCACAGGAAAAAGATAAACCGTTTAGATCTTCGAGGGGAGGGGGGTGTCCAAGAAGCCATGGCCCAGTAAGTCCAAGGGCAGCAAATCCAGACCCGCAGACAAGCCTCGTCTGCATGAAGGGGCGCACTCACCCTTGGTGGGGGGGGGGGGGGTCTTCGATTCTTCCGTGAACCCTGGACTTCCTTGATTCAGGACAATTGAGTTCACAAATTGATCCGTTTCGGATACAAAATCAAATTCCAATCTTCTGTTCCCACCCAGGTTAAGGGACTTGAAAGGGGCAGTACACAACTTGCTGTCACCATGGGGTAATTGTGCCTGTTCCAGCTTCGGAACGCTTTTAGGCGGTTTTATCCAAACCTGTTTACTATGCCCAGAAAATAAGGCCAGGTGCGACCCATCCTTGATCTCAAAGCCCTGAACAGCTTTGTGCGTGTACAGAGGTTTTGGATGGAGTTCATCCGTACGGTAGTGGACATCCATATCTACACTGGACTCCAGCGGTTTCTTCGCTTTGCGGTAGTGGAGCAGCATTATCAATTTGTGGCGTTACCCTTTGGCCTCTGCTCCCACGGTGTTTACCAAGGTTCTGGCTTTGGTGTTCGCATTGCTGCGCCGGAGGGGGGATTGCAGTACTGGGATACCTGGATGATCTCCTGTTAAGGGCGGTCTCTCTCATTCGGTTCTGTTGGAGAATATGGAGGTCACTCACTGTCTGAACCCTACAAGAGTTTGGTTGGAACGTCAGTTTCTAAAATCTGCATTGACTCCGGTCCTGAGACTGGAGTACCTAGGCCTGACTCTGGATTCAGCCTTGGCGAGGGTTTTCCTCCCCTCTGACAAACTTTGTCTGAGTCATTGGACGACTCGCCTACGCAGTTGTCCGGTTCAACGCCATGGCTGTGGATTACATCAATCATCAAGGGGGCACCAGGAGTGTTCTGGCGGCCAAGAAGGTGGCCGAGATTCTGACTTGGGCAGAAAGATTTGTTTATTCAAGCCCTCTCTGCTGTACACATCCCAGGTGTGGAAAACTGGCAGGTGGATTACGTGAGTTGTTAGGTGTTGGATCAAGGGGAGTTGTCCCTACACCCAGAGGTTTTTCACCTACTGTGTGTATAGTGGGGACCCTCGAGGTCAATCTGTTTGCCTCCTGCCTCAAAAAAAAGGTGCAGAGATTCGTAGCCAGGTCTCGAGATTCTCTGGCCGACACCACAGACGCCCTAGTTGCTCTTTGGGGTCAGTATCTGCTGATTTATGCATTTCCCCCCTTGGAACTTTGATCGCATCTTCTGCACAGGATAGAGGTGGAAAACAATCCGGTCATTCTGGTGGCTCCAGACTGGCCTCCTCAGTCTTGGTACGCAGACCTCATTAGATTGGCCACCGGTACCCCTTTGTAGGCTTCCTCTCAGGGAAGATCTGTTGTTTCAAGTTCCGATCTTCTATCCTGCCTTAAAGTCGCTGGCTTTGAAGGCATAGCCGTTGAAAGTCAAGTGTCGAGGGATAGGGGTCTTTCTCAGTCTGTAATCCCCTCTCTTAAAAGCTAGGAAGTCGACTATCACCGCACGTGGATCTATCACCGCACTTGGAAATCGTACATTTCATGGTGCGAATCGCTGAAAGTCCACCCTCGCTTGTTTTCTATCGCCAGGATTTTGGCATTTCTACGGAAAGGGGTTCAACAGCGGTTGGCCTTGGGTACTATCAAAGACCAAGTTTCAACTTTGGCTGTCTATTTTCAATGCCCATTAGCCACGTACACCCTTATCCAAGCGTTTATTCAAGGTGTGCCCCATTTGGCGGCTCCAAGACAATCCCCGTTACAGCCATGGGATCTCAATTTGGTGCTGTCTGTTCTTCAAAAGCCTCCTTTTTAGAAAATTCAAGAGATTTCGCTGCTGGTGGTTCAGAGATTAGGTGGTACTTCGACCTTATCAGTCATTCCTTCCTAAGATGGTTTCTGATTTTCATTTAAATGAAGACATTGTACTGCCTTCCCTTTGCCCTACACCTCAGCATCCTAAGGAGTATGCTTTACATTCTTAGGATTCTCAGGATTTACATAGAGACCACTGCGTCCTTCAGAAAATTGGACACTCTTTTTGTCCTTATGAATGGACCTCGTAAGGGACTGGCTGCGTCTGCTGCAACCATTTCCAGGTGGATCAGACAGACAGTGGTACAGGCCTATTGACTGAAGGGTCAGGTTCCTCCTTTTCCAGTGAAGGCGCATTCTACTAGAGCACATAGTGCCTCCTGGGCTTTTCGGTATCAGGCGTTGGTGCTACAAGTTTGCCAAGCGGCAGCTTGGTCGTCTGTGATTAACTTTCCAAAATTCTACAAGGTAGATGTGCTGGCAGCAGCGGATGCTTTTTCTGGCCTCAAGGTTTTGCAGGCTGCAGTTTAAGTGAGAACCCCCTTTTATTGCTTTCTCTTTGAGAGTTCGTTGTTCCAGGGGAGCTCCTGTTTCTGGTTGACTGTTTGGCCATTGGGGCATTCAGGTTTTTTTTTATTCCGGTCTTGATCCCACCCCTCATGTTTTTACTGCTTTGGGACATCCCTATAGTCTGTCGATGAACGATAGAGAAAAATGTATTTTTGTAAGCACTTACCGTAAAATCCTTTTCTCTGAAGGAAGACAGACGCAGCACCCGCTCCTCTACTTTTGAGTTATGGAGTCTTTTTCTGTCACTGCTTGAAACACGAGCCTAAGGGGTTATGCTGGCTGGAACAGCCCCTATGGGCGTGAGTAGGCCTTTTTTTCCCGCCTAGTGCCTATCCCTAGTGGGAGGAGCATAACCTATAGTCTGTAATTAAGCAGAGCTGCGTCTGTCGAACTTAAGAGAAAAGGATTTTACGGTAAGTTCTTACAAAAATGCAGTTTGTTACTTTCTGCTATATAATATTCCCAATAGAAAAATGTAAAAATCTATTCTTTTCATCATTTTAGGCTAATATGAATTCTGCTACATATTTTTGTTAAAAAAAAAAAATCCCAATAAGTGTTAATTGGTTTGCGCAAAAGTTATTGCGTCTACAAACTAGGGGAAATATTACATTTTTATTTATTTATTTTTTTACTACTAATGGCGTTGATCAGCGATTTTTACATTGCGGTGGACAGATCAGACACCTAACTGACATTGTTGACACTTTTGGGGGGGGGGGTGCATTACTACAGTAATCAGTGCTAAAAATATGCACTTACTGTACTGACACTGGCATGCGTGGGGTTAACAGCAGGGGCAATCAAAGTATTGTGTCCCTAGGGGCTGCTTTCTAACTGTGTGGGGAATGGACTTGCTGAATGAACACACAGACCTGTGTTCCTAAATAGGAGGAACCACCTGATTGATCCCTGTGATCATCACTGACAGAACAGCGGTCTGCCGTGTTTACATCGGCAGATCGCCGTTCTGTCTCCATGGGGAGCGATCGTGGTTGCCCGGCAGACATCACGTCTACCGCACAAGCTGATTGTCTCCCCCTGTGGCCAATCTGCGCGTGCCCCCACCAGCTGTCCTGCGAAGCGACATACAGGTACGTCATGAAAAAAAAATAAGTTTTCTATATCAAACCGAGATAAAATATATGATAAACCCATAATTACCATGCCACCATTTTTAAATGTGCACAAAAGTAAAAGTGATAAATAAGGTCCACAGGAAAATATATAAATGGATTTTCTCTTGCGTCCTCCGACAGTCGCCGCCGCCTCTAAGTCATCACTGTTGGGTATTGACTTCCGCTCCGCAGGAGTAGCTATGCATAAAGACTTAGTCAAAAGAACAAAGGCATTTGCATATACATACCCATGGGGACTGTCCCATCTGGTCAATACCCCCCTGCAGTGACCACTCCCAACTCAGTTTCATTCTGCCTAGCGTCAGGAGTAGTTAGGCTTCCCTGTGCTGGGGCTACAGTCTCTAATCTTTTATTTGATTTTCTTTTGAAAATGTCAGTTTTTTCTTACTTTACAAGCTGTTTATTTTGTCAGCTTTTAGTTTGTCGACTCTTCGGAAGAAGATTGATCATGCGGTGCTGGGATTCGGACTGACCGCCCTGGTTCTCCAGGGCAGAGGGTCAGATGGACCCCAAGCCCGCCATCGAGCGTTCAGCCGTGGTTCGTCCTGGCACTATGAACGACCCATCCCTGTTCGCAGCAGGGATGCAGCCGCGAGGTGGCTACCTATCAGGACACATCTGCGATGCTGCAGTGTCCTGTCCCTGGCTAACGGCACTCCCTGTCAAATGAGGACAGCGGCTTTCCGTTCATAGAGGCACCCAACCCCATCTGGTACAGGTAAGTACTTCTGTGTGGGGCCTCTGTCTGGGGTGGCAGTCCTGTGTTGCTGTGTGTCCCCAATGTCTGTGCCTGTGTGACTCCCTGATGCGGTCCCTGCGGGGATCGCTTGTGCATGCGCTGCGGTGCTGTATGTTTTTGGGGGTCCCCTTCCCTGTGTCACTTCGGTGCTTGTTGGGGGTGCAGACTGTGTGTGGCGGCCGCAGCGGGGTAAATCCGCGCGGTCCGCCATTTTAGGTATGGGCAGGCATGTTTGGCTTCTCTATGGGAAATACTACATGCTGTTTTGGCACCATCCGCCGCCATTTTGCGGTAGCCGAACGATCGTTCCGACCGCATGTCCGGCGGCCATTTTGGCGGAGCTTTCCATGCAATCCTATGGGGCAGCCATTTTCCCTGACTCATGCAGCCTAAAAGTTCAGTCTACTCTAGCAGCACTTCCTTTTCCTCTGAAGCAGGACATCAGTGGCAACACTCTGCGGGGCTCTGCAGGTTATCGCTCTCAATATATTTCTGTATTGTCGCCTCTGGCTCAGTTTTTTCTTCTCCTGTTTGGGGGTCTTTGTCGCTGTAGCGGTGGGCTGCGCACTCCGCAGCGATTTTAAAGGGGCAGTACAAACTTATAGCACTGTTGTTTTGTAACCTTGAGCAATGGATTCTCTGGACAGCAAATTCCCCCCAGCTCTGGTGGGGGTCCCCAGTTCTACTGTGGCCCCTCTGAGACCTGATTTGGCCGTTGTAGTGGCGACTTTGGTGTCAAATATGGAAATGCTGATGGCTGAACGTGCTGCTAAAAAGAGGCGCAGATTGTCTCTCTCCTCTGATTCAGATGGTGACATGGCTGCTGCGGCGAGCGTGCCCTTTTCAGGGTCTCGCTCATCCTTAGACCCGCTGGGGTCTGAGGGGGAGGCAGAGGTGGAGGGGGTTGATACCTCCTCCCCGGGGTCGCCTGAAGAGCGGGCGACCCTGGATGAATTAATTGTTTCTGTTAAGAAAACACTACATTTGGAGGATGAGCCCAGTCCTCCGGGCGTTGTGTCCTCGTTTGGGACGCACAGGACCCGCAAGTCGGCGCAGGTTTTAACCTGCTCAGCTGAATTTCATTGCACTGTTAATGAAATGTGGCACACGTTAAAACTTCCATTCCTGGTGCCAAGTCGGTTCAAATTGCTTTATCCCTTTGCACTGGCTACGGAATCACGATGGTGTGTGCCTCCACAGGTGGATCAAACTGTGGCCGTGTTAAACAAGGCTACCTTGGTTCCTTCTGAGGATACCCCGGTTTTCCGGGATCCCACGGACCGGCGGTTGGAGTCTCTAGCCCGCCATTCCTATACGGTGGCGGGCTCGATGCACAGACCCATTTTCGCGTCCGTTTTGGTGGCTCAGGCGGTGGCTGATTGGACTTAGGAGTAACCTCGTGTCTGATGATGTTCCGCCTGCCAGGCTGGAAATGGTGGATCAAATCCATCAAGGAATCATGTATCTGTGTGATGCGGCCTTAAATGAGGCTCCTTTAGTGGCACGCCTCTAGTGTCTCGGTACTTAACCGGCGACTGATATGGCTAAACAGCTGGTCGGCTGACCAGTCCTCGCGGAAAACAGTTGCTGATTTTCCCTATGCTGGCTATTCTTTTCCAACGCCCTGTGGCGTCTCATTCTCTGGTTCGCACCTTCATTCAAGGTGTGCGACATTTGGCTCCTCCCAGGCAGGAGCCCTTACCTCCATAGGACTTGAACTTGGTTCTGTCCATGTTACAGCGTGCTCCCTTTAAAAACATTCGGCATATATCGTTGCCTCTGCTGTCTAAGAAGGTTGCCTTTTTGGTGGCGATCACTTCGGCTCGCAGGGTGTCGGAACTGGCAGCGTTATCTTGCCGTTCTCCGTACTTGGTGATTCACCGGGATAAGGTGGTCTTGCGTCCGCATCCCTCCTTTCTTCCTAAGGTGGTCTCTGAGTTCCACATTAATGAGGACATTGTCCTGCCTTCGCTTTGTACGAAGCCTAAGCATCCTAAGGAGGTTGCTCTGCATTCCTTGGATGTTGTCAGGGCGATCAGGGTTTACCTGTCGTCTACTTAATCCTTTCGGAAGACGGATTCCCATTGAACAGGCTTACGCCTTGAAGGAACGGGTTCCACCCTTCCCTGTTAAGGCGCACTCTACCAGATCTGTGAGTGCGTTCTGGGCCTATTGGCATCGGGCCTCGGTGGCCCAGGTGTGCAAGGCTGCGACTTGGTCGTCGGTGCACACTTTTTCCAAGTTCTACAAAGTAGATGTTCTGGCATCAGCTGATGCTTCCTTTGGCCGCAAGGTTCTCAGTGCGGCAGTGCCATGAAGGACCCTTGTTTTTTTATGGGTCCCTGGCTGTTGGTATTTGCTTTCCTGGGCTGTTGCTCCTGTTGAGCATTGTTTTTCTGTTGCCCAGAAGGTTCTCTTACTGTGCATGTAAGGCTCCTTTCTCTGATGTGGGTACTGCTTTGCCTTTTCTACGGTTGTGTCTCCCACCCCTCATGTCTACACTGCTTTGGGACATCCCAATAGTGATAACTTGGAGGTGGCGGCGACTGTCGGAGGACGTAAGAGAAAACTGAATTTTTGTAAAATCTTACCTGTAAAATTCCTTTGAGTCCTCCGACAGTCGCCGACCCCGCCCCTCTTTTGGGGTTGTCTTATTACCTACTGCTATGCTACCAAACTAAGTTGGGAGTGGTCACTGCAGGGGGGTATTGACCAGATGGGACAGCCCCCATGGGTGTGTATATGCAAATGCCTTTGTTCTTTTTAAGTCTTTAGGCCTAGCTACTCCTGCGGAGCGGAAGTTAATACCCAACAGTATTGACTTATTGAACAATAACGGAATTTTTGTAAAATCTTACCTGTAAAATTCCTTTCTCTGAGTCCTCCGACAGGCGGCGGCGACTGTCGGAGGGCTCAGAGAAAGGAATTTTACAGGTAAGATTTTACAAAAATTCCGTTATTATTCAAACGTGCCTTCACCATAAATTCTAAAATTGGTGTTGGTAATCCTTATCTTCATTCAAAGCGCCACCTCTGTGCTCACTAGTCTCTCACCTGCATATTTCTTGTATGTCAATGGTTATTAAGATTTTCCAGTGGACCTGTTATGCTGTTCCTTTGCCACTAGATGTCCTCATTAATGTAGACTGAAACCGACTGTTTTCACTTGTAATCCTATTGCCCACAGATCATCTCTCCACAGAAAATATATGGAAAGGAATCTCATAGTGTAGTAATTTAACACATTTATTGAACAAAAACACTCATCCACTCAAATGTAAACCGATTAATCCAGCATATGTAACAAGGGCACCAGGCTCGTTCCTTGATTTACGTCACTTCTGGTATCTCTGGTGTCTTCGCTGCACCTACGCGTTGCGTCACGATTACGTGACTTCCACATCTAGTGGCGAAGGAACAGCATAACGGGTCCCCTGGAAAATCTTAACTGCGATATACAAGAAATATGCAGGTGAGAGACTAGTGAGCACAGAAGTGGCACTTAGGATGAAGATAAGGATTACCAACACCCATTTTTGAATTTATGGTGAAGGGACGTTTGAACAACAATTTATATATTTCCCTATGGACTTAATTTATCACTTTTACTTTTGTGTACATTTTTATTTAAATGGCTTGGAAATGATTTGTGTTTATCATATTTTTTATTTCAGTTTGATCTAGAAAACTTATTTACGTGTTTGGAAGTTTTAGTCAGATTATGTAGTGTTCAATTCAATCACATTTAGAGACCTTTTACAAGTAATATTTTGATTTATACAATACAGAAAGCGCAACACCCTATTTCACAGTAATTTTCCTATCACTGCTTAGGATGAGCTTTTTGGTGTAAGCTGCAGTCTGCTTATTCACAGACACATACACACTCATGAGCGCGAGAGTCTAATTTCAAGTTTTGGTATAGGCACGTCGTTTTGCGGGACCCGCCACCGTAGAAGTACAGAGGCTAGTCGGCATGTGGTTAAAGTGTATTTTTTTCCAAAAAATTGCATTTGAAAGACCGCTGCGCAAATAGTGTGGTATAAAATATTGCAACAACTGCCAAATTATTCTATCGGGTGTGTATATATGTATATGTGTGTATATATATATATATATATATATATATATATATATATATATTATAATTTGGGTGTTTTTAAGTAATTTTCCAGCAAAGAATACTGATTTTAACTTGTAAGCAACAAGTGTCAGAAGAAGCCTTCGTCTTTAAGTGGTTAAACTGACCTTATTTACAGATCCAAGTTTATCCCTTTTATCTAAAAGAATCAAATGGTACATTATCGCTCAGCGCTGAGCAACGTTAGACATTTACAGGAGGCTTTTTTTTTTTTTTTTTTGGACAGCTGTGTGTAAGCACAGAACTACTCTGCACTGTTTGAATCGTGGAAATGCTGGATAAAGATCGTGAGGGGTATTTAATCAAGATCGCAATTTTTTTAATGATTAATTGTGCAGCTCTAGTTAAGAGATCACAGACTTTTTAGCAGTCTGCACTATTGGGTTCTCGTTTATTTGCTTCCGTCCTTGATCCATCTGGAAACCTGTCCTAATGCTGAGCCTGTGGAGAAAGATTGGAGCTGATAATAATTAGAGAGTGCAGTGGACCCTAATATACTAGTGGGGCCCCCTACATGAGGTGAGAGGACACCCAAGAAGAAATGTGGTGAAGGGCACTGTGGGTGTGGAGTGAAGTGGAAGAGATCACGTATCATCTGTGAGAAGAGTTCACAAATCCTATAAATTATCACTATTTAGGTACTATCAAGGTTTAGAGGAGACACTTCACCATTAAATGTAATATATTGCATTTGACAGTGTGATAACACATTGTATCTGGTAGTTGCTTTTTTTTTTTTTTTTTTTATATATATATATATAGTGGTATTGAGTAGAGTATCGCAGGGTACCTATATTTATTTTCATGGTACTTGTAGTTCTCTCATTCATAGATTTCTGTGAAAAAATGACGTGGCTGTGTGGGTGGAGGCCCGCATGGTTGTGCCAATTTTAAAATAAAACAGTGGGTGCGGGGAAAAGATCCCCCGCCTGCTGTCAAAGAGAGTGGATGGATTGGGGGGGGAGTGCGGAGGGCAAGTCTGGAGTATGTTACACCTGAAATATAGATGTAACATGCTTTGAAAGGTGAACTTACCCTTTAATATTGCATTCCTATATTCCTACTGTAAATAGTCATTGGTGGTTTTTGGTGTGTACTTCAAACTTGTATCACTTCACAGTTTCTTTTGCTGAATGCAGATTTAGCAATGATACATGTAAAGTGTTGTACCAGCTCTGGCACTCTTCTGTGTATTAGCATTAACCTCCAGAGAATCTAGTTTACGCTGAAGGGGTTGTGTATATGTTTAACACCAAAACAGCAATGGTATTTTGGGGTTAAGTGCAGGAGGTTTTGGTTGTCATAATACGAAAAAAAAAAGTTTTTGGAAACAGTTTAACAAGGTTAGTGTGCAAACAGGATGTGGTTATATGGAAGTAGAAGTGTATATCTTAAATCCATTTCTGGTTACAGTTCAAGTTTGCTATTGTAATGATGGGCCGACATCAGTACATAAACGAAGAGGACTATGAAGTGAACTTGAAAGACTTTGAGCCCCAGCCTGGTGAGTAGTGACCTTCCGATTGGAGATTTTCTTGATCAGTTTACTTAGGTTTTCTTTTAAAAGTATACCCATCTTTTGGGGAATTATTCTAGCCTTTAAAGCAATTTATTGTTCCCAATATTTGTAATTTTCTGGCCAGTTCCAGTTTTAATATTCAGCCAGAAGGGTATCCAGATGACCTTCATTTACTAATGGACTATTTTTTTTTTTTTTTTACTTTGCAAAGTGTTTGTTCTTCTCATTCCTTGAGGGGCACGGAATTGAGACTTTTGGGTTATACTGTTGCCAACAGAAGCATTTTAACAGTGCCAAGCTAAAAAAAAAAAACATGGACCACTCTAATATCCCTGCCATCTCCCAGCATGCAGCAGTAGTTTTCAAATGTTTGTGGAGAATAGTTATGTGTTTGTGGAGAACCTGCTCTGTTAAGAAAAGCCTAACCTTTTCTTTATTGCTATTAGATTTTCTTCATCAAAATTCCTCTACAAGCTGCTAAGCTGATCTCTATATGCATTTATCCAGATTGGCAACTCCTGAGTGCTAGCTTTGGAAGCCATACTAAGACTCTTCTGGACTGAACGATTGCAGGCCTATACTGCAATGTGGCATTTGGCCTTGTGATGTGGTGCTCCCCAGAATTGAGTGTACTTTGTTAGCCATGAAGTGTTTCCCAGGTCCAGAGCCATGCCAAAGTCTCAGATTTGATCACATCTCTAAAGACATACTTTTGTGTGCAGATCATGTGAGTTGAGCCACCAGGGGCTGCTTTGCTCTACAAAGCCTTTGAGCGCAATTCCCCCCTCTCATTCTTTCCTGCAGAAAGGGTTAAATCTGAAGGCTATCTGCTGGGTGGAATGTCACACGTGCATGCTTTGCTGTGTCTCTCCCTCCATTCAGCAGAGAGAACACACCTTCCTGCAGGGTGCTCCTGACTGCCCATGACACATTTGCATTTTATTAGTCCCTGCTGCCCCCACCTACAGTGACCTGGTCACCTTCTGTTGCCTGAACCCCTACCAGCTACAAGCAGCTGGTCTGTGGGTATTCAAGATTTGCCCTTGTACCCTGAGCTACATTGACGCCTTTTTTGCAGTGCAGAAGATCAGAAAACATATGGATTGGGAACATTCCTTCTTCCCTAGGTGCCCCATCTCCTAATCAACTCAGGTTCTGCCTGCAATTCAACCCCTGAATAGTCTGAAACAATATCTAACTAGAACTATCTGCGCCCGGTGTGAAAATATTAAAAAAACTCATCGTTTTCTGACAGCTGCATTCACAATAGTGTACACAACAATATTCAACCTATACAGAAAAAGAAAAAATGTTGCCACTGTTCAGGCCACTGTTCCTGATCTTTGCTGAAAGTATTATAACGGGAACTGTACCAGGTGACTGGAGAAAAGCTAACATGATACCAATATTCAAAAAAGGGCAGAGGCATATCCCGGGTAATTATAGGCTAGTCAGCCTGACGTCAATAGTATGTAAACTTCTGGAGGGGATGATGATCCAGGAGTTTGCTAAAATCAATAATATCAGCAGTAATCAGCACGGGTTTACAAAGGGGCCTTCCTGTCAAACTAATCTGTTAACATTCTACGAGGAAGTTAGCAGTGAGCTAGACAATGGGAGACCCGTGGTTGTGGTGTACTTGGATTTTGCTAAGGCGTTTGATACAGTTCCCCACAAACGGTTGATTTATAAATGAAGGTCCACAGGCATCGACCACAAGGTTTGCACTTGGATACAGAACTGGTTAAAGGGGCGTGTCCAAAGGGTAGTAGAAAAATAATGTATACTCGGACTGGTCTGAGGTGGTAAGTGGGGTCCCCCAAGGCTCAGTTCTGGGTCCAATTTTGTTCAATGTATTCATAAATAGCATTGAGGACAGGGTCAGTAGCTCGATCTCAGTGATCTAAGAGTCTTAGTAGAAGATAGACTTAGCAATAGTATGCAATGTCAAGCTGTGGCTGCCAAAGCCTTCAGAATATTAGCATGCATAAGGAAAGGGGATGTATTCCAAAGACAAAACTAGAATACTTCCCCTTTACAAATCACTGGTCCCAACCGCATCTGTACTATGCTGTCCAGTTCTTGTCACTAGTCCTCAGAAGGGATGTGTTGGAGCTGGAGAGAGTACAGGGAAGGGCAACAAAACTTATTAGGGGATGAGAGGACCTTAATTAAGAAGAACGTTTAGAAATGCTTGATTTATTCTCCCTAGAGAAGAGACGCCTGAGAGGGGACATGATAGCGATTTACAAATACCTCAACAGTGAACAGAGCATAGAAAAAAAACTATTCAGTCGCAAGGATTGCATGAGGACATGAAGCCATACAATGCGATTGGAGGAGAAGCGTTTTAACCTCAGGCTACGCAGGGGGTTCTGTACAGTAAGGGCCACAAGACTCTGGAATTCTCTACCAGAAACGGTAGTAACGGCGGGAAGTATGGCTACTTTTAAAAGACTCTTGGACACGCATCTCAAGGATAAAAACATTCAGGGGTATGGGAAATGATTCACACCTACTCAGGTTCAACTGGATGGACTATTGTCTTTATTCAACCTCAACTACTATGTAACTATGTTGCGCCGTAATTAAACTTATAACCTCATACAGTTGTGCTCATAAGTTTACATACCCTAGCAGAATTTGATTTTGTGGCCTTTTTTCTGAGAATATGAATGAGAACACAAAAACTTTACTTTCATGTTTTGGCCATCAATCGACTGTGTTTTCTCTTTTTAAATTATGACAACAGAAACTACCCAAATGACCCTGATCAAACATACCCCATTTCTTAATACAGTGTATTGCCCCTTTAACATCAATGACAGCTTGAAGTCTTTTGTGATATTTGTGGATGAGGCGCTTTATTTTCTCCAATGGTAAAACTGCCCATTCTCCTGGCAAAAAGCCTCCAGTTCCTGTAAATTCTTGGGCTATCTTGCATGAACTGCACGTTTTGAGATCTCCTCAGTTGCTCAATGATATTGCGGTCAGGAGACTGAGATGTCCAAGTACGTCCCATGCGCAGCTTCCGGGCTGATGAATGCAAATTTTCCTCCAGTATTTTTTGATAACCAACTGCATTAATCTGACCAAATTTCCTGTGCCTTTGTAGCTCACACATCCCCAAAACATCAGCGATTCACCTCCGTGTTTCACAGTAGGAATGGTGTACCTTTCGTCATAGGCCTTGTTGACTCCTCCAAAGGTAGCGATTAAGGTTGTGGCTAAAAAGCTCAATTTTGGTCTCATCACTCTAAATGACTTTGTGGCAGAAGGTTTGAGGCTTGTCCCTGTGCTGTTTGGCATATGGTACGCGGGATACTTTGTGGCATTTGCATAGTAATAGCTTTCTTCTGGCTACTCGACCATGCAGTCCATCTTTCTTCAAGTGCCTCCTTATTGTGCATCTTGAAACAGCCACACCACATGTTTTCATAGAGTCCTGTATTTCACCTGAAGTTCTTTGTGGGTTTTTCTTTGCATCCCGAACAATTTTCCTGGCAGTTGTGGCTGAAATTTTAATCTACCTGACCGTAGTTTGGTTTCAACAGAACCCCTCATTTTCCACTTCTTGATTAGAGTTTGAACGCTGCTGATTGGCATTCTCAATTCCTTGGATATCTTTCTATGTCCCTTTCCTGTTTTATACAGTTCAACTACATTTTCCCGCAGATCCTTTTGACAATTTTTTTTGCTTTCCCCATGACTCACAATCCAAAAACTTAGTGCAGCACTGGATGAAAGATGCAAGGTTCTGTCAGGAGTCAAACTCCTTGACCTTTTTTATACACACACACACTAATTACAAGCAAACAGATCATAGGTGAGGATGGTGTAGCAGAGCTCCAAAACCCAGCCTAGGTACCTCTGCTGTATAATCCTTGAAGCTGAGGAAGTACTAATATATCCACTGCAAAATTCCCCTCCCCCCCCAGTAACTGGACTACACACAGTTCTGGGAGTCAACCACTTTATTGAACAGGCTCACACAATATATAAAGCACAAGGAAGCATCCCCCTCCTGATCAGATTACACCATCAGGTCACGTGCCTGATTACATTATCATACACAGATGAAATTGTATACAGAAATAGAATTAACCTGAACGAATTATCTAGCCATCTGGACAGAAACAATATGCGAGTTGATTAACAATTAACAATGGGACAGACAAGCTTAACAGAATACACATCACACCTCAATACACCGACAATAGGAAGAGATCACTAGTGACAGACTATCCATCTCTGACACTGAAGAACATGGAACAGAGGCCAATGTGACCAGCTCTTTCAATGAACATGTTCAGAATCAAACAGGCCAGAAATAGTCCTCAAATATTTCTCAATATATGGTTGATGAATATTACTTTCCCATTTGAAGCAATTCAAACAACATTCTCAGTGTCTGTTCCGGTACAGATGGTTACCCTAAATAGCCATTCAAACCCCTTTGTGTCAACTTGTGTGCATTTTACCAGGCCAAAATCACCAGGGTATGTAAACTTTTGATCAGGGTCATTTGGGTAGTTTCTGTTGTCATTACGATTTAAAAAGAGTTGATTTAATAATAAATGGCTTCAGACAAACACTTAACGAGTAAAAGAAAAATCTTTGTGTTATCATTAATATTGGGAAAAATGGCCAAGAAATCATAAATTCTGCCAGGGTATGTAAACTTATGAGCACAACTGTATAATTAATAAAGTGCATATAGTGAAAATGATAAACATTTATTACACATAAATGCCTCCAAACAATATTGAAATAAATTCATAACATCAGTGCCAACAAGGAAGGAAATGATAAAGTGCAAAAGTCCCAATGTTTGATTCATAGAAGTGATATTCAGAACATGCACTCTTTAATTTGTTAGTGCTGCAAGGGATCACCAGCAAGTGCTCCACTCCAGAATGAGCATAATAAGCCTCTTACCTGATAAAAAGACCTTATGCAGGTCTATACTCGCTTAAGTGAATTCACCCCTCACTCTGGGTATATAGTGTATGCTATTTCAAGGCAACCTTCAGACAATATGGTTTAGAGGTAATTTTCAAATCTCTCCACCGTTACTTAAACAGGGTATTATGGAGCATAGCAATAAAAAGAAGAAACGCTAATTACGCAACGTCCTCTATTAGTACCATTTTATTTTAAAGACCTCTACTTACACATCCATTGGAAAAAAACAAGCATTCAGTACAAATAAATGCTGGTCCTGCACCCTGATGGGCTTACTGACGTTGCCGCTATTACGTCGTAACAGACGTCATCAATGGAGAACATTGCCCCATTGATGACTTGTTAAGATGAAACATGCAGAGGGAATAGGGGTTGACGTCAGTACACCCACCGGGGCACAGGATGAATAATTGTACTAAATGCCAGTTTTCTCTTACGTCCTCTGACAGACGCATCCTCCAAGTTTCATCACTATTGGGTAATGGCGCCCTCTGCAGGAGCAGGCTAGGTAGTGAAACTTCATTAAAAAGCTTTAACTAGACACACCTTGGGGGCTGTCCCTCTCGACATTACCCTCAGACACTTAGAGCTTACTAATTAGATTCTTGCTGCCTAGCTCAGGAGTAGGACCTAGGATACCCTGCTGGGACGCCGGTCTCCGTTTTTAATTTTTTTCTTTGAAAAATGTTTTATTTTATTTTCTCACTTACTACCGCTAGCAAGTATGGGGGAATCCTCCTGGAGAACTACAAGCGACAGCCACGCTGGGCTTCGCAGTGTATAATCTAGATCCTTATGGTACCCCAGCCTGGCCTACAAGAGTGCGCAAGTTGTGGCCTGCCCAGGCCTCACTACGACAGTGCCCCGACGGTTGGGGACGAGCCTGCGGAGAAATTTCTTCGCCGGGACGCATCAACCCTGGAACGCCCTGTGTTGCAGTGTCCCCTCTTGGCTGGCAGCACCCCCACTCCGGGTGGGAGGCGACCTGTATCTGAGCGGAGCCCGCGGTCCTTGGTATGGTGAGTGATGCTATCCCCTGTGTCCTTGAGATGGTGCTCCGGGGGGGGGGGGGTTGGGGTGCTGTGGGCTCACTCCTGGGAATGTCAGAGCTGCGATCTCTGTGGTGTACCCTCTGGACGGAGCCTGCCTGCCTGCTCCTTATGGGGGCACTCTATCGGTACCCACTGCGTGGGGGGGGGGGTGTAAGGGGGGGCTTCCTATAGTGGATTCTTGTGGTGGCCAGCGCCGTTTTCGGCCGCCATTTTGGGTGAGGGCATGCCTGGCTGCATCAGTGTAAGGGCAGCAGCCATTTTTTGCTAACGTGCTCTTGGCGCTGTTTTCGGCACCATCTTAGATGTGGGCAGCCGCATTGAAAGGGCAGCGGCCATTTTCCTTGTGTTATCCCCATATACTTCTATTGGCATCCATGTTTGTGTGGCTTAGGGCACTGTTCGGCTTCTAGTGAATTGGGTCACTTCCTCCTGACATCTTTTCACTTGCTGCAGAGAAGCGTGGAGAGCAGTTTGTTTTCTAGATCTCTGGCACTATAAGGGTTTTTTTTAATGCTTTTGAGCAATATTCCTTAGACACATTGCTTGCTCAGTTATTTAACATTATAAATGGGGACTGCAATCGTCGATTTAAAGGGCCAGTGTTCCATTTTTTATTCTTCTGCTAAGATGAGTCCCAGGGTGACAATTTCACCCCAGAGCTTGTTTGTGCATCCGGGACGTCCGGATCACCTTCCCTAACTTCTTTATCTGCAGCCATTGAAATGTTGGCATCCAAAGTTGATCTTATGATGTCGCAAGGTAATGTTCAAGTCTTCAGAGCCTTACATGGTTGCCATGGACATTGCCCTCCCTGGGGAATCCCTGTCCGCACACTCAGACGGGGAGAATGATGAGTTGTCCTCCGCTCACACGCTTTGGATGAAGCACTTTTTCGCTCCGTTGGGGAGACTCTGCGCATTGATGATGAGCCCACCCTGTCAGGTAAACGGGTTTCCTTCGGGTCCTGCAAAACCCAGAAGTCGGGTCAGGTTTTCCCCTGCCCCGAGGAGTTTCACGATATTGTGAACTAACAGTGGCGTCGCATTAAGCACATGCTGGCGGTGCCTAAGCGTTTTCAACGCCGTTACCTCTTTGCGGACCCTGTTTCCAGTCGCTGGACGGTGTCACCTAAGGTGGACCACACTGTTTCCAGGTTGAATAAATCCACCGTGGTTCCCGTGGAGGACTCCCCGGTGTTTAAAGACCCGATGGATAGGCGCGTGAAGTCACTTTCCCGCCACATGTACTTGTTGGCGAGCTCAGTCCTCAAGCCGTAGTGTGCTTCCGTGCTTGTCTCTGACGGTTATGGAATAGATTAAGGTGCTTAGGCGCAACTTGGCTGAGTTGGTTCCACCAAATCTCATTGAGCTCACGGACCAAATAGCCCAGGCCATGGTGTATCTGTGTGACACGGCCCTGGACGAGGCTCCCCTGGTCCCAAGTTTGTCTGCGGTGGGGATTGCACTCCGCTGCATGGTGTGGCTGAAGAGCTGGTCGGGAGACCATGCCTCTAAAAAGACTGTGTCTGATATCACCTATTTGGAGGGACGCCTTTTTGGGGTCTCCTTGGATGAGATTGTCAAGGGTCTCAAAGGCGGTAAGAGTACCCTCCTGCCCCTGCGGGGTCCTTCCTTCAAGGCTCATCGGGGGCCCTTTTGTGCCTCGGGCGCAGGAAAAGGGAAAATCCTTCAAGGCCTCCGGTGGCAACAAGAAGCCCTGGTCTGGGAAGCCCAAGGCTGGTCAGTCCGGTGCTGTGGCCCAGTCTTCCACATGAAGGGATGCCCTCACCCGTCTCAGGGGTAGGGGGACTTCTGCGTTACTTTCAGGAGCCCTGGTTGTCCCTAATTCAGGACAAATGGGTTCACGAATTGATTTGTTCAGGGTACAAAATCTAATTTAGATCACGCCCAGCAGGCAAGTTCTTTCCATCAAATCTCCTGACGCCTCTCAAGGGGGCACTGCAAGATCTTCTTGCTCATGGTGTTATTGTCCCGGTTCCACGGCGGCAGAGATTTTGCAGGTTTTTTTCAAACCTGTTCACAGTGCCAAAGAACGGAGGGCAAGGTTCGTCCAATTCTGGACCTCAAGTCACTGAACCGCTTTGTGCGGGTGCAGAAGTTCCAGGTGGAATCCATCCGGTCGGTGGTGGCATCTTTAAGTAAAGGGGATTTTCCGGCTTCCATCGATTTAAAGGATGCGTATCTGCACACCCCTATTTACGAAGGTCATCAGCGGTATCTCCGCTTTCACCATGGCAGAGGAGCACTTTCAATTTGTGGCATTACCCTTTGGTCTAGCTTTGGCTACCAGGGTCTTCACCAAGGTTTTGGCCCCGGTGCTGGCTCTAATGCGCAAGAAGGGGGATTGCGGTCCTCGGTTATCTGGACGATCTCTTGTTGAGGGCGAGCTCGTGTGCCACTCTGTCGGGCGATCTGCTGGTCACGGTTCAGACGCTCCAGGAGTTCGGGTGGACCATCAACTTCCAGAAGTCAGCACTGACCCCGACAGTACTCCTGCAGTATCTGGGCATGGTCCTGGACTCCGCTCAAGTGAAGGTTTCTCTCTCGGAGGAAAAACTCCAGACTTTGCAGGGAGAGATCAGGTCCCTCAGGGACAACGATCTCTCCTCCCTACGGACCTGCATAAGGTCCCTGGGGCTGATGGTTTCTGCTTTCGAGGCGATCCAGTTTACCCAGTTTCACACAAGGACACTGCAGGCAGAGATTCTTGCCAAATGGAACAGGAATTTCCTGTCCTTGGACAGGATGGTGTGTTTGAGCCGTCTCACGAGGACAGAGCTTTCATGGTGGCTTCTGTCACCCACTCTGAACCAGGGCGCGTCCTTTCTGCCCCTGTTGTGGATGGTAATCACCACGGATACCAGCCTGACAGGCTGGGGTGGAGTACTGGACACTGTGCTCAGGGAACATGGTCGTTTGCCTGCTCCATTGGGCGACTCGGTTGCATAGTCGCCCGGTTTTGGTTCAGACCGACAATGCCACGGCTGTGGCTTACATCAATCACCAAGGGGGCACCAGGAGTGCCCGGGCAGCCAAGGAAGTGGCCGAGATTCTGTCTTGGGCTGAGGTGCACGTTCCAGCTATCTCTGCTGTTCACATACCGGGAGTGGAGAACTGGCAGGCGGACTATCTGAGTGGTCAGACCTTGGATCAGGGGGAATGGTCCCTGCATCCAGAGGTGTTTCGGCACATGTGCGCCCGGTGGGGGACTCTGGACGTGGATCTGTTCTCGTCTCATCTCAACAAGAAGGTGGAAAGGTTCGTGGCCAGAGCTCGAGATCCTCTGGCAGAAGCCAGGGATGCGTTGGTGGTGCCTTGGCACCGGTATCAGCTGATTTATGCCTTTCCCCCGATTCAACTGTGTTCCAGGTCTTTCCGCAGGTTGGCCCTGGAACAGGTACATGTGATTCTGGTGGCCCCAGACTGGCCTCGTCAGTCTTGGTATGAAGAACTCATCAAGATGGTCGTAGAGCCTCCCTGGCGGCTACCTCTGAGAGAAGATCTGCTGCCTCAACGGCTGATCTTCCACCCTGCTTTACGGTCTCTAGCTTTTAACGGCTTGGCGGTTGAATGCCAGGTGAGACGGGTCTCTCTGCTGCTGTTATTCCTACCTTGCTGAGAGCTCGGAAGGCTACCTCCAGCAAGATTTATCATCGTACCTGGAAGGCGTACATTGCCTGGTGTGAGTCACAAGGGTTGCATCCTCGCTCCATCTCGGTAGCGAGGGTCCTAGCCTTCTTGCAGAATGGTGTGGAACAGTACTTGGCATTGGGCACGATTAAAGGTCAGGTGTCGGGCTTGGCCATTTTCTTCCAGCACCCCTTGGCGACTAATTCCCTCATTTGCACCTTTATTCAAGGGGTGCGTCATCTGGTCCCTCCACGGAGGGCTCCCTTGCCTCTGTGGGATTTGAATATGGTTTTGTCCGTATTGCAACTACCTCCCTTTGAAATCATCAGAGAAATACCTCTGCCTGTGTTGTCCCAGAAAGTTGCCTTCCTGGTGGCTATCACTTCTGCTCGTAGAGTGTCTGAATTGGGGGCTCTGTCCTGTCGTTCGCCTTACCTGGTTGTTCTGGGACCCAATCACTCTTTTCTCCCTAAGGTGGTGTCTGCCTTCCACCGCAATGATGAAGATATTGTTTTGCCTTCACTTTGTGCAAAGCCTACGCATCCCAAGGAATTTGCCTTGCACTCGTTGGATGTGGTTCGGGCGATCAGGGTTTACGTGTCGGCCATGGAATCCTTTCGAAAGTCTGTTTCCCTGTTTGTCCTTCCTGAGAGACCTCGGAAGGGTTCGGCTGCGTCCGCTGCAACCATTTCAAAATGGATCAGACTATTGTTCAGGCCTATTCACTCAAGGGTCAGTTGCCTCCTTTACCTGTGAGGGCACATTCTACTAGAGCCGTGAGTGCTACTTGGGCTTTTCGCCATCAGGCTTCTGTGGCTCAGGTGTGTAAAGCAGCGACCTGGTCGTCTGTGCACACTTTTACCAAATTCTACAAGATTAATGTGATGGTATCCTCGGATACTTCCTTTTGGCCGCAAAGTTTTAAGCGCTGCGGTTTGTTGAAGAGACATGTTTCTCTTACGTCCTCCGAAAGTCATCACTATTGGGTATTGACTTCCGCTCCGCAGGAGTAGCTAGGCATAAGACTTAGTCAAAAGAACAAAGACATTTGCATATACACACCCATGGGGGCTGTCCCACTGGTCAATACCCCCCTGCAGTGAACACTCCCAACTTAGTTTGTTTCTGCCTAGCGTCAAGAGTAGTTAGGCTTTCCCCGTGCTGGGGCTCCGGTCTCAGCCTTCTGATCTTTTTTTTATTTGATTTTCTTTCAAAAATGTCAGTTTTTTTCTTTTATACTAGCTCTTTCTTTTGTCAGCTTTAGTTTTTAGTCGACTCTTCGGATGAAGATGGATTCATGCGGAGCTGGGAATCGGACTGGCCGCCCTGGTTCTCAAGGGCAGAGGGTCAGAGGGACCCCCAGCCCGCCATCGAGCGTTCAGCCATGGTTCGTCCTGGCATTATGAACGACCCATCACTGCTCGCAGCAGGGATGCAGCTGTGAGGTGGCTACCTCACTGGACACATCTGCACTATGCAGTGTAATGTCCTTGGCAAAACGGCATTCCCTGTCAGATGAGGACAGAGGCTTTCCGTTCTGAGAGGCACCCCGCGCCATCTGGTACAGGTAAGTACTTCTGTGTGGGGCCTCTGTCTGGGGTGGCAGTCCTGTGTTGCTGTGTGTCCCCCATGTCTGTGCCGGTGTGGGGCTCCCTGTTGCGATCCCTGTGGGGGTCTTCTTTATACATGCGGTGTGTATGTTTGGGGGCCCCTTCCCCTGTGTCACTTCGGTGTGTGTTTGGGGGTGCAGACGTTGTGTGTGTGGCAGCCGCAGCGGGGAAAAACCGCGCGGTCCGCCATCTTTACTTTGGGCAAGCATGTTGGCTTCACTGTGGGCTGATTTACATGCTGTTTTGGCGCCATCTTGCGTGTGACGGAACGATCGTTCCATGCACATGTCGGCGGCCGTTTTCCTGAAGTCTCCCATTCAGTTCTATGGGCAGCCATTTTCCCTGGGTCATTTGCAGCTTATAGTTCAGCCTCTCATGACCTCACTTCCTTTTCCTCTGAAGCAGCGATCTAGGTGATAACACTCTGTGGGGCTCTGCAGACTGTCTCTTCCATAACCTTCTGTTTTGTCATTTCTGGCTCAGTTTTCTTCTCCTATTGGGGGTCTTTGGTCACTGTTCATATAGCGGTGGGCTGCGCACTCCGCAGCAGTTTTAAAGGGACAGTACCCTTTTTATTCCACTGTTATTTTTCACCTTGGGCAATGGAATCTCAGGACAGCAAATTACATCCAGCCCTGGTGGGGGACCCCAGTCCTCCTGTGGCCCCTGTTATGCCTGATTTGGCCGCTGTAGTGGCATCCTTAGTGTTCAAAATTGAGGTGCTGATGGCTGAACGTGCTGCTAGGAAGAGGCCCAGATTATCTCTCTCCTCTGATTCAGATGGTGATATGGCTGCTGTGGCGGGCGTGCCCTTTTCAGGGGCTCGCTCATCCTTACACCCGCTGGGGTCTGAGGGGGAGGCAGAGGTGGAGGGGGTTGATGTTTCTCCCCCCGGGGTCGCCTGAAGAACGCGCGACCATGGATGAGTTGATTGTTTCTGTAAAAGGAACTCTACATTTGGAGGATGAGCCCAGGCCTCCGGGCATTGTGTCCTCATTTTGGACACACAGGACCCGCCAGTCGGCACAGGTTTTTCCCTGCCCCGCTGAGTTTCATTACACTGTTAATGAACTGTGGCGCACTTTAAAACGTCCATTCATGGTACCTAGTCGGTTTAAGTTACTTTATCCCTTTGCACCGGCTACGGAATCGCGATGGTGTGTGCCTCCACAGGTGGATCACACTGTGGCAGTATTGAACAAGGCTACCTTGATTCCTACTGAGGAGACCCCGGTTTTTCGAGATCCCACGGACAGGAGGTTGGAGTCTCTGGCCCGCCATTCCTACAAACCTGTTTTCGCGTCCGTTCTGGTGGCTCAGGCGGTGGCTGATTGGACTAAGGTGCTTAGGAGCAACCTCGTGTCTGATTCTGTCCCACCTGCCAGGCTGGATATGGTGGATCAAATTCACCAAGGAATCATGTATTTGTGCGATGCGGCCTTAAATGAGGCCCCTTTTGTAGCACGCCTATCTAGTGTTGCGGGGCTTAACTGTCGACTGATCTGGCTGAAGAGCTGGTCGGCTGACCAGACATCACGGAAAACAGTTGCTGATTTTCCCTATGCTGGTTCTCACCTTTTTGGCGAGGCGTTGGATACCTTGGTAAAAGGCGTCACGGGAGGCAAGAGCACCATGCTGCCCCAGAACTCGAAGCACAAGTCCTTTCGTGGCAAGCAAGGTTCCGCCTCTCGACCCAATCAAGGGGTCCTTTCGTGCCTTTCAGAATCAAACCAAGGGCAAGCCCTTCAAGGGCCAAGGTAGCCAGAAGAAGCCCTGGACAGGCAAACAGAAGTCCGGCAGTGCCGGTGCGGCGGGTCAATCCGCCTCTGCCTGAAGGGGCGCCCTCACCCGTTTCAGGGGTGGGGGGACGTTTGCACGGTTTCCTCCAACCTTGGCTGCTCCGAATTCCGGACAGGTGGGTTCAGGAAATCATTCGATCAGAGTACAAGATCGAATTCCTTTCCCGGCCGGCAGACAGATTTTTTCCCTCAAATCTTCATTTGACCCCAGGGCGCCTGCAGGACCTGCATCAAGAGGTGCAGGACCTCCTTGCCCAGGGGGTGATTGTCCCGGTGCCTCATCGGGACAGGTTTCGGGGGTTTTATTCCAATCTGTTCTCTGTGCCCAGAAAGGAGGGCAAGGTGCGTCCTATTCTGCACCTGAAAGCTCTGAACCGCTTCGTGTGCGTTCGAAAGTTCCGTATGGAATCTCTCCGCTCGGTGGTGGCCTCCCTGAGTCCAGGGGAATTCCTGGCCTCTATAGACCTGAAGGATGCGTACCTACACATCCCCATTTTCGAGGGTCACCAGAGGTACCTTCAGTTCGCTATAGCGGAGGACCAATATCAGTTTGTGGCGTTACCTTTCGGTCTCGCTTCGGCTCCAAGGGTCTTTACAAAAGACCCTTTTGTAAAGACCCTGTTGGCGCCTGTTCTGGGCATGCTGAGGGCTCAGGGCATTGCGGTCTTGGGATATCTGGACGATCTCCTCTTAAGTTTGAATGTCCGCCAGGACCTACTGCGCGATCTGTCCACCACGGTACAGACGCTCCAGGAGTTCGGATGGACCATCAACGTACAGAAGTCGACCTTGTCTCCTTCGGTTCGTCTTCCCTATCTGGGAATGGTTCTGGACTCTGCTCAAGCAAAGGTGTTCTTGCCGGAGGACAAGCTCCGGACCTTACAGGATGAGATCAGGTCCCTCAGGGACAAGCCATCCTCTTCACTCAGGACCTGCATGCGGTCCCTAGGATTGATGGTATCGGCCTTCGAGGCGATACCCTTTGCCCAATTTCGCACAGGTCTCTTCAAGCGGAGATCCTGGCCAAGTGGGACAGACTACCTCAGTCCTTGGATCTGAGTGTCTCATTGAGTCGCCGGACCAGAATGGATCTTCTGTGGTGGCTTCAGTCCCCGGCTGGGTCAGAAGTGAAATCCTTCCGTCCGTTGCTGTGGACGATGATTACCACGGATGCCAGCCTGTCGGCTGGGGTGGAGTCCTGGGCACCCTGTCTGCCCAGGGCACTTGGTCGGGGGAGGAATCCTCCCTTCCGATCAACATATTGGAATTGAGAGCGATCAAACTCTCCAGTGGTCGGATCGTCTTCGGGGCCGTCCGGTTCGGGTACAGACGGACAATGCTACCGCGGTGACTTACATCAACCACCAAGGGGGGCACCAGGAGTGCCCGAGCGGCCCGGGAGGTGACCGACATTCTGTCTTGGGCTGAGACTCATGTCCCGGCAATCTCAGCAGTTCACATTCCGGGTGTGGAGAATTGGCAAGCCGACTATCTGAGCCGCCAGACCCTAGACCGGAGGTCTTCCAACTGCTTTGTGCGAAGTGGGGATCCCCGGAAGTGGATCTGTTCATGTCTCGGCTAAACCACAAGGTGGAAAGGTTCGTGGCAAGAACGCGCGATCCTCTGGCAGACGCCTCGGATGCGTTGGTGAACCCCTTGGCATCAGTATCGTCTGATGTATGCCTTTCCTCCGATTCAGTTGTTGCCCAGGTTCCTTCGCAGTTTAGCCTCGGAACCGCACCTGGTGATTCTGGTGGCGCCGGACTGGCCACGCTGGGGTCTCTCCCCTGAGGTCATTCCTACCCTGATCAAGGCTAGGAAAACCACCTCTGGTAAAATGTATTACCGTACCTGGAAAGCTTATTTCGCCTGGTGTGAGTCCAGGGGGTTCTCCCCTCGCTCGTACTTCCTCCAGTCGGGGGTGGACCAGCGCCTGGCGCAGGCCACGATAAAGGGCCAGGTGTCTGCACTGGCTATTCTTTTCCAACGCCCTGTGGCGTCTCATTCCTTAATTTGCACCTTCATTCAAGGTGTGCGACATTTGGCTCCTCCCAGGAGGGAGCCTTTACCTCCATGGGACTTTAACTTGGTTCTGTCCGTGTTACAGCGTTCTCCCATTGAGAACATCCGGGAGATATCATTGCCTCTGCTGTCTAAGAAGGTTGCCTTTTTAGTGGCGATCACTTCGGCTCGCAGAGTATTGGAGCTGGCGGCGCTGTCTTCCCGCTCTCCTTACTTGGTAATTCACAAGGATAAGGTGGTCTTGCGACCACACCCGTCTTTTTTCTTCCTAAGGTGGTCTCTGTGTTCCACCTTAATGAGCACATTGTCCTGCCTTCGCTTTGTACGAAGCCTAAGCATCCCAAGGAGGTTGCATTGCATTCCTTGGATGTTGTCAGGGCGATCAGGGTTTACCTGTCGTCCACTGAATCCTTTCGGAAGACGGATTCCTTCGTTGTCCTTCCTGAGGGACCTCGGAAGGGCATGGCTGCGTCTGCAGCGACCATTGCCAAATGGATCAGACAGACCATTAAACAGGCCTTTGCTTTGAAGGAAAGGGTTCCACCCTTCCCTGTTAAGGCGCACTCTACCAGATCTTTGAGTGCGTCCTGGGCCTACTGGCATCGTGCCTCGGTGGCCCAGGTGTGCAACACTGCGACTTGGTCGTCAGTGCACACTTTTTCCAAATTCTATAAGGTAGATGTTCTGGCATCAGCTGATGCCTCCTTTGGCCGCAAAGTTCTCAGTGCGGCAGTGTCATGAGGGACCCTTGTTTTGTTGTGGGTCCCTGACTGTTGGGGTTTTTTATCCCCTGGGTTATTTGCTTTCCTGGGCTGTTGCTCCTGTTGAGCCTTTTCTGTTGCCCAGAAGGTTCTCTTACTGTGCGTGTAAGGTTCCTTTCTCTGATGTGGGTGCAGCGTTGCCTTTTCTACGGTTGTGTATCCCACCCCTCATGTCTACACCGCTTTGGGACATCCCAATAGTGATGATTTAGAGGTGGCGGCGACTGTCGGAGGACGTAAGAGAAAACTGAATTTTTGTAAAATCTTACCTGTAAAATTCCTTTCTCTGAGTCCTCCGACAGTCGCCGCCCCCGCCCCTCTTTTGGGGTTTTTTCTTGTACACTTACTGCTATGCTACCAAACTGAGTTGGGAGTGTTCACTGCAGGGGGGTGTTGACCAGTGGGACAGCCCCCATGGGTGTGTATATGCAAATGTCTTTGTTCTTTTGACTAAGTCTTATGCCTAGCTACTCCTGCGGAGCGGAGGTCAATACCCAATAGTGCTGACTTAGAGGTGGTGGCGACTGTCGGAGGACTCAGAGAAAGGAATTTTACAGGTAAGATTTTACAAAAATTCAGTTTTTTTTTTCTTCCTGGGGTGAATTTGTTGGGGTTGGTTGTCTTCATGTACTGCTTGTTACGAAACTGATTAGTAAGCTCTAAGTGTCTGAGGGTAATGTCGAGAGGGACAGCCCCTAAAGTGTGTCTAGTTAAAGCTTTTTAATGAAGTTTCACTACCGAGCCTGCTCCTGCAGAGGGCGCCTTTACCCAATAGTGATGAAACTTGGAAGAGGCAGCGTCTGTCAGAGGACTTGGAGAAAATAATTTTACGGTAAGTTCTTACAAAAATTTTATTTTTTCCAATGGATGTGTAAGTAGATGTCATTTTAAATGGTTTTAATAGAGGACATTGTGAAATTAGCGTTTTCTTCTTTTTATTGCTAAGCTCCATAATACCCTGTTTGAGTATCCATGTTGTAGAGATTTGAAAACTACCTCTAAACCATTTGAAGGTTGCCTTGAAATGTTATACACTATATACCCAGAGTGAGGGGTGACCTCACTCAAGCGAGTGTAGACCTGGATAAGGTCTTGTCACCTGGTAAGAGACTTAATATGCTCATTTTGGAGTGAAGCACTTGCTCGTGAGCACTTGCACCACAAAGGAGTTGAGTGCACATTCTGAATATTGCTTCTAATAATCATATATTCTGCATTTTGGACTTTGCACTTTATCATCATCACAATAACTATATGCACATTATTAATTATGAGGTTATAAATAGGTTTAATGGCATCGCAACATTTTTTCTTTTTCTGTAAATTTCTGACATAATCGCTTGGAATTTTGTTTGTCTATGCCATCCTCCGAGTCTCCTCGCCTCTTTCCCAGGAGTATTTCACCTCCGTTGTTAGGGGACCTCTCAGAGCAGCTAAGCCTTAGCTTTGTGCTAGTGTTCTTCGGTGATGGGCATGTATCCCCTTAGCTCTCCGAAGATCTTTCTCGTTTACTTTGTACCTGTAAATTCTAGTCTGTTACACCCCACTTTCTGGATCTGCCACTAGTAGGCCAAGATGGACTGTACCTGGATTAGGCTTGCAAGTGTAGGGGTAACCTGTTATGTCTGCCTATTGGGGTTGGACTCTGTAGGCAGCAATCTCTGGTTTACAGTATATCCAGTGACAACACTGGCAGTTGTTCTACAGGTCCCATGACGCAGATCCCACTGGAGGGTGGTAGAGTCCCTGGAAGGCCCGCTGGTCTCAGCTGATCAAAAATGGTGCACTCCTCCCACTGGGCCATAAATAAATTGGCCACACTGGGAGCAAACCTGGCACCCAGTTCTCTCCTCCATATCAGTAATAATTGTTTTTATGAATCTAGTAATTCCAAACTAAAGGGTTATTCTTGATCTTGATAATAAGTTATGAGATGTACAAAATGTTCTGCTTTCAAGTGTTCTTGAAAGTACAAAAATCCAGGATGGAGTCCACCTGGTCAGTGATTATTTCACTTAATTGGGGGACTTCCTGACATCAGTGGATATCTAGGATGCCTACCTCCACAGGCAATTTTCCAGCCATGCACAGCATTTTGTTGTTAAGATTGCCACTGTGATTGTGGCGTTACCTGACAAGCCTGTCCATACCCGCAGAGTGTTTATCAAGGTGTTAGCTCCTGTGCTGGCGTTATGAACCCAGTGCATCTCCACTGTGGCGTATATATCTGAATGACTTGCTTCTGAGGGAGCAATCAGCCAAAAAACTCATGTCAAATGTCCAGCAGATGGTACAAGTCCTGCAGAGGTTTGACTAGGTATCCAATCCCCTACCTTTTGGTTTTGACACTTGATTGCTGAGGCCTAGTACTTGTCACAGCTTCAATCCCAGGTGTAGTCCCTGAAGCCATTAAAGTCCCTTTATTTAGGCCTGCATGAAGGTGCTGGGGAAGATGACAGCTACCTTCTTTAAATAAATAAGAGGATCAATGCGCTACCCAGAGGGGTTTGATAGGAGTAAATCAATTCCAAAATATCAAATAAATAAATAAAAAAAAAAATGTAGAAAAAGCTGCCAATCTAAATCGGTGTCCCCACCGTGAATTGGTACGTGTATGGTGTGAAAAATCGGCGCTAATTCAAATCATAAATAAATGTGATACACTCTGTGACAATAACGATGTCCACCACTGTGGATAGTGCTCTATATGATAAAACCTGATGCAAAAATGTCGAAGTAAAATCAATCCTCAATGTAAAACTGTAAAAGCGAGCCTATACACAAAAGATCTTCAGTGGATGACTCTGAAAAGACTGTGCATAAATAAAGTCCTCAAAAAAAAATATATATATATATAATGCAATCACAAAATCAATGCAATAGATGAAAAAGGGTGATGATCAATGTAATCGTTGATGACCGATATGTGATGAAAAAATTCCTGAAAATATTTCATAAAACAATTCATAAAAAAAGTTGTGTATAAAAATATAAGTGTCTGAGAAAATCCCACAGTGTCCAATATACAATCAAAGATGAATGAAATAAATCTTCAAAGGATCAACCAATCGTAAAATATAACATCAATAATCTGGATATCGATCCAATCTCCAACAAACAGGTGTGTAGTGGCCGCTTACCTCCCATACACACTATCTGCACATGTGTGTAATCCAAACAAGCCGATTGCTTTCCTTTGAACTGGGCTTCCGACCTCTCTCCTCTCTTGCAGGCATGTAATCACTGATGTTCACAGTACATCGATCTCCCAATCCAGTAACGATCTTCAGCTGCACAATATGCTCACTCCAAGCCGTTCCGCCTCATAGGATATAAAATGAGACGCTCATGGTGCAGTAACTTCAAAACCAGTTTAATTACAATAAAAGATACACTTACAATCAAATAGCAACAAACGAGCAAAAGCAATACACTGTAGAACCTCCGGCTACGGCCGTAAACACGGAGGTGACGTCACCCGGCTCTTCCCGACGCGCGTTGCGTCACTACCCACGTGACTTTTTCAAGGGATATGAATCATAACACTTGCGTGCAACCCCTATTTTTCTCCTGCCAGGAAGTGATGTCATCAGGGATCAGAAGTCGGCAGCCGGAGCCCTGTTGTGCATGCTCCGCCGCGGCCAGTGACAACTAGCAGCCCCACAGCGGCTCGGCTATACCTCTGGAACCTCACCACCTTCTCCTATGACCACTATCCTGGAAGAGGAAGATGGATGACCCTAACAGTCTTTGTGTACCGGTCTCACCCAACCTCGGACAGTGAGTCACCAATTTTAACAGTGTTAAATAAACTTGTACTATACTAAGCTGGCGCCGCTCTCTCCTTTCTTGCATCTCTCAGGGCTTCTCCACGCTTCAGCCGGCTGCCGCGGACTATAGCTTCCCTACAGTACCAAACTTTGTTACCCCCCACGCAGCCCCATAACCCCCCCCCTCCCATCCACCCACATTCCTTGTACCACCTTGGGATATTAGAAGAGCGCCATGACACCCCCCACTTTCATAGTTGTACCATCATGCATAGAAGGATTTTTTCACCTGGTGATAATCGTTTCTGACATGTCATGACACAAATTTTGACCTGTCCTTCAGTCTGGTGTGTCTGGCTTTTATGTATTATCAAGGGGCAGATATTAGCCTTGGCCATTCTGTTTCAGAGACCTACCGCATTTTGTGGCTTGGTTAAAGCCTTTTGCGCAGGAAGTCACATGGATTGTCTCGTTTGTGTTGTCTTCGTGGGACCTTAACTTGTTCTTGTGCGTTTTTGAGCCTCTCTGAGAGATTCCCTATTGTTCCTTATCTGTTTGCTGCTACCTCAGCTCGCAGTCTCACGTAGTGGGCTGTGCTTTCTTGCAAGGAACCTTTTATGATTCTTCACCAGTTTAAGGTAGTATTGAGGCCTCTGTCCTCTTTTCTACCGAATGTGATATCTTCATTCATTGTGTTTCCATCTTTTCATCCTAATCTTAAAGAAAAAAATGAATAGAATCAGCGCTCAACTCTCAATGAGGGGGACCACTCTCTCTAACTATGATGTATAATATAAAATCGTGTCGCACAATTAAGGGTCAGAAAAAAATCTGAAGATCAATATTTATAGATGTATAGGTGAAAAATGTCGATCAATAATGTGCGAAGATGAAGAAAATGAATTGATAGTGATAGTAGTGAATAAAGAATAAATAAAAAGCTGTTCAGATGATGATCCAATCAAACAGTGAAACAGGTGAATAAACAATGAGTGATCTAATGCAATCACAGGTGGCTGATCATATAAAACAAAATGATGTGCAGATCGTATATAATCAAACAATAAAAATTAATCACAAAATTGTGAAAATACACATGACATTGTGAATATAAATCATAACAAAAGTAGCAGAAGACAAAATCAAAACAAAGTGGTCGTGATAATTTAGGACATAATTAAGTGTCCACCACCTAAATCTAAATATAAAAAAATGTATGTAGATAGTCCCAATAAAGTGATAAAAGTGCAGTGTCCAAAATAAATATAGCAAGATCTTTTCCAGTGCGCTCTAAGGGTGAGGTGATATTTGCAGACCCAGCAAAGTGAGTGTATCCCGTTGAGCTTACAATCCAAACACTTCCCCCGTTGAGAAAGCTACGGGAGTTCGTAGCGCAACGCGTCAGTGTAAGCCGTATTGACGTCACTTCCGGTCTTCGGCCGAGACCGGAAGCTTCGTATCGTACCGCATCCGCGGGTATTGGATACTGTCTGCACGCTTTTACCTTCTGTTATGTGAGTAGCCTGCATTATTTTTAAATAAAATTGACCCTACGTTTCTGCACCATGAGAGCCTCTCTTTGTTTGAGCACCACCACAGGGACTAAGGCATTGTGAAATTCCTATGCTGTTACACTCCCATTGTTTGATCCATTACTGCTGGAGGACGCTAGGCAGTTGGCAGACGAGTGGAGAGGGTTGCCTGGATATTTATATATAACGCTCAGTCTGAGTGTTGTGGAGGTGAGAGGCCACTGCACTCAGTGTTTGGATTGTAAGCTCACCGGGATACACTCACTTTGCTGGGTCTGCAAAGATCACCTCACCCTTAGAGCGCACTGGAAAAGATCTTCCTATATTTATTTTGGACACTCTGCACTTTTATCACTTTATTGGGACTATCTACATACATTTTTTTAGATTTAGGTGGTGGACACTTAATTATGTCCTAAATTATCACGACCACTTTGTTTTGATTTTGTCTTCTGCTACTTTTGTTATGATTTATATTCACATTGTCATGTGTATTTTCACAATTTTGTGATTAATTTTTATTGTTTGATTATATACGATCTGCACATCATTTTGTTTTATATGATCAGCCACCTGTGATTGCATTAGATCACTCATTTTTTATTTATTTTTTATTCACTACTATCACTATCAATTCATTTTCTTCATCTTCGCACATTATTGATCGACATTTTTCACCTATACATCTATAAATATTGATCTTCAGATTTTTTTCTGACCCTTAATTGTGCGACACGATTTTATATTATACATCATAGTTAGAGAGAGTGGTCCCCCTCATTGAGAGTTGAGCGCTGATTCTATTCATTTTTTTCATTTGTATTGTGATACGTGGGGACACTATCAGAATCAGCTGCTTGCTTGGAGGAGCTCCACGCCCATTATTATTTCCTTGACTCTGAATATTCACCTGATCGCTTACCCCAATATAGCGCATAAGTTTAATTTTTCCTAATCTTAAAGAAGTAGTTCTTCACTGTTTGGATAATCATGTTTTTAAACTCATCTTTAGCCTACATTTTTTTTTTTTTAACGTTTACTTGTTTGATTTGTCTTCAGGTCCTCATAAGGGTCAGGGTGCTTCTTAATCTATTTCTTGGTGGATTTGTCAGTTCATTTCTCAGGCATATGGTATCTAGGGCAAAGTTTCTTCTTTCCCAGTCAAGGCCCATACCAACAGGAGTGTCAGTGCTTTCCTGGGCTATTCAGCATGAAGCTCCTGTTTAAGTGTGTAAGGCTGCTGCCTGGTTTTCTCATTACAAGTTTACGAAGTTTTACCTTTGTAGATGTTTATGCTTCTGTGGATTGTCTGAAGGTTTTGCAGGTAGCTTTTGTTGTAGGATTCCCCATCTTCTGTTTTTGGGTGTGGCGGCCTTATTGCTGTGTTGCCCACCCCTCGTGTCAGTGCTTTAGGACATGCCAAATAGTAATGTATATTAACTCCTCTGTGTCATGTGATGTAGAATTATAGAAATTAAGATTTTCGGATTACCTGCATAATAATTTTCCTGGGAGTGTTAATTTTTCCAGCACAGCAGTGGTTCTGTTGCTTTGGTGTGCTTCCAGCTCTTCAGTTTCCTTCCCTGTCATTCTGCTTGTCTTCCGCACATCGAGTGCTCACTAAGGAATTGTCTACTTTGCTCATCCTGCTACATGCCCAGGGTTTTCTCATTGCAGGGGATGTGGACAATATCGAACTAAGGGAACAGTTTGTGTACATGCTGGCTGGCAATTTCAGATGTTCAGAAACTTCGTTGCATCCCAAACCTTAAGAAGTCAGCACTGGAACCAGCTTATCCCTTACAACATCTAGGTTTCACCCTGGACACAGCTCAAGCCTTTCTTTCTTAGGAGAAACCTCCAGCTCGCCACTCTCAGCAGTATAGATACTAACTTTCGAGGCAGTTCTATTGGCTCAGTTTCACTACAGACCCCTACAACTCCACATTGTCACCATGGCATGGAGCAAGTCCGTCTCTGAACAGACTGATTCATCTGACAACAAAGACTATACTGTCCCAGGACTTTGGTGAAGGATAAGAAATCCGGTTCTGGAGATGGAGTCTCCCCCCTACAATGTATTGGAAGTTCCTCACGACGCAAGCCAGGCTGTTGAGTCCTGGACACATTTTTTTGGTGCGGAGGACTTGGATGTGTGAGGAATCTGGAACCTCGGCCAGTTAGTTGTCCATGCAAAGCTGAACAACCTTCTGGTAAATAAACTCAAAAAGTTGCAGCACTGCTCAAAAACCTAAAAATAATCTTAATGTAAAATCAACCTGTGCGCTGGAAATTCTTTACATTTATATATGGTTTTCATATAAACTATCACAACACGCATATAGAGAAATATAATAAAGTCCAAGTTCTTTGTGCTCCATGGCTCTCCAATATTCAGATGTGACACTCCCCACATGCTCCACCAACTTCAACACTATGCTACATGGGTTGAAAAAAGACACAAGTCCATCTAGGTCAACCAATAAAAAAAAAACGTAAAAAGAACCACAACCATATTATCCTATAACCGAAGTTGATCCAGAGGAAGGCGAAAAAACCCCAGCAAAGCATGATCCAATTTGCTACAGCAGGGGAAAAAAATTCCTTCCTGATCCACTGAGAGGCCACCTGATATTCCCTGGATCAACTTTACCTATAAATATTGGTACCCATTTATATTATGTACACACAGGAAAGAATCCAGGCCTTTTTTAAAGCAATCTAGTGAGCTGGCCAGAACCACCTCTGGAGGGAGTCTGTTTCACATTTTCACAGCTCTTATGGTGAACAAACCTTTCCATATTTGGAGACGAAATCTGTTTTTTTTTCTAGACGTAAAGAGTGCCCCCTTCTCCTTGTGTTGACCTTAAAGTGAATAACTCAACACCAAGTTCACTATATGGACCCCTTATATATTTATACATGTTGATCATATTCCCTTTTAAGCTCCTCTTCTTGAGGGAATAAATTCAGTTCCTCTAATCTTTTCTCATAGCTGAGCTCCTCCATGCCTCTTATCAGTTTGGTTGCCCTTCCCTGCACTTTCTCCAGTTCCCCGATATCCTTTTTAAGAACTGGGGCCTGAAACTGAATTTCATATTCCAGATGAGGTCTTACTAATGATTTGTACAGGGGCAAAATGATATCTCTCTCTCTGGAGTCCATGCCTCTGTTAATACAAGAAAGGACTCTGCTTTGGAAACCGCAGCTTGGCATCGCATGCTATTATTAAGCTTAAGATCTACCAGAACACCCACATCCTTCTCCACTATGGATTCCCCTAGTTCTACTCCCCCTAGTATGTTTGATGCATGCACATTCTTAGCCCCCAAGTGCATAACTTTACATTTATCAACATTAAACCTCATTTGCCACATAGTTGCCCAATGAAACAGTGCATTGGGGTCGGCTTGTAAGTTGGAGACTACCTGTAAGGAACTTCTCTTACGTCCTCTGACAGTCGCCGCCCACACATACAGTCTTCACCAATGGGTATTGACCTCTTATCCATAGGAGCAAGCTAGGCAAAGACTTGTTAAAAAACAAAGTAATTTACATAGACACACCTATGGGGGCTGTCCCACTGGTCCAATACCCCCCTGCAATCAGCCATCCCAACTCAGTTTGTCTTCTGCCTAGTTAGGAGTGAGATAGACTCTTCCTGTGCTGGGGCTACAGTCTCAGCCCTTTCTTCTGTTTTTCTGTTAGTCACTTCTTCAAAATGATGACTACGTAGCGGAGCTGGGAGTCGCACTGGTCGTCCTGGTGTTCCAGGACAGTGGGCCTTATGGAATCCCAGCCCGACATCGAGAGTTTAGCAGGCTATGCTTTCGCCCTGGCTTCGCAAACGACCCATCCCTGTCCTCAGGGATGCAGCCTGCGAGGTGGCTACCTCACCTGGATGTCTCCCCACGGTTCTCCGTGCACTGCTAGCGTCCTGCGTTTTTTGGCTGACGGCACCCCCGCCATCTGAGGGTGGGAGGTTTCCCGTCGATGAGAGGCACCCCACGCCATTGAGTACGGTAAGTACACTCTGTGTGGGGCCTCTGTCTGGGGCTGGCAGTCCGGTGTGTCTGTGTTATCCCCTCATGTCTGTGCGTTTTTTGGCTCCCTGATCCCGGTCCCTGCGGGTGCTCTCTCACAGCTGGTACGCTATGTGGGTTTGTGGGGGTCCCTCTCCTATGTCACTTTATGGTGCTTTTGGAAGTGCAGACACGTGCAGGGTTAAAAACCGCCGGTCCGCCATTTTAGGGGTGGGCAGCATGCTGGCTTCACTGTGGGCGCTTATACAGCAGTGTATGTAGTGTGTTTTGGCCCCTTGCAGCGCCATCTTGTGTGTGTGGCAATGTGTTTTTTGCTGAGCACATGGCGGTGGCCATTTTCCCGAAATCTCCCATTACTTTCTATGGGCAACCATTTTTCCTTGGTCTAAAATCCTAGTTCAGCCTATTGCGGTGACATCACTTCCTCTTTCTGCATAGAGGAGATCGGCAGGTGTGTAGGTAACACTTGTGGGGTCTGTCTGGCTGTCTTTTTTGGGAATACCTCTGGCTGTCAGCTTATTCCTGCTTGGGGGGTCGTTTTGCATAGTCCTTCATAGCGGTGTACGGCGGGGGATCGCGGTGCGCTTAAAGGGCCAGTACTTCATAATAAAAACCTTTTTTTTTTTTTCCCCAGAGTCCCAGGACAGCAAATTTCCCCCAGCCTTGATGGATGGTTCAGGGTCCTGAATCCTCTGCTCTGACTGTCTGCTGCACTTGCAACTTTGACGTCAAAAATGCATTTTCTGATGTCCGCACAGCGTACTGGAAAAAGGCCTAGGCTCTCTTTTTCATCTGATTCTGAGTCTGACATGGTTGCCGTAGATAGCGTGCCCCTTGAAGGGTCTCGCTCTTCTCAGTCTGAGGGGGAGGCGGAGGTTGTGGGGGTGGATGATTCCCCCCCTGGGACGGCCGAGGACCGCGCAGCTATGGATGCGCTGATCCTTTCCATTAAGGAAACACTACATTTAGAGGATGAGCCCAATCCTCCGGGGATAGTGTCCTCTTTTGGTACACACAGATCCCGTAAGGCGGCGCAGGTTTTTCCTTGCCCCGCTGAGTTTTACACAACTGTGAATGAACAATGGCGTAACTTAAAGCGCACTTTTGTGGTGCCCAAAAAGTTTCAACTTCTTTACCCCTTTGCGTCTCCTACGGATTTGCGCTGGTGTGTGGCTCCTACTGTGGATCACACTGTGGCCAGGTTAAACAAGGCCACTCTAGTACCCACCGAGGATTCTCCGGTGTTTAGGGATCCTACGGATAGGAGGCTGGAATCTCTTGCCCGCCATGCTTACAAGGTGGCGGGTTCCATGCTGAAACCTATCTTCGCCTCTGTAATGGTGGCTCAAGCTGTGGCGGATTGGACCAAGGTGCTTAGACACACCCTCGTGGCTGATTCTGCTTCCCCTACTACACTGGAGATGGTGGACCAGATTTATCAAGGGGTCATGTACTTGTGCGATGCGGCCTTAAATGAGGCCCCGTTAGCTGCGTGCCTATCCAGTGTCGCGGTGCTTAACCGTTGCCTGATTTGGCTGAAAAGTTGGTCTGCTGGCCAGGCTTCCCGGAAAACTGTGTCCGACATCCCCTATGCGGGGTCTCGCCTTTTTGGGGAATCCCTGGATTAGTTGGTAAAGGGTGTCACTGACGGCAAAAGCACTCTATTGTCCCAGAATCCTAGGGGTAAGTTCTTCTGCGGTAAGCGGGGCCCCTCCTTTAAACCAAACCAGGGGCCTTCAAGGGCCAGGGTGGCCAGAGAAAACCCTAGGCGGGCACGCCAAAAGCCGCCCAGGCTGATGCGGCGGCCTAGTCCGCCACTGCCTGAAGGGGCGCCCTCACCCGTTTCAGGGGTGGGGGTGACGTCTGCGCAGTTTCCTCCAACCTTGGCTGCTCCGGGTTCTGGACAGGTGGGTTCAGGAAATCATTCAATCGGGTTAAAAGATCAAATTCCTTTCGCGACCGGCGGACAGATTCTTTCCCTCAAATCTTCATTTGACCCCAGATCGTTGCAAGATCTTCATGGGGCGGGGCAGGATCTGCTCGCCCAGGGGGTAATCGTCCCAGTGCCACATCGGGACAGATTTCGGGGGTTTTACTCCAATCTGTTCACTGTGCCCAGAAAGGAGGGCAGGTGCGTCCGATTCTGGACTTGAAAGCTCTGAACCGCTTTGTGCGCGTTCAAATGTTCCGCATGGAATCGCTCCGCTCGGTGGTGGCCTCTTTGAGTCCAGGAGATTTCCTTGCCTCCATCGACCTGAAGGATGCGTATTTACACATCCCCATATTCGAGGGTCATCAGAGGTACCTCCGATTCGCTATCGCGGAGGAACACTATCAGTTTGTGGCGTTACCTTTCGGTCTCGCTTCGGCTCCAAGGGTCTTTACCAAAGTGCTGGCTCCTGTTCTGGGCCTATTGAGGGCACAGGGCATTGCGGTCTTGGGATATCTGGACGATCTCCTGTTAAGATGGAGTTCCAGTCAGAGCCTGATGCACGATCTGTCCACCACGGTTCAGACGCTCCAGGAGTTCGGATGGACCATCAGCGTTCAGAAGTCGACTTTGTCTCCTTCGGTTCGTCTCCCATACTTGGGAATGGTCCTGGACTCCGCCCAAGCGAAGGTGTTTCTGCCGGAGGACAAGCTCCAGACCCTGCAGAACGAGGTCAGGTCCCTCAGGGACAATGAGTCCTCGTCGTTTAGGACCTGTATGCGGTCCCTGGGATTCATGGTGTCAAACTTCGAGGCGATACGGTTTGCTCAGTTTCACACGCGGGCTCTCCAAGCGGAGATCCTGGCCAGATGGGACAGGCATCCTCAGTCCTTGGACCTGAGGGTGTCTCTGAGTCGCCAAACCAGATCGGATCTTCTGTGGTGGCTCCAGTCTCCGGCTGTAGCGGAGGGAAAATCCTTCCGGCCATTGCTGTGGATGGTGATTACCACGGATGCCAGCCTGTCGGGCTGGGGTGGCGCCCTGGGCAACCTGTCTGCCCAGGGCACTTGGTCGGCGGAGGAGTCCTCTCTTCCGATCAACATCTTGGAGTTGAGAGCGATCAGGCTGTGCCTGCTCCATTGGTCAGATCGTCTTCAGGGCCGCCCTGTACGGGTGCAGACGGACAATGACACTGCGGTGGCTTACATCAACCACCAAGGGGGCACCAGGTGTGCCCGGGCGGCCCAGGAAGTGACCAGCATTCTGTCTTGGGCCGAGACTCGCGTCCCGGTGATCTCGGCAGTTTACATTCCGGGTGTGGAGAATTGGCAGGCCGATTATCTGAGCCGCCAGACCCTGGACCAGGGGGAATGGTCCCTGCACCCGGAGGTGTTTCAAATGCTGTGTGCAAAATGGGGTTCCCCAGACGTGGATCTGTTTGCGTCCCGGCTAAACAACAAGGTGGGAAGGCCGCGCAATCCTCTGGCAGATGTCTCGGATGCGCTGGTGGTGCCTTGGCACCGATATCGTCTGATGTATGCCTTTCCTCCGATTCAGTTGTTCAGGTTCCTTCGCAGGTTGGTCTCGGGACCAACATTGGTGATTCTGGTGGCACCAGACTGGCCGCGCCGGTCTTGGTACGCGGAGATCATTCAACTAGCCATCGAGCCTCCATGGCGACTCCCGTTACGAGACGGTCTACTGTCTCAGGGACCGATCTTCCATCCTGCTTTACATTCGCTGGCTTTAACGGCGTGGCTGTTGAAAGCCAGGTCCTGAGAGACAGGTGTCTCTCCTCGGAGGTCATTCCTACCTTGCTCAAAGCAAGGAAGGCCTCGTCTGGTAAGGTTTATTATCGAACCTGGAAGGCTCATTTTGCCTGGTATGAAGTTCCTATTCGGTGGCGAGGGTGTTGGCCTTCCTACAAACTGGTGTGGACCAGCGCCTTGCGTTGACCATGATTTAAGGGCCAGTTGTCTGCACTGGCTGTTCTTTTCAGCGCCCCCTTGGCGTCTAACTCTCTGATTCGCACCTTTATTCAAGGTGTGCGTCACTTGGCCCCTCCTCGGAGGGCGCCTCTACCTCCATGGGACTTGATCTTGGTTCTGTCTATTCTACAACATTCTCCCTTTGAAAACATCAGGGAAATTTCTTTGCCTCTGCTGTCTAAGAAGGTTGCCTTTCTAGTGGTGATCACTTCTGCCCGCAGAGTGTTGGAGTTGGCGGCCTTGTCCTGCCGCTCCCCTTACCTGGTGGTTCATAAGGATAAGGTGGTCTTGCGACCTAACCAGTCTTTTCTTCCAAAGGTGGTTTCTGACTTTCACCTTAATGAGGACATTGTTTTGCCTTCGCTCTGTGCGAATCCCAAACATCCTAAGGAGTTTGCTTTGCATTCCTTGGATGTTGTCAGGGCGATCAGGGTTTACCTGTCGTCCACTGAATCCTTTCGGAAGTCGGATGTCCTTCCTGAGGGACCTTGGAAGGGTATGGCTGCGTATGCGGCGACCATTTCAAAATGGATCAGACAGACGATTGTACAGGCCTATTCGATTAAGGGAACGGGTTCCGCCCTTCCCTGTCAAGGCACACTCTACCAGAGCGGTGAGTGCGTCCTGGGCCTTCCGGCATCAAGCTTCGGTGGCCCAGGTGTGCAAGGCTGCAACTTAGTCGTCTGTGCACACCTTTTCAAAGTTCTATAAACTTGATGTTCTGGCATCAGCAGATGCCTCTTTTGGCCGCTAAGTTCTGTGTGCGGCAGTACCTTAAGGGGGCCCTAGTTTTGCAGGGCCCTGACTGTTGGGGTTGTTTTTTCCCCCTTGTTTATTTGCTTTCCTGGGTTGTTGCTCCAGTTGAGCTTTTATGTTACCGGAGGATACCTTTCTGTTCACGTAAGGTTCCTTTCTCTGCTGTGGGTGCTGCGTTGCCTTTTCTGACGGTTGCGTTTCCCACCCCTCATGTCTACACTGCTTTGGGACATCCCATTGGTGAAGACTGTATGAGCGGGCGGCGACTGTCAGAGGACGTAAGAGAAAAGGGAATTTTTGTAAAATCTTACCGTAAAATTCCTTTCTCTGAGTCGGGAGTTGGGATGGCTGATTGCAGAGGGGTATTGGACCTGTGGGACAGCCCCCATAGGTGTGTCTATGTAAATTACTTTGTTTTTTAACAAGTCTTATGCCTAGCTTGCTCCTATGGATAAGAGGTCAATACCCATTGGTGAAGACTGTATGAGTGGGCGGCGACTGTCAGAGGACTCAGAGAAAGGAATTTTACGGTAAGATTTTGCAAAAATTCCCTTATTCCACTGCAAAGCTTGGTGTTATCTGCAAATACTGAAATGGTACTTTTAATCCCAGACCCTATGCTCTCACCTTCCAATTCAAGGGGCACCAAAGCTATCAATCCTCCACATTCTCCAGATGGAATCATGTGCCTCCATGTCTTCTCCATGTTCTGATATTTTCCAGTGATTTGTATTCACATCTCCTAGATAACAATGTACGTTTTGTCATATATACATTGCTGTTTATTGTCAAAAGGTGCTCCAGAGAAAATTATAAAGATCATTGTGTGTTCTGAAAAAATCTCCCATTTTTCTATTAAAACTTCACTGACCGAATTTGTGCACCGCAGATAAATCAAACTGATACTTTCTCCTTAAGGGTTACAACTGTGCAGCCGTGGTCTGCGAAAACGCTTATTTTTTTAGAACGTCCTGACTTCACCAGCTCCACTCCTATGCGTTGCGCCACTTTTAGGTGACTTCCACATGGTACGGAGTGCCATGATGTCCTGGCAATTCTTATGGATCTGCTTTGTTGGCATGTTGCTATGGAGACCCTTAGGCATATCGCACCATGTCTTTTATGCTGGAACATTTTTATTTCCTCTGCCCTATTATGTATTACTATGGAAACCATTCTGTCCGTCTTAATGGCCCCACTTGCTTTGGAGACCCCTATGCACATTGCGCCATGTTTTTATGCTAGAACACTGTTTTATTTCCTCCACTGTCCTCTGCAGTGCCCATAGTGGTTCCAAAGCTCACTGTGCCCCCACCACCATAGGAGTCTCCAAAGCAACCTATCAACAAACAGGGACAGAGATACAGGGGGTAAAGAAAATAATCATCTACCTTTTTAAAATAAATATTGTTGCTTTGCGGCCTGAAATAAAGACAGTTTGTTTTATCCAGCTATATTTACTCAGTGCAACTTATAACTTTCAAAAATATAACACCAACATGTCAAAAAAGAAATCCCATCCTAAAAATAACTTGTAAACTCAATCAAAGGTAGCTAATCACCTTCTCAATGGCACACAAAAGCATTTGACTCTAAACTGAGATCAGCTGGGGTCTTTTTCATTAGCTCAGCGTGAAAAGAGCTTTCCTGGATCACTTCTGTCCTTGGTAGTGCAACAGAAGCAAACATTCAACTATGGGTGGCAAGGTACTGTCAAAAGGTCTGCGGGATAAAGTTATGGGCAGGCACAAGTCAGGAGATGGATACAAAAAGATTTCAAAGACCTTAACGCCTAGAAGCACATTAAAGTCTATTATTAAGAAGTGGAAAGTATTTGGTACAACACCGACCCTCCTTGGATCAGGACGTCTCTACAAACTAGATGAAAGAGCCAGGAAGGAGACTGGTCAGAGACTCTGGGTGTACAGCAACTCTGAAGCAGTTGCAGGAAATTGAGTGGTCCTTGCGTGCATGTGACAAACATATCACAAATTCTCAACAAACTTGGTTTGTATGGGAGGGTTGCAAGAAAAAAGCCACTCCTCAAGAAAGGCTGCATGCAGTCATGGCTGAGCTTTGCCAAAATGCACCTTGAAGATTCTGAGGCCACATGGAAAAAGGTGTTATGGTCAGATGAGACTAAAATTCAATTTGGCCTCAACACAAAACAATATGTCTGGCGGAAAACCAATACCATTCACCATCCAAATAACACCATTACTACAGTGAAGCATGGGGGTGTTTCTCTGCAGCAGGGACTGGAGAACTTGTCAGGATAAAAGGAAGAATGGATGGGGCAAAATACCATCACAATTTTAAAGAAAATCTTCTACCCTCTGCCAGAAAGTTGTTAAATACGAACGCAAGGGGGTGATCCTTTTTTCCTACTCAGTAATTCTATTTTTGAATTACATTTTTTTTAAAAATGTTGGCGTTTGCTTTCAATTGGAATGTTAGAAGTTGCACTAGAGTAAATACAGCTGGATAAAACAAAAACTATCTTCATTTCAAGCTGCAAAGCAACAAAATGTGAATATTTTTAATGGTAATGATTCTTTTCAATACCCGCTGTATATGTATATTTATACTTTGTTTCTCATTTGTTAGTGATTGCGCAGGTTTTATTTGTACTTAATAACCTGACTGGTAGGCCATCAGATCAGTCATGACAGAAAAAGGGGGTAGAAAGAATTATAGCTTGGGCAGAGCTCCACATTCCATCCTCGATCACTATTTATATCTTGGGCATTGACAGACTTCCTCAGCCAGCAGCTTCTGAACCTGAGGGTATGGTTCTTACACCCGTAAGTGTAACAGGATCTGTGTCACATGTGGGAGCCCTCAATCTAGATTTCAAAGTTCAACAACAAAATTGGGCAGGTATGTCTCCAGGTACAGAGATCCCCTGACGGAAGCAGTGGGATGCTCTCGTGGCTGCATGGAATCCGTACAGCCTGGAATTTCATACCTTAAAATGCCTTGTTCGTCTGCTATGCTGGAACAAGATAGAAGAGCATTCAAGTGATCTTGGGACTGGCCCCCAATCTAGTAGTACTCCTGGCAGATGCTCTGTGGGCTTTTCCAGATCGCATGGATCTTACCATTCTGCTTCACAGTTGGTGGCTTTAATGTATTCGCTGTTGAAGCCCCGGTCTTAACGGGCAGGGAAATCTTCTAATCAGTGAATTATCATGATGCTGAACACAAGAGAGCCCACAAAAGCCGCCCCCCTTTTCTCGGTGGTACTCTATGGACTTGTTTTCCCCCCCAATCTGTCCACACCCTCTCCCTCCTCCCATGCTGTGTGGTGCCGCAATTTTCTATGTTTGTGTAGCCTCAGCAGCCATTCCTTGTTGTTTTCTGATTGAAAATAGTGGCGGCCATGTTTTTTGAAGCTATATGGGTGATGGTTTTCATCCCCTAGTGCTGACTCCTAGATCTTTCTCTTCCTGATCTGCGCTTGGTGCTTTAGGTACCTGATCAGTGATGGTGAGTCTGTGGGGTTCTTTCTCCCTCTCTGGTATAGCAGCGGTAGGGCACTGTGCTGGGCCCTGTGGGCGGGTCCCCAGCAGTGTTATACTTTTTTTTTTTTTTTTTGTGTGTGGTTCCCCACCTTCACTAATGGAGTCCCTGGAGCCTATTTCTGCACCTGATCCCCTCTGAGGCTGCCGAGCCCTCCGGGTCCCAACAATCCCTAAATGCACTGACGGCAGTCCTTTGTGTCCAAGGTGGATTTGATCCTCGGAAAACGGGCTAGCAAAAAGCGTCCCCTGCTGGTGGATGCGCTAATTATGTCAGTGCGTGAAAGTTTAAAGGTTGAGGATGCGGCTGATGCTGCATCGGAGGCGCCAGTCCCTTTTGGCACCCACAGGCCCTCTAAGGCGGCAAGGGTGTTCCCCTTTTCCGCTTACTTAGATAATGTCACAAAACAGTGGGGTTGCCCAAAACGCACTTTTGCAGTCCTTAAGATTTTTGTGATGAGGTATCCTTATGAGGATTCCCTGCCTAAAAAGTGGACGGTTCCACCTGTAGTGAACTTGCCTGTTTCTGGGTTAAATAAAGCCACCTTAATTCCGCTTGAGGAGTCACAGGCCTTTAAAGATCCGGCTGATAGGAGGTCGGAGGCTCTGGCTTGCCATATGTTCACTGTGGCTGGTTTGCCACTTAGGCCGGCATTTACTATTGGCGTGGTGTCGCAAACTGACCGAGTGGGCTAAACTTTTTAGCCAGGACCTGGAGGGGGGAACAGCTTCCCCCTGCCTTTGGCAGATCAGTTGGTCCTGGGGCTACACTTTGTCTATGATGCCTCTTTGGATGCGGCTTTTTTTTTTTTATTTCTAGACTCTGTCTCAGCAGTGGTCCTTCGATGGACTATCTGGCTGAAATGCTGGTCTGCGGACCAGACTTCTAAGAAGAACAAAGGGGGGTAGACTCCCAAAAGTTGCCGCTGTGTTGGGGTTCCTGATTCGTAGCAGGATAAATAATTATGCCCCTACAGAGCCCACCAGGTTGGTAGCCATTGAAAAACAATAGTAAGGAACTACAAAATTAGGAGACACAGAGGTACCCCTGAAAGGGTCAACTATGGACACCAAGGTGGGTGAAAAAACAGAAGATAACTTTATTGTGGCACATATGGCTGAAATTCATCAAACGTGGTGTAGATAAGGTGTAGCATAACACAGTAAAAACATTATTAAAAACAAGGCAAGCACAATAGGACAAGGACATCAACCTGGGTTGAATGCTATAAAAGCTGACTGGATGGGAGATGCAGTGGGTGTAATGGATAATAAGGCAAGCAAAAATTGCTGTTCCAAATAGCAGTATTGCACAGTCCCAACCGCAGCAGTCAAATGCAGTATTGCATGTAAAGGGGATAAAGTCCTTGCAGGGACAGTTCCATATATTTTTTTGGAAGTAAAAAAAAACTGGAAAGGATGGATCGGTAATTGGAGGGTCTTGGCTAACCCAGGTGAGGGGCTATATCTGAAGTCCTGCCGAGGTAGTAACAAGCTGGGGATAGGCAAGTGGAAGCTTGCTAGCAGGTAGACTCCATGCGAGGGGGTCAGATGGACAGTATCACAATGTTAAAGCCTCGGGTAGCATACCAAATACCTCTTAAGACCGTCCGTTTTGGCATTAATCCTAGCCAGTTAGTAGATGTCCCGGGTGAGGATGGACACAACAGACTCAGTGGCGGTGCAGCCCGGCCTGGCGTTCCCGGCGATTATCCTTCCCTCCACAGGGCTTCCTGGTAGATGGGCGGGCAAACAGATGGCGGCCCGACGTCATGCCGAACGTAGGAGGCGGGGAAAGCTTGCTGCGGCCGTGGGGCGCCCGGAGGTCAATGTAGTCAGAGTCCTATTGGCAGATGCCGAATGACGCGGTGCTGACGCATTTCACCGGTTTCCTCAGAGACTTTGGAGACTGGCCTCATAGGTCTTGGTACGCCAATCTGGTACAGCTGGTCGCTGATGCTCTTTGGAGACTTCCTCTAGGGGAAGATCTGCTGTCCCAAGGGCCAATTTCTCTTACGTCCTCCGACAGTCGCCGCCTCCTCTAAGTCATCACTGTTGGGTATTGACTTCCGCTCCGCAGGAGTAGCTAGACATAAAGACTTAGTCAAAAGAACAAAGGCATTTGCATATACACACCCATGGTGGCTGTCCCATCTGGTCAATACCCCCCTACAGTGACCACTCCCAACTCAGTTTCATTCTGCCTAGCGTCAGGAGTAGTTTGGCTTCCCTGTGCTGAGGCTACAGTCTCAGCCTATCTAATCTTTTTTTATTTGATTTTCTTTTGAAAATGTCAGTTTTCTCTTACTTCACTAGCTTTTTATATTGTCAGCTTTAGTTTTAGTCGATTCTTCGGAAGAAGATGGATTCCTGCGGTGCAGGGATTCGGACTGACCGCCCTGGTTCTCCAGGGCAGAGGGTCAGATGGACCCCCCAGCCCGCCATTGAGCTTTCAGCCGTAGTTCGTCCTGGCACTATGAACGACCCATCCCTGTTCGCAGCAGGGATGCAGCCGTGAGGTGGCTACCTCACAGGACACATCTGCGATGCTGCAGTGTCATGTCCCTGGCAAACGGCACTCCCTGTCATATGAGGACAGCGGCTTTCCGTTCATAGAGGCACCCCACGCCATCTGGTACAGGTAAGTACTTGTGTGGGGCCTCTGTCTGGGGTGGCAGTCCTGTGTTGCTGTGTGTCCCCCATGTCTGTACCTGTGTGACTCCCTGATGCGGTCCCTGTGGGGAATGCTTGTGCATGCGCTGCGGTGCTGTATGTTTTTGGGGGTCCCCTTCCCTGTGTCACTTCGGTGCTTGTTGGGGGTGCAGACTGTGTGTGTGGCGGCCGCGGCGGGGTAAAACCCGCGCGGTCCGCCATTTTAGGTATGGGCAGGCATGTTTAGCTTCTCTATGGGCAATCTACGTGCTGTTTTCGGCGCCATCCGCCGCCATTTTGCGGTAGCCGAACGATCGTTCCGACCGCATGTCCGGCGGCCATTTTGGCGGAGCCTTCCATGCAATCCTATGGGGCAGCCATTTTCCCTGAGTCATGCAGCCTATAAGTTCAGCCTACTCTAGCAACACTTCCTTTTCCTCTGAAGCAGGACACTCGGTGGCAACACTCTGCGGGGCTCTGCAGGTTATTGCTCTCAATCTTTCTGTATTGTCATTTCTGGCTCAGTTCTCTCCTGTTTGGGGGTCTTTGTCACTGTAGCTGAAGCAGTGGGCTGCGCACTCCGCAGCGATCTTAAAGGGACAGTACTAACCTTATTGCACTGTTGTTTTTTGTCACCTTGAGCAATGGATTCTCAGGACAGCAAATTTCCCCCAGCTCTGGTGGGGGTCCCCAGTTCTCCTGTGGCCCCTCTGAGACCTGATTTGGCCGCTGTAGTGGCGACCTTGGTGTCAAATATGGAAATGCTGATGGCTGAACGTGCTGTTAAAAAGAGGCCCAGATTGTCTCTCTCCTCTGATTCAGATGGTGATATGGCTGCTGCGAGCGTGCCCTTTTCAGGGTCTCGCTCATCCTTGGACCTGTTGGGGTCTGAGGGGGAGGTGGAAGGGGTTGATACCTCTTCCCCCGGGGTCGCCTGAAGAGCGGGCGACCATGGATGAATTAATTGTTTCTGTTAAGGAAACACTACATTTGGAGGATGAGCCCTGTCCTCCGGGCGTTGTGTCCTCATTTGGGATGCACAGGACCCGCAAGTCGGCGCAGGTTTTTCCCTGCCCAGCTGAGTTTCATTACACTGTTAATGAAATGTGGCGCGCGTTAAAACGTCCATTCCTGGTGCCTAGTCGGTTCAAATTGCTTTATCCGTTTGCACTGGCTACGGAATCACGATGGTGTGTGCCTCCACAGGTAGATCACACTGTGGCCGTGTTAAACAAGGCTACCTTGGTTCCTTCGGAGGATACCCCGGTTTTCCGGGATCCCACGGACCGGCGCTTGGAGTCTCTGGCCCGCCATTCCTATACGGTGGCGGGCTCGTTGCTCAGACCCGTTTTCGCGTCCGTTTTGGTGGCTCAGGCGGTGGCTGATTGGACGAAGGTGCTTAGGAGCAACCTCTTGTCTGATGATGTTCCGCCTGCCCGGCTGGAAATGGTGGATCAAATCCACCAGGGAATCATGTATCTGTGTGATGCGGCCTTGAATGAGGCCCCTCTAGTAGCACGCCTCTCTAGTGTCTCAGTACTTAACCGGCGACTGATATGGCTGAAGAGCTGGTCGGCTGACCAGTCCTCGCGGAAAACAGTTGCCTTTTTGGCGAAGCGTTGGATACCCTGGTAAAAGGCGTCACGGGGGGCAAGAGCACTTTGCTGACCCAGAACCCGAAGAACAAGTCCTTTCGAGGCAAGCGGGGTTCTGCGCCTAGATCCACTCAGGGGTCCTTTCGGAAACCAATCCAAGGGCAAGCCCTTCAAGGCCCAGGGCAGTCAGAAGAAGCCCTGGGCGGGTAAGCAGAAGTCAGGCAATGCCGGCTCGGCGGGTCAGTCCGCCTCTGCCTGAAGGGGCGCCCTCACCCGTTTCAGGGGTGGGGGGACGTTTGCGCGGTTTCCTCCAACCTTGGCTGCTCCGGATATCGGACAGGTGGGTTCTGGAAATCGTTCGATCGGGATACAAGATCGAATTCTTTTCCCGGCCGGCGGACAGATTCTTTCCCTCAAATCTTCATTTGCCTCCGGGGCGTCTGCAGGACCTGCACCAAGCGGTACAGGACCTTCTTGCTCAGGGGGTGATTGTCCAGGTGCCTCATCGGGACAGGTTTCGGGGGTTTTATTCAAATCTGTTCACTGTGCTCAGAAAGGAGGGCAAAGTGCGTCCTATTCTGGACCTGAAAGCGCTGAACCGCTTAGTGCGTGTTCGGAAGTTCCATATGGAGTCTCTCCGTTAGGTGGTGGCCTCCTTGAGTCCAGGAGAATTCCTGGCCTCGATAGATCTAAAAGATGCGTACCTGCACATCCCCATTTTCGAGGGTCATCAGCGGTACCTTGGGTTTGCTATCGCAGAGGACCACTACCAGTTTGTGGCGTTACCTTTCGGTCTCGCTTCGGCACCAACGTTTTTACCAAAGTGTTGGCGCCGGTTCTGAGCCTGCTGAGGGCTCAGGGCATTGCGGTCTTGGGTTACCTGGATGATCTACTTCTGAGATCGCGTGCCAGCCAGGACCTAGTGCGCGATCTGTCCACTACAGTACAGACGCTCCAGGAGTTCGGGTGGACCATCAACGTTCAGAAATCGACGTTGTCTCCATCGCTTCGTCTTATCTACCTGGGAATGATTCTGGACTCTGCTCAGGCAAAGGTGTTCTTGCCGGAGGACAAGCTCCGGACTTTGTGGGACGAGATCAGGTCCCTCAGGGACAGCCCATCCTCGTCACTCAGGGCCTGTATGCGGGGCCTGGGATTGATGGTTTCGGCCTTCGAGGCGATACCCTTTGCTCAGTTTCACACGCGGGCTCTCCAAGCGGAGATCCTGGACAGGTGGGACAGACGACCTCAGTCCCTGGATCTGAGTGTCTCCTTGAGTCGTCAGACCAGATTGGCTCTTCTGTTTTGGCTCCAGTCGGTGGCGGAAGGCAAGTCCTTCCGTCCGTTGGTGTGGACGGTAATTACCACGGATGCCAGCCTGTCGGGCTGGGGTGGAGTCCTGGGCAACCTGTCTGCCTAGGGCACTTGGTCGGAGGAGTCCTCCCTCCCGATAAATGTGCTGGAATTGCGAGCGATAAGACTCTCTTCCAGTGGTCGGACCGTCTTCCGGCTGTCCTGTCCGAGTACAGACTGACAATGCTACCGCGGTGGCTTACATCAACCACCAAGGGGGCACCAGGAGTGCTCGAGTGGCCAGGGAGGTGTCCGACATTCTGTCTTGGGCCGAGACTCATGTCCCGGCAATTTCGGCAGTCCACATTCCGGGTGTGGAGAATTAGCAGGCCGACTATCTGAGCCGCCAAACCCCGGACCAGGGGGAATGGTCCCTACACCCGGAGGTCTTCCAAATGCTGTGTGCGAAGTGGGGGTCCCCGGACGTGGATCTGTTCGCATCTCGGCTAAACCGAAAGGTGGAAGGGTTCATGGCAAGAACGCGCGATCCGCTGGCGGATGCCTCGGATGAGTTAGTGGCCCCTTGGCATCAGTATCGTCTGATGTATGCCTTTCCTCCGATTCAGTTGCTATCCAGGTTCCTCCGCAGGTTAGCCTCTGAACCGCACCTAGTGATTCTGGTGGCGCCGGACTGGCCACGCCGGTCCTGGTACGCCGACGTTCACCTGGCAGTGGCGCCTCCGTGGCTGCTGCCAATGCGGGAAGATCTCCTGTCTCAGGGTCCGATCTTCCATCCTGCTTTACAGTCGCTGGCTTTAATGGCCTGGCTGTTGAGACCCAGGTCCTGAGGGACAGGGGTCTCCCCTCTGAGGTCATTCCTACCCTTGTCAGGGCTAGAAAATCCTCCTGTGGTAAAATCTTACCGTACCCGGAAGGCTTATTTCGCCTGGTGTGAGTCCAGGGGGTTCTCCCCTCGCTCATACTCGGTGTCGAGAGTTTTGGCCTTCCTCGCGCTGGCCACGATCAAGGGCCAGGTGTCCGCACTGGCTATTCTTTTCCAATGCCCTGTGGCGTCTCATTCTCTGATAAGCACCTACATTCAAGGTGTGCAACATTTGGCTCCTCCCAGGAAGGAGCCTTTACCTCCATGGGACTTGAACTTGGTTCTGTCCGTGTTACAGCGTGCTCCCTTTGAAAACATTCGGGATATATCATTGCCTCTGCTGTCTAAGAAGGTTGCCTTATTGGTGGCGATCACTTCGGCTCGCAGGATGTCGGAACTAGCAGCGTTATCTCGTTATCTTGCCGCTCTCCATACTTGGTGATTCACCGGGATAAGGTGGTTTTGCGTCCGCATCCCTCCTTTCTTCCTAAGGTGGTCTCTGAGTTCCACATTAATGAGGACATTGTCCTACCTTCGCTTTGTACGAAGCCTAAGCATCCTAAGGAGGTGTTGGATGTTGTCAGGGCGATCAGGGTTTACCTGTCGTCTACGGAATCTTTTCAGAAGACTGATTCCCTCTTTGTCCTTCCTGAGGAACTCGGAATTTTACAGGTAAGATTTTACAAAAATTCTGTTTTTCCATCAGTCGCTGGCTCCACTAATAATTGCTATGTACAGTCAGGTCCATAAATATTGGGACATCAACACAATTCTAATCTTTTTGGCTCTATACACCACCACAATTGATTTGAAATGAAACAAATAAGATGTGCTTTAACTGCAGACTTTCAGCTTTAATTTGAGGGTATTTACATCCAAATCAGGTGAACGGTGTAGGAATTACAACAGTTTGTATATGTACCTCCCACTTTTAAATGGACCAAAAGTAATGGGACAGATTAACAATCATAAATCAAACTTTCACTTTTTAATACTTGGTTGCAAATCCTTTGCAGTCAATTACAGCCTGAAGTCTGGAATGCATAGACATCACCAGACGCTGGGTTTTATCCCTGGTGATGCTCTGCCAGGCCTCTACTGCAACTGTCTTCAGTTCTAGCTTGTTCTTGGGGCATTTTCCCTTCAGTTTTGTCTTCAGCAAGTACAATGCATGCTCAATCGGATTCAGGTCAGATGACTGACTTGGCCATTGCATAACATTCCACTTCTTTCCCTTAATAAACTCTTTGGTTGCTTTCGCAGTATGCTTCGGGTCATTGTCCATCTGCACTGTGAAGCGCCGTCCAATGAGTTCTGAAGCATTTGGCTGAATATGAGCAGATAATATAGCTCCAAACACTTCAGAATTCATCCTGCTGCTTTTGTCAGCAGTCACATCATCAAATACAAGAGAACTAGTTCCATTGGCAGCCATACATGCCCATGCCATGACACTACCACCACCATGCTTCACTGATGAGGTGGTATGCTTTGGATCATGAGCAGTTCCTTTCCTTCTCCATACTCTTCTCTTCCCATCACTCTGGTACAAGTTGATCTTGGTCTCATCTGTCCATAGGATGTTGTTCCAGAACTGTGAAGGCTTTTTTAGATGTTTGGCAAACTCTAATCTGGCCTTCCTGTTTTTGAGGCTCACCAATGGTTTACATCTTGTGGTGAACCCTCTGTATTCACTCTGGTGAAGTCATCTATTGAATATTGACTTTGACACACATACACCTACCTCCTGGAGAGTGTTCTTGATCTGGCCAACTGTTGTGAAGGGTGTTTTCTTCACCAGGGAAAGAATTCTTCGGTCATCCACCACAGTTGTTTTCCGTGGTGTTCCGGGTCTTTTGGTGTTGCTGAGCTCACCGGTGCGTTATTTCTTTTTAAACAGTTGATTTGGCCACACCTAATGTTTTTGCTATCTCTCTGATGGGTTTGTTTTTTGTTTTTTCAGCCTAATGATGGCTTGCTTCACTGATAGTAACAGCTCTTTGGATCTCATATTGAGAGTTGACAGCAACAGATTCTAAATGCAAATAGCACACTTGAAATTAACTCTGGACCTTTCATCTGCTCCTTGTAAATGGGATAATGAGGGAATACCACACACCTGGCCATGGAACAGCTGAGCAGCCAATTGTTCCATTACTTTTGGTCCCCTTAAAAAGTGGGAGGCACATATACAAACTGTTGTAATTCGTACCTTTCACCTGATTTGGATGTAAATACCCTCAAATTAAAGCTGAAAGTCTGCAGTTAAAGCACATATTGTTTTTTTTTTTTTTTCAAATCCATTATAGAGTCAAAAAGATTAGAATTGTCGATGTCCCAATATTTATGGACCTGACTGTACTTCTCTTTCACTCATGCAAAATTAAAATACAGGCTCCATGGTGTAGTAATTTTAAAATTGAATTTATTTAAAAAAAACAATAACTCACAGTAAATTAGGCATAGTTGTGCAGGAGAGTGCACCGATAAGTCCCTGCACTCGGCAGCGTGCTGTATTCTGAACTTCTGGTCACGGCCGTGGACCGGAAGTGACGTCACCCGGTACCTCCCGACTCGTTGCGTCACTCCAATCACATGACTGTATCAAGGGTAATGGTCAATAAAGTCATGTGATTGGAGTGACGCAACGCTTTGGCAGGTCCCGGGTGACGTCACGGCCGTGACCGGAAGTTCGGAATACAGCATGCCGCCGAGTGCGGGGATTTAGCGGTCCACTCTCCTGCGCAACTCAGCTTAATTTACTGTGAGGTACTTATTGTTTTTTAAATAAATTCAATTTTAAATTACTACACCATGGAGCCTGTATCTTACTTTAGCATGAGTGAAGAAGTACATAGCCATTACTAGTGGAGCCAGTGTCGCCAGTGGAATGTGACAGAGGATCCTTATACATATGCTGAAACGCTTGTATCTGCTTTATCTGAGGTGAGCAGCCATTGCACCTAGTGTTGGATTCTCTGCTTTGGGAGTGTTTCACATTGGTCACCGATGATCGGTGACAGTGTGATTGCCTTGTCCTGATATCAACATCTTGGATTATTACAGATTTTTATGTGTTTATTCTGCACAACCACATGGACTTCCTATATTGAACTTTAATCAGTCCACTATTATTTATATTTAAATCACCATATATGAATGTTTTTCACATGATTATTTAACCACCTCAATACTGGGCACTTAAACCCCCTTCCTTCCCAGACCAATTTTCAGCTTTTAGCGCTGTTGCATTTTGAATGACAATTGCGCGGTCATGCAACACTGTACCTAAGCCAAATTTGTGTCATTTTTTCCCCACAAATAGAGCTTTCTTTTGGTGGTATTTGATCACCGCCAGGTTTTTTCTTTTTTGGTGCACAAATAAAAAAAGACCGAAAAGTTTGAAAAAAAAAAAAAAAGTTTTTTTGTTTAGGTTATAAAATTTTGTAAATAGATATGTTTTTTCCTGCACTGATGAGCACTGATGACGCCGTACTGACAGGCACTGATGAGGAGACACTGATGGGGTGGCACTGATATGCAGCACTGATGGGCACTGATAGGTAGCACTGATATGTGGCACTGATAGGCAGCACCGATGGGCACTGATAGGCAGCACCGATGGGCACTGATGGGGGGCACTGATGGGCACTGATAGGTAGCACTGGTGGGCAATAATGGGCACTGGTGGGCGGCACTGATAGATGGCAATAACGGGCACTGGTAGGCAGCACTGATAGATGGCATTGGTGGGCAGCACTAATGGGGGGCACCACTGGCAGGCTCTCTGAGCCCTGTTTGCCATCCCTGGTGGCCATGGTGGGCATCCCTGGTGGTCATGGGTGGGCATCCCTGGTGGCTCTAGTGGCACCCCCTCCCCCCAGGGCTGCACTGGTAATCAATCATCTGATTACCAGCACAGACCCCCCCTGTGATCAGTGAGTAATTAGAAATACTCACTGATCACCCCTGCTGCAGTATCGATCCTCTGCTCTTCTCCTCACTGACAGGATCTGTCAGGAGGAGAAGAGATCGAAGCCGTTACAACGGCTGTATTGACATTACATGATGGCTGTGATTGGACACAGCCGTCATGTGATCAGGAGGGCCAATCACAGGGCCCTCCTGCCGAGGCTTGTTGCTCTGTGTCCTAGGGACACAGGCACATCGAGATCGCGCCGCTGCGCGTGCCCGCGGCGGCGCGATCTCTCTCCTTCTGCATCTTTAAGAATCAATATTAGATGCATTATTTCTACACACCTATATACAGGGTATTTTAGTTTTATTCAGCGCTGCTAGTGTGTGTGAGCCTCCATTGATTCTCATTATACACCTTTGTATTACTTTAATTTTATCCTTTATATTTGTGCAATTTATGCTTTATCCGTTCACTTATTTGCACTGAATGTATGCACTATTATCCTATCATTTCATATTTATTGTTACCTGTTTGATTTTAGTATATATATAATAATATATATTGCTATATATTTTTTTTTTTTACATATATATTGCAGGTGGTGACCCTGCAAAAATTGGCTGCTTTTTAGCTTCTTTGCACAGTTCTCTATCATTTATTTACTCTCCTATTGGTTAGCGCATTGGTTTATTACCCTCAAGTGTCAAATATTGGCATTTGCTTCACGGCGCCCAAAAAAGCATTCCTTTTGTTAACCGAATGATCGCAACATTAAACATGTTCAGTTATAATTCAAAACATACGGTAACTATACCGGAAAATCAATTTTTAATAGTTTACCAAAGCTGTTCAATATGCACCAAATTAAGCATGTTATTTCAGGAAGAACTGTATACTTGAGCCTTTCTCCCTAATGGGGGCTAACCAAGACCCTTTTAGATTGGCATTGTACCTGTGCAGTATTTAAGTAATATATTGCTTTTATTGGAATGTCTGATTCCAACATGGATTCCCCAAAATACTGAGTTGATTAAGCTAATTAAATTACTTTTTGGGAGTGCTTGGGGACTCAAGTTGAGAAATGCCACATTGCAACAATCCACATTGAATACAGTACTGCTCAGTTGGATAAATCTGTGTCCTTGGAACTGGCTGGCTGATGCTTATTAAAAAACAGTCTAAAAATTATAGCCAATGCTAAAAGCAGAACTTCACCCAAAAGGGGAAATATCACTTTTGCTCCCCCTCACCCAGGTTCCCACTTCCACTCCGACCGCCGCCCTTGGCAGTCGGAGATTGAATCAGAAGTGTTAAATGCTCAGTGGCTGATGACTGTGGAGAGCTTGCTTGCAGCCAGTGGGACAAGGGCATCCTGTAGCAGAGTGTGGTATGTACATTTATGGCTTTTTAGGTTTTTGGAGTGCTTAACTAAAAAGCCTATACTTAAGGTGCCATCATTTAATGAAACCTTGCAGATGAGTTGTTAGTTTTTGCCGGGAGAACCACTAACATTTTTGAGCCTCTTCTGCTTTTGGATCAAATTTTCCCTTGCTCACCAAATACACGGTATACATATTAAGTTATAGTGCTGTATGTGTTACTGATGATTTCTGACTCACTGTAGATTATACTGATAGTGATTTATCTTCTACAGGTAACATGTCACATCCTCGACCTTGGTTAGGTCTTGACCACTTCAATAAAGCTCCAAAGAGAAGCCGCTACACGTACCTTGAAAAAGCAATTAAAATCCATAACTGACCCGCCATAACTACGTTTATCCAAGACAAGGGACAAAACAAGTGTGTGTGTGTGTGTGTGCACATTTCTAACAATGCTAGAACTTTGGTACACGTGCACTATATCAGAAGCCTACAGCAAGAGGATTTGCTGCTGATGTAATTTTATTTTGTTGAGGCTGTTCTGTTTGGCTTCTCTGTATCTATTGACTGCCCTTTTTGAAGAAAATGAAGGTGTTTTTATAAAGCTTGAATGCCAATGAGGTATTTTATGGTAACTGTAAAGCCAGAATTAAGTAGGATGTGGGAATGAATCAGTAAATCAAAGCAATTGGCACAACTTGTTCATAGAAGATATTGTATGAGGCATAAGATGGCTGGCTGCCTGCCAACCCTGTTATTCCTATTCCACCATCCTTGCAGCTAGTAACTCTTATGTTTACACTCACAACAAATTTCCTCCCATTAAATGATATCCTTGTGCATTTGTAAATGCAGAAACCCTCACTTTAATAAATAGCAATCTCTAATTCATTGTGTACATTGTTGGCACTTTTTTGGGGATGGGAATCGTCAAATACCACCACACAATATCTTCAAACTTGGCTTTCTGTTTTATCAAACAAGCGAATGTGTAGAGCTGGTAGTGGAGGTACACAAGACAAGCACTGTTTGTTTGAAGTTTAGAAAGACACTCGAAAGCTGGCAAAAATCTGTGTATAACTGCGTGTGTATATATATATAGTTGTTGAAGCAGATTTAAAAAAAGAAAAAAAAACACCATTGTCATTAATCACCTTTTGAGCACAGAGGGCATGCTCACTAGTGTTTAGTAGGATAACTTTGTACAAAATCTACAGACCTAAAGTTAAAATTGTATATTTAATGAACATGTACAAATTAACACATGGAGGTTCATTGTTGGTTCAGTCTTAGTCTTTCACTGATGTTGATATTCTTGTGTGTAGTTTTATTTCTTCCCGTTTTTTAATTTCTTTTTTTTTTTTTTCATTTTTCTTTTGGTTTCTTTTTCTCTTTTTTGGAGCTGAAGGACAGAAACGTGTCTAGTTTGAGTGCGTTAAATAGGTTACAGCCATTCATTTTACATTCTTTCCTAATCTTTTAATTTTTCTCATGTTAGCAGCAGTGTACAACTCTACCTGTATATTGCCTTTTTGCTGGAAAATGTTGTCTGTTGAATAAAATTTTCTATAAAAAAAAAACCTAATTCCTGTGAATGGTATGCAGTCAGAAGATTGATGTGTAAATGGCCCCTAAACAATATTTGCTGCCACTGAGGCTTATGTTTTTAATGATTTTAAGACCATGTTTCGTATATATCCCACAGTTAATAATTTCTTGCTGCTCATTTTTAAACTTTGGATTTAGAACAATGTGTGTTTTTGAATTCAAGCATTAAAGGAGAAGAATGGGATAGGCAAAATAACAAATATTACCATAATCTTGAATCGTCGTTCTCCTTTTTGTTTTTCTAGTAACGGTATTTCATCTGTCATGTAGGTCTCTTTAACTGACCATTTGCTGTTTGAAAGTTTAGAGGGGGGCAGTCACAACTTCAGCAATCCTCCCCCTCTTTCTGTCCCCCCCCCCCCCCCTCTACTGGGAAATGTAACCGTGCTTACTGAACAGGCACACCCCTGAACACAAGTTTAAGCACTGTGCATAGTGGTATAGACCTGGCTGGATCCAGGGGAGGTGTTAGGAAGGGCATAGCCCCCCCCCCCCAAAGTTCAATCGTGCCCCACATCCTTCATGGAAGCTACGCTCCTTGACATCCTCGTGCTGCGCACAGTCTGAGCACAGGCAGCACCGCTCCTCTCCCCCCTCATCGCACATGACGCAGCGCAGATTGATTCTCTTACAGACAGCCTCTATCTACAAACTGCTATGCTGCACAGCCTGTTTTATCTGGGAACTTTACAGGTCAGAACGGCAGCATAGAAAGCGGCTACACAGTGTGCAGATAGAGGCTGTCTGTAAGAAAGCCAATCTGAGCTGTGTGATAAGAGAAGGGAAGTAGGATGATCCCGACAAGATTGTTGACGTAAGAATCCAGAGAAGGCTGTAGCCCCTCCCACAAGTTTCTTTATCTGATTTTAACAGGGTGCACTTCTCAGAGGGTATAAAAGATTTTTATGTATTAGCAGCTCACAGGGAATAGGATGAAGCTCAAAAAAGGAAACCCGTATTTCTCTTTTAAATACTGCTAGCCATCAGTTATTTTATTTTTTTTTCATAAATTTCAGCCAAGATGTCCTTGAAACCCACCATTTTCAATATTAAATCAGAAAATTAAGTCCTGCTAGCTCACTTCAGGTTGGCCCCTTTTGCAGGTATAGCTATGTAAAACATTAAGTGCCTATGCTGTTGAAAATCCAGTAATACATTGTTTCACCCTGCTCTGCACTTGCTCAGTTGCACCCTATTGTAAGGCACACTGCCACATTTGTAGAGGCCGATCTGCTGACATCCTAAAGATTTACTGCTGTTCAGGTGCTCTGGGCTTAAACAAAATGGCAGCCTCCAGCAAGAAGAAGCAGAAACAATGCTGGAGGCAATTTACAGCACACTAGTTATAGTAATAGCATAATTATTAATGTGGGATGTAGATTTCTTGCTAAAGAATATTATTTTCTCTCAACGTCCTCTGACAGTCGCCGCCCACTCATGCAGTCTTCTCCAATGGGTATTGACCTCTTATCCACAGGAGCAAGCTAGGCATAAGACTTGTTAAAAACAAAGCAATTTACATAGATACACCTGTAGGGGGCTGTCCCACTGGTCCAATAACCCCCTGCTATCAGCCTTCCTTAGGCTGGCCATACACTATACAATTTTCTTGTTCAACTTTCCTTTAGATTTACCAAAACCATGTAATATAGGGTCAAACCTAAACACTTTCAATTTGTATGCAATCAGGCAGGCCCTTGCACTACATAGTTAAAGGTAAATCTAAAGGAAATTGAATAAGAAAATTGTATAGTGTATGGCCAGCCTTACTCAGTTTGTCTTCTGCCTAGTTAAGGCGTAAGATAGGCTATCCCTGTGCTGGGGCTACGGTCTCAGCCTTTCTTCTATTTTAGAACTTTATTTTCTGCAATGTGTTTTCACTTACGTCCTCCGACAGTCACCGCCTCCTCTATGTCATCACTATTGAGTATTGACTTCCGCTCCGCAGGAGTAGCTAGGCATAAGACTTAGTCAAAAGAACAAAAGCATTTAGCATAGACACACCCATGGGGGCTGTCCCACTGGTCAATACCCCCCTGAAGTGATCCCTCCCAACTCAGTTTGTTTCTGCCTAGCGTCAGGAGTAGTTAGGCTTCCCTGTGCTGGGGCTACAGTCTCAGCCTTTCTAATCTTTTTTCTTTGAAAATGTCAGTTTTTTCTTTGATTTACTAGCTGTTTATTTTGTCAGCTTTAGTTTTAGTCGGATCTTCGGATTAAGATGGATTCTTGCAGAGCTGGGAATCGGACTGACCGCCCTGGTTCTCCAGGGCAGAGGGTCAGAGGGGACCCCAGCACGCCATCGAGCGTTCAGCCATGTGTTCGTCCTGGCATTATGAACGACCCATCCCTGCTCACAGCAGGGATGCAGCCTGTGAGGTGGCTACCTCACTGGACACATCTGCGGTGCTGCAGTGTCCTGTCCTTGGCTAACGGCATTCCCTGTCAGATGAGGACAGCAGCCTTCCGTTCATAGAGGCACCCCACGCCGTCCGGTACAGGTAAGTACTTTCTGTGTGGGGCCTCTGTCTGGGGTGGCAGTCCTGTGTTGCTGTGTATTCCCCATGTCTGTGCCTGTGTGGGGCTCCCTGATGCGATTCCTGCGGGGGTCTCCTTTTAAATGCACTTCGGTGCTGTGTGGGTTTGGGGGCCCCTTCCCCTTTGTCACTGCGGTATTTTGGGGGTGCAGACTGTGTACGGCGGCCGCAGCAGATAAAAACCGCGCGGTCCGCCATTTTAAGTATGGGCAAGCATGTCTGGCTTCACTGTGGGCTTAACTGCATGCTGTTTTGGCGCCATCTTGTGTGTGGCAGAACGATCGTTCCGAGCACATGTTCCGCGGCCATCTTGCCGAAGCCTCCCATTCAGTTCTATGGGCAGCCATTTTCCCTGGGTCTTGCAGCTTATAGTTCAGCCTCTGATGACCTCACTTCCTTTTCCTCTGAAGCAGCGATCGGTGTGGTAACACTCTGTGGGGGCTCTGCAGACTGTCTCTTCCATTACTCTCTGTTTTGTCCTTCCTGGCTCAGTTTTGTCTCCTTTTGGGGGTCTGTGTTCACTGTGCATATATAGCGGTGGGCTGCGCACTCCACAGCGATCTTAAAGGGCCAGTACCTTTTATTGCATTTTTTTATATAACTTGGGCTATGGAGTCTCAGGACAGCATTTTCCCTACAGCCCTGGTGGGGGGACCCCAGCCCTACTGTACCCCCTGTTATGCCTGATTTGGACGCAGTAGTGGCGTCTTTAGTGTCCAAAATGGAGGTGCTGATGGCTGAACGAGCTGCTAGGAAAAGGCCTAGATTATCTATCTCCTCTGATTCAGATGGTGATGTGGCTGCTATGGCGGGCGTGCCCTTTTCAGGGTCTCGCTCATCCCTGGACCCACTGGGGTCTGAGGGGGAGGCGGAGATGGAGGGGGTTGATGATTCTCCCCCGGGGTCGCCTGAAGAACGCGCGACTATGGATGAGTTGATTTCTTCTGTGAAAGAAACACTACATTTGGAGGATGAGCCCACTCCTCCGGGCATTCTTTATTTGGTACACACAGGACCCGCAAGTCGGCGCAGGTTTTTCCCTGCCCCGCTGAATTTCATTACACTGTGAATGAACTGTGGCGCAATTTAAAACGTCCATTCACTGTACCTAGTCGGTTTAAACTGCTTTATCCCTTTGCGCCGGCTACGGACTCGCGCTGGTGTGTGCCTCCACAGGTGGATCACCCTGTGGCCGTCTTAAACAAGGCTACCTTGATTCCCTCTGAGGACACCCCGGTGTTCCGGGATCCCACGGACAGGAGGTTGGAGTCTCTTGCCCGCCATTCCTACACGGTTGCAGGTTCCTTGCTCAAACCTATTTTTGCGTCCGTTCTGCCCCACCTGCCACGCTGGCTATGGTGGATCAAATTCACCAAGGAGTCATGTATTTGTGCGATGCGGCCTTGAATGAGGCCCCTTTGGCCGCACGCCTGTCGAGTGTCGCGGTGCTTAACCGTCGACTGATCTGGCCGAAGAGCTGGTCGGCTGACCAGACATCACGGAAAACAGTTGCAGATTTTCCATATGCAGGTTTTTGGCGAGGCGTTGGATACCTTGGTAAAAGGCATCACGGGGGGCAAGAGCACGATGCTGCCCCAGAACCCGAAGAACATGTCCTTTCGGGGCAAGCGGGGTTCCGCCTCTCGACCCAATCAAGGGTCCTTTCGTGCCTTTAGGAATCGAACCAAGGGCAAGCCCTTCAAGGGCCAAGGTAGCCAGAAGAAGCCCCGGGGGGCGGGCAAGCAGAAGTCCGGCAATGCCGGTGCGGCGGGTCAATCCGCCTCTGTCTGAAGGGTGCCCTCACCCGTTTCAGGGGTGGGGGCACGTTTGTGCGGTTTCCTCCAACCTTGGCTGCTCCGAATTCCGGACAGGGGGGTTCAGGAAATCATTCGGTCAGGGTACAAGATCGAATTCCTTTCCTGGCCGGCGGACGGATTCTTTCCCTCAAATCTTCATTTGACCCCAGGGCGCCTACAGGACCTGCATCAAGCGGTGCAGGACCTCCTTGCCCAGGGGGTGATTGTCCCGGTGCCTCATCGGGACAGGTTTCGGGGGTTTTATTCCAATCTGTTCACTGTGCCCAGAAAGGAGGGCAAGGTATGTCCTATTCTGAACCTGAAAGCGCTGAACCGCTTCGTGCGCGTTCGGAAGTTCCGTATGGAATCTCTCCGCTCGGTGGTGGCCTCCCTGAGACCAGGGGAATTCCTGGCCTCTATAGACCTGAAGGATGCTTACCTACACATTCCCTTTTTCGAGGGTTAGCAGAGGTACCTTCGGGTTCGCTATAGTGGAGGACCACTATCAGTTTGTGGCGTTACCTTTCGGTCTCGCATAGGCTCCAAGGGTCTTTACCAAAGTGCTGGCGCCTGTTCTGGGCCTGCACAGGGCATTGCGGTCTTGGGATATCTGGATGATCTCTTAAAATCGAGTGCCAGCCAGAACCTACTACGTGATCTGTCCACCACGGTACAGACGCTCCAGGAGTTCGGATGGACCATCAACGTACAGAAGTCGACCTTGTCTCCTTCGGTTCGCCTTCCCTATCTGGGAATGATCCTGGACTCTGCTCAGGCAAAGGTGTTCTTGCCGAAGGACAAGCTCCGGACTTTACAGGACGAGATCAGGTCCCTCAGGGACAAGCCATCCTCGTCACTCAGGACCTGCATGTGGTCCCTAGGGTTGATGGTATCGGCCTTCGAGGCGATACCCTTTGCTCAGTTTCACACACGGTCTCTTCAAGCGGAGATCCTGGCCAGACTACCTCAGTCCTTGGATCTGAGTGTCTCATTGAGTCGCCGGACCAGAATGGATCTTCTGTGGTGGCTCCAGTCCCCGGCTGTGTCGGAAGGAAAATCTTTCCGTCCGTTACTGTGGACGGTGATTACCACGGAGGACAGCCTGTCGGGCTGGGGTGGGGTCCTGGGCAACCTGTCTGCCCAGGGCACTTGGTCGGGGGAGGAATCCTCCCTTCCGATTAACATATTGGAATTGAGAGCGATCAAGCTCTGTCTCTTCCAGTGGTCGGATCGACTTCGGGGCCGTCCTGTTTGGGTACAGACGGACAATGCTAACGCGGTGGCTTACATCAACCACCAAGGGAGCACCAGGAGTGCCCGGGCGGCCCGGGAGGTGACCGACATTCTGTCTTGGGCCGAGACTCATGTCCCGGCAATTTCAGCAATTCACATTCCGGGTGTGGAGAATTGGCAGGCCGACTATCTGAGCCGCCAGACCCTGGACCAGGGGGAATGGTCCCTGCACCCGGAGGTCTTCCAAATGCTGTGTGCGAAGTGGGGATCTCCCCGCACCTGGATCTGTTTGCGTCTCAGCTAAATCACAAGGTGGAAAAGTTCGTGGCAAAAACGCGTGATCCTCTGGCAGATGCCTCGGATGCGTTGGTGGCCCCTTGGCATTAGTATCGTCTGATGTATGCCTTTCCTTCGATTCAGTTGTTGTCCAGGTTCCTTCGCAGGTTAGCCTCGGAACCGCACTTGGTGATTCTGATAGCGCCGGACTGGCCACGCCGGTCCTGGTACGCCGACGTTGTTCACCTGGCAGTGGCGCCTCCTTGGCGGCTGCCAATGCGGGAAGATCTACTGTCTCAGGGACCGATCTTCCATCCTGCTTTACAGTCGCTGGCTTAACGGCCTGGCTGTTGAAAACCAGGTCCTGAGGGACAGGGGTCTCTCCCCAGAGGTCATTCCTACTCTAATCAAGGCTAGGAAAGCCTCATTTGGTCAAATCTATTACCGTACCTGGAAAGATTATTTCTCTGTCGCTCATTGACAGACGTAGTCCTCTTTGATTCCTATCAATTGGGTTATACTGCCCTCTACAGGAGTAGGACACTAGGCAGAAAAAAAACGTTCTGGCTCCACCTTAGGGGCAGTCCCAGAGGGTATATCCTCTCTCTCTCTGCTACAGGATGTTAGTTTTTTTCTGTCTAGTCGGGAGTAAGGACCTAAGTTCCTTGCTGGGATCTTTGGTCCTGGCAAGATTTTTTTTAGAAAATGTTTTCCTTTTTTAGGTAGTTGTTTTCTCCAGTTTTCCTGTGAGATCTTCAAGCAAATCACGCCGGATCTGGGCGACGGGCTGGATGTTGAGATCCAGTGGTCACCCCAGCCGGCCTACGAGCGTGCGCAGGCCATAGCTCCGCGCTGGGTCGGCCGCGACACATTCAAGTAAGTATGCTGGAGCCGGGCGACGGGCTGGATGTTGAGATCCAGTGGTCACCCCGGTTCAGCCTACAAACGCGTGCAGGCCATAGCTCCGCGCTGGGTCGGCCGCAACATAGTCCCACTGGACGGGGACTGACCCTGCGAGTTAAACGTCTCGCTTGGACGCCAAGGACCAGCAGAGTCACGGCGTCCGTATTGGTCGACAGCCCCCCACCTCGGTGGAGAGGAGTTCTGTTAAGAGGGGGTGCCCGTCAGTTCCGGTATGGTGAGTAGATGTTCCCCCTTCCCCCCCTGTGGGGTTTTTTGGGATACGGGCCCCTCTGTGTATGGTCGGACCCTTTTTTGACATTAAGGTTCCCCCTTTAGCCTATGACATGTTCACATATCTCCCTGTGATAGTGTGATTTGGTTTGAGAGCTGACGCTCCAGCAGGCTTGGTTTGGGAGCTGACACTCCAGCAGACTTGGTTTGGGAGCTGACACTCCAGCAAACTTGGTTTGGGAGCTGATACTCCAGCAGGCTTGGTTTGGGAGCTGACACTCCAGCAGCCTTGGTTTCTCCAGCAGGCTTGGTCTCCAAGGAAGCCTGGTTCGATTGACTATATTGAAATATAAGATGCTGGCATTTAGGTAAGAGGCAAGCACCTACCTTATACTGAGGGATACAGAGGCTATCGCACTTACAGGCCGCCACCAGCCTTTCATAGCCGTTCGCAGGCCGCTGCAATCCTCCGGAGGAGCCACACTAGATCGGCAGTCCGCCGCCATTTTGCTGTAGACCGCAGACTGCATGTCTACACAGGTCACGCAGGCCGCCATTTTGCCGTAGCCTGGTGTCTCCTGCATGGGAGCGGCCATGTTTGATGTGCCCAGCCTACCTCAAGGAGTAGCTGGGAGCGCCGGAAGGCGTGCAAAGGGGGCGGAGCCACTTCCTTTTACCAGGGAAAGCTAGTACAGGACTTCCCAGTCTGCATAGGACAACGCTGACAGCAGTTTGATAGGAACTTCTCTGCATCAGGTGTTGAGCCCTTGAGGTCTCTCTCTCTGTGGGGGTCCAAAGCAGGTACGCTGAGGGGCGCTATTGCGCTGGGGGATTACAGATAAAAAAAAAAAAAGATATTTTTATTTTTCAAATTTTTTACTGGCAAAGTGTCCTGGATTAGCATGGACCCTGCCACACATGTATCTCCACCTGATCCCCTCGAGGTGGCTGCAGGACCCTCCAGTTCCCCACTTACTATTGATGCATTATCAGCGGTTTTGGAGTCTTTTGTATCCCGGGTGGAAGTGGCCTGTCAGGGACAGGGCGCAAGGAAGCGACCCCCGCCTACCCCTATTTCATCTGAAACTTCAGATTCAGAGTCTGAGCCTGTCACTGCAGGTGCAGGTCCCTCATCTGGGGCTTGTGTCTCGGGTACTGTCTCTTCAGACAGTGAGGAGGATGTTTCGGCATCTACCATAGCCCGAGAGGAAGCGTTGGTGAACGCACTAATTGTATCTGTCCGAGAAACCTTAGGACTGCAGGTTACACCGTCGGAAGTAGCTGAGACTGAGATCCCTTTTGGTACTAATAAACGGACCAAAATGGCGAAAGTATTTCCCTTGCCCAAATGTTTCGGTAATGTAATTAAGGAAGAATGGGGTCATCCAAAACGAACCCCTGCTATTTCCAAACGCATTATTAGGCGTTATCCGTTCGAGGAATCCCTCCTCAAGAAATGGACAGTACCACCTGGGGTGGATTCTCCAATTTCCAGATTGAACAAAGCTACGGTTATCCCATTGGAGGACGCTCCGTCCTTTAAGGATCCAGTGGATCGTAAGGTGGAAGCTGTGTCTCGCGCCATCTTTTCCCTGATTGGGTCAGCTTTCAGACCAGTAATTGCTATTGGTCTGGTTTCACAAACTGTCACAGAATGGACCAAGTGGTTACGCCGGGACTTAGAGGGGAGAGACATCCCCCAGGCGGTATCAGATCTGCTGGAACAGATGATACAAGGGCTTCAGTTTGTCTGCGACGCTGCTCTAGACGCCACTCCATTATTGGGGCGAGCTTCAAATTCAGCAGTGGTCCTCAGGCGTACACTGTGGCTAAAGTGTTGGTCAGCGGACCAAGGTTCCAAGAGAGCTTTGGCTAATCTCCCCTTTCAGGGGGAGCACCTATTTGGGGCCAACTTAGATGAGATTATCAAGGATCTCACTGGAGGCAAGAGCACTTTTTTGCCACAAAGTACTAAGGGTAAAGGACCTCGTCAGAGACGGGGGCCTTCCTTTTCCGCTCATAAGAAATTTTTTCGCCCCACGGGCGACAAAGCAAAGCCCTCCAAAACTCCTTCAGGAGGTTTCAAGGGGCGCTGGTCAGGCAAACAAAAGTCCGGCTCTTCCAGACCTGAAGATAATACTACTAAAGCCTGAAGGTGCGCCCCCACCCATAGCTGGGGTGGGGGGACGTCTTCGCCGGTTTCCGGATCCATGGCTTTCCAGAATCCCGGACAAGTGGGTTTGCGAAGTCATACGGTCCGGTTACAAGATCGAGTTTCAATCTCTCCCACCGGTGCGATTCTTCCCTTCCAAAACCCGACTATCCCCAGATCGCCTAGAAGCTCTGCGGGGGGCGGTCACGGATTTAATGCAACAAGGAGTGGTGGTCCACGTTCCTTGGACAGAGCGTTTTCAAGGGTTTTATTCGAACCTGTTCACAATACCCAGGAAAGAGGGCAAGGTGCGTCCAATTCTGGACTTAAGAGCACTCAATCTTTTTGTCAAGATACAAAAATTCAAGATGGAGTCTATTCGCACAGTAGCGGCCTCCCTGCATCAGGGGGATTTTCTAGCGTCCATAGACATCAAGGATGCCTATCTTCCCATTTACGCAGGACATCAGCGTTTCCTGCATTTTTCCGTAGAGGAGAACCATTATCAGTTTGTGGCGTTACCCTTTGGTCTCGCCTCGGCTCCCCGGGTCTTCACAAAGGTGTTGGCCCCAGTGTTGGCGCTGTTGCGACAGCGAGGCATATCGATTCTAGGTTACCTAGACGATCTTCTGCTCCGTGCGGAGTCTCCGCAGACTCTGTTACTAAACTTAGAGATCACCATGATCTCTTTGCAAGAGTTCGGGTGGCTGGTGAACCTGCAGAAGTCTTCTCTGGTTCCCACCAGGAGGCTCGAATATCTGGGTCTAATTTTAGACACATCCAGGGCAAAAGTATTTCTTCCGGCGGGGAAACTCCGGAAGATTCAATCGACAATTCAGTTGTTACTATCCGGCAACTGGCCTTCTCTTCGGACTTGCATGAGGGTCCTGGGTTTGATGGTGGCTTCCTTCGAAGAAGTACCATTTGCCCAGTCCCATACCCGAACCCTTCAAGGAGAGATTCTTCTCAAATGGAATCGGAATCCAGATTTCCTGGACAATCGGATCCGATTGAGCGAGCAGACCAGGGAGTCTCTGGTCTGGTGGCTTCGGTCTCCGATGCTCAGCCAGGGGAAGTCATTTCTGCCAATATACTGGACGATTGTGACCACGGATGCCAGTCTATCCGGGTGGGGAGGAATTCTCGGTCAATTATCTGCCCAGGGGCTTTGGTCCCTGGAAGAGTCCAGGTTACCGATAAATGTATTGGAACTGAGAGCGATCAGACTTTGTCTGATTCACTGGACCGAGCAGCTCCAGGGCAGCCCGGTTCGGATCCAGTCGGACAATGCCACAGCTGTGGCTTATGTCAATCATCAAGGGGGCACCAAGAGTGTCCTGGCGGCCATAGAAGTGGCCAGCATTCTTCGTTGGGCGGAACGGTTTGTTCCGGCTCTCTCCGCGGTGTTCATTCCGGGGGTGGAAAATTGGCAGGCAGATTATCTCAGCCGTCAGATTCTGGATCAAGGGGAATGGTCCCTTCATCCAGAAGTTTTCCACCAATTATGCCTTCGTTGGGGCACCCCGGATGTGGATCTGTTGGCATCTCTGCTCAACAGGAAGGTGCGGAGGTTTGTAGCTCGCTCCCGCGATCCTCTAGCAGATGCCGCAGACGCGCTGATCGCCCCGTGGGGGCAGTATCAGCTACTGTATGCCTTCCCTCCTCTCAAGTTGCTGCTGAAGCTTCTTCGCAGGATAGAGGTGGAGGGAATTCCAGTTATCCTGGTAGCTCCGGACTGGCCTCGTCGAGCCTGGTACGCCGACTTGGTCAGGCTGGTAGCGGACGTCCCGTGGCGACTTCCTCTCAGGGAAGACCTGCTGTCTCAGGGACCAATCTTCCATCCTGCTTTACAATCGCTGGCTTTAACGGCCTGGCTATTGAGACCCAGGTGCTAAAGGACAAGGGGTTGTCAACTTCAGTTATTCCTACTCTAATTAAAGCTAGGAAAGCGACTTCCAGAAAGATTTATCATCGCACATGGAAGTCTTATATTGCGTGGTGTGAATCTCTTGGGTTTCCTCCACGTTCTTTTTCGGTGAACCGTATTTTGGCTTTTCTGCAACAGGGTTGAGCAGAAGCTGGCCTTGAGCACTATCAAGGGTCAGGTTTCAGCATTAGCAATCTTCTTTCAGAAGCCTTTAGCTACTCATTCCTTGGTGCGGAATTTCATCCAGGGGGTGCGACACCTGGCTCCGCCAGTGCGCGCACCTTTACCATCCTGGGATCTTAATTTGGTATTGTCGGTTCTTCAGAAACCTCCCTTTGAAGATATTAGGGAGATTCCCTTGCTTACGTTATCCCAGAAGGTGGCCTTCTTGGTGGCCATCACTTCTGCACGCAGGGTGTCAGAACTGGCCGCATTATCCTGTCGTTCCCCATATCTGGTGGTTCATAGGGATAAGGTGGTTCTTCGTCCGAATCCATCCTTCCTTCCTAAAGTGGTTTCAGAATTTCATCTGAATGAGGATATTGTATTACCTTCCCTGTGACCTAAGCCCAGCCATCATCGGGAGTTTGCTTTACACTTCTTGGATGTGGTTCGGGCGATCAGGGTATACTTGAAAACGACGGACTCGTTTCGCAAGACGGATTCACTTTTTGTGATCACGGATGGCCCCAAAAAGGGGTTGCCTGCATCTGCCGCGACTATCTCCAAATGGATTAGACAGACGGTGTTACAGGCTTATTCTATTAAGGGTCGGGAGCCCCCGTTCCCTGTTAAGGCGCACTCCACTCGGGCGCTTAGTGCGTCATGGGCCTTTCGCCATCAGGCGTCAGTGCTTCAGGTTTGCAAGGCGGCTACTTGGTCGTCAGTGCATACCTTTGCAAAATTCTATAAAGTTGATGTGATGGCATCGTCAGATGCCTCTTTTGGCCGCAAGGTTCTGCAGGCCGCTATTTGAGGAGACCGGAGGTCTACCTCGAGGGTTTTTTTTTCTATTGGATTTTTAGTTGAGTCTCATCCCTTTTGTCTGATGAGCCTTTAAAACTTCTAGTTGGCACCGGTTGGGCCTTCTAGATTGGATTTTGATTTCCGTTAATCCCACCCCTCATTTGTGGCACTGCTTTGGGACGTCCCAATTGATATGAATCAAAGAGGACTACGTCTGTCAATGAGCGACAGAGAAAAATTGATTTTTGTAAGATCTTACCGTAAAATCCTTTTCTCTTAGCTCATTGACAGACGTAGTACCCGCCCCTCTACTTTTGAGTTGGGTTGGGTTAAATTCTCTGACACTGCTTTGTGACATAACTAACATCCTGTAGCAGAGAGAGAGAGGATATACCCTCTGGGACTGCCCCTAAGGTAGAGGGCAGTATAACCCAATTGATATGAATCAAAGAGGACTACGTCTGTCAATGAGCTAAGAGAAAAGGATTTTACGGTAAGATCTTACAAAAATCAATTTTTCGCCTGGTGTGAGTCCAGAGGGTTCTCCCCTCGCTCGTACTCTGTGTCGAGAGTGTTGGCTTTTCTCCAGACTGCTGTGGACCAGCGCCAGGCGCTGGCCACGATAAAGGACTAGGTATCTGCACTGGCTATTCTTTTCCAACGCCCTGTGGCGTCTCATTCCTTGATTCGCACCTTTATTCAAGGTGTGCGACATTTGGCCCCTCCCCGGAGGGCGCCTTTACCTCCATGGGACTTGAACTTAGTTCTGTCCGTGTTACAGCGTTCTCCCTTTGAAAACATTCGGGAGATATTGTTGCCTCTGCTGTCTAAGAAGATTGCTTTTTTAGTGGCGATCACTTCGGCTCGCAGGGTGTCGGAGTTGGCGGCGTTGTCTTGCCGCTCTCCTTACTTGGTGGTTCATAAGGATAAGGTGGTCGTGTGACCTAACTCTTCCTTTCTTCCTAAAGTGGTGTCTGATTTTCACTTGAATGAGGACATTGTGTTGCCTTCGCTTTGTGCGAAGCCCAAACATCCCAAAGGAGGGACCTCGGAAGGGCATGGCTGCGAACAATGCCAAATGGATCAGACAGACGATTGTACAGGTCTATGCTTTGAAGGAACGGGTTCAACCCTTCCCTGTTAAGGCGCACTCTTCCAGATCGATGAGTACATCCAGGGCCTACCGGCATCAGGCTTCGGTGGCCCAGGTGTGCAAGGCTGCGACTTGGTCGTCGGTGCACAACTTTTCCAAATTCTATAAGATTGATGTTCTGGCATCAGCTGATGCCTCCTTTAGGCCGCAAAGTTCTCAGTGCGGCAGTGCCATAGGGGACCCTTGTGTTTTTGTGGGTTCCTGGCTGTTGGGGTGTTTATCCCCTGGATATTTGTTTTCCTGGGTTGTTGCTCCTGTTGAGCCTTTTCTATTGCCCAGAAGGTTCTCTTACTGTGCGTGTAAGGTTCCTTTCTCCGATGTGGGTACTGCGTTGCCTTTTCTATGGTTGTGTCTCCCACCCCTCATGTCTACACTGCTTTGGGACATCCCAATAGTGATGACTTAGAGGAGGCGGCGACTGTCGGTGGACGTAAAATCTTACCGTAAAATTCCTTTCTCTGAGTTCTCTGACAATCCCCGCCCCTCTTTTGGGGTTTTTTCTTGTACACCTACTGCTATCCTAACAAACTAAGTTGGGAGGGATCACTGCAGGGATATTGACCAGTGGGACAGCCCCCATGGGTGTGTCTATGCTAAATGCTTTTGTTCTTTTGACTAAGTCTTAGCCTAGCTACTCCTGCGGAGCGGAAGTCAATACCCAATAGTGATGACTTAGAGGAGGCGGTGGCGACCGTCGGAGGACTCAGAGAAAGGAATTTTACGGTAAGATTTTACAAAAATTCAGTTTTTCTTTGCTCTACTAGAAAACCTGTCTTCGCATCTGTTATGGTCTCTCAGGCTGTGGCTGATTGGGCCTGGTTGCTCAAACTCACTCTAGAGGATTCTTTCCCTCAAATCTTCATTTGACCCCAGATCGGTTACACGATCTTCATCGGGCGGTTCAGGATCTCCTCGCCCAGGGGGTGGTTGTCCCGGTGCCTCATCGGGACAGATTTCAGGGGTTTTACTTGAATCTGTTCACTGTGCCAAGGAAGGAGGCAAGGTACGTCTGATTCTGGACTTGAAAGCTCTGAACCGCTTCGTGCAGGTTTAGAGGTTCCGCATGGAATCCCTCCGTTCGGTGGTGGCCTCTTTAAGACCGGGAGATTTCCTGGCTTCCATCGACCTCAAGGATGCGTATTTACACATCCCCATATTCGAGGCTCAACAGAGGTTTCTCCTATTTGCAATCGCGCAGGAGCACTATCAGTTTGTGGCGTTACCTTTTGGTCTTGCTTCGGCTCTAAGGGTGTTTACCAAAGTGCTGGCCCCAGTTCTGGCCCTGTTACGGGCACAGGGGATTGCGGTCTTGGGATATCTGGATGATCTCCTGTTAAGATCGAGTGCCAGCCCGAGTCTATTATGCGATCTGTCAACTACCGTTCAGACGCTCCAGGAGTTCGGGTGGACCATCAACGTGCAGAAGTCGACTTTGTCTCCTTCTGTTCGTCTCCCTTACCTGGGAATGGTTCTGGACTCTGCCTAAGCGAGAGTTTTCCTGCTGGAAGACAAGCTCCGAACTCTGCAACACAAGGTCAGGTCCCTGAGGGACAACCCGTCCTCCTCATTTAGGACCTGCATGCGGTCCCTGGGGTTCATGGTGTCGGCCTTCGAGGCGATACTATTTGCACAGTTCCACACGTGATCTCTTCAAGCGGAGATCCTGCCAGAAGGGACAGACTCCTTTCCTCAATCCTTATATAATCTATACTGGGAAAGATATCCCAAAGGATAAAACCCACAGCTGAAACCTGAGGTGTACAGGTGGATGCTGGGGTAGGAAACAAGGAGAGGAGGAAAACAAATGAAAAAGGAGGGGGGGGGGAGAAGAAGGGGGGGAGGGGCGGAGAAAAGGGAACGAGAAGAAAGAGGGAGGGGCAAAGGGGGGGGGGGAAAGAAACGGAGGGGGACAGGGACAAATAAAAGAAAAAACAGGAAAGCAAGAAAAATGAGACCCGAGGGTCAGAAAAAGGAATGGGAAGGCTGGTGGGACTTTTAAGGTACCGGATAATTCAAAATAATAAAGACATAGTTAAAAACTTAGAATATTTATTATCATAACATTTTTAAAATCAAAGACCGACAATACAACATTGGTACATGTATTTTGACATATACAAAAGAAGAATATGTAAGACACAAGGCAATAAATGGATGATGAGGATCAGACCAATCCCGACATGTTTCGCGGGCAACAGTGCACCGCTTCTTCAGGGGGATAAGAACATATCAATGTATAGTGCCTGTATAATACAGCAACAACAAACATTTGTTATTGGTTCAAATACATATATGTATATCATCAAATATAAAGTGCATGCCAATATGGAACATCAAGATGCATCCGAAACCGCCACCACAGAGAAGTCCACCACCAGACCAGTCAGATGAAAGCACTCCCCAAGAGAAACGTCTCCCCAGCGGATGTGGAGGGGCATATAAGGCAAGATAGGGATATAGGTGTAGTAAACTGGAAAAGCCTCCACCATCAAAAAGGGGAGGGGGGAAGAAAAGAGAACGGGAGGCAAAAAGAAAAAGCCTATATATAAAGCTGGTATATATACCTTATTCAGTGTCTAAAATAGACACATTCATATAGTCAAAAATGGACAAGGTTAGGAGCAGGGGGGCTCATATATGGCGGCGATGTTGGAAACCCCCACGTGGGATGTTAATCTGTTGGGATGGAGGTCAGATAAGTATACTTACAATCCAGAATCTATAGGGTATCTCTCCAATGGGAAGTTGGAAAAAAGGAAGGGCTTTACCTGCAGAATGGTAGATAAGCCTTTTCTGGTAAAGATGGGTGGCTTAAAATCTAATAAGGCCCAGGTATAGGCTTTTATACTTCTATCACTGGATCAGGGAGAGTAATGCCAGCCGTTAAGCACTTCTAAACAGCATAACCGGAGAGATAAACAATTAGAGAGTTAGTAAACCCGTCTGTCACCGAATAATTTGTGTACAGGTATAGTCCGAAGTTCTTACCCGCGTGGGACCGCCATACCGATGAACGCCAACTGCTGAATGAATGGAGCGTTTGATCCCACCTGATATGGCCCTCAACCCGACGCCGCGCTGCGCATGACGTCATGCGCAACGTGGGCGGGTCAGGTCCTCAACTGTGCGCGCATCCTAGGAGGCGCATGCGCAGTGTCGTTCTGATCGGGCCACAAACGGCAGCCCCGAACGGCCACACCAGCGCCGGACAGAAGAGAAACATCCGGCCAGCGATGTGTGAGAGGACCACACATCCGCTAGGACGTCTGGGGAGCACGGCACCCAGCGGCCGGAGGGGAAACTACATCGGGGGACAAAATCTCGGATGCAAATTGGCTACCAAAAGGATCATGACATGCATATACATGAGAACACATAAATAAATACAAATTAACCGAAGAAACACCTGTTAAACATTTATTTAGAATATAGAGTAGTAGTCCTAAAATATAAACTATGAATTCAATAGAAACCTAGAGGGAACATGAAGTCCCCTGCAGTTTCTGCATATGGGTACCCTGTTTTGGAGTGCACGAACCCTCCAACACAGGGAAAAAAGCCATCAACATAAAATAAATAATAATCATGGTTTCAGATGCTGCAGCGAATACGGATATAAAATCTAGGAGAGACACAAAAGGGGAAATTTGAATCAATAAATATGGACGAATTAAAGAGAAACCAGTATTTCCAATAATTGGAATAACTGAAAAACTTACCAGTCTCCAGAGTCGCAGCTGCGGTATCACAGGAGGTAGATGGTCTGGAAGGATGGTATGGGCAAGACAAGGGCATGGATGCCCGGCAAATCACATGGATCAAATTCAAGGGTATTTCAAAAGAGTTGTATAAATGAAAAAAAAGTGAAAAAAAATAAGGGAGGAAAAAAGGGGGGGGGGGAAGGGGGAAAAAAAAAAAAAAAAAAAAAACCTTGTTAACCTAGAAATGGTTTTTAGGTCAAGACCTCATTGATCCCGGGAGGTGTGGTGGCCTCTAGGGATTCTATCCAGTACGACTCCCTTTTTAGGATGCGTTTGTCCCAGTTCCCCCCACGGGGGTCCTGGGAAATAACCTCCAAGACAAAGAACGAGACCACGGTGTTATCATACTTGTGGCGAAATCCTATGTGACGTGTGACACTGGTTTGTATAGTACCACCCTCAGAGTGGTAAATGTGGTCATCTATACGTTTGCTCAGTTTCCTAATGGTTTTGCCGACATAGAATGCCCCACAGCAACAGCTCATGAGGTAGATAACCCCCTGAGTGTTGCAGTCGGCATAATGTCTGGAATGGAGCCATTTCCCATTAGGTAAGCGGATGCCTGTTCCGACTTTAACCCAAGGGCATTTGTCACAGGACCCACAACGATACGTGCCTTTTTTAAGGACTGCATGGGTGGATTCATTGATGTAATGACTTTTAGTTAAGCAGTCCCGAAGGGACATCGATTGTCTAAATACCAGACTAGGTCTGGCACTTAGATATTTGTTCAGGTTGAAATCTTGAGTAAGAATCGGCCAATGACGTTTCAGGATATTTCGTAAAATATCATCGTGTGCAGAATACGTGGTGATAAACCTGATACTTTTATCATCTTTTTTAGAGGTAGTTTTATATAGAAGGTCGGCTCTCGAATGGGTATTGGCCCTGTTATAAGCCTTTCTGAGCAGCGTCTTGGAATAACCTCTGGCAAGGAGTCGCTCACGCAGCAGGCCAGCTTGGACACGAAACTTGGCCTCCGCGGAACAGTTCCTGCGGAGCCTTAGATATTGGGCATAAGGGATACTTGCGATCAAGGGGGCGGGATGGGCACTTGCTGCGCTAAGAATGGTATTGCCCGCGCTCGGTTTGCGAAAGAGATCTGTATCAATGAGACCATCCGGGGAGAGGCTGATGTTCAGGTCCAGGAACGAGATCAAATGTTTGTCAAACGTATGAGTAAATTTAAGATTTAAATTATTGTTGTCAATGGCTTTCAAAAAAAGTGAAAGTTCATCTACTGTACCTGTCCATATGATCAACAGATCATCAATGAACCTGTACCAGATTAGAATATGAGACATCCATTGTTCCATTCCTTCATCCGAAAAATTCAGCCTCTCCCAGGCGCCCAGATACAGATTGGCATAGGAAGGAGCGCAGCAAGTGCCCATAGCTACCCCCTGGACCTGCAAGTATGTTTGTTCCAAAAAGGTAAAATAGTTTCTAGTGAGGATAAATCTCAGCAGCTGAAGGACAAAGGCCAAGTCTTGTAATCCTGTTCCTTGAGGAAAGATTCGGCCATCCGGATGCCCTGGTCGTGCGGGATACTGGAGTATAATGCTTCAATATCAATAGCTACAAGCAGGGCATCCGGAGGGACCTGAATCTCCTCAAGGTGTTTGAGAAGGTCAGTGGTGTCCTTGATGTAGGATGGAAGTGCAAGGACATGAGGAAGTAAAAATTAGTCCACAAATTTGCTGGCATGCTCCGTGAGCGACTCGTTGCCAGAGACGATAGGTCTGCCAGGAGGGTGCACAAGGCTCTTGTGCACCTTAGGCAAGGTGTAAAAAGTAGGGGTTTTGGGATGTTTATTAGACAGAAAGTTATACGTATCCCTGTCTATGAGGCCCTGGGTAAAGGCCTCAAAACACAGGGATCTGTATTCACAAATGAAGTCCTTAATGCAATCAGACTCAATGGGAAGGTACCATTCCCGATTGCATAAGACTTCTAGACACATGGTTTCGTACTGGGGGGGGGGACATAACGACTATGTTGCCCCCCCTTGTCTGATGGTTTTATAAGAATCTCTTTGTTATTTTGGAGTGATGATAAAGCTAGAGCCTGATCTCTAGTGAGGTTTCTGGGGATAGAGGGCAAGGTGGTAGTTTTTAAGTCTCTAGACACCCGTTGGACAAAGGTCCAAATATTGGCATTACTAGATAGATCTGGAAATTTTTATGATTTAGGTTTGAAAACCTTTTTTGGTGGAATTTGGGAAATAGGAAGAGGAAGAATTTCATCAGGTGAATCCATAGAATCAATGATGGATACAACCTCAGTGTTACCTTCTTCATATAGCAAGACTAGGTCCTTTATGGCCCGGCTCTCAGCCATAGTGAAGTGCTTGGTCTGTTCGGCCAGTTGTTTTTCTAAATTTTTTTTTTTTTTGTTTCCTGTCTTCATCAAACATAAACTTGAAAGTAAGATTTCTTGCAAAAAGATGCAGATCTTTTATGGTTTCAGAAGTGTCAATAGCCCTGGAGGGGCAAAAGCCTAAACCTAGACCAAGCACTTGTTCTTGGGCAGGAGTCAAGTCAATAGAGGTTAAGTTAATGATCACCTTGAGGAGATTCAGGTCCCTCCGGATGCCCTGCTTGTAGCTATTGATATTGAAGCATTATACTCCAGTATCCCACACGACCAGGGCATCCGGATGGCCGAATCTTTCCTCAAGGAACAGGATTACAAGACTTGGCCTTTGATGGACTTTGTCCTTCAGCTGCTGAGATTTATCCTCACTAGAAACTATTTTACCTTTTTGGAACAAACATACTTGCAGGTCCAGGGGGTAGCTATGGGCACTTGCTGCGCTCCTTCCTATGCCAATCTGTATCTGGGCGCCTGGGAGAGGCTGATTTTTTCGGATGAAGGAATGGAACAATGGATGTCTCATATTCTAATCTGGTACAGGTTCATTGATTATCTGTTGATCATATGGACAGGTACAGTAGATGAACTTTCACTTTTTTTGAAAGCCATTGACAACAATAATTTAAATCTTAAATTTACTCATACGTTTGACAAACATTTGATCTCGTTCCTGGACCTGAACATCAGCCTCTCCCCGGATGGTCTCATTGATACAGATCTCTTTCGCAAACCGAGCGCGGGCAATACCATTCTTAGCGCAGCAAGTGCCCATCCCGCCCCCTTGATCGCAAGTATCCCTTATGCCCAATATCTAAGGCTCCGCAGGAACTGTTCCGCGGAGGCCAAGTTTCGTGTCCAAGCTGGCCTGCTGCGTGAGCGACTCCTTGCCAGAGGTTATTCCAAGACGCTGCTCAGAAAGGCTTATAATAGTTACATAGTTAGTGAGGCTGAAAAAAGACACAAGTCCATCCAGTTCAACCTATGATGTGTGTGTGTGTTTGCTTTTAACCGTACATTGTATACCCCTGTATGTTGTGGTCTTTAAGGTGTCCATCCAATAGTTTTTTGAAACTATCAATGCTCCCCGCTGATACGACTGCTTGCGGAAGAGAATTCCACATCCTTACCGCTCTTACAGTGAAGAACCCCTTACGCACTTTAAGGTTAAACCGCCTTTCCTCAAGTTTTAGTGAGTGGCCACGTGTCTTATTGTATCTCCTTTCTCTGAATAGTTTGTTCCTTATGCTAGGGTCGCCAGTACAGTATTTGTACATTGATATCATATCCCCCCTCAATCGTCTCTTCTCCAGAGAGAATAGGTTCAGTGCTTGTAGTCTTTCCTCATAGCTGATGTCCTCCATTCCCCTAATTATTTTTGTTGCCCTTCTCTGGACTTTCTCCAGTTCCAGCACATCCTTCCTGAGGACCGGTGCCCAGAACTGGACAGCATACTCCAGATGTGGCCGGACCAGAGTCTTGTAGAGTGGAAGAATAATCTCTTTATTTCTGGAGTGAATCCCCTTTTTTATACAACCCAGTATTCTGTTGGCTTTGCTTGCAGCGGCTTGGCATTGCATGCCACTTCCAAGCCTGTTGTCTACCAGTACCCCCAGGTCCCTTTCCATCCTAGACTCACCCAGAGGTTCCTCCCCTAGTGAGTAGCTTGGTTTCTGGCCCCCAAGTGCATTACTTTACATTTTTCTACATTAAATCTCATCTGCCATGTAGTTGCCCACCCCGTTATTTTGTTCAGGTCTGCTTGCAAGATTTCCACATCCTGCATAGAAGATATTGGCATGCCTAATTTAGTATCATCTGCAAATACTGAGATTGTACTAGATATCCCCTCCTCTAGATCATTTATGAATAAATTAAACAGGATTGGTCCCAGGACAGAACCCTGGGGGACCCCACTTTCCACACCCGCCCAATCAGAGTACTCCCCATTAATCACCACCCTCTGGACTCTCCCCTGGAGCCAGTTCTCTATCCAGGTACTCACCTTATGGTCCATACCTATCTTCCTTAGTTTGTACAGTAAGCGTTTGTGGGGAACGGTGTCAAAGGCCTTTGCAAGGTCCAGATACACCACATCCACAGGCTTACCTTTATCTAAGTGGCAGCTCACTTCATCGTAGAAGGTTAATAGATTGGTTTGGCATGAACGATTTTTCATGAATCCATGCTGATTACTACTTATAATACCGTTTTCATTACTAAAGTCTTGTATGTGGTCCCTTATCATCCCCTCCAAAATTTTGCAGACTACTGATGTTAGGCTGACCGGCCTATAGTTACCCGGGATATATCTCGGCCAGTTTTTAAATATTGGTACCACGTTGGTTTTTTCCAATCAGCTGGCACCATACCTGTCTGTAAACTATCCTTAAAGATCAAGAATAATGGTCTGGCAATCACCTGGCTGAGCTCATTAAGAACCCTTGGGTGCAAGCCATCCGGTCCCGGGGATTTATTTATGTTAAGTTTCTCTAGTTTAGCTCTAAGTCTATCCTCTGTTAGCCATGGCGGCACTTCCTGAGGTGTATTATTTAGTTCGGCCTTACAAGCGGGGTTCGTGTAGCCCCCCGATTCCTTTGTGAAGACTGAAGAAAAGAAATTATTTAACACTTCCGCCTTTTCTCTGTCCTCAGTGGCCATTTTTCCTTTATCATCTTTTATGGGGCCAATGTGTTCTGGCCTCGCTTTCTTACTGTTTATATACTTAAAGAACTTCTTGGGGTTCTTTTTACTCTCCTCCACTATATGTCTCTCGTGTTCTATTTTAGCTCCCCTGATTTCATCTTTACATTTCTTATTACACTCTTTGTAGTGCTTAAATGCTGCCAATGACCCCTCAGTCTTGTATTTTTTGAAGGCCTTTTCTTTAGCTCTAATATACATTTTTATGTTGGAGTTTAGCCACCCAGGGCCAATACCCATTCGAGAGCCGACCTTCTATATAAAACTACCTCTAAAAAAGATGATAAAAGTATCAGGTTTATCACCACGTATCCTGCACACGATGATATTTTACGAAATATCCTGAAACGTCATTGGCCGATTCTTACTCAAGATTTCACCCTGAACAAATATCTGTATAAGTGCCAGACCTAGTCTGGTATTTAGATGATCGATGTCCCTTCGGGACTGCTTAACTAAAAGTCATTACATCAATGAATCCACCCATGCAGTCCTTAAAAAAAGGCACGTATCGTTGTGGGTCCTGTGACAAATGCCCTTGGGTTAAAGTCGGAACAGGCATCCGCTTACCTAATGGGAAATGGCTCCATTCCAGACATTATGCGGACTGCAACACTCAGGGGGTTATCTACCTCATGAGCTGTTGCTGTGGGGCATTCTATGTCGGCAAAACCTTTAGGAAACTGAGCAAACGTATAGATGACCACATTTACCACTCTGAGGGTGGTATTATACAAACCAGTGTCACACGTCACATAGGATTTCGCCACAAGTATGATAACACCGTGGTCTCGTTCTTTGTCTTGGAGGTTATTTCCCAGGACCCCCGTGGGGGGAACTGGGACAAACGCATCCTACAAAGGGAGTCGTACTGGATAGAATCCCTAGAGGCCACCACACCTCCCGGGATCAATGAGGTCTTGACCTATAAACCATTTCTAGGTTAACAAGGTTTTTTTTTTGTTTTTTTTTTTTTTCCCCTCCCCCCCCCCCCCCCCCCTTTTTTTCCTCCCTTATTTTTTTTCACTTTTTTTCATTTTTTTTCATTTTTACAACTCTTTTGAAATACCCTTGAATTTGATCCATGTGATTTGCCGGGCATCCATGCCCTTGTCTTGCCCATACCATCCTTCCAGACCATCTACCTCCTGTGATACCGCAGCTGCGACTCTGGAGACTGGTAAGTTTTTCAGTTATTCCAATTATTGGAAATACTGGTTTCTCTTTAATTCGTCCATATTTATTGATTCAAATTTCCCCTTTTGTGTCTCTCCTAGATTTTATATCCGTATTCGCTGCAGCATCTGAAACCATGATTATTATTTATTTTATGTTGATGGCTTTTTTCCCTGTGTTGGAGGGTTCGTGCACTCCAAAACAGGGTACCCATATGCAGAAACTGCAGGGGACTTCATGTTCCCTCTAGGTTTCTATTGAATTCATAGTTTATATTTTAGGACTACTACTCTATATTCTAAATAAATGTTTAACAGGTGTTTCTTCGGTTAATTTGTATTTATTTATGTGTTCTCATGTATATGCATGTCATGATCCTTTTGGTAGCCAATTTGCATCCGAGATTTTGTCCCCCGATGTAGTTTCCCCTCCGGCCGCTGGGTGCCGTGCTCCCCAGACGTCCTAGCGGATGTGTGGTCCTCTCACACATCGCTGGCCGGATGTTTCTCTTCTGTCCGGCGCTGGTGTGGCCGTTCGGGGCTGCCGTTTGTGGCCCGATCAGAACGACACTGCGCATGCGCCTCCTAGGATGCGCGCACAGTTGAGGACCTGACCCGCCCACGTTGCGCATGACGTCATGCGCAGCGCGGCGTCGGGTTGAGGGCCATATCAGGTGGGATCAAACGCTCCATTCATTCAGCAGTTGGCGTTCATCGGTATGGCGGTCCCACGCGGGTAAGAACTTCGGACTATACCTGTACACAAATTATTCGGTGACAGACGGGTTTACTAACTCTCTAATTGTTTATCTCTCCGGTTATGCTGTTTAGAAGTGCTTAACGGCTGGCATTACTCTCCCTGATCCAGTGATAGAAGTATAAAAGCCTATACCTGGGCCTTATTAGATTTTAAGCCACCCATCTTTACCAGAAAAGGCTTATCTACCATTCTGCAGGTAAAGCCCTTCCTTTTTTCCAACTTCCCATTAGAGAGATACCCTATAGATTCTGGATTGTAAGTATACTTATCTGACCTCCATCCCAACAGATTAACATCCCACGTGGGGGTTTCCAACATCGCCGCCATATATGAGCCCCCCTGCTCCTAACCTTGTCCATTTTTGACTATATGAATGTGTCTATTTTAGACACTGAATAAGGTATATATACCAGCTTTATATATAGGCTTTTTCTTTTTGCCTCCCGTTCTCTTTTCTTCCCCCCTCCCCTTTTTGATGGTGGAGGCTTTTCCAGTTTACTACACCTATATCCCTATCTTGCCTTATATGCCCCTCCACATCCGCTGGGGAGACGTTTCTCTTGGGGAGTGCTTTCATCTGACTGGTCTGGTGGTGGACTTCTCTGTGGTGGCGGTTTCGGATGCATCTTGATGTTCCATATTGGCATGCACTTTATGTTTGATATACATATATGTATTTGAACCAATAACAAATGTTTGTTGTTGCTGTATTATACAGGCACTATACATTGATATGTTCTTATCCCCCTGAAGAAGAGGTGCACTGTTGCCCCGCGAAACATGTCGGGATTGGTCTGATTTTCATCATTGGACCTATTCATCCTCATCATCCATTTATTGCCTTGTGTCTTACATATTCTTCTTTTGTATATGTCAAAATACATGTACCAATGTTGTATTGTCGGTCTTTGATTTTAAAAATGTTATGATAATAAATATTCTAAGTTTTTAACTATGTCTTTATTATTTTGAATTATCCGGTACCTTAAAAGTCCCACCAGCCCTCCCATTCCTTTTTCTGACCCTCTGGTCTCATTTTTCTTGCTTTCCTGTTTTTTCTTTTATTTGTCCCTGTCCCCCTCCGTTTCTTTTCCCCCCCTTTCTTCCCTTCCCCCCCCCTTTTCCTTCTCCTTAGCCCCTCCCTCTTTCTTCTCGTTCCCTTTTCTCTGCCCCTCCCCCCCTTCTTCTCCTTTCCCCCCCTCCTTTTTCATTTGTTTTCCTCCTCTCCTTGTTTCCTACCCCAGCACCCACCTGTACACCTCAGGTTTCAGCTGTGGGTTTTATCCTTTGGGATATCTTTCCCAGTATAGATTATATACAGATTAGGGATGTGGTACCTTTTTGTTTATAATTTTGTGATACAAACACATTCTCCATTTTCCTCAATCCTTGGAAAAAAGGATATCTCTAAGCCGCCACGTCAAGAGTAGATCTTCTCTGGTGGCTTCAGTCCCCGGCCGGAAAATCCTTCCGCCCGTTGTTGTGGACGGTGATCACCACGGATGCCGACCTGTCGGGCTGGGGTGGCGTGCTGGGCATTCTGTCTGCCCAGGGCACTTGGTCGGAGGAGTCCTCCCTGCGGATATACATCTTGGAACTGCCAGCGATCAGGCTGTGCTTGTTCCGTTGGTCGGCTCAACTTCGGGGTCGCCCTATTCGGGTGCAGACGGACAACGCCACTGCGGTGGCCTACATCAATCACCAAGGGGGCACCAGGAGTGCCCGGGCGGCCCTGGAGGTGACCAAGATTCTGGCTTGGGCCGAGACTCATATCCTGGCGAATTCGGCAGTTCACATTCTGTGTGTGGAGAATTGGCAGGCTGATTATCTGAGCCGCCAGACCCTGGACCAGGGGGAATGGTCCCTGCACCCGGAGGTGTTTTAGCTGCTGTGTGTGAGATGGGGAACCCCAGATGTGGATCTGTTCGCATCTCGGCTAAACAACAAGGTTGGAATGTTCATGGCAAGAACGCGCGACCCTCTGGCAGACGCCTCGGATGCACTAGTGGTTCCCTGACATCAGTATCGCCTGATCTATGCCTTCCCCCCGATTCAGTTGTTGTCCAGGTTCCTTTGCAGGTTGGTTTCATAACCAAAGTTGGTGATTCTGGTGGCTCCAAACTGGCCGCGCCGTTCTTGGTATGCGGACATCATACAACTGGTCGTTGAACCTCCGTGGCGACTTCCCTTACGGGACGATCTGCTGTCTAAAGGGCCGATCTTCCATCCTGCTTGTCGGTCGCTGGCTTTAACGGCATGGCTGTTGAAAGCCAGGTCTTGAGAGATTGCGGTCTCTCGTCGGCAGTCATTCCTACCCTGCTTAAGGCTAGGAAGGCCTCGTCCGGTAAGATCTATTACCGTACCTGGAAGGCTTATTTCTCTGTCGCTCATTGACAGACGCAGTCCTCTTGATTAATATCAAATTGGGTTATACTGCCCTCTACAGGAGTAGGACACTAGGCAGAAGGAAAACGTTCTGGCCACACCTTAGGGGCAGTCCCAGAGGGTATATCCTCTCTCTCTCTGCTACAGGATGTCAGTTTTTTTCTGTCTAGTCAGGAGTAAGGACCTAAGTTCCTTGCTGGGATCTTTGGTCCTGGCAAAATTTTTTTTAGGCAGCTTTTTTCTCCAGTTGTTCCTGTGAGATCTTCAAGCAATTATGCTGGAGCTGGGCGACGGGCTGGATGTTGAGATCCAGTGGTCACCCCAGTCAGCCTACGAGCGTGTGCAGGCCCTAGCTCTGCGCTGGGTCGGCCGCGACATAGTCCCACTGGACGGGGACTGACCCTGCGAGTTAAACGTCTCGCCGGGACGCGGACGACCAGTCGGAATCTGAGTCGCGGCGTCCGTATTGGTCGACAGCCCCCCCACCTCGGTGGAGAGGGGTTCTGTCAGGAGTTGGCGCCCGCCTGTTCCGGTTTGGTGAGTAAAATGTTCCCCCTCTCCCCCTGACGGGTTTGTGGGTGGACGCGGGCCCCTCCCTGGGATGATCGGACCCTCATGATCCTGGGTCCCCCCTCCATCCTATAACAGGTGTCACAGATCCCCCTCTTGAGGGTGATTTAGTGAATAAGAACCAGGAGGCTTGGTTTGGGAGCGGACTATCGGAAGTCATTGTATGAGTGGGCACTGTAAAGGGACCATGACTGAAGTCAGTGGCTGACATTACTGTTAGTATGGCCATGTAAGAGGGTGATATGATCCTACCTTATACATAGGTTGCAATTGCCTGGACTACCGCCATCCGCCGCCACCATCCTCCCGCAGGCCGCACACCTCCCGCAGGCCACACAGGCCGATGCCTGCCTTCCGCAGGCCGCACGATGTAGCAGGCCGCTGCCATCTTTCCACAGGGGCCCGCGGGGCCGCCATCTTGGCGTTGCCTCGTGTCTCCGGCATGGGGGCGGCCATTTTGGAGATGACCAGCTACCTCGAAGAGTAGCATGGGAGGCGCCGGAAGGAGTGTAACGGGGCGGAGCTGCCTCCTTTACCCGGAAAAACGATCCAAAAGACTTCCTGTCTGTAAGAGACAGCGCTGAGAGCAGGTTGGTCTGTGCATCAGGTGGTAAGCCTTGGGGTCTCTCTCTCTCTCTCTGGGGTCCAAAGCAGGTAACACTGAGGGGCGCTGTTGCGCTGGGGGATTACAAAATAAAAAAGTTTTTTCTTTGCAATTATTTTTTGTTTGCTGGCAAGTGTCTTGGATTAATCATGGACTCTGCCACACATGTATCCCCACCTGATCCCCTCGAGGTGGCCGCAGGACCCTCCAGTGCCCCACTTATGATGCATTATCAGCAGTTTTGGAGTCTTTGGTATCCCGGGTGGAGGTGGCCTGTCAGGGACGGGGGGCAAGAAAGCGACCCCCGCCTACCCCTATTTCCTCTGACACTTCAGATACGAATTCTGAGCTTGTCACTACAGCTGCAGGTCCCTCTTCTGGGGCTGCTGTCTCGGGTACGGTCTCCTCAGACAGTGAGGAGGACGTTTCTGCCTCCCCCATAGCACAAGAAGAAGCGTTGGTGGACGCACTAGTCATGTCTGTCCGGGAAACCTTAAGTCTGGAGGTTACACCGGCAGAGGTAGCTGATACTGAAATTCCTTTTGGTACTAGCAAGCCTACCAAAATGGCGAAGGTTTTTCCCTTGCCCAAATGTTTTTGTAATCTAATTAAAGAAGAATGGGGTCGTCCGAAACGAACCCCTGCTATTTCCAAACGCATTGCTAGGCGCTATCTGTTTGAGGAATCCCTCCTTAAAAAATGGACGGTACCACCAGTGGTGAACTCACCGATTTCCAGACTAAATAAAGCCACTGTTATCCCGTTGGAGGACGCTCCGTCCTTTAGGGATCCGGTGGATCGTAAAGTGGAAGCGGAATCCCGCTCCATTTTTTCCCTGATAGGGTCAACCTTTAGGCCAGTGGTTGCCATTGGTTTAGTTTCACAAACATTGACAGAATGGACCAAATTGTTACGCCGTGACATAAAGGGGAGAAGTATCCCCCCGGCAGTATCAGATTTGCTGGAACAGATTATACAAGGGCTACAGTTCATCTGTGACGCCGCCCTGGACGCCACTCCCTTGCTAGGGCGTGCATCGATTTCAGCAGTGGTCCTCAGACGCGTGTTGTGGTTAAAGTGCTGGTCGGCGGATCAAGGTTCCAAAAAAGCTTTGGCTAATCTCCCTTTTCAAGGGGATCGCCTGTTTGGGGCCACCTTGGATGAGATTATAAAGGATCTCACTGGGGGCAAGAGCACTTTTTTTGCCACAGACTGCTAAGGGTAAAGGACCTCGTAACAGACGAGGACCTTCCTTTTCCGCTCATAAAAAGTTTGTTCATTACGCTGGGGCGAGCGATAAGGGGAAGCCCTCCAAAGCCCCTTCAGGGGGTTTCAAAGGGCGCTGGTCGGGTAAACAAAAGTCCAGCCCAGCCAAACCTGAAGATAAGACCAATACAGCCGGAAGGTGCGCCCCCACCCATCTCTGGGGTGGGGGGACGTCTTCACCGGTTTCCGGATCCATGGCTTTCCAGAATCCCGGACAAAGGGGTTCGCGAGGTCATACGGTCGGGATACAAGATCGAGTTTCGATCACTTCTACCGGTGCGATTCTTCCCTTCCAACATTCGACTATCCCCGGATCGCTTAAAAGCTTTGCGGGGGGCAGTAATGGACTTGATGCAACAGGGAACGGTAGTTCCCGTTCCTTGAGCAGAACGTTTTCAGGAGTTCTATTCGAACCTATTCACAATACCCAGAAAGGAGGGCAAGGTGCGTCCAATTCTGGACTTAAGAACACTCAATCATTTTGTCTGGGTACAAGAATTCAAGATGGAGTCCATCTGAACAGATCAGCGTTTTCTTCACTTTTCCCAAAGATCATTCCTAGTTCCCACCAGGAGGTTGAACTATCTGGGCCTAACTTTGGAGACATCCTTGGCAAGGGTGTGTCTCCTTACGGAGAAGCTCCGGAAGATTCAGTGAACGATTCGGATGTTACTGTCCGTCAACTGGCCTTCCCTTCGGACTTGCATGAGGATCCTGGGACTGATGGTGGCCTCCCTAGAGGCAGTACCATATGCCCAGTCTCATACCCGAATTCTCCAAAAGGAGATTCTTTTCAAATGGAATCGGAATCCCGATTCTCTGGACAATCGGATCCGGTTGAGCGAGCGGACCAGGGAGTCTCTGGTCTGGTGGCTTCGGTCTCCGATGCTCAGCCAGGGGAAGTCATTTCTTCCGATAGAATCCAGGTCACTGATAAATGTATTGGAACTGAGAGCGATCAGACTTTGTCTGATTTACTGGACCGAGCAGCTCCAGGGCAGCCCAGTTCGGATCCAGTCGGACAATGCCACGGCCGTGGCTTATGTCAATCACCAAGGGGGCACCTAGAGTGTCCTGGAGGCCATCGAAGTGGCCAGCATTCTTCGTTGGGCGGAACAGTTTGTTCCGGCTCTCTCTGCGGTATTCACTCCGGGGGTGGAAAATCGGCAGGCAGATTATCTCAGCCGTCAGATTCTGGATCAAGGGAAATGAACTCTTCATCCAGAGGTATTTCACCAGCTGTGCCTTCATTGAGGCACCCCGGAGGTGGATCTGTTGGCAGCTCGGCTCAACAGGAAGGTGCAGAGGTTTGTAGCCCGCTCCCGAGATCCTCGAGCGGACGCAGCAGACACACTGGTCGCCCCGTGGGGACAGTATCAGCTACTGTATGTCTTCCCTCCTCTCAAGTTGCTGCCGAAACTTCTTCGCAGGATAGAGGTGGAGGGAATTCCAGTTATCCTGGTAGCTCCGGACTGGCCTCGTCGACCCGGGTACGCCGACTTGGTCAGGCTGGTCGCGGACGCTCCTTGGAGACTTCCTCTCAGGGAGGATCTGCGGTCTCAGGGACCGATCTTCCATCCTGCTTTACAATCGCTGGCTTTAACGGCCTGGCTATTGAGACTCAGGTGCTGAAGGACAAGGGATTGTCAACTTCAGTTATTCCTACTTTAATTAAAGCAAGGAAAGCGACTTCCAGAAAAGTCTATCATCGCACATGGAAGTCTTATATTGCGTGGTGTGAATCCCTTGGATTTCCTCCACGGGCCTATTCGGTGACCCGAATCTTGGCTTTTCTGCAACAGGGGGTTGAGCAGAAGCTGGCCTTGAGTACTGTCAAGGGTCAGGTTTCAGCGTTAGCAATTTTCTTTCAGAAACCTTTGGCTACCCATTCCTTGGTGCTGAATTTTCATCCAGGGGGTGCGGCACCTGGCTCCGCCAGTGCGCGCGCCCTTACTGCCCTGGGATCTTTGGTGTTGTCGGTTCTTCAGAAACCTCCCTTTGAAAATATCAGGGAGATTCCCTTGCTTACTTTATCCCAGAAGGTGGCCTTCTTGGTGGCCATTACTTCTGCACGCAGGGTGTCAGAACTGGCCGCATTATCCTGTCATTCCCCATATCTGGTGGTTCATAGGGATAAGGTAGTTCTTCGTCCAAATCCATCCTTCCTTCCTATGGTGGTTTCAGAGTTTCATCTGAATGAAGATATTGTGCTACCTTCCTTGTGTCCTAAGCCCAGTCATCCTCGGGAGTTTGCGTTACATTCCTTAGTTACATAGTTACATAGTTAGTGAGGTTGAAAAAAGACATCAGTCCATCCAGTTCAACCTATGATGTGTGTGTGTGTTTGCTTTTAACCGTACATTGTATACCCCTGTATGTTGTGGTCTTTAAGGTGTCCATCCAATAGTTTTTTGAAACTATCAATGCTCCCCGCTGATACGACTGCTTGTGGAAGAGAATTCCACATCCTTACCGCTCTTACAGTGAAGAACCCCTTACGCACTTTAAGGTTAAACCGCCTTTCCTCAAGTTTTAGTGAGTGGCCACGTGTCTTATTGTATCTCCTTTCTCTGAATAGTTTGTTCCTTATGCTAGGGTCACCAGTACAGTATTTGTACATTGATATCATATCCCCCCTCAATCGTCTCTTCTCCAGAGAGAATAGGTTCAGTGCTTGTAGTCTTTCCTCATAGCTGATGTCCTCCATTCCCCTAATTATTTTTGTTGCCCTTCTCTGGACTTTCTCCAGTTCCAGCACATCCTTCCTGAGGACCGGTGCCCAGAACTGGACAGCATACTCCAGATGTGGCCGGACCAGAGTCTTGTAGAGTGGAAGAATAATCTCTTTATTTCTGGAGTGAATCCCCTTTTTTATACAACCCAGTATTCTGTTGGCTTTGCTTGCGGCGGCTTGGCATTGCATGCCACTGCCAAGCCTGTTGTCTACCAGTACCCCCAGGTCCCTTTCCATCCTAGACTCACCCAGAGGTTCCCCCCCTAGTGAGTAGCTTGCTTTCTGGTTTCTGGCCCCCAAGTGCATTACTTTACATTTTTCTACATTAAATCTCATCTGCCATGTAGTTGCCCACCCCGTTATTTTGTTCAGGTCTGCTTGCAAGATTTCCACATCCTGCATAGAAGATATTGGCATGCCTAATTTAGTATCATCTGCAAATACTGAGATTGTACTAGATATCCCCTCCTCTAGATCATTTATGAATAAATTAAACAGGATTGGTCCCAGGACAGAACCCTGGGGGACCCCACTTTCAACACCCGCCCAATCCGAGTACTCCCCATTAATCACCACCCTCTGTACTCTCCCCTGGAGCCAGTTCTCTATCCAGGTGCTCACCTTATGGTCCATACCTACCTTCCTTAGTTTGTACAGTAAGCGTTTGTGGGGGAACGGTGTCAAAGGCCTTTGCAAAGTCCAGATACACCACATCCACAGGCTTACCTTTATCTAAGTGGCAGCTCACTTCATCGTAGAAGGTTAATAGATTGGTTTGGCACAAACGATTTTTCATGAATCCATGCTGATTACTACTTATAATACCGTTTTCATTACTAAAGTCTTGTATGTGGTCCCTTATCATCCCCTCCAAAATTTTGCAGACTACTGATGTTAGGCTGACCGGCCTATAGTTACCCGGGATATATCTCGGCCCCTTTTTAAATATTGGTACCACGTTGGCTTTTTTCCAATCAGCTGGCACCATACCTGTCTGTAAACTATCCTTAAAGATCAAGAATAATGGTCTGGCAATCACCTGGCTGAGCTCATTAAGAACCCTTGGGTGCAAGCCATCCGGTCCCGGGGATTTATTTATGTTAAGTTTCTCTAGTTTAGCTCTAAGTCTATCCTCTGTTAGCCATGTCGGCACTTCCTGAGGTGTATTATTTAGTTCGGCCTTACAAGCGGGGTTCGTGAAGCCCCCCGATTCCTTTGTGAAGACTGAAGAAAAGAAATCATTTAACACTTCCGCCTTTTCTCTGTCCTCTGTGGCCATTTTTCCTTTATCATCTTTTATGGGGCCAATGTGCTCTGGCCTCGCTTTCCTACTGTTTATATACTTAAAGAACTTCTTGGGGTTCTTTTTATTCTCCTCCGCTATATGTCTCTCGTGTTCTATTTTAGCCGCCCTGATTTCGTCTTTACATTTCTTATTACACTCTTTGTAGTGCTTAAATGCTGCCAATGACCCCTCAGTCTTGTATTTTTTGAAGGCCTTTTCTTTAGCTCTAATATACATTTTTATGTTGGCGTTTAGCCACCCAGGGTTTAGTTTTGCTCTTTTAAATTTATTTCCCTGTGGAATGCACTGGCCCACCCCCTTGTTAAGTATGCTCTTGAAGCACTCCCATTTTTCCTCCGTGTTCTTTGTTCCCAGGGTTCTATCCCATTTGATATTTTCTAGCAGCGAGCGCAGTTTTAGGGAAATTGGCTCTTTTGAAATTCAGTGTCCTTATATTACCCTTGTGTTTCCTATTACTGTAATTAATACTGAAATCAATTGACCTATGGTCACTGTTCCCTAAGTTGTCCCGTATTTCTATATCCGTGAGCAGGTCTGTATTGTTGGTAATCAGTAGGTCAAGTACCGCATTGTTTCTTGTCGGTGCATTCACCATCTGACCCATGAAATTGTCCTGCAAAACATTTAGGAACTGCCGAGCCTTGGCTGAATGCGCGGTTCCTTCTGCCCAGTCTATATCTGGATAATTAAAGTCCCCCATTATAATGACATTTCCCATCCTTGCTGCCAATCCTATCTGTAACATGAGGTCCGCCTCACCCTCCTCCCTCTGGTTGGGGGCCCATAGCATACGCCCAATATTACCTTCCCCACCATGCCTTTCCTTTGAAGCTCTACCCATAGGGATTCTGCCTCGTCCATAGTTCCATTATTAATATCATCCCTCATATTTACCTGTATACTGTTCTTAATATACAAACATACCCCTCCCCCTTTTTTACCCTCTCTATCTCTGCGATAAAGGGAATACCCCTGAATGGTCGCCATCCAGTCATGAGAGCTGTCAAACCAAGTCTCAGTTATCCCCACAAAATCTAAGTCCTCCTCAAACATCAGCAGCTCCAGCTCTCCCATCTTGTTGACCAGGCTTCTGGCATTGGTATACAAGCCTCGTAATTTTGATCGGTTACATTTATCCTCATTTGATGTTTTTAGGCTGCTCTCTTGATTTTTCCCCGTACCCACCCTGGGTATAGGAGCTCCGAACTGTAACGCTCCTGCGTTTTTTGTTAGTGAATGGATTTGCAGCTGCAGAATTATTACCCTCAGTAGTCATGTAGAGAATGTGTTGAACAACATATCCAACTCTCAGGACTTCATCACTGTGTACAGCCTGTTATGCAAATATACATACACTCAATATGATGTTCCTGGAGTGATAGAATGTATATGATAGTATAGAGGTGAGAGACAGGCAATAGAATGGTGAGCACTTAGTAGTAGTATTCAGGAGAGTGGTAGGTGATGATAGTATGCAGATAGGTTTTAGCAATCATGTATAGTAACAGGTGGTAGGGGACAGCAGATGAAGTATGCAAGAGAGAGTAACCTAGTGCAATGATAGATGATGGTAGTCCCAAGAGCTGGCAATCTATGCAGATGATAGAAATAGCTTAGATAGTAATAGTCCCTTTAGTATGCAGTAGTAGATAGTGAAAGTTAGGTTTAGGAAGGAATCCCCTGCGGGGTACTTATCACTAGATGGGTTAGTAGTAGCAAGGTCCAAGAGTAATGGAGTAATCCGGTAGCGAGATACGGGATCGGTAGCGAGGTTCCGGTCTTGTTCAGGCAAGGGGAATAGCTTGAAGCTCCGGCAGCATTGGACAAGACAAGGCAACATGCGGTTTGAACGAGCAATGAGTGAGAGAAAGCCGGCGATTGAAATAGCCGCTCATAGCGGCGCCCGGCGATGACGTCATTGCCCTTAAAGGTGTATGCGTTCCATTTGGATAGCAAGATGGGACGCAATATTAAGAGAGAAATGTGGAAATAAGGGTACCAGAGGTACCAGAACATTACAGTACCCCCCCCCCCCCCGCCCTTAAGGCCGGCTCCGGAAGGCCTCTAGAACTGTTTTTTCCGGGTATTTCGAGTGGAAACTGCGAATCAGTCTAGGGGCATGTATATCGGAGGTATCCAGCCAGGTGTCGTCTTGGGGCCCATAGTTCTTCCATCGTACTAGATATTGGAGTCTTCTTCTATGGATACGAGAATCCAGAATCTCCTTTATCTCAAATTCTTCTCCGCCTTCAACTTGTACAGGAGGTGGAGGTGAGATGGTAGGCCTTATTCCTTGGTTAGGAACATGGGGCTTTAGTAGAGACACATGGAAGATGGGATGTATCTTGAGGTCTGTTGGTAATGTGAGTTGTACTGCAGCTTTTCCAATAAGCTTCTTTATTGGGAAAGGTCCCAGGAATAAAGGTCCAAGTTTTTTACTAGGGATCTTTAATCTCAAATTTTTTGTAGAAAGCCAAACAAGATCCCCAATGGCATATTGGGGAGAGGGTTTTCTACGAAGGTCGTAGTACCTCTTTTGTTGGCTATGGGCATGTGAGATGGTGGTGTTGAGTAAACCCAGGGAATCCTTTATTTGGGTAAGATAATCAGAGGCTACTGGATTACTTGATGGAAAGATACGTGGTGGAAGAAGTGTGGGATGAAACCCATAGTTTAAGTAGAATGGACTTTGTTTAGTAGTGCTGGGGGTCGCGTTGTTATAGGCGAATTCCACCAGCGGGAGGAGGTCCACCCAATCGTCCTGTAGATATGAAGTATAGCAACGTAGATATTGCTCAATGCACTGGTTGACTCTTTCTGTCTGTCCGTTGGTCTGAGGGTGGTAAGGAGAAGTAAGTTTTCGCTCTATTCGTAGAATCTGACATAGAGCTTGCCAAAACTTTGAGATAAACTGTGAACCACGGTCAGACAGAAGTGTTTTTGGAATACCATGTAACTTAAAGACATGTTTCACAAGTAATTCCGCTGTTTGCTTGGATGAAGGTAGTCTTCGGATAGGAATGAAATGTGCCATCTTGGTCAGATGGTCCACTGACACTAAAATGGTGTTGAATCCTTTGGAAGGTGGTAGTTCTACTATAAAGTCTAAGGACACCACTTCCCATGGAACCTGGGGTATTGGTAAACTACAAAGTAGACCCGATGGTTTTGTAGTGTCAATTTTGGACCTTGCACAGATGTCACAAGATGAAACGAACTTTTGTACTGTCGTCTTCATGTCAGGCCACCAAAATTGCCTAGTAAGTAAATTGAATGTTTTAGTCATACCCATATGTCCTGCCATAGGTACATCATGCGACAATTCCAAGATCTTGGTTCGCATAGTAGGGGGTATGTATAGTTTATCGTTGTAATAGAGGAAGCCTTCTGCATCAGCATTTAGTTGTGGTGGAGATGAATCCAGTCCTATGCTGTGCAAAATCTCTTCCTTCAGGGAACGGCCAACACCGACAATACGTTCATAGGGTATTATAGGAACTGAGGGAACCTCGGCATAGCTATCTTCGGTTAATCGTGAAAGCGCATCCGCTTTTTTATTTTTGTCTGCAGGTGTATAGGTCACTAGAAAATTAAATCTCAAAAAGAATAATGACCATCGTACCTGCCGGTGGGAAAGAGTTCTATTAGTCTGAAGGTATTGAAGGTTTTTGTGATCTGTGTATATAAGGATTGGCAATCGAGTACCCTCAAGTAGGTGTCGCCAATTCTCTAATGCCAGTTTTATGGCTAATAACTCTTTTTCACCCACTGGGTAATTCACCTCGGGGCTGCTTAGAGACCTTGAGAAGAAAGCAACTGGGTGAAGTGGTGAAGTGTTTGTTGGTCGTTGTGAGAGAACTGCTTCTACTGCCATATTTGACGCATCTACCTCCAAAATATATTGAAGGGATGGGTCTGGATGGCGTAGTATGGGAGCAGAAGTAAAGCTTGATTTCAACAAGCAGACAGCTCCATTTGCTTCTTCTGACCATTTGAATTGTTTTTTTGTACTTGTGAGTTGTGTGAGAGGTCTCACAATAGCAGAGAAGTTCTTGATGAACTTTATATAGTAGTTAGAGAATCCGAGGAATCTTTGTAATGCTTTGCGACTTGTTGGCACAGGCCAATCTACAATACAGGATATTTTGCTCATGTCCATTTTGATTCCATTTTTGGATATAATGTATCCTAGGAATAGTACTTCCTCTTTATGAAATAAACATTTTTTTGATTTAACATATAAATTATGTGCAAGTAGTCTTGACAACACGAGTCTTACATGTTTTATGTGTTCAGATAAGGAATGAGAATAAATAAGTATATCGTCTAGATATACTACAACACAAACATCAAGCAAGTCTCTGAATATGTCATTTATAAATCGTTGGAAGGCTGCGGGAGCATTACACAACCCAAATGGCATCACAAGGTACTCAAACAGTCCGTATCTGGTTCTGAATGCTGTCTTCCATTCATCCCCGTCACGGATTCAAATTAAGTTGTATGCCCCTTTTAGGTCCAATTTCGAAAAGTAGGAAGCTCCGCGCACCTGTTATATAAGTTCAGGAATAAGAGGTAAAGGATAACGATCCTTTATTGTAATGGTATTTAATTGTCTGAAATCAATAATAGGCCTGAGACTTGAATCTTTATTGCGGACAAAGAAGAGTCCTGCAGCAGTGGAGGAAGTAGAAGGTCTGATGAATCCTTTTGCAAAATTTTCATCCAAGTATTCCTTGAGATGAGAGAGTTCATCCTGTGAAAGAGGATAAACGTGACCGAAAGGCAATTTGCTATTAGGGAGTAGATCGATACAACAATCATAGTCCCTATGGGGAGGCAACACTTGAGCGTTTTTCTCAAGGAAGACTTCCGACAAATCCTGATAACATATTGGTATAATCTCATCCGACACCACAGACAGGATCCTTCCATATGATGAGAGATTACACGTGGTTTCGCAGTAGTGAGAAGAGAAGGTTAGAGTTCTTGTTTTCCAATCGATGATTGGTTGATGTATGTGTAACCAGGGAAGTCCCAAAATAATGGGAAAATGTGGCGAGGTCAGTACATCAAAAGTGGTGGTCTCCACATGAGACCCGTCAGCAGTGACAAGGAGTGCCTGTGTCTGATTAGTGATGGGACCAGAGGATAACAGAATACCGTTAATGAAACTAACAGAGACAGGTTTAAGTTTTGAAATATTAGGTATTTTATTTAAGGTAACAAAACAAGTATCAATGTAGTTCCCACAAGATCCTGTGTCGACCATAGCCTTGGTGGTGATCCTAGTTTGGTCCCACTGTAATGTCAAATGAATAAAAAGATAAGGATTAGAAAATCAAGTTGTTAGTCCCCCTAGCAAGACATTTGAACACTCACCCTCTTTTTTGCGGACAAGGGGACAGCCGCTTATCAAATGATCCGGGGATGCGCAGTACATGCAGAGATGTTCGGTTTTCCTCCTGGCACGTTCGGAAAAGGTCAAAGGTGGGCGTATCATTCCTACCTCCATAGGAGTAGGGTCAACAGGCGACATCCGAGAAGGACTGGACAATGGCAATCCCATCTTCTCAGCCTTTCTTTCTCGCAGTCGTCTGTCAATATTGATACTGGTCTGTATCAGGCCATCCAAGGTGTCGGGTAAATCCGCTCGGGCGAGCTCGTCTTTAACGGCTTCTGATAGGCCGAGTCTGAACTGCGTTCGCAAGGATGTGTCATTCCACCCTGAATCAAGGGACCATCTTTTGAAATCTGCCACGAAGTCCTCAACAGGTCTCCTTCCTTGTTTTAAAGCCCTCAATTGGGTATCAGCAGTACTCTGCCTATTGGGGTCTTCATATAAACTAGCGAGTTGCGCTAGGAATAAAGGATAGGAGTTAAGAAGTGGGTCATCTTTCTCAAAGAGAGAGTCTGCCCAGGCCCGGGGATCACCCGTCAGATAGGAAATAGTGGTACAGACTTTGATTTGGTCAGTGGGGTAGGTATGAGGTTTCAACAAGAAAAGCAATCGACATGCGTTTTTAAATTCACAAAATTTACTCCGATCACCAGTAAACACTAGAGGAGGGTTTATCTTAGGCTCACGGGGCTGAGCAGCAGAGAGCTGCGCAAGACGGCCAACCTGCTGTCTTAAAGCCTGATTTTCGTTTTTTACCTCTGTAAGAGCAAGTATCAATGCATCTACTTGTTGTTTTAATTGCATTACTTGAGTGGGTAATTCTGCTGAATCCATATTTTTTCTGGCTCGTTCAATCTGTAACGCTCCTGCGTTTTTTGTTAGTGAATGGATTTGCAGCTGCAGAATTATTACACTCAGTAGTCATGTAGAGAATGTGTTGAACAACATATCCAACTCTCAGGACTTCATCACTGTGTACAGCCTGTTTTGCAAATATACATACACTCAATATGATGTTCCTGGAGTGATAGAATGTATATGATAGTATAGAGGTGAGAGACAGGTAATAGAATGGTGAGCACTTAGTAGTAGTATTCAGGAGAGTGGTAGGTGATGATAGTATGCAGATAGGTTTTAGCAATCATGTATAGTAACAGGTGGTAGGGGACAGCAGATGAAGTATGCAAGAGAGAGTAACCTAGTGCAATGATAGATGATGGTAGTCCCAAGAGCTGGCAATCTATGCAGATGATAGAAATAGCTTAGATAGTAATAGTCCCTTTAGTATGCAGTAGTAGATAGTGAAAGTTAGGTTTAGGAAGGAATCCCCTGCGGGGTACTTATCACTAGATGGGTTAGTAGTAGCAAGGTCCAAGAGTAATGGAGTAATCCGGTAGCGAGATACGGGATCGGTAGCGAGGTTCCGGTCTTGTTCAGGCAAGGGGAATAGCTTGAAGCTCCGGCAGCATTGGACAAGACAAGGCAACATGCGGTTTGAACGAGCAATGAGTGAGAGAAAGCCGGCGATTGAAATAGCCGCTCATAGCGGCGCCCGGCGATGACGTCATTGCCCTTAAAGGTGTATGCGTTCCATTTGGATAGCAAGATGGGACGCAATATTAAGAGAGAAATGTGGAAATAAGGGTACCAGAGGTACCAGAACATTACACGAACACCCTACCGCTAGTGCCCCCATTTCTGCCCTCTGAAACTTGCTTTCCACTGGCTAATTCTACATCTGTACCCTCCCCCCCATTCCCTAGTTTAAAAGCCCCTCTATCTTTTTGGCCATCCTCGCACCCAGTACAGCTGCACCCACCCCATTTAGGTGCAATCCGTCCCTACCAAAGAGCCGGTGACTGAGAAGTCGGCCCAGTTCTCCAGGAACCCGAAACCCTCCTTACTACACCAGCTCCTCAGCCACTCGTTAACTTCCATAATCTCCCGCTGCCTCTCTGGTGTGGCTCGAGGTACAGGTAGTATTTCGGAAAATACTACCTTGGAGGTCCTAGTCCTCAACTTAGCGCCTAAGTCCCTGAAATCGTTTAGGACTCTCCGTCTTCCTCTGCCTATGTCATTGGTACCCACGTGTACCATGACAGCTGGGTCTTCCCCAGCCCCACCCAATAATCTGTTCACCCGATCCGCGATGTGCCGAACCCGAGCGCCCGGCAAACAACACGGTCTTTGTCACAAATTACACTATCTGTCCTTCTAATAATTGAGTCCCCTACCACCAGCACCTGTCTTTCCTTTCCCTTTCTCCCGGCCTCACTGGAGGAGTTCTTCCCCTGGCAGCTAGGGGCGTCGCTCTGCTCCAGCAATGCTGGTCCCTGACTGGTTTCCCCAACATCACACAACGGGGCGTATCTTTTGGGGTGCTCCAGCCCAGGATCAGCCTCCTTGCCTTGTCCTTCTACCCCTCCTAACTGTCACCCCTCTAAACTGCTCTGATGCCTGCACCTCCAATACTCCGCCCACCTCTGTGCAGGCCCCTGTCTGCACCTGACTGGTACGATCCTGGCTCTCCTCCGGTATGGACATTCGTCTCAGTGTTGCCAGCTGCTTCCCTAGATTCAGGACCTGAGCTTCCAGGGAAGCAACGTGCTTACATTTTGCGCATTTGTATTCGCCTTCGATCACATGTCTGAGGAACGCATACATATTACAAGATGTACACTGAATCGCATCTCCACACCTGCCGGGCATTGTACCTACTATCTAATCTAATGGGGATTCAGCGATTTAAGTCTATCCTATGTGGCTATTTCCTAGCTTCCTAACGCTACCTTCTCACCCTCTGGTATTCCGCTCCACTCACTTGACACCGGTCAGTCACACAACACTCACAATCTCACAGCCTGGTCAGACGCACAACGCTGAGTCGCACAGCCCGGTCAGACGCACAACACTAAGTCGCACAGCCCGGTCAGACGCACAACACTCAGTCGCACAGCCCAGTCAGTCGCACAGCCCGGTCAGACGCACAACACTGAGTAGCACAGCGCGGTCAGACGCACAACACTGAGTAGCACAGCGCGGTCAGACGCACAACACTGAGTCGCACAGCCTGGTCAGACGCACAACACTGAGTCGCACAGCGCGGTCAGACGCACAACACTGAGTCGCACAGCGCGGTCAGACGCACAACACTGAGTCGCACAGCCCGGTCAGACGCACAACACTGAGTCGCACAGCCCGGTCAGACGCACAACACTGAGTCGCACAGCCCGGTCAGACGCACAACACTGAGTCGCACAGCCCGGTCAGACGCACAACACTGAGTCGCACAGCCCGGTCAGACGCACAACACTGAGTCGCACAGCCCGGTCAGACGCACAACACTGAGTCGCACTGCCCGGTCAGACGCACAACACTGAGTCGCACAGCCCGGTCAGACGCACAACACTCAGTCGCACGGCCCGGTCAGACGCACAACACTGAGTCACACGGCCCGGTCAGACGCACAACACTGAGTCGCACAGCCCGGTCAGACGCACAACACTCAGGTAGTGACAGGTACTCCCAGATACTCAGGTAGTAACAGGTACTACCATTCCTGTAACAGAACATTCCTTGGATGTGGTTCGGGCAATCAGGGTATACTTGAAAACTACGGACTCGTTTCGTAAAACGGATTCACTTTTTGTGATCACGGATGGCCCCAAAAAGGGGTTGCCTGCATCTGCCGCGACTATCTCCAGATGGATCAGACAGACGGTGGTACAGGCTTATTCTATTAAGGGTCGGAATCCTCCGTTCCCTGTTAAGGCGCACTCCACTCGGGCGCTTAGTGCTTCCTGGGCCTTCCGCCATCAGGCATCAGTGGTCCAGGTTTGCAAGGCGGCTACCTGGTCGTCGGTTCGTACCTTTACAAAATTTTATAAAGTTGATGTGTTGGCATCGGCGGATGCCTCTTTTGGCCGCAAGGTTTTGCAGGCCGCAATTTGAGGAGACCGTTGGTCTACCTCGAGGGTTTTTTTCTGTTGGGTTTTCAGTTGAGTCTCATCCTTTGGTTTGATGAGCCTTTAAGACTTCTAGTCGGCACCGGTTGGGCCTTCTGGATTTACATTTTGATTTCTGTTATCCCACCCCTCATTTGTGGCACTGCTTTGGGACGTCCCAATTTGATATTAATCAAGAGGATTGCGTCTGTCAATGAGCGACAGAGAAAAATGGATTTTTGTAAAATCTTACCGTAAAATCCGCCCCTCTACTTTTGAGTTGGGTTGGGTTAAATTCTCTGACACTGCTTTGTGACATAACTGACATCCTGTAACAGAGAGAGAGAGGATATACCCTCTGGGACTGCCCCTAAGGTGTGGCCAGAACGTTTTCCTTCTGCCTAGTGTCCTACTCCATTAGAGGGCAGTATAACCCAATTTGATATTAATCAAGAGGACTGCGTCTGTCAATGAGCTTAAGAGAAAAGGATTTTACGGTAAGATTTTACAAAAATCCATTTTTTTGCCAGGGACATCCATCCTCGCTCTTTTTTAGTGGCGAGGGTGTTAGCCTTCCTCCAATCTGGTGTGGACCAGCGCCTTGCGCTGACCACTATTAAGGGCCAGTTGTCTGCACTGGCTGTTCTTTTTCAGCGCCCCTTGGCGTCTAATTCGTTGATACGCACCTTTATTCAAGGTGTGCGTCATTTGGCTCCTCCTCGGAGGGCTCGTTTACCTCCTTGGGACTTGAACTTGGTCCTGTCCGTTTTGCAACGTCCTCCCTTTGAGAACATCAGGGAGATTTCTCTTCCTCTGCTGACGAAAAAGGTTGCTTTTCTGGTGGCTATCACTTCTGCTCGCAGAGTGTCAGAGTGTCAGAGTTGGCGGCCTTGTCTTGCCGCTCCCCTTACCTGGTGGTTCATATGGATAAGGTGGTCTTGCGACCTAATCAATCCTTCCTTCCTAAGGTGGTTTCTGATTTTCACCTTAATGAGGATATTGTCTTACCTTCGCTATGTGCGAACCCTAAGAATCCTAAGGAGTGTGCCTTGCATTCCTTGGATGTGGTCAAGGCGATCAGGGTGTACCTGTTGTCCACTGAATCCTTCAGAAAGTCGGATTCTCCTTTTGTCCTTCCTGAGGGACCTCAGAAGGGTATGGCTGCGCCTGCGGCAAACATTTCTAGATGGATCAGACAGACGTTTGTACAGGCCTATTTGCTTAGGCCTTCCCTGTCAAGGTACGCTCTACCAGAGCAGTGAGTGCGTCCTGGGCCTTCCGGCATCAGGCTTCGGTGGTCCAGGTGTGCAAGGCTGCGACTTGGTCGTCCGTGCTCACCTTTTTCCAAATTTTACAAACTTGATGTTCTGGCATCAGCAGATGCCTCCTTTGGCCGCAAAGTTCTCTATGCGGCAGTGCCTTGAGGGAACCCTGGTTTTGCGAGTCCCTGGCTGTTGGGGTTGTTTCCTTCCCCTTGTTGATTTGCTTTCCTGGGTTGTTTGCACCTGTTGAGCCTTTCTGTTACCCAGAGGATTTACCTTTCTGTTCGAGTAAGGTTCCTTTCTCTGAAACAAAATGAGGTTGAGGGATTGTAAGAGGTGCATGAAAGTCAGCCAGCCCCCAGTCTGATGTATTCACCCTCCAGTCTGTCACCAACCAAATAAAACCTGTCTCTGGTACAAAGAACAGGGGTTTCGTTGACACACATTTGCAAACGCATGTGAAAGCTGCAGAGCCACTTCACGGCACCCTGTTTAAATCTGCAGTCCTACACTCTTAATTTAGTGTCCTCACACTGGAGGCACATGGCCGCTAATGGGTGGATGGGGAACAGGTGAGAGGGAGACAGCCCAACCTCCCCGAACCCATCCCCATGCAGGACTGGCTGTTGTCTCAAAAGCTCAAATAATTAGGTTATAATATAACCATGGTGCAAACTGGAAAAGACCAGCTGAAAAGCATTACACCTCCATCCCCTTGGTGGATGCAGTATATGGATAGGAAGGGATTTTATGTATAGGGCATGGCCTGTAAAGCACACTGCCTTTGAAATCCCTAATTTCCTTTGGGACTTTATATGAGACAAGCAGGTCATGCTATTGGTCTCCATCCCTGTATACGGAAAACACTAGGGTCAAATCAAAACTGCATCCACCAAAAAATCGCACGGTGGGACTTTAGATGAGGCACCAAGCTGTAAGCAAGGCGTCTCCATCCCTGGTTGCTTTAAACATATTGGACTAGGTGGGACTTTAGATGAGACCCAAGCTGGTGTTGCCCGGCGTCTCCATCCCTATAACGAGAAACAAAATGAGGTTGAGGGATGGAGACGCCTTGCTTACAGCTTGGTGCCTCATCTAAAGTCCCACCGTGCGATTTTCGTGCGTTTTTGGTGGATGCAGTTTTGATTTGACCCTAGTGTTTTCCGTATACAGGGATGGAGACCAATAGCATGACCTGCTTGTCTCATATAAAGGCAGTGTGCTTTACAGGCCATGCCCTATACATAAAATCCCTTCCTATCCATATACTGCATCCACCAAGGGGATGGAGGTGTAATGCTTTTCAGCTGGTCTTTTCCAGTTTGCACCATGGTTATATTATAACCTAATTATTTGAGCTTTTGAGACAACAGCCAGTCGTGCATGGGGATGGGTTGGGGGAGGTTGGCATGCGTTTGCAAATGTGTGTCAACTAAACCCCTGTTCTTTGTACCAAGAGACAGGTTTTATTTGGTTGGTGACAGACTGGAGGGTGAATACATCAGACTGGGGGCTGGCTGACTTTCATGCACCTCTTACAATCCCTCAACCTCATTTTGTTTCTCGTTATAGGGATGGAGACGCCGGGCAACACCAGCTTGGGTCTCATCTAAAGTCCCACCTAGTCCAATATGTTTAAAGGTTCCTTTCTCTGACTTGGGTGCTGCGTTGCCTTTGTGACGGTTACGTTTCCCACCCCTCATGTCTACACTGCTTTGGGACATCCCATTGGTGAAGACTGTATGATTGGGCGGCGACTGTCAGAGAAAGGAATTTTACGGTAAGATTTTACAAAAATTCAGTTTTCTCGATCATTCATTGATGGACAATGTTCTCTCTGATTCATATCAGTAGGGTAATACTGCCCCCTAAAGGAGTAGGACACTAGGCAGAAAAAAGTTCTGGCTACGCCTATGGGCAATCCCGGAGGGTACATCCTCTCTCTCTCACTGCATAGGATGCCAGTTTTAATCTGTTTAGTCAGGAGTTCCTTGCTGGGATCTTTGGTCCTGGCATAGAAGTTATTTTTTTATGTAGATTTTTTTTTTAGCTAGTCATTTTTTCTCCGGATCGTTTTTCCTGTGAGATCTTCTAGCAATTATGCTGGACTGGGCGACAGACTGGACCCCTATATCCAGTGGTCACCCCAGTCTAGCCATCGAGCGTGTACAGGCCTTAGCTCCGCGCTGGGTCGGCCGTGACATAGTCCCGCTGGATGGGGACTGGCCCCGCGAGTTAAACGTCTCGCCAGGACACACACGACAGGTTCTAGGCTGATGTCTCAGCGGTCCTATTTGGCCGACAGCCCACCCTACTCCGGTGGGTCCTGTCATGAGATGGCGCTCGCCTGTGTTCCCGGTATGGTGAGTAAACATTCCCCCCCCCCTTCCCTGGCGGATTTTGGGGTGGAAGCGTGCCCTCTCTCCGGGATGGCCAGACCCTCACACTCCAGGGTTCCCTCTGTCCTGTTGTGACCCCCCCCTCCCACGTGGGGGACTGCCTGGGCCTACCTGTGCCTGGGGCCTAATGTGCAGGCCGCATGGGGGGCCTGGGGAGTGCGCCGTCTCGCATGCCATCTGGAGCTGCTCTTTTTGCTGGCTGCTCATGTAGGAGGGGCCGTCCTGAGACGTTCCCCTGGTGTGTCTAAGCGGCCGTTAGACGTTGCCTTTTTGGGGAGTGTCTGGTACAGAGAGGACTGTTCTGCCTTTGGTGGATGTATGGTCTGTAGCTGAATGGGACTACCATTGTTCCAGTGGAGGAATCCCCATCCTTTAAGGACTTGGGGGATAGGATGGAGCGGGCTGTGGCCTGCGATCTGTACTCCCTGGCGTAGTGAGCACTGGGAACAGTGTTTGTTTTTCCTTGCCACGCAGACTCTGCCTGACAGGCGGAGTTCCACCGCCGTGACTTGGTGTGGGGCATGTCCCTCTTGCCCTGGGGGAGCTGTTGGACCAGCTGGCGCAAGGGCTGCAAGTTTTTTTGCAATGCTGGGCTGGTCGAGGCTCCCTTGTATGGGTCACCTTGTCATTTTTGGCGGTGGTTATCCAGCGTCTACTTGACCATAGTGTTGGTCTTTGGGTCAAATTTCTATGACGATCTTAATGGATCTCCCTGTTTAGGGGGATCGCCTGTTTGGCGCTGCCCTGGATGACATTATAGAAGGGTCTCACGGGGGAAGAGTGTTTTCTTCCACAGGCTAACAAGGGTAAGGACCTTTGTCTCAGTCTGCGTTCTTTCCTTTCGGCTCGCAAACAGTTTCTTCGTCCCTCGGGGACGGTCGATGTGGCGAAGTCCTTCCAGACTTCCACGTGTGGTTCCAAACTACCCTGGTCTGGAGAACATGATATTGTTTTTTTCCAGACCTGCGGACTAGGCCTACTCGGCCTAAAGGTGCTTCCTCACCCATCTAGTGGGTGGGGGGGAGGTCCTTGCCGATCGAGGACCTGCGGCTGGCCCGGATCCCAGGCTGCTGGGTTCAGGAGGTCATGCGGTCCAGTTGCAAGATCGAGTCCCGATCCGTTTATTTCCGGTAAGGTTTTTTCCCTTCCAATGTACGACTGTCCCCGGATCTCTTACTGGCGCTCTGTTGGGCAGTTCAGGCTCTGGTTCAACAAGCTGGACCAACTGGTCCTTTGATGGTTTCATGCAAATTAAAAATTCAAGTTGGTATCGGTTCACATGGCGGTGGCTTCCCTGTATCAGGGGGATTCCTGGCCTCCATAGAGATCAAGCTGCCTACCTTCACATCCTCCTGTTATGTTCGGGACACCTACGGGTTCTCAGTTTTTTGCTGTGGGGAAGGATCTCTATCGGTTTGTGGCATTGCCCTTGGGTCTCGCTTATGCTACTACGGTCTTCACAAAGGCGTGGCTCTGGTCCTGGCGCTCTTGCGGCAGCAGGGCGTATCGGTCCAAGGTTCCTGGCCGATCTGCTTCTCCGTTTGGAGTCTCCCATGGTGCTGACAAACTAATTTGCCCTCAGTTGGGGTGTTTTCTCCCTCCGGGCAAAAAACTCATGGAACTTCAGACTGCGGTTCATGTCCCGCACATGGTCGTCACTTCAGAACTGTATGCGAGCTCTGGGACTGATGATGCCATCTTTCGAGACGGTCCCTTTTGCTCCCCCAGAAGGCGATCCTTCTCAAATGGGACTAGAATCCAAACTCTCTGGACTTTCGGATCTGGCTGAGCTGGCTGACTAGGGAGTCTTGAGCTGGAATCCTTCCTCCCCTTTTTCCTGAGCACTTATCACCGCGGATGCAAACCTGTCTGCGTGGGAAGGAGTCCTCGGCAAGTTCTCTGCTTCGGGAGTATGGTCCCTGGAGGATCCAGGTTACCGATCAATGTCCTGGGGCTGGGAGCGATCCGACTTTGCCTTGTTCACTGGATCGGGCACTTGCAGCTGCCCGGTGCACGTTCTATCGACTACGCCACGACTGTGGCTTATGTCATTCACCAAGGGGGCACCAAGGGTGTCCTTGCGGCCTTGGATGTGTCAATTCTTCGTTGGGCAGTGCGCCTTGTTCCAGCTGTTCCCTTTTCAGGTGTGGAAACCTTGGCGGGCAGATTGCCTCAGTCGACAGGCCTTGGATGCAGGGGAATGGTCCCTTCATCCGGAGGTGTTTCTGCAGTTGTGCCTTCGTTGGGGGCACTCCAGATGTGGACCTGTTGGCGTCACATCTACAGGATAGTGCTGCGGTTTGTGGCCGCTCCCGGGACCCTCTGGCGGGTGCAATGGTGGCACCATGGGTTCTGTCATGGGCAAGAACATTCGCTAGGTTCAACTTGAACGATACCGTGGAGTTTAGCATGGTCATCTGCGCACGGCTGCCGCTGGCATGGTCGTGTGTGCGTGCTCACGGGTGTCCCAAGGTCAGCCTCCGCTGCGGTCAGCCTTTCCTCCTCCCAAGTTGCTGCCAAGAATTTTTCGCAGGATCGCGTAAGAATTATTGCTCCTTGGAGAATTATTCTGTTATTGTCTCCAGGGCCCATATCCCGTCCGACTTTGCAGGCGCTGACTTTGCCGACTTGACTGTTAAATGCCAGGTGCTGAAGGACGGGGGTTTGGCTGCTTCAGTGATTCCCACCCTGCTTGAAGTGTGGGAAGAGACTTCTAGGGTAAATTTTGTTCATCATACGAGACAGTCGTATATTGCATGGGCTCCCCCTCGCTCTTACTCGGTGGCCCGGATCTTGGCTTCCTTCAATGGGGAGTTGTTCACAAGTTGGTCTTGAGTACTTAGAAACAAAGAGCAAGGTTTGTGGGACTTTAAATGAGGACAGTTATTAGTAAATATTAAAGGTAATATGCAATCTCAAAAAGAATAGTTTATTACATAATACATAACGTACATAGTAAATGAATAGAATATTCCACATATAAAAATTGAACATGAGGTATTGGAATTCATAAAATACAATACATATATAGTGGTCCATCAATAGCCACATAATTCATCAAAACACTGTATAAATAAATAATTAGACACCATGTAACTCAGTCTTCAAATGTTAGGGTTTTCTTCGTATTATTTAGAGGCTCTACGCGTTTCGTGGTTCAATGTCCACTCATCAGGAGCTAGTTTGAAAATCTGGGTCTGTTAATATAAATTAACAGTGAGATATAGCATATATATATGGGCATAATATATATCCATTGCTCCAAAGTAAATAAAGATAAAAGCCACTTACTGAGGTAGCCAGAAACAAAAATAAAAAAGTTCCAACCAACAGGGAGGTCAGCTGGACCCAGCGATGTCTAACCCGGGGCTGAGGCGGATAAAATGGCCAAGGTCGGTGCGTGGGGAGGAGGAGATGCAGGGAATACATGGAATTATCCCAAAGGGAGAGAGGACGGTATATCCCAGAATTCGGTGGTGATGGAGAAAGATTCATGACCAGATCGATCTAGGAAAATAACGATAATTGTTGATGTATATATATTCTCATAATTGCCCATGTATTCATCATATTTCGTGGTAATAATATAAAGATTAGATATGCTCAAATAAGAGATAAATGAGGAATATATATCATAATGAATATGATCAAGTATACCCAAACAGGGGCATCAGAAAGATCTGCTAGAATACCAAAGAAACCACAGTGTGTGAAGATGGAAAAAAGGTGAGACCAAAATAGCCAGGTGTCACTGGGATAGTAAGAAGTAGGAATGTGAGAGCGAAGATACCCTTAATGTGACTAATGAATAGAGGGTGCTGTATAAAAGGGGAATAAGCACCCTATAAGTCGTGAGAAGAAAAAGAGAATAAAAAACCCTAACATTTGAAGACTGAGTTACATGGTGTCTAATTATTTATTTATACAGTGTTTTGATGAATTATGTGGCTATTGATGGACCACTATATATGTATTGTATTTTATGAATTCCAATACCTCATGTTCAATTTTTATATGTGGAATATTCTATTCATTTACAATGTACGTTATGTATTATGTAATAAACTATTCTTTTTGAGATTGCATATTACCTTTAATATTTACTAATAACTGTCCTCATTTAAAGTCCCACAAACCTTGCTCTTTGTTTCTATGTATACCAGGGATGGAGGTTCAGTTATTTAGTTATACCTCAGATCATGTTCCCCCTTCCCCTTTCCCTTCTCTAGTATTGATTAATTGGGTGGAAGACACCCGCTTTGTTCATGATCTGAAAGGTTTATTTTAGGCATATATTATACCTTGCTCCTATATTAGAACATGACATTATTAATTGTTTGTCTGTTCTGTTTAAAATCATTTGGGATTAATTATTATGGCTTCTTTTTTTAACCATCCCTTTGTTCAATCTTGGACAATTGCGATACATTGCGATACATTGTCTCACTTCAGGGAGATCCTCTTCTCCAGCCTGTTAACTCCCTCCCCCACTCCGCCTCTGTCATTATCCGGGGTGTGGGTGGGGCGCGTCATAGCACGCATCGGCGCCATGTTCGGCTGCTCCACCCCCTTCCCCTTGTGGCATTGGGTTGCTGGGGCAACCTGCTTCTTCCAATCTGACGCCTGGCTGGGTGGGCGTGTCCCGTCCCCGACGCTATGCGCCGGATATGAGGTCATACCTCCCGACCATATAACGGCGTCCCCACATGGCGTTGGCGGTTATCTTTGCCATTGTCGGAAGGGGTTTGAGTTGAGGAGCTGGGACGAGTTAGGATGCTTATTGTCCTCTGTGGGTAACGTTTTATCTGCATTCACTTGCACAAATTTTCTCTTCTCTCTATTGCACCAAGTTCTAGGTAATTTATTTGATGACACTTTCTCACGTTATTCCTTGGTTTATTCACTGTTTACTAACCTATGGCTGGTACAATATATCTCACTCTCGTTCTCCCTTTTTCTTCTCACGACTTTAATATTTACTAATAACTGTCCTCATTTAAAGTCCCACAAACCTTGCTCTTTGTTTCTATGTATACCAGGGATGGAGGTTCAGTTATTTAGTTATACCTCAGATCATGTTCCCCCTTCCCCTTTCCCTTCTCTAGTATTGGTCTTGAGTACTGTCAAGGGCAAATTTCTTCCGAAGGCCGTTGGCCGACTGTTCCCTGGTGCATGACTTCTTCCAGGGGGTGCGACACTTGGTGCTTCTGGTGCTATCTCTGTCACCCACTGGGGACCCTGATTTGGTGCAGTCGGTTCTTTTAGACCCACTGTTTGCAAGTATTCGAGGGTATCCCCTGCCTACCTTATTACAGAAGGTGGCCTTTTTTTTTGCTGTCACTCTGCGTGCAGGTGTCGCCACTGGCGACATTGTTCTGCGTTCTCCCTATATGTTGATCATGGGGCCAAGTGGTACTTCGTCCGGATCCGTGCTTTCCTCCGAAGGTGGTTTCTGGTGTTCACTTGCACGGGGGACGTTGTATTCTCCCCACAAGGAATGTGCATTGCTTACTTACAAATATTTTTTTCTCTGAGTGTTCACAGTGTATTTTAGTCTCTATCCTTTGCATGAACTTCTTCCATGTTAAGTACCTGGTTGATTGTGCCAGTCTTCCTTGCTCTAAACTTAACCACACAACGCACAGAAGCTGATCTGTGGCCATTCAGAGGTACAGGAGATTGTGCATATACAGTGTGCCTGTTTTGGGTAGTTGAACCACCACATACCTGATCAATCAGAACCTGCCTCTGGCATACAATCACTCCTAATTACAGCCTGCCTCTGCTCAAGTACAGCCTGCCTGTTGCCTCAGGCTAAACCAACTACAGAATACAGGCACAGTGTGTGTCTGCAGGGTGTCCTGTAATCCCGCCCTCCACTATTAGGAAGAAGAGATGAATGGCAACATGACAGCTTTTTAACCTTGTATAATTACCTCTTATACAAGGTTAAAAACTTTCTGAATCTAAGCAAAAGCAGTTTTAGTGCCTGCGTAGCTATAATTGTATAAGAAAGTGCTTATAAAATTATATGTTTACAACAACTTCAATCCTTCCTACTCCTGGAGTGTTTCTGTGAGTACTTCTTTTGGGAATCCTTCAGAATTAGAGAAAAATCTCAACCACTACACACCATACAAGCCCAGTGTGTAATAGGTGATAGCAGCCTCAGCCTAACTTCATCCAGGCCACGCCCCACTACATGTTTCTCCCCACCCACAGGAGGTAAGAATATTACTGGGAGTGGGGTGAAACATTTCAGGGCAGTGGCCTTGGTGGGGTTAGGCTGAGTCTGCTATCACCTATTACACTCTGAGCTTGTATGGTGGGCAAGATTTTTCTCTACTTGTTCTGTGGATTACATGTAGTCAGGGCCCACTCCTAGCCTGACCTGCACCCTCAGTGAAATACACTGCATGGGGTACATAGATGCTGGAACTGAGGCCCTAAAGTCTGTTAAGGTTCACTTGGAATCACTTGCATATTTAGTATGGCAGATATCGGTTCAAGGGCAGCCATCCTCTGGGTCCTGCCAGCTTACCAGCTATCAACAGTTCTAAGAGGGAGGGCACTTATGTATTGTCTAAGGTACGTGACAGCTAGAGCCTGTACCACCTGAATAACAATACACAATCCCTTCAGTCAGTTTACGCGGAATGCAGTAGCTGCAAGCATGCATGCATGCACATCCTCTTCTACAGTCAATCTGTGATTTCATCCTGGCTGCAGCTACCTCTGCAAAGTCAGCTGAAGATGAAAAGGAATGTAGTTTATCTGTGCCTACGGTGACCTGATTGACGCAGTGCACACATGCCTTGACCTAGAACAACCTGTTTTGGCCACACCTAAGGTCAGTAGCCTGGGTTTTTTTTTATTAAAGTGCCCAGTCTTTTAAAATCTTTCCTTTTCACTCACTTTTGGAACCTGTTTTGTATAGTATAGAGCAGAGGCGGTACAAGGGCGGGGCAGAAGGGTTGGGTGCCCTGGGCGCTAACATTTATTGGAGAGAGGGGGGCGCCACTGCTGGACAACTTCTTTCACACACTGCTGACTGTGTGAGTGTAAATTATTGCTGGCCACCAGCCGCTATCTGCCTGCAATGTGCCGAGTGCGCTCCTCCTGCACTCAGCACAGCCTGAAGCCTTCTGTTCTACTTCTTCTGTCAGGGGAGCGGAGAAAACACCCCCCCCCCCCCCCTGACAGGCGCTCTGTAGTCTGTCCTGGCCGTGACGCCATTGAGCATAGAGCGCTCTCCTCCTGCTTCAGCCACTACCTCGAGGAGCCGTGGAAGAGAGGAGAAAGTGAAAGTAGAAAAGTTTCCGCTATTCAAAAAGGGCCAGAGGCATATCCCGGGAAATTATAGGCCTGTCAGTTTGACATCAATAGTATGTAAACTTCTGGAGGGGATGATAAGGGACTATATCGTAGAGTTTGCTAAAGACAACAACATCATCAGCAGTAATCAGCACGGGTTTACAAATGGGCGTTCTTGTCAAACCAATCTCTTAGCATTCTACGAGGAGGTAAGCTGTGAGCTAGATAGGGGGAGACCAGTGGATGTGGTGTACTTGGATTTCGCTAAGGCGTTTGATACAGTTCCCCACAAGCGCTTAATTTATAAAATAAGGTCTGCAGGTATCGAAAGCAGGGTTTGCTCTTGGATACGGAATTGGCTTAAAGGGCGTGTCCAAAGGGTGGTAATAAACAGCGCATACTCAGACTGGTCTGAGGTTGTAAGCGGGGTGCCCCAGGGCTCAGTCCTGGGACCAACCTTGTTCAATTTATTCATAAACAGCATTGAGGACGGGATCAGTAGTGCGTTATCAGTTTTTGCAGATGACACAAAATTGGCCAGGGCAATAACTGCACAGCATGAAGCAGATATCCTACAGAATGACCTGGACAAAATTACAGAGTGGGCAACGACATGGCAAATGAGGTTTAACGTGGAGAAGTGTAAGGTTTTGCACTTGGGGACTAAAAACATAAAAACACAATACACGTTAGGAGGGGAACCCTTGGGGGAATCAAAAATGGAGAAGGATCTGGGAGTCTTGGTTGATGATAGATTAGGCAACAGCATGCAATGTCAAGCAGCAGCTGCCAAAGCCAGCAGAATATTAGCATGCATAAAGAAAGGGATGTATTCCAGAGATAAGACTATAATCCTTCCACTTTATAAAACTCTGGTCCGACCGCATCTGGAGTATTCTGTCCAGTTCTGGTCGCCAGTCCTCAGGAGGGATGTGTTGGAGCTGGAGAGAGTCCAGAGAAGGGCAACTAAACTAATTAGGGGATTGGAGGACCTTGACTATGAAGAGCGTCTACAATCGCTTGATTTATTCTCCCTGGAGAAGAGACGTCTGAGGGGGGACATGATAGCAATTTATAAATATCTTAATGGGGATCCCAGCTTAGAAAAAAAGCTGTTCATTCGAAGGGATTGCATGAGGACTCGAGGGCATACAATGCGATTAGAGGAGAAGCGTTTTAACCACAGGCAACGTGGGGGGTTCTTTACTGTTAGGGCTACAAGATTGTGGAATTCTCTACCACAAGAGGTGGTTTCTGCGGGTAGTATGGTGGCTTTCAAAAGACTCTTAGACTTACATCTCAAGGATCAGAACATTCAGGGGTATGTGAGATGAGTACAGCCACACACACCTACACAGGTTGAACTGGATGGACTATTGTTTTTATTCAACCTCACCTACTATGTAACTATGTAACTATGTAAAAAAGCACATCCAGAGCCTGGCACTGTGTCTCTGCCTGTCTGCAGCAGCGTGAGTGAAGCCTGCCTGCCCTGGTCAGAGCAGGTAAACTCTTCAGATTAGAGGGGGGTTCTGGCTCAGAGCAGGTTAACTCTTTAGATTAGTGGGGGGGGGGGTTCTGGCTGAGGGGGGGGGTCTCTCTGGCTGAGAACAGGTAAACTATTTAGATTAGTGGGGAGGGGGGAGTTCTGGCTGGGGTGGGGTCTGGCTGAGAGGAGGAGGTGAATAGGTGGACAATTTAGATTCGTGGGGGGGGGAGGGATTGGGTGTTTGGCTGAGGGGGGGGGTCTGTCTGGCTGAGAGCAGGTCAACTATTTTAATTAGTGGGGGGGGGGTTCTGGCTGAGATTAGGGTGGGGTCTGTCTGAGATGAGTTATCTAGTGGTGATGAGTCTCTGTTGTAATATGTAAAATCAACCTATATGGAGCAGGTGGTGGTGGTAAATTTCAAGATAAAGGGATGTAAAGATAAAAAGAGTAAATGTAAAATCTTATATGTGGCATATATACTACCAATATAAATGTAATGTACCTATGTACATATGCCGTTGTGAAGCAGATGTGACCTAAGTGCAAAAAGTGCTAAGTGCAGCAGGTGTGGTCACCCAAAATATTTTTTGCAAAAAAGAGCACCTTAATATTTCCTTATGGACTTTGCACCACTCTAAGAGTTTTTGGACACTTTCTGCACTAATTTATGATTGCACGTTTCACCAATTGTTAGATTGGCATATATTTATGGTCGGATCTACATATATTTCGTTATATTTATTTTATATTGCTGGATTTGCTTATATTTATTGTTGGATTTGCATATATTTTTTTATACTCATATGCGGGGCATATATATTTTTATAACTCCGTACACAATTTGACACTCTATAGGTGGTATTGACATTCTGGACTCATATGTGCATCCGTACACTTTATAAACCATTTTTCTCTTACGTCCTCCGACAGTCGCCGCCTCCTCTAAGTCCTCACTGATGGGTATTGTCTTCCTATCCGTAGGAATAGCTAGGCATATAGACTTAGTCCAAAGACAAAAGGCATTAGCATATACACACCCACGGGGGCTGTCCCATCCGGTCAATACCCCCCCTGCATCACCACTCCCAACTCAGTTTTAATTTGCCTAGCGTCAGGAAGAGTTAGGCTACCTTGTGCTGGGGCTTCAGTCTCAGCCTTCCTATTTGATTTTCTTTTAAAATGTCAGTTTTTTTTCTCTCACTTTACTAGCTGTTTATTTTGTCAGCTTTAGTGTTAGTTTATTCTTCGCATGAAGATGGATCATGCGGTGCTGGGATTCGGACTGGCCGCCCTGGTTCTCCAGGGCACAGAGGGTCAGATGGACCCCCAGCTCGCCATCGAGCATTCAGCTATGGTTCGCCCTGGCATTAAGAACGACCCATCCCTGTTCGCTGCAGGGATGCAGCCGTGAGGTGGCTACCTCACAGGACTTGTCTGCGCTGCTGCAGCGTCATGTCCCTGGCTCACGGCACTCCCTGTCAGATGAGGACAGAGGTTTATCCGTGCATAGAGGCTCCCCCACGCCATCGGGTACAGGTAAGTACTTTTCTGTGTGGGGCCTCTGCCTGGGGTGGCAGTCTGTGTTGCTGTGTGTCCCCATGTCTGTGCCTGTGCGATCCCTGCGGGGTTCGCTGTGTGCCGATCTGTATGTTTGCCGGGGGTCCCTGTCCCTGTGTCACCTTAGGTGCATGTTTGGGGGTACAGACTTGTGTGTTGTGCGGCGACCGCTGCGGGGGTAAATTTGCGCGGTCCGCCATGTTTTTACTATGCACACGTGTATAGCCCCTCTGGGGCGAGTATACAGGTAATTTTGGCGCTCAGTCTTCTTCTGTATACTGCTTCTGGCTGTTTCTTTCTCCTTTTGGGGGTCTTCATAGCTGTGACCGTAGCGGTGGGCTGCGCACTCCGCAGCGCTATTTAAGGGGACAGTACACTACTTTTTTGCACTGTAGTCTTTTATTATGTTGAGCCATGGAGGAAAGCAAGTTTCCTCCAGCTTTAGTGGGGGCCCCAGTTCTCCTGTGGCCCTGCTGCGACCTGATCTTACTGCTGTAGTTGCGACTTTAGTGGCAAATATGGAAATGCTGATGTCTGAACGGGCTGCGAGAAAACGGCCCAGGCTGTCTCTGCTGCTGCGAGCGTGCCCTTTTCAGGGTCCCGCTCATCCTTAGACCCCCCCGGGGTCTGAGGGGGAGGCTGAGGTGGAGGGTGTTGATACATCCTTCCCAGGGTCACCTGAAGAACGGGCGACCATGGATGAGTTGATTATTTCGGTTAAGGATACCTTACATTTGGAGGACGAGCCCAGTCCTCCGCGCGTTGTGTCCTCTTTTGGGACGCACAGGACCCGCAAGTCTGCGCAGGTTTTTCCCTGCCCAGCGGAATTCCATTACACTGTTAATGAAATGTGGCGCACGTTAAAACGTCCATTCCTGGTACCTAGTACCTGTTTCAAATTGCTTTATCCTTTTGCGCCGGCTACGGAATCGTGATGGTGTGTGCCTCCACAGGTAGATCACACTGTGGCCATGCTGAACAAGGCTACCTTGGTTCCTACTGAGGATACCCCGGTTTTCCGGGATCCCACGGACCGGCGGTTGGAGTCTCTAGCCCGCCACTCCTATACGGTGGCGGGTTCGTTGCTCAAACCCGTTTTCGCGTCCGTTATGGTGGCTCAGGCGGTGGCTGATTGGATTAAGGTGCTTAGAAGCAACCTAGTGTCTGATGACGTGCCACCTGCACGACTGGAAATGGTGGACCAGATCCATCAAGGAGTCATGTATCTGTGTGATGCAGCCCTGAATGAGGCCCCCTTGGTGGCTCGCCTCTCGAGTGTCGCGGTACTTAACCGGCAAATGATATGGCTGAAGAGCTGGTCGGCCAACCAGTCTTCGTGGAAAACTGTTGCTGATTTTCCCTATGCTGGCTCTCGCCTTTTTGGCGAGGCGTTGGATACCCTGGTAAAAGGCGTCACGGGGGGCAAGAGCACTATGCTACCCCAGAACCCGAAGAACAAGTCTTTCCGTGGCAAGCGGGGTTCTGCGCCTAGATCAAATCAGGGGTCCTTTCGTGCCTTTCGGAACCAATCCAAGGGCAACCAGACCAGGCCGGCGGACAGATTCTTTCCCTCCAATCTCCATCTGCTTCCGGAGCGTTTGCAGGACTTGCATCAAGCGGTGCAGGACCTGCTTGCTCAGGGGGTGATTGTCCCGGTGCCTCATCGGGACAGGTTTCGGGGGTTCTATTCGAATCTGTTCACTGTGCCCAGGAAGGAGGGCAAAGTGTGTCCTATTCTGGACCTGAAAGCACTGAACTGCTTTGTGCGTGTTCGGAAGTTTCGAATGGAGTCTCTCCGTTCGGTAGTGGCCTCCTTGAGTCCAGGAGAATTCCTAGCTTCGATAGATCTGGAAGGATGCGTACCTGCACATCCCCATTTTCGGGGGTCATCAGCGGTACCTTCAGTTCGCTATCGCAGAGGACCACTACCAGTTTGTGGCGTTACCGTTCGGTCTCGCTTCGGCACCCAGGGTGTTTACCAAGGTGTTGGCACCGGTTCTGGGCCTGCTGCGGGCCCAGGGCATTGCGGTCCTGGGGTACCTGGACGATCTGCTTCTGAGATCGCGTGCCAGTCAGGACTTTGCGCGCGATCTGTCCATCACGGTACAGACGCTCCAGGAGTCCGGGTGGACCATCAACGTTCAAAAATCAGCGTTGTCTCTGTCGCTTCGCCTTACCTATCTGGGAATGGTTCTGGACTCTGCTCAGGCAAAGGTATTCTTGCCGGCGGACAAGCTCCGGACTTTGCGGGACGAAATCCGGTCCCTCAGGGACAATCCATCCTCGTCACTCAGGACCTGCATGCGGGGCCTGGGTTTGATGGTGTCGGCCTTCGAGGCAATTCCCTTTGCCCAGTTCCACATGCGGGCTCTCCAGACGGAGATCCTGGCCAGGTGGGACAGACTTCCTCAGTCCTTGGATCTGGATGTCTCCTTGAGTCGCCGGACCAGATTGGCTCTTCTGTGGTGGATCCAGTCCCCGTCGGTGGTGGAAGGCAAGTCCTTCCGCCCGTTGGTGTGGACAGTGGTTACCACGGACGCCAGCCTGTTGGGCTGGGGAGGAGTCCTGGGCAACCTGTCTGCCCAGGGCACTTGGTCGGAGGAGGAATCCTCCCTCCCGATAAATGTGCTGGAACTACGAGTGATAAAACTCTCTCTTCCAGTGGTCGGACCGTCTCCGGGGCCTGCCTGTTCGCGTACAGACGGACAATGCTACCGCGGTGGCTTACATCAACCACCAGGGGGGCACCAGGAGTGCTCGAGCAGCCCGGGAGATGACCGACATTCTGTCTTGGGCCGAGACTCATGTCCCGGCGATTTTGGCAGTTCACATTCCGGGTGTGGAAAATTGGCAGGCAGACTATCTGAGCCGCCAGACCCTGGACCAGGGGGAATGGTCCCTACACCCGTTGGTCTTTCAGATGCTGTGTGCGAAGTGGGGATCCCCAGACGTGGATCTGTTCGCATCCCGGCTAAATCGAAAGGTGGGAAGGTTCGTGGCAAGAACGCGCGATCCGTTGGCGGCCCCTTGGCATCAGTATCGTCTGATGTACACCTTTCCTCCGATTCAGTTACTATCCCGGTTCCTTCGCAGATTGATCTCGGAACCGCACATGGTGATTCTGGTGGCGCCGGACTGGCCTCGCCAGTCTTGGTACGCCGATGTTGTTCACCTGGCAGTGGCGCCTCCGTGGCGTCTGCCGCTGCGGGAAGATCTCCTGTCTCAAGGTCCGATCTTCCATCCTGCTTCACAGTCGCTGGCTTTAACGGCCTGGCTGTTGAGACCCAGGTCTTGAAGGACAAGGGTCTATCTCCTGAGGTTATTCCTACCCTGATCAAGGCTAGAAAATCCTCCTCTGGTAAGATTTATTACCGTACCTGGAAAGCCTATTTCGCCTGGTGTGAGTCCAGGGGGTTCTCCCCTCGTTCTTACTCGGTGTCGAGAATCTTGGCTTTCCTCCAGTCTGGAGTGGATCAGCCCCTGGCGCTGGCCACGATAAAGGGCCAGGTGTCTGCACTGGCTGTTCTTTTCCAACGCCCTTTGGCATCTCGTTCTTTGGTGCGCACCTTCATTCAAGGGGTGCGACATCTGGCTCCTCCCAGGAAGGAGCCTTTACCTCCATGGGACTTGAACTTGGTTCTGTCCGCGTTACAGTGTGCTCCCTTTGAAAACATCAGGTAGATATCGTTGCCTCTGCTGTCTAAGAAGGTTGCCTTTTTTAGTGGCAATCACTTCGGCTCGCAGAGTGTCGGAGCTGGCGGCGTTGTCTTGCCGCTCCCCTTACTTGATCATTCACGAGGATAAGGTGGTTTTGGGTCCACCCCCATCCTTCCTTCCCAAGGTGATCTCTGACTTTCACCTTAATGAGGACATTGTCCTGCCTTCGCTTTGTACGAAGCCTAAGCATCCGAAGGAGATTGCTTTGCATTCCTTGGATGTTGTCAGGGCGATCAGGGTTTACCTGTCGTCTACGAAATCCTTTCGGAAGACAGATTCCCTCTTTGTCCTTCCTGAGGGACCTCGGAAGGGCATGGCTGCGTCCGCAGCAACTATTGCCAAATCAGACAGACCATTGAGCAGGCTTACGCCTTGAAGGAACGGGTTCCGCCCTTCCCTGTTAAGGTGCACTCTACCAGGTCTTGCATCGTGGGCCTATTGGCATCGGGCCTTGGTGGCCCAGGTGTGCAAGGCGGCGACTTGGTCGTCGGTGCACACTTTTTCCAAGTTCTACAAAGTAGACGTTCTGGCATCAGCTGATGCTTCTTTTGGCCGCAAAGTTCTCAGTGCGGCAGTGCCATGATGGACCCTTGAATTTTTTCTCTGGGTCCCTGGCTGTTGGCATTTGCTTTCCTGGGCTATTGCTCCTGTTGAGCATTGTTTTTTTCTGTTGCCCAGTTGGTTCTCTTACGGTGCATGTAAGATTCCTTGCTCTGATGTGGGTACTGCGTTGCCTTTTCTACGGTTGCGTCTCCCACCCCTCATGTCTATACTGCTTTGGGACATCCCATCAGTGAGAAATTAGAGGAGGCGGCAACTGTCGGAGGACGTAAGAGAAAACGGAATTTTTGTAAAATCTTACCTGTAAAATTCCTTTCTCTGAGTCCTCCGACAGTCGCCGCCCCCGCCCCTCTTTTGGGGTTCTTTTTACCTACTGCTATGCTACCAAACTGAGTTGGGAGTGGTGATGCAGGGGGGGTATTGACCGGATGGGACAGCCCCCGTGGGTGTGTATATGCTAATGCCTTTTGTCTTTGGACCAAGTCTATATGCCTAGCTATTCCTACGGATAGGAAGACAATACCCATCAGTGAGGTCGGAGGACTCAGAGAAAGGAATTTTACAGGTAAGATTTTACAAAAATTCCGTTATTACTATGCATTGCACAATATCGCACTAGGCACTAATTATTACATTAATATATGTATTTTATAATTTTAGACTATTTTTGAGGCTGGCACTAAATTTATATACAACTACGGACACATATATACATTTTTTACTTTATAGATTTATTTTGGGTGACCACACCTGCTGCACTTAGCACTTTTTGCACTTGGGTCACATCTGCTTTACAGCGGAATATGTACATAGGTACATTACATTTATATTGGTAGTATATATGCCACATATAAGATTTTACATTTACTCTTTTTATCTTTATATCTCTTTATCTTGAAATTTACCACCACCACCTGCTCCATATAGGTTGATTTTACATATTACAACAGAGACTCATCACCACTAGATAACTCATCTTATTTATTTGCTCCACCTTCTATATCTGGCAGCGCCAATCACTTCCCCTTTTTTACATATATATCTGATACATCGTTTTTTAGGGCTGTATTTTTTGAAGTGGGCTGCAGCCAAGTCTGTCTCTTAAGCCCCGTACACACGTACCGATCGTCGGCGAACGATCGGCCGTCTTTTGTCCCCGGGCTGTCGGTGTCTGTTGAAAAGTGCAAAGACAGCACAAGAATTTTGTCCGCCGACTACAGCCGACTGCAGAAGTGATGTCATGTAATGGTTAACTTTCCCTGTGTTTTTTCTTGTCTGAGCATGCCCAGTCTTGCAAATCTGCGGTCTTTTGGCCGAATTCTGTACTGACTGGCGAACAACCGGCCGCTCTGGTGTCAGCATACAAAAATTTTAATGCTTGCATGACAGATTCTTGTCGGCAGAATGTGCGCTGACGGCTGTCGGAGGCATCATACTAACAGGCCTACAATCGGCAGATCGGTCGTCGGCCGAAGCTTTTCGGCCCACGATCGGTACGTGTGTACGGGCCTTTAGTTTTATCCTATGCGTGGATTTTTTTGGGTTTTTATTCTGTCTGAGATGAGGTCAGCTATTTAGATTAGGGGGGGCTCTGTCGGGCTGAGAGCAGGTCAACTATTATTTAGATTGGGGGGGGGGGGAGGTCTAGCTGAGAGGAGGAAGTCAACCAATTGTATTTTATTTGTATTGTTTTAAGTATTTTCTTGTTTTGAAACTACATTGATTCTTATATTACACCCACGACAGGGACGGGATTGGGGACGGGGCGCAGTTTGCCATCTTCGCCCTGGGCACCAAATGACCTTGTCCCAGCCCTGGTATAGAGTAAATAGGGCTGCTCTGTCAATTAAAATGTGCAATATCCTGAGTGTGTCTTATAAAGTGATCAAGCGAAGAAAATAAAATGTAATCCTGTGCCAATTAACAAACTCATAAATCATGCAACTCAAGTTGAAATAAATGGTGCATAAATGCATAAATAAAATGTGCAAAACTAGTGCCTTTACATTCAGATATTTACAAATACTGTGATACAAGTCAAAGGCGTTGAATAGGTATATCAACTAAAGTATAGATAGTCCTTATTATATGTTCATATAGAAAGAAAAAAAACATAAATTTCATTGTACAGGCACTAGTTTTACACTCACTATATTTTTGGATTTGCACATTTTATATATGCAATTATTTATGCGCCATCTATTTCAACTTGAGTCGCATGATTTATTAGTCTGCGCCTGATGGTGGATTCCTTCACATGAGTCCTATAAGCCCAGTTTCACTTCAGCGTCTTACAACTCAACATTCTGGCAGCATAGGACAAAGTGAATTGTCCCATATGCAAGACTGGGTCGTGGTGGGATTTCAGCACTGAATTGAGAAAATCCCTCCTTTTTAAATGGAACATTCTCGGATGAATGGGAAAATCTAAAGCATGCGGCTATGTATAATTGAAATATAAGGGCACCTTCATCCTATTGAAAATGTAAAACAATTTCATGGATGTTCCGCGAGGCAAATGTGAAAGAGCCAACCAGCTAGGGGTGGGAGACGCTGAATCACCGTCCCAGCTGCTGGGTCAACACAGACACATCTCCCAAACACCAGGAAATGGAGAAGGGGGGCATGGGATTTTTATGGTGCCATAAACCTTAGTTACAACAAACCCATAAGATATTATTTAAAACATATACATTTTATTCAAAAAAGGCAATGAGTTAAAACTCATTATGAGTATCACCTAGTATACAGAAAATCGCATGACATGTAAATCAAGGACATAAATAATACATGTATATGGGTGGATCATGGACTGGTATGCGGTAGCCCAAGAACTTGGTATCAAAGCCAGAAATCCCCTGTTATTGAGTGGCAGGGTGGTCCATGTCCATCCAAAGACTTAACATGTTTCGCGGCTCTCAGCCGCTTCTTCAGAAGTTTATTATACAAAGATAAACTGTAATGGATAAATAGATGCAGCGTCAATATCAAGTACAAAACATTGAGACATAATAACATCAGTTCTAAAAATACTGCCGACAGTGCTGTCCCCACACAGTGCCACCATCACCAAAAGATGTTATGAAAAGGAGAGAGAGCCCAGCCACATCAATTAGCCCCCCAGGCGGGTGTGGTGTCGCCCCAGGGAGAAAGCTGCCAGTACCATAAGGCAGAAAGCAAGGGGAGGGAGGGAAGATTGTACAGCAAATAGATATAAATAGACTTGGGTCCCACCTGTACTGGTGAGAACACCCCAGATATGATGGGCATCAAAGTACAATCAATTCACTAATACTCATACTTGATTGGTAGCATCCACTTTTAATTAGACCAAGTTGACGGTTGTAATTCCTAGAGTAAGGTAATAAGTTTGAATGATTTCTAGGAAACGGGGTAAATGCATATAGTATTGAGATGTTTTAAAGGGAGCATATATAGTATCCATACCCTGAAGGGGTTCAAGATGACCATCTTAGAAGTGGATGAAAAATAACCCCCCAGCGGTCAGGTGCGGTCTCCAAAATCAGTAAGAGCAAATGCAATTCAGCCAAGGAGTACTATGGAGGTGCTCATAATGCTAAGGGTGTAGGTATAGCATATGAGTTAACTCAATGATGAGAGGGACTGGATAGTACTAGTCCAACTGAAGCCCAACACTGTAGAGAATAGAATAAGATAAAGAAACCATAGTAAGTTCATATTAGCTTAAATAAGAAAAAATCGCAATATATGGGGACTCCATAAAGCATTGGCACAAAGATTGTCTCTGTGTGTTACCTGATGGAAGAAGCCGCATCGGTTTGGCCGCTGGTGTCCCTTAAGGCGTACACAGTACGGACGCTAACTAATCTCGCAACGCGGAATTGGCGCGCCGGACCTGCTGTCAAAGGGTGCACGTGCGGACCCGCGCATGCGCACTGTACGTCAACGGCTGAAGTAGAGTGGGGACTCCACAGCCGGACGGAGGGGGAACCGCCCCACAATCCGTCGCCACCCCTCCTGACAGAGCACACCCGCCTGGTGGGGCCAAAGCAGCTAGGATATTTCTCTAGTGGACAATTGGGGAACTGTGAGGGCACACATATCGGCAGCAACATCCGAAACTGATGAAATCATTTACCATAAGTAACATTATACATACGACAGTACATGCATGTACATTAAACGGATTATAACAATATCTTATAAACATATATAATGAAAAATCAGAAAATACAAATAGAAAAAAGGAAACTACTACATTTAGAAGAGCCACATCTCTACGTGATCAACTCACATCCAGTCATTACATCCCTGAACATATCACCAACAACCAACCAAGGGGCACTTTCAAATGTCAAACTTGTGAATGCTGCCCTTGGGTTAGACAGGCCAGGGGCATACGTCTACCCCTTCCGCCGCCTCCCCCTGTCCATCCGGCTGTGGAGTCCCCACTCTGCTTCAGCCGTTGACGTACAGTGCAAATGCGTGGGTCCGACAGTGGGTCCGGCGCACCAATTCCGCGTTGCGGGATTGGTTAGCGCCCGGACTGTGTACGCCTTAAGGGACACCGCCCACCATTCGGCCGATGCGGCGTCTCCCATCAGGTAACACACAGACAATCTCTGCGCCAATGCTTTATGGAGTCCCCATATATTGCGATTTTTTTCTTATTTAAGCTAATATGAACTTACTATGGTTTCTTTATCTTATTTTATTCTCTACAGTGTTGGGCTTCAGTTGGACTAGTACTATCCAGTCCCTCTCATCATTGAGTTGACTCATATGCTATACCTACACCCTTAGCATTATGACCACCTCTGAAGGGGGGACATGATAGCAATTTATAAATATCTCAATGGGGATCTCAGCTTAGAAAAAAGCTATTCAGTCGAAGGGATTGCATGAGGACTCGGGGGCATACAATGCGATTAGAGGAGAAGCGTTTTAACCTCAGGCAACGTGGGGGGTTCTTTACTGTTAGGGCTTCAAGATTGTGATTCAAGAGGTAGCTTCTGCGGGAATAAAAGACAAAATGCAGCGCTTATAAATTGAAAAAATTGCATATGATATAAATATGTATGTATATATGTCCACTCCAAGATGGTATATAGGGTTGTACAATCCACCAGCAACACCCTTAATATGTGGCAATCCATCTATTCAGTGACAAGGACAGTGAAGACCTCCACCACACACAGAGTAGCCGATTGGCCTCTTACCAAATAGATATGACCACCGTTCTCACAATGGTCATACAACGCTTGATGTTACAAAGCTGGACAATCGACCCAGGAAGCCTCCAATAGGTACTCCCAAGAAATCCAGATATTAAATCCCAGAACAGGAACAGTCAAGCACCGTCACTCCCAAAAAGTTAAAAGAACGGGGGGAAGACCATGTGGAAGTACGTTTCAACAAGTGTGTATTTATTGAAGATAAAATGCACTCACCAAATACATCATCATAAAAAGCCTTAAAATGTAAGAACCGCTATGTAGCAGTAGAATCCTTCCGGCTTGTGGCGTCGACCCGCGCTGAAACTCCCCCTACATGTTTCGCAGGCAACTGCGTCATCAGGGGGGGAGTGGTCAGCGTCAGGAGACGTCATTAAATAGTGGCTAGGACCGGAAGAGGAAGCGAAACCCCGGACATGCCCACTAGCGTCACACAGGAACCGGAAGGACCCTCTGAACCGCACACGGTGAACAGAAGGAACTCCTGGACCGCAAGCTGGGCGGATATGCCCACTATCGTCACACAGGAACCGGAAGAACCCTCTGAACCGCACAAGGAAACAGAAGTAACTCCTGGACCGCAAGCTGGGCGGAAAACCGGAAGCTCAATAAAACCTGCGGAAACCAACCTAATCTGCGCAATGGGGGGAACGAATCAATACCACGAAAAGTGCACACCTGAAAATTACAGATGCGCACCCGGGAAGCATGCATCTAGCCATAATAATGGTCACATTCCCGCTGAAATTGTGTTATATGGAATCGTACCCAAAATACCCATCAGGAAGATAGAGGCCGTCAAAACTGACGGTCGGCGGTTTCGCAATTCTGACCAACCAAGATCAATTATGTAAATAAAAATACATCCCACTTAGACCAAATGCACAGCGGGAATGGAAGAAAAAATTATACACATATATTAAAGTATTAAAAAACTATGTAAATACCATATAAGATACATATATATCAGAGTCGAGGTCACAAGCCAGAAGGATGCACATAAAATAAATCACTGAACAATGATACAAGACACATGATTGCAATATCATAAATGTATCATTTAACACATAAAAGTGTAAAAGGCTAACTGTTGTTAATAAAGGAATTAATGTCAAGATCAACATTCAAGCCAGATGGTCTGAGACTTTTTAAAAGATATATCCATCTGGTCTCCAACTGCGAGAGGCCCCTACGTAAGTGATCACCTCGCCAGTTGGGTTGGAAGAGGTCAATTACCATGAAAGAGGTCCCCGAGGGGTCCCTTCCATGGTATTTGTCATAATGTTTGGACAAATTATGTTTCGGAAATCCCCTCCGGATATTCCCGATGTGCTCATTCATTTGCGCCCTACATAATGTAACCCACAAGGGCAGGTGATCAAATACACCACACTTTTTGTCGTGCAGGTAGCAAAGCATTTGATGTCATACGTTATGCCGGTCTTATTGCACAAAAATTGGGTGTACTTCCTCTGTTTCAAATGATTGATAGAACAGACAGCACAACGTCTACAGGGATAAAAACCATCTCTATCGGAAAAGAACTTGGGTCTGACAGGAGGCTCAATGACATTGGGAGCTATCCTCAACCTCAGAGGGGGGGCACCCCTAAAGATGACAGAGGGGTGATTTGGGATGAAGGGTCCCAAAATTCTGTCCCCTTTCAGAATGCCCCAATGCCTGGTCAAAATCGTCTTTACCATTTAATGGTGTGAAGAAAAGGACGTGAAGAAGGAGAACCGGGGCGAAAACCTGGTAGATTCAGCCACTGTCGTATCAGTAGGAGGGTTCTCCCTCTCTGGATTTAAAATCAAATCCCTATCGGTCTCTGCCACCATTTGGATAATGGAATCAAGTTCTTCCGAACCATAGCCTCTATCCAGGAAACGTTCCCTCAAAACCTGGGCCTCTGCATGATAGTCCTGCAGCAAGGTGCAGTTCCTCCTAAGTCGCCGGAACTGGCTCTTGGGGACCCACCTTAGCCACGGTCTTTGATGACAACTTTCTAAACGAATAAACCCGTTACGATCCGTTTCCTTAAATGTGGATGTAACAAGTCTATCATTCTGGACCCGGTGTTCCGTGAGAATTACCTACCCGTGAGAAAAACCTACCCTCGTCACTTCCGGTTTAAGGCAGTGTGTGTAACGCGAGCAGTTACATTAAAACAGCTGTGCTGCACTATGAGTCATCCCCGCTCCTGTCCCGGTCACTTCCCTGATCTCGGCTAATATAAAAGCGGCGGCGGCTGTATGAAAAGATAAATCACGGAGCCGCCAGCCGCTTTTATATTTACTAGCCAAGATCAGGGAAGCGACAGGAGCGGAGATGACTCATAGTGCAGCACAGCTGTTTTATGTCACCGCCGCGTCGGTAGGTTTTTTTCACGGACCCCGAGATCGTTTCAGACTAGTGCGCATGCGCAGTAGTCTGATCCTCAGCTCTTCCATTAGGTATCCGGGGCTGTGAGCATGCGCACTGCTGCGCTGCTCAGCTGTTCCTGGCCGGAAGTGACGAGGGTAGGTTTTTCTCACGGGGTAGGTAATTCTAACGTTACACCGGATCTTCAAACCCAAAAAGTGTATTTCCTCCCCACTGATGTCATATTTGAGGGCTATACCACGATCGTTGCCGTTCAAAGTGGAGAAAAAGGACTCTAAGGAGTCCTTATCTCCACCCCAAATCAGCAAAATATCATCAATATAGCGCCCCCAGTAGAGGAGTTCCGGGATGTTATGTTTGTAAATCACTTCACCCTCCCATCTCGCCATAAAGAGGTTGGCCATTGAAGGGGCAAATTTTGCCCCATGGCCACACCTCTGCATTGGACGTAATGGGTACCCCCAAAGCAGAAAAAATTATGCCCCATCGCATAATCCATAAGGTCGAGGATAAACTCCTGCTGTCTTCTGGAAAGAGACGCATCCTCATGAAGGAAATGTTGCACGGCCTCCCGGCCGTGCTGGTGGGAAATGATAGTGTAGAGCGAGTTCACATCTGCTGTTGCCAGCAGAAGGCCCTCTCTCCACTCAAACGCATCCAAAGACCTAACCACTCGTGTGGTGTCCTTAATGTATGAAGGCATCGTGGTAACGATAGGCTGGAGGTAGTGGTCAATGTAGCGCCCTACTCTAGATGTTATTGAGTTTATGCCACTAATTATGGGCCGTCCTGGAGGATGAAGGGGGTCCTTATGGACTTTGGGCAAATAGTACATAATTGGTATGCGAGGTACCACAGGAACCAAAAACTCCTTCTTATTCAGGATCTGCTGCTGGTAGCCCTTTTCCACCAGTGAGACTAATTCTCTCTTATAGGTGGTGGTGGGATTTCTGGGCAATGGGCGATAGGTGTCCTCATCGGACAGAATCCTGTGCATCTCTGCTGTCAGTTACCTTGGTGGAGGCCGAAGTGCTGAGAGGGCTTCCTTTGCAGCTCGGTGCGGATCACCCCTGGAGGTGGAACAGGAGATGATACGTCCCAAGGAGCACTGGATGCGGGTGGATTCCGTATGATGAATGGTATGGTGTGGACTCAGAGGACCATTTCCAGAGTATCTAAAGATGCTTGAAACAAGAGACAAAAGGTTAATGCCAGGCCGAGGGTCATACACAGTGAATCAGTCCGAGGAAATGGAGGTAGAGAGGGGTAAGACAAGGAGAGAGTCCGTGGAATCCAGGCCGAGGTAGGTACATAGAATATCCAGCAGAGGTATGGTTCAGGCAAAGAGTCGTCAGGCAAGCTGAGGTCAAACAAGGAGAAGTGCAGATGGGTCAAGGAGCAAGCTGGGTCAAAAGCAGGAACGCAGATAAACAAACAGGTCACAGGTACTAGAGCTGATGATAAACCAGCACTGAAGCACAGCCAGAGAGTGCTTTATATAGGGCCAGGGCTGGGGAGAAGGGCGTGGTGACACGCCTGATCTGCCTCCAGCGTTCTATTGTTGCTGAATGGTAATTCCTTTCCTGACAGTGCCCCCCCCCCCCCCGAGGGGCAGCCTCCAGATGCCCTACGACCACACTTTCCCGGAAACTTGTTGTGAAACTCTCAGGAGTTTAGGAGCATGTATGTTGCCTAATGGTTCCCAAGCATTGTCTTCCGGCGGGTATCCTTTCCATTTGATTAAATATTGAGTGTGATTGCCTTTCTGTCGACAATCTAGGATGGTCTCAACCTCGAATTCAGGCTCCCCTTCTACCGAAACTGGAGGAGGTGGTAACTCTTCTCTTCCAGGGTAGGGGCTTGGTATCGCCAGTTTAAGCAGCGAAGCATGAAACACCGGATGGATCTTAAGAGAGCCAGGCAGGATTAACTCAAAGGCTACAGGATTCACTATTCTTTTGACCTCAAAAGGACCGATGAATCTGGGCCCCAACTTCTTGGACGGGCAAGACAATCTTAGATTAACTGACGAAAGCCAAACCTTGTCTCCCACCTTGTATGCTGGGTTCTCCTTCCGTTTGAGATCACAGAACTTTTTATAGGCCTGTTGTGCCTTCAGAATATTGTCCCGTAACAACTGGAGATTAGCTGCAATGGCTGCTAGCCGATCATGGACTGCGGGAACCGTAATTGCCTGATCCAGATTGGGTAAAAAGGAAGGATGGAAGCCATAATTAGCCCAAAATGGGGTTTGGTTGGTTGCGGAGTGCACAGAATTATTATAGGCGAACTCCGCGCATAGAAGCAGGGAGGTCCAGTTGTCCTGAGCACTGGTGCAGAAGCATCGGAGGTACTGTTCCAGGGTTTGATTTGTTCTTTCAGTCTGCCCGTTGCTTTGTGGATGATAAGCAGATGACAGGGACACTTCAACCGCCAAAGATTTACAGAGCTCCTTCCAGAACCTAGAGGTAAATTGAACACCTCGATCCGAGACTATATTGTTCGGAAGTCCATGTAGCCTTTCCACTTCTTTGATAAATGTATTGGCTGTCTCCAAGGCAGAAGGGGTACCCATCATTGGTAGGAAGTGAGCCATTTTTGAGAGTCGGTCTACGACCACTAAGATGGTAGTAAACCCTTCTGAGGGTGGAAGCTCGACTATAAAGTCCATAGATAGTGTTAGGAACACTCCCTGTGTACACTGAAGTGCTGTCATGAATCTGCCAGTTAAGAGTTAACTTAGTGCAGACTAATTGCACTAATTGGCAAAAGGCTGGCCTATTTAAACACCACAGCAGCACTGAGCCATTGCTGTCTTGTCTGCAGCTTTACCTGTACTTCCTGATCCTGAACCTGCTGTTTCCTGTTGACTTCCTGATCGACCTCCCGGCTTGTCCACTACTTCGTCTGCTTGCTGCCCGCCCTGACCTTGGCTCGTTCCTGTGACCATTCTCCTGCCTTATCCTTGTCGGCTTATCTGCTTCCGATTCTGGACGTGTTCACCTCCTGGTGGGGCAACCCTGGGGACTGCGACCTGGTGTTAGCTTGCAGCTCAGTCTATCCCCACCATCAGGGGCTCTAGTGAAAACCAGCTAGCACTTAGACTCCGCACCTCAGACTAGCCCGTGTCTACCACCAGTGTGACCCGTCCGTGTTCCTGTTGTACCAGATCCCACGAGGCTACCTCTGCACGTCAGGCTCAGCCACCAGCACCATTACAGATAGACCCTTCCAGGGTAGTTCTGGAATTGGCAATGGTCTTAACAGTCCCCATGACTTTACTTTTGCCCCCTCCTTGTTGCGTTGACAGGTGATGCAGGAATCTACATATGTTTTGCAGTCCTGGTGTAATTTAGGCCACCAAAAGTGGCGTTGAATGAGTTCGAAGGTCTTCCTTACCCCAAAATGCCCTGCAAGTTTGTGGTCATGGAAGGTCTGGAGGACCATCAATCTCACTTGTGTGGGAACAAAAATTTTCTCCTGAAACCAGAGGAACCCTTCCCGCTTATGTAGAGATTCGGCTTCTTGTCCTGTATACTGGGTAGAGGCTTGCTGAATTGAGGACCGTAACTCCGTATGGATCAGAAAAAGGTTTTGAGCCGACAGGATAGTATTGGGCTCTGTTGTACCGGGAGTGTCTGGAAACATCCGGGACAGGGCATCCGCTTTTCCATTCTTAGACCCTGGCCTGTAGGTAATGTGGAAATTGAAGCGTGAGAAAAATAAGGCCCACCTGGCTTGCCGAGGTCTCAACCGTTTGGCGGCCCTCAGATATTCGAGATTCTTGTGGTCCGTGAATATCATAATAGGGTGCACTGCCCCTTCCAACAGGTACCTCCATTCCTCCAGGGCAGATTTAATGGCTAGAAGTTCTCGATCCCCCACATCATAATTCCTCTCAGGAGATGACATCTTCCGAGAGAAAAATGCTACTGGGTGTAGTTAGGCCTTTGGGCCTTGTCGCTGGGACAGAATAGCCCCCGTGGCTACTTCTGAGGCATCTACCTCGAGAATGTAGGGTAAAGCTGGATCTGGATGTTGAAGAATCGGGGCGGTCACGAACAGGCTCTTTAATTTATCAAAGGCTAACTGGGCCTCTGGCGACCAGCGGAAACGGATCTGCTGGCGTGTTAGCTGGGTGATGGGTGTGACAATTGTTGAGAAGCCTTTTACGAATCTTCTGTAGAAGTTAGCGAAGCCCACAAATCGCTGAACTCCTTTCTTATCTGTGGGGGCTGGCCACTCCAAAATTGCCTTCACCTTCTGAGGATCCATCGAGACGCCCTCTGTTGAAATAAGCCCCAGAAACTGAATAGATCCTCTCTCAAATTCACACTTCTCCAGTTTCACGTAGAGTCCATGTTTCCTCAGGGTGGTTAGAACTTTTTTAACATGAATCCGATGGAGTTCTAGAGAGGGGGAGAAGACCAGGATGTCATCTAGGTAAACAATTAAGAAGTTATCCAGAAATTCACGGAAAATGTCATTTACCAGATGTTGGAAAGTGGCCGGGGCATTGCACAGCCCGAATGGCATGACCATATATTCGTAGTGGCCAAAACGGGTTCTAAATGCAGTTTTCCACTCATCCCCCTCTCGGATGCGGATAAGATTGTATGCCCCTCGGAGGTCTAGTTTAGTAAAGACTCAAGCATTCCGGAAGCGCTGGAACAATTCTGGAATTAGAGGGAGAGGGTAGAGGTTTTGATGGTAACTTTGTTGAGTTCCCGATAATCAACACAAGGTCTTAACGTACCGTCCTTCTTCTCTACAAAAAATATTCCAGCGCCAGCGAGGATGAGGGCCTGATGAACCCCTTTTTCAGATTCTCATCGACATAGGACCGGAGAGTTTCTAATTCCTTTTCAGATAGGGGGAAGATCCTTCCAAAAGGGATCTCTGCCCCTGGGAGAAGCTCAATGGGGCAGTCGTAGGGCCTGTGAGGGGGTAGAACATCAGCTTTCTTCTTGTCGAAAACATCCTTAAAGTCCCGGTAAGCTGCAGGAATGTCTTCGAAGGAGTCTGAGGCCGGCTGGACGGCTAGGCAAGTGGCTGGAGCTTGGGATTCGGAAGGGAAGCAATGATCCAGGCAGTATTTGGATGAGAAGAAAATCCTCTTCTTAATCCAATCAATCTGTGGATTGTGGGCTTGGAGCCATGGTAGGCCTAGGATGACCGGTAATAAGGGAGAGGACAGGACATCGAAGCGGAGGAGCTCTTGATGACCCGAGTCCGTGGTAGTAAGGACCGGGTAGGTCTCCCTGGTCACGGGGTCCGGAACTAGGCAGGGATCCGTCGGCTAGGAAAACTTGAAGCTGTTGCTCCTTGGCTTGCAGGGGTACCCCTAGCTTCGCAACTAGTGTACAATCCAGGAAGCAACTGCAAGCTCCGGAATCAATAATTGCCGTGAGCTGGATCCTCTCTTCTGCTACCTGTAGGGAGACAGGAAGGATAAGGTGAGCAGGGGATGGCTCAGAGACCTGACAGTTCGGGACAGACCGTGAACAGCACTTACTAGGCCTCACAGGGCAATTGCGGAGGAAGTGGCCAGAAGCTCCGCAGTATAGACAGAGGTTCGCCTGGCGACGGCGTTGTCTCTCTTCGGGGGTCAGGGAGGAACGAATGAGCCCAATTTGCATAGGTTCCCCGTCTGCCGGGGCATTGACAGCTGGTCCTGGTAGAGGAGAGGCCATAAATGGGACCTTTGGCATGACCCACGTGGCTCGAGACCCTTGAAGGCGTTCTGAACGTCGCTCCCGCAGACGCCTATCCATTGGATGGCAAGAGCGATTAGATCCTCTAAGGATGCAGGTGTTTCTACCCGAGCCAGCTCGTCTTTTAAAGCTTCCGAGAGGCCATGACGGCACTGGTATTTCAATGCTGCCTCGTTCCAGTCTGTGTCGGCTGCCCATCTACGGAAGTCTACCGTATAGTCCTCGGCTGGGCGTTTGTTTTGCTGGAGGGCATGCAGGGCCGATTCTGCCGTGACCATACGCTGGGGATCCTCGTATAATTGGGCCATAGCCTCAAAGAAAGAGTTTGTGGAATTCAGGATTGGACTCTTCTGCTCCAAGAGATTGTGTGCCCAAGTCTGAGGTTCTTCGGCCAGTAGGGAAATTATGAATCCCACCTTGACGGACTCAGAGGAGAAGGTCCTAGGTTGAAGGGCTAGGTATAATAAACAAGCATTCTTGAAGGCCCTGAATTTCCTATGCTCCCCACGGAAGCGTTCTAGCGTAGGCACCTGTGGTTCCGGGGGCGGAGCTGAAGCCGAATGGCCAGAGCTAGCTTGGGCCGGAGCCGCCAGCGGGCTAGTGGATGGCTGATTCAGGTCAGGTGGAGGAGAAGGGCCTGCCATGTTGAGTACTCGACCCTCTAGCTGGAAGTACCCATCTTGTAGCCTTTGCACAGCTTTGGTCAGGGCTGAAACCTGCTGGCATAGGGCCTTGAGCTGGGAAGCACCTCTGTCGGCCTCTGACATGGCTGGTTTATGCTGTCAGTTACCTTGGTGGAGGCCGAAGTGCTGAGAGGGCTTCCTTTGCAGCTCGGTGCGGATCACCCCTGGAGGTGGAACAGGAGATGATACGTCCCAAGGAGCACTGGATGCGGGTGGATTCCGTATGATGAATGGTATGGTGTGGACTCACAGGACCGTTTCCAGAGGATCTAAAGATGCTTGAAACAAGAGCCAAAAGGATAATGCCAGGCCGAGGGTCATACACAGTGAATCAGTCCAAGGAAATGGAGGTACAGAGGGGTAAGACAAGGAGAGAGTCCATGGAATCCAGGCCGAGGTAGGTACATAGAATATCCAGCAGAGGTATGGTTTAGGCAAAGAGTCGTCAGGCAAGCCGAGGTCAAACAAGGAGAAGTGCAGATGGGTCAAGGAGCAAGCCGGGTCAAATGCAGGAACGCAGATAAACAAACCGGTCACAGGTACTAGAGCTGATGATAAACCAGCACTGAAGCACAGCCAGAGAGTGCTTTATATAGGGCCAGGGCTGGGGAGAAGGGCGTGGTGACACACCTGATCTGCCTCCAGCGTTCTATTGTTGCTGAATGGTAATTCCTTTCCTGACATCCGCACAGTAATCCGTTTTATTTAAAATGACCACCCCCCGCCCTTGTCCGCTGGGCGAACCACAATATCATTGCGTTTTTTTAGGGAATCCATTCCCACCTTGAATTTGGGATCCACATACACCTGCTTACAGTTTGCCTTTTCCAAATCCACAACGACCACATCTCTGAACAAACTCAGAGACGGAGGAAGGTTTATTGGCGGATTGAAAAGCGATGCATTAGCTAGAGATGAATGCTTAAAGCCATCAGAGTTAGGAATGATGTTCCTTACAGGATTCAAGGTTAAATACCTTTGAACGTGCAATTTCCTAATGTACTTATGTACATCGATGAATACATCAAACTTATTTAGGCTGCGGGGAGGTACAAACTTCATACCCGCGCCAAGAACAAGTTTCTCCTCACTACTCAATGTTGCATCGCTCAAGTTGAAAAGGCCTTGATCAATCAGGCCCACTTTTTTCTTTTTTGCCCTGAGTTGTTTGCCCCCTCTTTTCCCTCGTTTTGGTCTAATCTTCTTTTGAATTTGTTCTTTCCCTCGGGAAAAAAATGTTGACCATGGCCTGAGGGGGCATACGATCTCTCATCAGGTCGGGGCCTCTCAGCCCTATAATTATCCTGATAGGGCCTCCTAAACTCGGGAATGCCTCTATAGGAGGGGGTTCCAGACACACCATAGTGAGTGCTCATACCCCCTTGAATAATCATCCTGCCTATTCCAACCCTCATTGTGGTGTTGGGTGATATAGCGATCGCCCGGTGATTGTTCATAGCCCCTAAGAGCCTCAAATCTGTTGGTGGGAGCTGATTGATTTCTACTAGGTGCTCTCCCCCTGCCCCCTCTCCCTGACCTCCCACGTCGTGGGGGGTGGGGACATGTTGCACCAGGGGCGAAGCAACCCTAGGAGTGGCAGATCTTAATGTGGATACCGGTGCCAACAAAGGAGGTTCCGCTGGTGCAGCTTCCAGTTTAACCTGCCATTTGAAAACTTTGTTGTTTTTATAATCATCTGTATCTCTTAAATATTTTTTCTTCTTTTATTTCTCTGATCTTCCTCCTCCTTCTCCAAATTTTTCTCCAAATTTTTCTGGAGGTCATCAGAGCATTTTTTGTAATCCTCTTGTAACTTAAAGGGCTCTAACTGTCCCTTAATTCTGGTGACCTCCTCATCAATTTTTACCAATTTTTACCAATTTTCTTTTTAGAAATCAGAAAATTGAGAAGGGAAATTCCAGCCTGATTAAAGAACTGGTACCATTCCTCTATATCTGTTTCCCCATTGTAGGGGGCTAATTCCCATCTGAGATTTCTTGGCACTATTTTATTAGAGATACACTTCTCTAATAGTACAATGTCCCAGTTAAGATGCAATTCACTGGTTAAAACATTTTTTAATCTCAGAAAAATACCACTGACACTGTTATTATTAGCAGGGAGATTAGAACTATTGAACAGATCATCTGTCACAATAGTATGTAGATCCCTGAATTCAAAAATATTCATGGTAAAAACCTACTATAGAAAGCTGCGAGACAAACCATAAATGAAAGTATAAAATTGTTGAATATCCGCGCTCTCACAGATTAGCAGCCAGCATTAACCACAATGTGATACAAGAAATAAAAGACAAAATGCAGCGCTTATAAATTGAAAAAATTGCATACGATATAAATATGTATGTATATATAAGTCCACTCCAAGATGGTATATAGGGTTGTACAATCCACAAGCAACACCCTTAATATGTGGCAATCCGTCTATTCAGTGACAAGGACAGTGAAGACCTCCACCACACACAGAGTAGCCGATTGGCCTCTTACCAAATAGATATGACCACCGTTCTCACAATGGTCATACAACGCTTGATGTTACAAAGCTGGACAATCGACCCAGGAAGCCTCCAATAGGTACTCCCAAGAAATCCAGATATCAAATCCCAGAACAGGAACAGTCAAGCACCGTCACTCCCAAAAAGTTAAAAGAACGGTGGGAAGACCATGGTGAAGTACGTTTCAACAAGTGTGTATTTATTGAAGATAAAATGCACTCACCAAATACATCATCATAAAAATCCTTAAAATATAAGAACCGCTATGTAGCAGTAGAATCCTTCCGGCTTGTGGCGTCGACCCGCGCTGAAACTCCGCCTACATGTTTTGCAGGCAACTGCGTCATCAGGGGGGGAGTGGTCAGCGTCAGGAGACGTCATTAAATAGTGGCTAGGACCTGAAGAGGAAGCGAAACCCTGGACATGCCCACTAGCATCACACAGGAACCGGTAGGACCCTCTGAACCGCAAAAGGTGAACAGAAGGAACTCCTGGACTGCAAGCTGGGCGGATACGCCCGCTATCGTCACACAGGAACCGGAAGAACCCTCTGAACCGCACAAGGAAACAGAAGGAACTCCTGGACCGCAAGCTGGGCGGAAAACCGGAAGCTCAATAAAATCTGCGGAAACCAACCTAATCTGCGCAATGGGGGGAACGAATCAATACCACGAAAAGTGCACACCTGAAAATTACAGATGCGCACCCCGGGAAGCATGCATCTAGCCATAATAATGGTCACATTTCCGCTGAAATCGTGTTATATGGAATCGTACCCAAAATAGCCATCAGGAAGATAAATAGAGGCCGTCAAAACTGACGGTCGGCGGTTTCGCAATTCTGACCAACCAAGATCAATTATGTAAATAAAAATACATCCCGCTTAGACCAAATGCACAACGGGGAATGGAAGAAAAAAGTATACACATATATTAAAGTATTAAAAAACAATGTAAATACCATATAAGATACATATATATCAGAGTCAAGGTCACAAGCCAGAAGGATGCACATAAAATAAATCACTGAACAATGATACAAGACACACACAATTGCAATATCATAAATGTATCATTTAACACATAAAAGTGTAAAAAACATAATAAAAGGCTAACTGTTGTTAAAAAAGGAATTAATGTCAAGATCAACATTGAAGCCAGATGGTCTGAGACTTTTTAAAAGATATATCCATCTGGTCTCCAACTGCGAGATGCCCCTACGTAAGTGATCACCTCGCCAGTTGGGTTGGAAGAGGTCAATTACCATGAAAGAGGTCCCCGAGGGGTCCCTTCCATGGTATTTGTCATAATGTTTGGACAAATTATGTTTCGGAAATCCTCTCCGGATATTCCCGATGTGCTCATTCATTCGCACCCTAAATTCTCTAATTGTGCGCCCTACATAATGTAGCCCACAAGGGCAGGTGATCAAATATACCACACTTTTTGTCTTGCAGGTAGAAAAGCATTTGATGTCATACGTTATGCCGGTCTTATTGCACGAAAATTGGGTGTACTTCCTCTGTTTCAAATGATTGATAGAACAGACAGCACAACGTCTACAGGGATAAAAACCGTCTCTATCGAAAAAGAACTTGGGTCTGACAGGAGGCTCAATGACATTGGGAGCTATCCTCAACCTCAGAGGGGGGGCACCCCTAAAGATGACAGAGGGGTGATTTGGGATGATGGGTCCCAAAATTCTGTCCCCTTTCAGAATGTCCCAATGCCTGGTCAAAATCCTCTTTATCCTATAATGGTGTGAAGGAGAGCCGGGGCGAAAACCTGGTAGATTCAGCCACTGTCGTATCAGTAGGAGGGTTCTCCCTCTCTGGATTTAAAATCAAATCCCTATCGGTCTCTGCCACCATTTGGATAATGGAATCAAATTCTTCCGAACCATAGCCTCTATCCAGGAAACGTTCCCTCAAAACCTGGGCCTCTGCATGATAGCCCTGCAGCAAGGTGCAGTTCCTCCTAAGTCGCCGGAACTGGCTCTTGGGGACCCCCCATAGCCACGGTCTATGATGACAACTTTCTAAACTAATAAACCCGTTACGATCCGTTTCCTTAAAAAACGTGGATGTAACAAGTCTATCATTCTGGACCCGGATCTTCAAATCCAAAAAGTGTATTTCCTCCCCACTGATGTCATATTTGAGGGCTATACCACAATCGTTGCCGTTCAGAGTGTAGAAAAAGGACTCTAAGGAGTCCCTATCTCCACTCCAAATCAGCAAAATATCGTCGATATAGCGCCCCCAGTAGAGGAGTTCTGGGATGCTATGTTTGTAAATCACTTCACCCTCCCATCTCGCCATAAAGAGATTGGCCATTGAAGGGGCAAATTTCGTCCCCATGGCCACACCTCTGCATTGGACGTAATGGGTACCCCCAAACCAGAAAAAATTATGCCCCATCGCATAATCCATATGGTTGAGGATAAACTCCTGCTGTCTTCTGGAAAGAAATGCATCCTCATGAAGGAAATGTTGCACTGCCTCCCAGCCATGCTGGTGGGAAATGAGAGTGTAGAGAGAGTTCACATCTGCTGTTGCCAGCAGAAGGCCCTCTCTCCACTCAAACGCATCCAAAGACCTAACCACTTGTGTGGTGTCCTTAATGTATGAAGGCATCGTGGTAACGATAGGCTGGAGGTAGTTGTCAATGTAGCGCCCTACTCTAGATGTTATTGAGTTTATGCTACTAATTATGGGCCGCCCTGGAGGATGAAGGGGGTCCTTATGGACTTTGGGCAAATAGTACATAATTGGTATGCGAGGTGCCACAGGAACCAAAAACTCCTTCTTATTCAGGATCTGCTGCTGGTAGCCCTTTTCCACCAGTGAGACTAATTCTCTCTTATAGGTGGTGGAGGGATTTCTGGGCAATGGGCGATAGGTGTCCTGATCGGACAGAATCCTGTGCATCTCCACACAGTAATCCGTTTTATTTAAAATGACCCCCCCCCCCCTTGTCCGCTGGGCGAACCACAATATCATTGCGTTTTTTTAGGGAATCCATTCCCACCTTGAATTTGGGATCCACATACACCTTCTTATAGTTTGCCTTTTCCAAATCCGCAACGACCACATCTCTGAACACACTCAGAGACGGAGGAAGGTTTATTGGCGGATTGAAAAGCGATGCATTAGCTAGAGATGAATGCTTAAAGCCATCAGAGTTAGGAATGATGTTCCTTACAGGATTCGAGGTTAAATACCCTTGAACGTGCAATTTTCTGATGTACTTATGTACATCGATGAATACATCAAACTTATTTAGGCTGCGGGGAGGTACAAACTTCATACCCGCGCCAAGAACAAGTTTCTCCTCACTACTCAATGTTGCAATGTTTCTGCGGGAAGTATGGTGGCTTTCAAAAGACTCTTAGACGTACATCTCAAGGATCAGAACATTCAGGGCTATGTGAGATGATTACAGCCACACACACCTACACAGGTTGAACTGGATGGACTATTGTCTTTGTTCAACCTCACCTACTATGTAACTATGTAACCCCTTCAGGGTATGGATACTATATATGCTCCCCTTAAAACATCTCCATACTATATGGATTTACCCCATTTCCTAGAAATCATTCAAACTTATTACCTTATTCCATGAATTAGAAATGTATAATAATATTGCGCTATGGATACATATATTTTTACCCTCAATCCAAAATGCTGCTATTCAAAAATAATAATTTCTCTTACGTCCTCCGACAGTCGCCGCCCACTCATACAGTCTTCACTTATGGGGTATTGACATCTCCACAGGAGTTTCTAGGCATAAGACTTGTAAAAGAACAATTAATCTACATAGTCACACCCATGGGGGCTGTCCTTCTAGTCCAATACCCCCCTGCAATAGCCATCCCAATTCAGTTTGTCTTCTGCCTAACTTCAGGAGTGGATAGGCTTCCCTGTGCTGAGGCTACAGTCTCAGCCTTTCTTCTTTTTCTTGTATGATTTATTTTCAAAAGCTGTCATTTTTTCTTTACATTGCTAGCTGTTTATTTTATCAGCACTAGTTAGTGGATCTTCGGATGAAGACGGCTTCTGCGGAGCCGGGAATCGGACTGACCGTCCTGGTTCTCCAGGACAGAAGTTCAGATGGAATCCCTGCCCGCCATCGAGCGTTTCGCAGGCTATGTGTTCGCCCTGGCCTCACAAACGACACATCACTGTCCATCAGGGATGCAGCCATGTGAGGTGGCTACCTCACTGGACACAGCATAGGTTCGTCCGTGCACTACTAGTGTCCTGCGTTCTGGCTGGCGGCACTCCCCTGCCATCTGAGGGTGGGCGGTTTCCTGTTTGATATGAGGCACCCCACGCCATCGGGTACAGGTAAGTACATTCTGTGTGGGGCCTCTGTCTGGGGTCGGCAGTCCATGTGCGTCTGTGGTGTCCCCTGTGTCTGTGCTTTTTGGGCTCCCTGGTCCCGGTCCCTGCGGGGGTTTTTTATTCTCTAACAGCAGCGCTGTGTGGGGTTTTTGGGGGTCCCTCTCCTAAGGTCACTTTAGGGGGCTTGGGGAGGCAGACACGTGTGGCAACCGCTGCGGGGTTAAAAAACGCCGGTCCCCCATTTTAAGTGTGGGCAGCATGTCTGGCTTCACTGTGGGCGCTCATTCAGCGTGCTATGTATGGTGTTTTCGCACCTTGCGGCGCCATTTTGTGTGTGGCAAACAATCGTTCCGAGCACATGTCGGCGGCCATCTTGCCGAAGCCTCCCATTAGTTTCCATAGGCATCCATTTTCCCTTGGCCTACAGCCTAGTTCAGCCTCCAGCGGTGACATCACTTCCTCCTTTCTCACAGGAGCGACCGAAGGAGCTGGTAACACTTTGTGGGGTTCTGTCCTGCTGTCCTTTTTCCTGTCCTGCCTTGTGCAATCTTCCTGGTCAGTTTTGTCCCTGCGGGGGCTCTGTGTGTCTCAGTCTTATAGCGGTGTGCTGGGGGGGGGGGGGTCCGCAGCGCACTTAAAGGGCCAGTTTAAAAAAAAAAAAAACTTTTCTTTTCTGTTATGGAATCCCAGGACAGCAAATTCCCGCCAGCTTTGGTGGGGGATTCAGGGTCCTCTGAATCCCCCACCACCACTAATTTGGCTGCTGTTGTGGCAACTTTAGTGTCAAAATGGATGTGCTGATGTCAGAACGTGCTGCTAGAAAAAGCCCTAGGATTTCCTTTTCTTCTGATTCTGAATGTGACATGGTTGTTGTAGGTAGCGTGGCCCTTTCAGGGTCTTGCTCTTCTCAGGACACCGCAAGAGTCTGAGGGGGAGGCAAAGGTCGCAGGGGTGGATGACTCCCCCCCCCCCCCCCCCTGGGTTGCCCGAGGAACGCGCAGCTATGGATGAGTTGATCCTAGCAGTTAAGGAAACACTACATTTGGAGGATGAGCCCACCCCTCCGGGCGTTGTGTCCTCTTTTGGTACACACAGGACCCGCAAGACGGCGCAGGTTTTCCCTTGCCCCGCAGAGTTTCACCATAAGGTGAATGAGCTATGGCATAATTTAAAACACACCTTCATGGTGCCTAAGAAGTTTCAACTTCTCTACCCTTTTTCGGCTACTACGGCTGCACGCTGGTGTGTGCCTCCTCATGTGGATCACACGTGGCCAGGTTGAACAAGGCTACCCTGCTACCCACTGAGGACTCCCCGGTGTTTAGAGATCCTACTGATAGGAGACTGGAGTCTCTTGCCCGTCATTCCTATATGGTGGCGGGTTCCATGCTCAAGCCTATTTTTTCCTCTGTGATGGTGGCTCAGGCTGTGGCGGATTGGACCAAGGTGCTCAAACGCACCCTCATGGCCGACTCTGCCCCTCCCACTACAGTGGAAATGGAGCAGATTCTTCGTGGGGTCATGTATTTGTGCGATGTGGCTCTGAATAAGGCCCCCTTGGCGATACGCCTGTCCAGTGTCGCTGTGGTTAACCCTCGCTTAATCTGGTTAAAATGCTGGTCGGCTGACCAAAAATCCAGGAAGGCGGTGGCTGACATCCCCTATGCGGGGTCTCGCCTTTTTGGGGAATCCTTGGACGAATTGGTTAAAGGAGTTACGGGGGATAAGAGCACTCTGCTGCCCCAGAATCCTAAGGGCAAGTTTTTCCACGGTAAGCGGGGCCATTCTTTAAACCTACTCAAGGGTCCTTTCGTGCCTTCAAGGCGCAGAACAAGGGCAAACCCTTCAAGGGCCAAGGTGGCCAGAAAAAGCCCCGGTTTGGCAAACAAAAATCCGGCCAGGCCGGTGCGGCGGCTCAGTCCGCCTCTGCCTGATGGGGCGCCCTCACCCGTTGCAGGGGTGGGGGGACGTTTGCGCGGTTTCCTCCAACCTTGGCTGCTCCGAATCACGGACAGGTGGGTTCAGGAAATCATTCGGTCAGGGTACAAGATCGAATTTCTTTCACGGCCGGTGAACAGATTCTTTCCCTCAAATCTTCATTTGACCCCAGGGCGGTTGCAGGACCTACATCAGGCGGTGCAGGATCTTCTCGCTCAGGGGGTGATTGCCCCGGTGCCTCATCGGGACAGGTTTCGGGGTTTCTATTTGAATCTGTTCACTGTGCCCAGAAAGGAGGGCAGAGTGCGTCCGATTCTGGACTTAAAAGCGCTGAACCGCTTCGTGCGCGTTTGAAAGTTTCGCATGGAATCACTCCGCTCAGTGGTTGCCTCCCTGAATCCGGGAGAGTTCCTGGCCTCCATAGACCTGAAGGATGCGTATCTGCACATCCCCAATTTTCGAGGGTCATTACCAGTTTGTGGCGGAGGATCATTGCCAGTTTGTGGCGGAGGATCATTGCCAGTTTGTGGCGTTACCTTTCGGTCTCGCTTCGGCTCCAAGGGTCTTTACCAAAGTCTTGGTGCCTGTTCTGGGCCTGTTGCGAGCACAGGGCATTGCGGTCTTGGGATATCTGGACGATCTCCTGTTAAGATCGAGTGCCAGTCAGAGCCTGCTGCGCGATCTGTCCACTACGTTCCAGACGCTTCAGGAGTTTGGTTGGACGATCAACATTCAGAAGTCGACCTTGTCGTCTTCGGTTCGTCTCCAGTATCTGGAAATGGTTCGGGACTCTGCTCAAGGAACATGCTCGCAGTGTGTCAGAGTTGGCGGCGTTGTCTTGCCGCTCCCCTTACCTGGTGGTTCATAGGGATAAGGTGGTCTTGCGACCTAACCCGTCCTTTTTGCCAAAGGTGGTTTCGTATTTTCACCTCAATGAGGACATTGTTTTACCTTCGCTTTGTGCGAACCCTAAGCATCCAAAGGAGGTTGCCTTGCACTCTTTGGTTGTTGTCAGGGCGATCAGGGTCTACCTGTCGTCGACTGAATCCTTTCGGAAATCGGATTCTCTCTTTGTCCTTCCTGAGGGACCTCGGAAGGGTATAGCTGCGTCTGCAGCAACCATTGCCAAATGGATCAGACAGACCATTGTACAGGCCTATTTGTTGTGGGAATGGGTTCTTCCCTTCCCTGTCAAGGCACACTCTACCAGATCGGTGAGTGCGTCCTGGGCCTTCCGGCATCAGGCCTCGGTGGTCCAGGTGTGCAAGGCTGCGACTTGGCCGTCAGTGCACACCTTTTCAAAATTCTACAAAATGTATGTTCTGGCATTAGCTGATGCCTCCTTTGGCCGCAAAGTTCTCTGTGCGGCAGTGCCATAGGGTACCCTGGTTTGTGTGGGTCCCTGGCTGTTGGGGTTGTTTATCCCCTTGGTTATTTGTTTTCCTGGGTTGTTGCTCATGTTGAGCCCTTTTTTGTTTCCTGGAAGGTTACCTTTCTGTGCATGTAAGGTTCCTTTCTCTGATGTGGGTACTGCGTTGCTTTTCTGGCGGTTGCTTTGCCCACCCCTCATGTCTACACTGCTTTGGGATGTCCCCATAAGTGAAGACTGTATGAGTGGGCGGCGACTGTCGGAGGACGTAAGAGAAAACTGAATTTTTGTAAAATCTTACCGTAAAATTCCTTTCTCTGAGTCCTCCGACAGTCGCCGCCCCCGCCCCTCTTTGGGGATTTTTTATACACTATCACTGCTTGCGACCAAACTGAATTGGGATGGCTATTGCAGGGGGGTATTGGACTGGAAGGACAGCTCCCATGGGTGTGACTATGTAGATTAATTGTTCTTTTACAAGTCTTATGCCTAGAAACTCCTGTGGAGATGAAGTCAATACCCCATAAGTGAAGACTGTATGAGTGGGCGGCGACTGTCGGAGGACTCAGAGAAAGGAATTTTACGGTAAGATTTTACAAAAATTCCGTTATTTTAAAAGTGACAAAAAAGTGATACACAGCGCAAATTAGGGTATACCAAATAAAGTGACTGATGCTTAAAATAATATGTGTATAGATAATAAATAAAGAAATTGTGCAATAGTGCAACCTAATTGATTATCAGCTTCACCCTAACATGAATCATAAAGTGGAGTGCTTCAATAGTGTAAATCAAGTATAAATATTAAGAGCACAAATATATATACGTAATTAATAGTACATAAAATACAATCTATTAATCAATAAAATTTGCAATAGTGCATATATAAATTCATTGGATAAATAAATAGGTAAAGTCCCAAAAAGATTCAGTTATTTAGGCAGGTAGCCAGTGAAGGTGCAGTGTGCTTAAGTGCTCCTTAACCACTTGCCGACCGCCTAACGCCGATCTACGTCGGCAGACAGCCCCTCACAGGCAAAGAGATGTAGGTCTACTTACCGCCGCTATTACTGGTTAAAAAAAAAAACAACAAAAATGACAAAAATCTTTCCCTTAGTAAACGCAATAACTTTTGGGCAAACCTATCAAAATACGCTTTTTGCAATTTTTTTTTTTTTTACCAAACATAGGTAGCATAAAACAAATTGGCCAAAAATGTTAAAAAATTTTGATTTTTACATTTTTTGGGGGGGGGAATTTCATATAAAAAAATGTGAAAAATATTGTTATTTTTGCAAACTTGACGCTTTTTTTTGTTTATAGCGCATGATCAAAAAATCGCACAGCTGATCAAATACCACCAAAAAGAAAGCTCTGTTTGTGGGAAAAAAAGGACGTCAAATTAGTTTAGGTACAGCGTCGCACGACCGCTCAAAAGCAGTGCCGAATCGCAAAATAGGCCCTGGTCAGGAAGGGGGTAAAATCTTCCCGGGCTTAAGTGGTTAAAATGCAAATTAGTGACAATTCGTGCCAAAAAATAAAGTGCAATGGTGTGAGGGTCCACCCCCTATGGACTTCCACTTACCAGACTGCCAGAACCCCTTAGCAATATTGCATGTGGGTCAAACGCACTATCCGGTGTGGAATGGGATCTTTTCTTTTAGGGCTGATCTTTTGGACTCCAGTAATCAATCTTTCCTTGGTGGGTTAATAGATATGGGACCTTAACCTTGGGTTCTGTGATCTTCCCAGCTGGGTGGTTTTGGCTGTGATGACTGATCAGCTAAAGTCTCTCTGCATGCTGACCTCTGAACAGGCCTGTTGCTGATCTCTGATCAACCTCATCACATGCACTGTCAATGCATGTGATGAGGTTGATCAGATATATCTATTATCCCATATCTATTAACCCACCAAGGAAAGATTGATTACTGGAGTCCAAAAGATCATCCCTAAATGAAAAGATCCCACTCCACACCGGACTAAGTGCGTTTGACCCACATGCAATATTGCTAAGGGTTCCTGGCAGTCTGGTAGGTGGAAGTCCATAGGGAGTGGACCCTCACACCATTGCACTTTATTTTTTGGCACGTATTGTCACTAATTTGCATTTTAAGGAGCACCTAAGCACACTGCACCTTCACCGACTATCTGCTTAAAGAACTGAATCTTTTTGGGACTTTACCTATTTATTTATCTAATGAATTTATATATGCACTATTGCGAGTTTTATTGATTTATAGATTGTATTTTATGTACAATTAATTATGTATGTATTTTTGCTCTTAATATTTATACTTGATTTACACTATTGAAGCACTCCACTTTATGATTCATGTTAGGGTGAAGCTGATAATCCATTAGGTTGCACGATTGTACAATTTCTTTATTTATCATCTATATACATTATTTTAAGCATCAGTCACTTTATTTGGTATACCCTAATTTGCGCTGTGTATCACTTTTTATTCTAGGAATTACAACCGTCAACTCGGTCTAATTAAAAATGGATGCTGCTTTTACCAATCAAGTATGAGTATTACTGAATTGATTGTACTTTGATGCCCATCATATCTGGGGTGTTATCACCAGTACAGGTGGGACCCAAGTCTATTTATATCTATTTGCTGTACAATCTTCCCTCCCTCCCCTTGCTTTCTGCCTTATGGTACTGGCGGCTTTCTCCCTGGGGGGCTAATTGATGTGGCTGGGCTCTCTCTCCTTTTCATAACATCTTTTGGTGGTGGTGGCACTGTGTGGGGACAGCACTGTCGGCAGTATTTTTGGAACTGATGTTATGTCTCAATGTTTTGTACTTGATATTGACGCTGCATCTATATATCCGTTAGTTTACCTTTGCATAATAAACTTCTGAAGAAGCAGCTGAGAGCCGCAAAACATGTTAAGTCTTTGGATGGACATGGACCACCCTGCCACTCAATAACAGGGGATTTCTGGCTTTGATACCAAGTTCTTGGGCTACCGCATACCAGTCCATGATCCACCCATATACATGTATTTTTTATGTCCTTGATTTACATGTCATGCAATTTTCTGTATACTAGCTGATACTCATAATGAGTTTTAATTCATTGCTTTTTTTTTTTTTTTTCCAAGAAAACAAACGTTTATTGGGTTCACAAGAAAAAATAGTACAAACAGTCACTATGTCGAGTCACAACATATCAGCAGTATAAAAAACAACCAGAAAAAGAAGAGCATAGACATCATGCAAGAAAAGATTAACATGTGAATGGAAAGAAATACAAGCCATCATACAGTGACAATTCCCACCCATATACCACCTAAAATAGAGAGCGAGGGTGTACAGAACAGAGCAACTCAAATAGGGAAAGCAAGTATCCGGAACATGCAGCCATCTGTCCCAAACCTTATGATAACTACCAAGAGAGCCCCGACTTGTGTAGATAACTTTTTTTATAGGGTAGAGATTGGTTAATATCCACATAGCCAAATCAGGCCACACAGGCTGGATCCACGTGCGGGCAATAAGTTTTCTAGCACTAAAGAGGGTTTCATGGAGGAATTTAATGGTGTGCTTATCGACATCCTCATCAGGATATATACCCAGAAGGCAGATCTTAGGATCCAATGATACAGGGGCGCCCATGCGGTCATGTAGGAAGCGGATGACTTGCGCCCAGAATCCCTGGATATGGGGGCAGTGCCACATCAAGTGCCCAAATGTGCCCGGAGACGAAAGACATTTGGGGCACATAGGGTCCCTGGAGGGAGCAAATCTAGCTATTCTATCGAGAGAGAGGTATGCTCTATTAAGTATGTACATCTGAGTTAGTCTATCGGACATTTTGGGTGAGACAAGCTTAAAGGCACCAAGGGCCTCCGTCCAATCGTCAACGTCAAGGTCGTCTGTGTCTTCAGTCCAACGAGGGCGAACACTGAATGCCAGAGTCGTGACTTATTTGGATGTCAACATCTCGTACAGAAGGGATATAAGCTTACGGGAGTCAGAGCTAGTCAGGACATCCAAAAGGTCAACCGTGGGCAAGTCCGGGGGTAGCGGCCCCTGAATTGGGCATGAAGGGCATGCCGAAGTTGATAGTAGCGGTAGTACATGGTAGGGGGAAGGTCAAATTCAGTCCCCAACTGGGAAAATGGTCTGATCACTCCCCCCCCCCCCCCCCCCCCCCGCGTAGCACATGAGAGAGATACAAGACCCCCTTGGTCATCCATAGCCCAGAGTCCGGTAATTGAAGAAGTTCAGGTAAATGTCGATTAAACCACAGGGGAGCCTTAGCGTGGAACACCGGGTCACCCATCTTGGACAGAGCCAAATCCCATATCCTCCTATAGTGAGAAGAGACAGCGCTCGACATCTGGCCTTTCGAGGACCCGCCCGCTCCCCTGATAACATCACAAAAGGGGTGAGGACTCAAGGCTAAAGCAGGGGGAAAGGCCAGAGCCATGTACCTAGAAGCATCCAAAGCGTTAATATGATAGAAATGAGACAATTGATACGCGAGGTAATAAGCCCCATAGTCAGAAACAGCGAGTCCCCACAACACGGTAGGCCTCTGAGCATGACGCCAAGCCAGTTTGTGTCTACTGGAGCCCCATACGAATTTCTTCAGTAGTCGTTCAAGGATCGCAAAATATTTATAAGGGATATACGTAGGAGAATGCCACAAGGCATATAGGATTTTAGGTAGGAGGATCATCTTAATTAAGTTCACGTGACCCATCACACTGATGGGAAGGCGGGACCAAATTTGAGTCTTATGCTTAATCAGGGCATACAAAGGTTCAATATTGAGAGAGATGTAATCTGCAAGGGTACGGAAAATGTACACACCTAGGTGTTTAACCTCCCTGGCGGTATGATTCTGTCAGGAATTCTGTACCAAAAGCGGTACAATTTTTTTCATGGAAATTTGGCGTTATGTATTATAGGCCTACAATTCTTAGTAATTAATGACTTAAACCTGACCAAAACAAGACTCTAGTAGACATCCCAGATGTGATAAATTTGAAACACAAACGCATGAATTATAATCGAATCAATAATATGATTTTATTATATAATATATAATATATATAATAAAATTATATTATTGATTAGATTATAATTCATGCGTTTTATATATATATATATATATATATATATATATATACACACACATATATATATATATAATATATAACGCATGAATTATAATCGAATCAATAATATAATTTTATAGATATATATATTTATATATATATATGTGTGTGTGTGTATATAGGTATATATATATATATATATATATATATATATATATATATATATAGGTATATATATATATATATATAGGTATATATATATATATATAGGTATATATATATATATATATATATATATATATATATATAATATAAAATGTGTTTGTGTTTTGTGCAACGTTTTTTTTTTTTTTTTTTTGGAATTTCCCTCCCTAGTTCCGCTCCCATGCAGCATTGCTGCTGCAGGGAACGGAACTAGGAAGTCCTCCTACCGACAGACGAGCGGCGGAGATCTCGGCTGGCGGTCACAGCAATGAGAGCTCATCGCTGGATCGCCAGGATAAGGTAAGACACTCTGCTGCGCTGTCTGCATAGCTCTGCCCATTCACCCCGAGCGGGACTCGGGGATACCGATAATAGCAGGAAATTCCTACCCCGAGTCACGCTCGGGTTTACCGCTAGCGTGGTTAAGGATGGAGACGCGCAATAACGGCAAAAGAGACTGTTCCTGTGACTGGGGGAAAACATCCAGGGACAAGATCTGCGATTTATCCCAGTTGATGGTCAGGCCCGAGAACCCACCAAAGGTAGTGATGAGGTCCAGGACCATTGACAGAGAAGGGCCAGGGTCGGCTAAATAGAGAATCATATCGTCCGCATAAAGGCCTATTTTGTCAATGTGGTCGCCACGTTGAAGGCCAACGATAGTGGAGTGTGCTCATATGGCAATGGCCAGGGGCTCGACCGCCAAGGCATATAATAGTGGAGAAATCGGGCAGCCCTGCCGAGTGCCTCTAGAAAGAGGAAATGATTGGGAAGTATGCCCATTCGCCACCACCCGAGCACAGGGACGATGGTAGAGGATGGTCAACCACTTCACGAATTTAGGCCCGAAGCCGAAGCGCCCCAGACATTGCCACAAGTATTGCCACTCCACCGAGTCAAAGGCCTTGGCAGCATCCAAGGACACCAAGACTCGTGTACCCACCAGGTCATACGTCGCCTGCACATTCATGAACAAACGCCGCGTGTTGCATGCCGTGTTCTTGGAGGGCATAAAACCCGTCTGATACGGGTGTATGAGGGAGTGGATAACCTTATTAAGGCGCAGGGCCAGTATCTTGGCTAGGATTTTAATATCACACTGGAGGAGGGAAATGGGACGATAAGATTCAGGGAATCAGGACAATCAGGGCTTCGTTCATAGACACAGGACTGCCTTCAGCCTCAAACATAGCGTTATAAACCTCGAGGAGTTTGGGGGCTAGGGTCTCTGAGAACAGGGAATAGAATTTGGCCGGGAGGCCAACCGAACCCGGTGCTTTGGCACCGTGCAAAGCAGGAGAGGGCTTCGATAATATCTGCAACCGACAGGGGAGCATCGAGAGCAGAGGCCTGTTCGGGGGATAGATTAGGGAACGTAATGGAGTCGAGTAGAGCCGTTAGATCTGAAGGGGAATACCGCACCTTGGACGTGTAGACGTCCTAGAAGAAGGAAGCGAACTCCTCCGCAACCGCGGCCGGATCCGCAGGGTCTCCGGAGGCGATCCGGTGGAGGGAGATAACCGGCGGCTTGTCATGGTGATGAGCCAAGTACGCAAGGAGCTTACCCGCCTTCTCACCAAACTCGAAAGCCCGTTGCTTACTGAAAAAGATCTTGCGATTAGCGCGCTCCCGGCAGAGCTGCTCCACCGCCCTCGTCTGTAAATTCAAGTCAGCAAGTAGCTCCGGGGAGGGCGCAAGAGCATATTGACTCTCCAGCACCTCAAATTGGTGCTCCACCGAGAAGACCTCTTAAACCTGGAGATGCGCTCTGACAAAAGCATTTTAGCATGAAGTTTAAACATCTCCCACACTAGTAAGGGGGAGGTGGTAAGGTCATTGGTAGCAAAAAAGTGCGTCCACTCCCCCTCCAGGCTGTCCATCCCCGGTACCACAGAGAGCCAGAAGGGACTTAGGCGCCAGTGGCTCCGTGGAGGGCCAGGAAAGGTCAGAAAGATCCAATATGGGGCATGATCGGAGAGCAGGCGGGGCCCAAACCCCGCAACCCGCAGACCTGGTGTCAGTGAGCGCGATAGCCAGATGGAGTCTATTCTCGACATGGAGGAGTGGGTGGCGGAGTAGCAGGAGTAGGCGCGAGTAGTAGGGTAGAGATGTCTCCATGTGTCCACCAAGTCAAAGTCTGTAAGCAGTCTACTAAATCTAGTGTCAGGCACAGGGGCTGTGTCCAGTCAGGGGCGTACTGTGGGGTTGGCCAGAACGGCGCCCGCCAGGGGCGCAGGCCGAGGGGGGGCGCAAAAACATTGGCAGTGAATTGGCAGTAAAGCAGTGAATTACTGCTCCTCCGTGCAGTAAGCGCCCCCCCCCCCCGGCGGCTAGCGCCCGGTGCCCCCTCCCTTTTTTTCAACTCGCCTTCCGTCCATAATATACAGCTAGATGACTGTGATCCGCGACGGCCCCGCCCCCTGCTGTGTTTGTACTGCATATGTCTGTCCCCGCCCACCCGGCTGCTCGTGGAGAAGTGCTGCCCTCGAGATGAGCGGGAGATGCTGCAGCTGTTGCTGATCCGGATCCGAGGTGAGGGGGAGCGCGCCCGGTGACAAGTTCACTGGGGGGGGGGGGTTAGTGTGTGTCTGCAGGGAGCCAGTCCGTAATGGAGAGAGAGTGTGTAGACCGGTATATGTGATCTCTGGGGAGGAGGTCCTCTGGCTCTGCCCATTGTGTGTCTGGGAGAACTCCATCCGGTGCACTGCACACAATGTCACCCCCCCACTCCTTGTCACCTGCCCCCTCTCTCTCTGTCACCTGCCCTCTCTCTCTCACCCCCCCCCCCCCACTCCTTGTCACCTGCCCTTTCTCTCTCTCTCTGTCACCTGCCCTCTCTCTCTCTCTCTGTCACCTGCCCCCTCTGTCACCTGCCCCCTCTCTCTCTGTCACCTGCCCCCTCTGTCTCTGTCACCTGCCCACTCTCTCTCTGTCACCTGCCCCCTCTCTCTCTCTGTCACCTGCCCTCTCTCTCTGTCACCTGCCCCCTCTCTCTCCTGCCCCCTCTCTCTCTGTCACCTGCCCCCTCTCTCTCTGTCACCTGCCCCCTCTTCTCTCTGTCACCTGCCCCCTCTCTCTCTCCTGCCCCCTCTCTCTCTCCTGCCCTCTCTCTTGGTCACCTACCCTCTCTCTGTCACCTGCCCTCTCTCTCTCTGTCACCTGCCCTCTCTGTCACCTGCCCCCTCTCTCTCTCTGTCACCTGCCCCCTCTCTCTCTCCTGCCCTCTCTCTTGGTCACCTACCCTCTCTCTGTCACCTGCCCTCTCTCTCTCTGTCACCTGCCCTCTCTGTCACCTGCCCCCTCTCTCTCTCTGTCACCTGCCCCCTCTCTCTCTCTCCTGCCCCCTCTCTCTCTCCTGCCCCCTCTCTCTCTGTCACCTGCCCTCTCTCTGCCCCCTCTCTCTCCCTCAGTCACCTGTCCTCTCTCTCTCTCTCTCTCTGTCACCTGTCCTCTCTCTGTCACCTGTCCTCTCTCTCTCTGTCACCTGTCCTCTCTCTCTCTCTGTCACCTGGCCTCTCTCTCTCTCTCTCTCTGTCACCTGCCCTCTCTCTCTCTCTCTCTGTCACCTGCCCTCTCTCTCTCTCTGTCACCTGCCCTCTCTCTGTCACCTGCCTCTCTCTCTCTCTGTCACCTGCCCTCTCTCTCTGTCACCTGCCCTCTCTCTGTCACCTGCCCTCTCTCTCTCTCTGTCACCTGCCCTCTCTCTCTCTCTGTCACCTGCCCCCTCTCTCTCTGTCACCTGCCTCCTCTCACTCTCTCTGTCACCTGCCCCCTCTCTCTCTCTGTCACCTGCCCCCTCTCTCTCTGTCACCTGCCCCCTCTCTCTCTGTCACTTGCCCTCTCTCTCTGTCACCTGCCCCCCTCTCTCTCTGTCACCTGCCTCCCTCTCTCTGTCACCTGCCCCCCCTCTCTCTCTCTCTCTCTGTGACCTGCCCTCTCTCTCTGTCCCCTGCCCTCTCTCTCTCTCTGTCCCCTGCCCTCTCTCTCTCTCTGTCCCCTGCCCTCTCTCTCTCTCTCTCTCTGTCCCCTGCCCTCTCTCTCTCTGTCACCTGCCCTCTCTCCCTCTCTGTCACCTGCCCCCTCTCTCTCTCTGTCACCTGCCCCCTCTCTCTCTGTCACCTGCCCCCTCTCTCTCTGTCACTTGCCCTCTCTATCTGTCACCTGCCCCCCTCTCTCTCTGTCACCTGCCCCCCTCTCTCTGTCACCTGCCCCCCTCTCTCTCTCTCTGTGACCTGCCCTCTCTCTCTGTCACCTGTCCTCTCTCTCTCTCGCTGTCCCCTGCCCTCTCTCTCTGTCCCCTGCCCTCTCTCTCTCTCTGTCCCCTGCCCTCTCTCTCTCTGTCACCTGCCCTCTCTCCCTCTCTGTCACCTGCCCTCTCTCCCTCTCTGTCACCTGCCCTCTCTCTCTCTCTGTCACCTGCCCTCTCTCTCTCTCTGTCACCTGCCCTCTCTCTCTCTCTCTGTCACCTGCCCTCTCTCTCTCTCTCTCTCTCTCTGTCACCTGCCCTCTCTCTCTCTCTGTCACCTGTCCTCTCTCTCTCTCTCTGTCACCTGCCCTCTCTCTCTCTCTCTGTCACCTGCCCTCTCCCTCCCTCTCTCTCTCTGTCACCTGCCCTCTCTCTCTCTCTGTCACCTGCCCTCTCTCTCTCTCTCTGTCACCTGCCCCCTCTCTCTGTCACCTGCCCTCTCTCTCTCTCTCTGTCACCTGCCCTCTCTCTCTCTCTGTCACCTGCCCTCTCTCTCTCTCTCTCTCTGTCACCTGCCCTCTCTCTGTCACCTGCCCCCTCTCTCTCTCTGTCACCTGCCCCCTCTCTCTCTCTGTCACCTGCCCCCTCTCTCTCTCTGTCACCTGCCCCCTCTCTCTCTCTGTCACCTGCCCCCTCTCTCTCTCTGTCACCTGCCCCCTCTCTCTCTGTCACCTGCCCCCTCTCTCTCTCTGTCACCTGTCCCTTCTCTCTCTCTGTCACCTGCCCCCTCTCTCTCTGTCACCTGCCCCCTCTCTCTCTGTCACCTGCCCTCTCTCTCTCTCTCTCTGTCACCTGCCCTCTCTCTGTCACCTGCCCTCTCTCTCTCTGTCACCTGCCCTCTCTCTCTCTGTCACCTGCCCTCTCTCTATCTCTCTCTCTCTCTCTCTCTCTCTGTCACCTGCCCTCTCTCTCTCTCTCTCTCTGTCACCTGCCCTCTCTCTCTCTCTCTCTCTCTCTGTCACCTGCCCTCTCTCTCTCACTCTGTCACCTGCCCTCTCTCTCCCTCCCTGTCACCTGCCCTCTCTCTCCCTCCCTGTCACCTGCCCTCTCTCTCTCCCTCTGTCACCTGCCCCCCCTCTCTCTCTCTCTCTCCCTGTCAGCTGCCCTCTCTCTCTCTCTCTCTTTCTCGCTGTCATCCCTTCTCTCTGTTACCCCCTCTCTCTGTAATCTGTGACCCCCCTATCTCTCTCTGTCAAACTCTCTCTCCTTTGGGGGGGGGGGGGGGGGGCGCCGATACAGTTCCTCGCCAAGGGCGCTGGAGACCCTAGGTACGCCTCTGTGTCCAGTAGAGAGGTGCTCTGTCTGTCCAACACGGGATTAGAGACCATGTTAAAGTCCCCTAACCATATTGCAGGGATGGAGGGGAACTTGGCCATAAAGTCAAAACCCACTGTAAGAAGGGAGGCAGCATAAGGGGGCGGCACATACCATGCTAAAAGTAGAACTTCCCGACCACCAATCACCCCACGGACAAAAACATACCTGCCCTGAGGGTCCGTGATCACATCCCCCTGCCTGGAAAGGAGTAGATTTGGATATGAGTAGGGAAACCCCCCTCGAGTACGAGGAATAGGTGGCATGAAATGACCATCCAATCCATGGGCCGCGCAGAGCCTGTAACAGGTGGCCCTCAGCGTGTGTCTCAACTAAGACCATAATGTCAGCACGCTGGTCCTTCAAATAGGATAGGACAACAGAACGTTTAATCCTGTCTCGCACCCCTCGTACATTCCAGGTAAGGATTTTTAGAGAGGCCATTGTAACGGAAGCAAGAAATAACCAGGCAAGGGAAGCGGGAGGACCCCCAGCGCAGGCAGCAACGCCCACCCCGACCACAAGTGACAAGCAAAATTGAATGTGTAGCAAATAAATCGAAAAACATAAAAAGGTGAACCCAAAAAAAGACACATGAGCAGGAACATACAAGTCCCAAATACATTAACCAACCCTACCCACCCAGCTCCGTACAGACCCCAACACGCGGGAGCATCAACCCAGAACAAACACCAAAAAAATAAACAGTAAGGCACATGTGAAGGACACCAGCAGGTCGAACCAAGCCAACATGGGCCACGGAACACCAGCTGGGGCACCAGACTTAACACAAGTAGCACCCCCCAAAACAGGGGGAAAAGGGGGCGAACATTCTCAGAAGGAAGAGCCCAAGTCCTGTGCCCTGTAGTGATGTATGTCATCAAACATGAGAGGTCAGTGTGAGCCAGAGGGGAGGCTTCTTAGCCGGCATCCTATGGGTCCCTTCCACCACAAATGCCTGGGAGAAGGCGGCTCGGCTGTACGCAGTGACCAGCAGGTTTTCCAAGAAAGAGGCAGGGTCGGCACCCTCCGATTCCTCAGGGAGACTAATAAAGGGTATATTATTCCGTCTTGCGCAGTTTTCCAGGTCGTTCTGCTTAAAGAATAATTGCGCAATATCCCTGGAGGCCTGTTCCACTGATGTGCGGACCGGAGGGAGCTCATCCTCCACCACTCCCAAACAGTCCTCCACCTCGGTCACCCACCCCCTGAGTTTCTGCAGGTCCTGGCGGATTAGCGATATGTCCACCTTAACCTCCTCAATTTTCGAGGTGAGGGTAGCTGGCAGTGCGAGATAGCATCAAGGATCTTACCGCTGTCCGAGAGCTGCGTGGCCGGGACCGTAGCGGGGCATGGGTCGCCACCATCTTGGGCCTGCATGCCTTCTTCTTGACAGCGGAAACGAAGCCTCGGAGCGTTTTTGTGGCGGAGACATGGCGGCGAGGAAGCACGGTAAGTAGGCTGGCACACCAGATTAGAGAATCGGCAGGTATCGGGACACAGGATGGGTAGAAACCGTAAATGCCGGGAGAGAGGAGCTCACGCACGTCTGCTCACATGAAGCTTCAGGCCACGCCCCCCCAATTCATTGCCTTTTTTAAATAAAATTTATGTTTTAAATAATATCTTATGGGTTCGTTGTAACTTTAAGGTTTATGGCACCATAAAAATCCCATGCCCCCCTTCTTCTCCATTTCCTGGTGTTTGGGCGATGCGTCTGTGTTGACCCAGCAGCTGGGACGGTGATTCAGCGTGTCCCACCCCTAGCTGGTTTTGCTCTTTCATATTTGCCTCGCGGAAAATCCATGACATTTTTTTACATTCTCAGCCTTATCAAGCTCAGAAAAGTTCTGGCAACCTCTAAGTTCAAGCTGGTTGTCTCGCCTAGTAAGAGTAAGGACCTAGTTCCTTGCTGGAATCTTTGGTCTTGGCATAGAAGTAATTTTTTTTATGTAGATTATTTTTAGCTAGTCTTTTTTTCTCCGGATTGTTTTTCCTGTGAGATCTTCTAGCATTTATGCCGGGCTGGGCGACAGACTGGACCCCCCTTATACAGTGGGTCACCCCAGTCTGGCCAACGAGCACTTGCAAGCCTTAGCTCCATGCTGGGTCGGCCGCGACATGGTCCCGCTGGACGGGGACTGGCCCCGCGAGTTAAACGTCTCGCCAGGATGCACACGACAGGGTCTAGGCTGATGTCGCAGAATTTCTATTTGGCCGACAGCCCCCCTACTCCTGTGGCGTGGGGTCCCGTCTAGTGATTGACCAACATCAGCCAGGGCGGTTCGCGAACGTTAGCCGCAAACTTTCTCAAATGTCCGCGAACCGCAAGTTCGCGGCGGGCCCCATTGACTTTAATGGGAGGCGTACATGATTGACTCTGCCTTGTCTAGGAAGTTAATGAACACCCCCTAGAGAGCATTCATCTCCCTCATAAAGCTGGTAAGAAGCCTAAATATAAGAGGAGCAAGGGGCCAAGCCGGGGGATGATAAAGACGCTGTCGCTCAGTATATTAAGTAGAGCATTCCCTGGCTCTCTATTTCTAATTCCTGAGAGGTGTTTCCAATAGGAACTCAAAGTGAGTGATACTAAAACTGACTACAATTAAATGATAAGGCAGATAACCCATATAGGAGGTGAATTCAGGAGTGGTCGGGACTTATTAAAATATGAAGAAACTCCGGAATATATACTGGGAGGTAACTCCGAATACATCAAGAGCTATAAAGCAATTAAAAACCTGATACAATAAAGAACAGGAGGATCAAGATTATTATCCCTTAAGAAGCTCCCTGAAAGAATGAAAAACAAACAGTCAAAAGAGGGAACAGGGAAACCTGCAAAAGTAACCGCCAGCCCTGGGACTATTAAAATGTACATGACCTCATAGGGGGGAGGACAAAACTCTAACCCTGAAAAACAATGAAGTACTAAACCAAAACAAAATACGGAGAATAAAAAATCCCGGTAACCAAGTCTACAGGCGCAAGCGGGGAAGATAGCCTTGATCTATCCAAGGACAGTACTCAGATAATTGGCAACATTGAAATCGGGTGGGAGGATGAATCAAGGCCTAAAGACCAACCACCAACTAAATGGTGTACTTGGCGACTACTGAGTCTTTTCGTGAGTCAGGCTCGCTCTTTGTACTTACGGATGGATCGGACAGACGGTGGTGCAGGTTTATTCAATTAGGGGTCAGGTCCTACCTTTCCCTGTTTCGGCACGTTCTACTCAGGATTCCTAGGATTTTTGCCTTGTAGGCAACTGTGCTCCAGGTTGCAAGTGGGCTACCTGGTAGTCTGTTCACACCTTTACCACGTTTTATAAGGTGGATGTGCTGGCATCTTCAGATGCCTCTCTTCGGCCGCAAGGTTTTTTGGTGGCTGCTGTTTGGAGGGCGTTTGGCCTTCCTTGAGGGTGTTTACTGTTGTTTTCAGGTGGGCCTCATCTTTTGTGCTGATGAGTCCTGCTGTTCCCACCCCTCATTTTATGGCACTGCTTTGGGACGTCCCTACTGATATGAATCAGAGAGAACTGCGTCTGTCAATGAACGATCGAGAAAACTGGATTTTTGACTTACCGTTAAATCCTTTTCTCTTAAGTTCACTGACGGACACAGTACCCGCCCCTCTATTTTGATTTAGGTTTGTGTTACTTTTCTGACACTGCTTTGATACAAAACTGGCATCCTATGCAGGGAGAGAGGGTGTACCCTCCGGGACTGCCCATAGGCGTAGGGGGCAGTATTACCCTACTGATATGAATCAGAGAGAACTGCGTCCGTCAATGAACTTAAGAGAAAAGGATTTTACGGTAAGTCAAAAATCCAGTTTTTGTACAGTGGTAGAACTTCTAGTCCTACCTCTTGAGTTAATACCCTTTTTAATGCATGCCAATAGCCTGCTAGCTTTGTTTGTTGCTGCTTGGCATGGCATGCTATTGCTAAGCCTTTTTAATCCTGGATCCCCCCCCCCCCAGCATCTAACTTGCATTCAAAATTTTAGCCCCCTAATGCATTACTTTACATCTAACACTGTTAAACCTAATTTGCAATGCAGTTACCCACCCCTTTATTTTATTGACGTTTTCCTGTAAATGATCTATATCCTGTTGAGATTATTACCCTGCTTAGCTTTGTCTTATCAGCAGACCCTGAGATTAAACTATTTTTTCTCTATCGTCTATTGATAGACACAGCTCTTATGCTTCTAATACCATTGGGTTATGCTGCCCCCTACAGGAGTAGTACTAGGCAGGAAAAAAACAGTTTACCATGCCTACGGGGGCTGTCCCTATAGGCATAACCCCACACACCCTGATCCAGCATATCTGTTTTGTTTCTGCCTAGTGCAGAAGTAGAGCCTAGGTTTCCTGCTGGGACTTCGGTCTCAGTTTTTTTTCGTTTAAAGAATATTTGGTTTTCTTTTCTTTACTCACTTCTGCTAGTTAGTGTTCAGGGGGATCATCCTGGTGAATTACAAGCGATAGCCAGCTGAGGTTTTCGCACTGGATAATCTAGATACTTAAGGTCTCCCAGCCTGGCCTACGAGCGTGAGCAGGTTATATTCCCACACTAGGCCTCGCCACGACAGAGCCCCGTTTTTGGATAGGGACGAGCCTGCGAGTGGATGTCTCGCTGGGATGCGACGACCTGGAACGCCCTGAGTCACAGCATACCTCTCTGCTGGCAGCACCCCCACTTCGGGTGGGAGGTGGTCCGTCCGGAGCGGAGCCTACCCAAGCCATGGTATGGTGAGTAAATGCAACCCCCCATATCCCTTAGTTGTCTTGGGGGGGGAGAGGACATGGGCCCACTCCTTGGGATGATAGGACTGGTGCTTCCTCAATGATCCCCCTGGCCTTTCAGGATGCCTTGCCCCCTGCCCTTATTGCGGTTTTCACCTGGGGGGCGCTATTGCTGCGGCGCCGGGCGCCCTTGGGGGCGGGAGTGGTGCCTTTTCCTGCTGGGTCTTGTAGATCCTCTGTGGCCTCCGATTTGGGGTCCCCTGACCGCATGGCACACTGTGGGGGCTGCCATTTTTAGTGTGGGCATAGGAGAATTTCTCCCCATTGACTTGCATGGTGCAGCCATTTTCCCTGGGCTTCCCATAGACTTGCATTGGCAGCCAGTTTTGTGTAGCTCTATGGCACTACACAAGGCAGCGTGACCTTTCACATTCTATCCAGGCTGTCACTTTCACTTTCCTGCTGCACAGATCGGCTCTGGAGGTTTCTCAGTAAGCTGGTAAAGTACTGGGGTCTCTGTGGGCATATCTGCGCACTCTGCTATCTGCATATATTTAAGGGGGACTCCCCATTCCGTGGTGATCGGCGGTGGGGACCGCGTTCAGCGCTCTTAAAGAGACAGTACACCGGTTTTCTTTTGAACTAATTATGGAGTCCCAGGCAGTAGTTTCACCCTCAGACCCCCTTAGTGTGACTATGGGACTTTCCGTATCACAGTCGCTGGCCGCGATTTCAGCAGCACTGGAAAGCCTGGCGACCAAGGTTGATTTTGTGAGGAAAAGGTTAATAGCCGAAAACAGCTGCTGCCTTCACCATCGGTGGGGTCCTCTGATTCAGAGACTGATATGGTCGCCATGGACGCCCCCTCCTTGAGGGATTGCTGTCCTCGCAATCGGATGGTGAAGAAGACCTTTCCTATTTAGCTGCAGCGCGGGAATGCACTTTGGTGGAAGCCCTGATTGTTTCAGTAACGGAAACTTTAAAAATGGCAGATGAGCCCACACCGGCAGGTACACGGGTGTGCTCCCGAAAAATTCTAATTGACTCGAGAATTTTCATGATATTGTTACTGAACAAGCATGTACTAGTAGTGCCTAAGCGCTTTAAACGCCGTTATCCCTTTGCTGAGACGATTTCAAACAGCTGGACAGTACCGCCTAAGGTGGATCATCCTGTATCCAGGTTGAACAGATCTACTATAGTGCCTGTGGAAGATTCCCCGGTGCTTACGGACCCGGTGGATAGGCTGGTGGAATCCCTTTCCCGCCACCTTCATGTGTTGGTGGGTTCAATCCTGAAACTGATTTTTATGTCTTTTTTGGTATCACACGGTTACGAAATGGGTAAGGCATTTTAAGGGGAACTTAGATGCTGACTTTCCTCAGGAACTTTTGGACCAGATGGCCCAGGCCCTGGTGTTCCTGTGTGATGCGTCCTTGGATGCGGCTCCCCTGAAGGCCAGAGTGTTGGCTGTGGGGATTGCCATACGGTGCATGGTGTGGCTGAAAAGCTGGTCCGCAGACCATGCTTTCAAGAAGGCCTTAACAGATCTTCCTCAATCCTCCAAAGGTAAGGCACCCCGTAGTAAGCGGGGACTTTCCTTCACCGCTCATAGAAGTTTTTTTTCGTGCCTTGGGCGCAAGAAGCCATGGTCAGGTAAGACCAAGACCAGCCAGTCCGGTTCTGCGGACAAATCCTCTTCAGCATGAAGGAGCGCCCTCACCCGTTTCTGGGGTGGGGGGGAACGTCTGCGCTTCTTTCAGGAACCCTGCACTTCCTTCATTCAAGACAAATGGGTTTACAAACTGATTTGTTCTGGGTACAAGATCAAATTTTCGGTCCGGTCGGCGGACAGGTTCTTTCTGTCAAATCCTCGCTTGTCTCTGGATCGTTTGAGGAATCTCCAGGACGCAGTGCAGGATCTCCTTACTCAAGGAGTGATTGTGCTGGTTCCTCCGCAGGAACACTTTCGAGATTTCTATTCAAACCTGTTCAGGGTGCCCAGGAAAGAGGGCAAGGTGTGTCCAATCCTGGACCTCAAGGCTCTGAACCCTTTTGTGCGGGTGCAGAAGTTTTAAATGGAATCCATTCAGTCGGTGGTAGTGTCTTTAAATCAGGAGGATTTTCTGGCCTCCATCGATATCAAAGATGTGTATCTACACATCCCCATCTACGGGGGACACCAGCAATTTCTTTGCGGTGGCAGAGGAGCGTTTTTTAATTTGTGGCGTTACCCTTTGGTCTCGCCTCCGCTCCCAGAGTCTTTACCAAGGTACTGGCCCCGTTATTGGCCTTGTTGCGCCAAAAAGGGATTGCGATCCTGGGATATCTGGACGATCTCCTTTTGAGAGCGAACTCTCACTCGGCTCTGTTGGGCGGCCGACCCTTAGGGAATTCGGGTGGACGATCAATTTTAAAAAAATCTGCTCTGATGCCTTCAGTGAGGTTGGATTATCTGTGGCTGACTCTAGATTCCACCTTGGCGAGGGTCTTTCTTCTTCTTGAAAAACTTCGGAAGTTGCAGGGAGCGATCCGGTTACTATTGAAAACCGATCTGTCCTCCCTGCAGACTTGCATGAGAGCCCCGGGTCTGATGGTACCAACCTTCAAGGCAGTTCTGTTTGCTCAGTCTCACTCGAGACCTCTGCAAAAAGAGATTCTTCACAAATGGAACAGGGATCCACAGTCTTTAGGCAAAATGATACGCATGAGCCGACTCACGGGGTCTGCTCTATCCTGGTGGATCTATTCGCCAGCATTTTGTCAGGGCAAGTCCGTTCTACCACTGTTTTGGACAGTGGTCGCCATGGACGCCAGCCTGTCAGGCTGAGGTGGAGTGCTGGGAAAGCTCTGTGCCCAGGGGACCTGGTTAACTGAGGAGTCTTCCTTACTGATCAATATTCTGGAGCTCAGAACAATCAGGCTTTGTCTGATCCACTGGACAAATCAGTTATGCAGTTCTTCGGTTCGGATCCAATTGGACCATGCCACGGCTGTGGCTTTCATCAAGGGGCACCAAGAGTGTCCTGGCGGGCAAGGAGGTGGCTGAGATTCTGGTATGAGCAGAAGACAATGTTTTGGCTCTTTCCGCAGTCAACATCCTGGATGTGGAGAATTGGCAAGCGGATTACCTGACTCATGGGGTGCTGGATCAAGGGACATGGTCCCTTAATCCGGAGGTGTTTCATCTCCTGTGTGTCCGGTGGGGGACTCCAGAGGTAGACCTGTTTGTGGCTCGCCTCAACAAACAAGTCCAGAGGTTTGTGGCCAGATCTCGGGATCCTCTGGCTGACGCCACAGGCACTTTGGTGGCTCCTTGGAGCCAGTATTGGGTCGTTCTGGTGGCCCCAGACTGGCCTTGTCGGTCTTGGTACTCGGACCTAGTAAAATTGGTCGCGATCCTCCGTGGAGACTTTCTCTGAAGGAGGACCTGCTGTCCCAGGGACGGATCTCCTTCATTACAGTCGCTGGCTTTAAGGGCATGGCTGTTAAAGGGCAGGTGTTGAGAGATCTGGGTCTCTCTGACTCTGTGATTCCTACCCTGTTGAAGGCTAGGAAGGCGACTTCTAGGAAGATTTATCATTGTACGTGTAAATCGTACATTTCATGGTGTAATTTGCTGAAGCTGCACCCTCGCTTGTTTTCTATAGCTAGGGTTTTGGCCTTTTTACAAAAAGGGGTTGAGCAGCGGTTAGCCTTGGGCACTTTTACGGGCCAAGTGTCGGCCTTGGCTATTTACTTCCAGCGTCTGTTGGCTGCTAATGCCATGATTCACACTTTTATTCATGGGGTGTGTCATCTGGCTCCTCCGAGGAGATCCCTGTTGCCTCTGTGGGATCTCAATCTGGTTTTATCTGTACTTCAAAAGCCTTCTTTTGAGAACATTAGGGGGATTTCTCTGCTTTCTTTATCCCAGAAGGTTGATTTTCGGGTGGCAGTTAATTCTGCCCGCAGAGTGTCTGAATTGGCGGCGCTGTCCTGTCCGCCTTATTTGGTGCTCCACAGAGATAGTGGTACTCCAACCTAATCCACCTTTCCTCCTAAGGTGGTGTCTGATTTCCATCTAAATAATCACATTGTGTTGCCTTCACTCTGTTCTAAGCATCCCAAGGAAATTGCTTTGCACTCTCTGGATGTGGTTCGGGCGATCGGGGTTTACCTGACGGTCACTGAGTCTTTTAGGAAATCAGATGCTCTTTGTCCTTACTGAGGGATCTCATAAAGGTTTGACTGCATCTGCTGCGACTATATCCAGATGGATTAGGCAGCAGACGGTTGTTCAGGCTTATTCATTGAAGGTTCAGGTTCCTCCTTTCCCTGTGAAGGCGCATTCTACTAGAGCGCTGAGTGCCTCTTGGACTTTTCACCATCAGGCCTCAGTAGTGCAAGTTTGTAAGGCGGTGACTTGGTCCTCTGTGCACAAAATTCTACAAGGTAGATTTGTTGGCATCTTCAGGTGCATCCTTTGGCCGCAAGGTATTGCAGGCTGCTGTTTAAAAGAGACTCGCTTGATTCTCTTTAGGGGGTTTTTTCTTTCATGGGTGAGCTCCTGTTGTTCCTGGTTAAGCTTCATGTTACTCAGTTGGCTAAGTTTAGCCTTCGGAGTTTACGTTAACTATTTGGTTTGTGTTCTTCCCACCCCTCATGCCTACACTGCTTTTGGAGGTCCCAATGCTATAAGAAGCATTAGAGCTGCGTCTGTCAATGGACGATAGAGAAAACTAGATAAGAGCTTATCATAAAATCCTTTTCTCTGAAGTCCATTGACAGACGCAGCACCCGCCCCTCTGATATGGGGATGGTTTGTGTCTTCTTTTCACTGCTTGCAACTAAACTGATATGCTGGAGCAGGGTGTGTTGGGTTATACCTATAGGAACAGCCCCCATAGGCATGGTAAACTGTTTTTTCCGGCCTAGTACTACTCCTGTAGGGCGCAGCATAACCCAATGGTATAGGAAGCATAAGAGCTGTGTCTGTCAATGAACTTCAGAGAAAAGGATTTTACGGTAAGTTCTTGCAAAAATCTACTTATTCCAACCTCTATATTGTTGATGTACAAGTTAAACATAATTGGTCCCAGGACAGAGCCCTGTGGCACCAGGCTCACAGCTCCAGTCCATTCAGAAGATATGCCATTTATCACTATGCTTTGGATGTGCTCCTGTAACCAGTTTTAAATCTAGGTACATACATGATTGTCAGTGCCAACAGACTTGAATTTGTAAACTAAGCGTTTATGGGTGTACTGTAATAAATGCTTTGGCGACGTCCAGATACACAATACCAGATGGTATAACAATACCATCTTGTCTATTATACCCCACCTTTTCCTAAGCAAAAACCGAGTAATGCATTTAATACATGCTTTCTCGCTGCCACTTGTAAACCAATTCCCAACTTTCCTTTTTTTGGGGCCAATATGTTCCTGCTTTGCCTTTTTTAATAATTGAGAAATGTTTTGGACTTATTTTTACTCTCTTCCGCTATGCGTCTCTCGTGGTCTACACTGTGTGCACAATTATTAGCCAAACTGTATTTTTGAGGATTCATTATTGAACAACTACAGTATTCTCGGACAATCCAAAATGTTAATAGACCTCAAACATATGCATTTCAGTAAGTAGCAGTGAAGTTTTGGCTTTCTTAGAATATCTGTGCAGAATTATTATGCAACCAAATAAAAAACGAAACTTTACCCATCTCACCTGTTTTTTTTTCATCTGTGAGAATAATAAACAACTCAAAGTTTACAAACAAACTTTTCTGACATTTAGGCTCCGTTCACATGTAGGCGTTTTGGGGCGTTTTTGGGGAGTTTTTCTGCTCTAGGATCAGCTCTCAAAACGCCCAACAAGACAAATCATATTAATTTCGTTTTGACGCTGTAAGCAAAACGCCCAACGCTCAAAAAAGTACATGAGCTTCTTTTTGGGCAGATTACAGGTGTTTTTCCATTGGTTTCTATTCAATCTAAAAACGCCTGCACAAAAAACGCCTGTAAAAACGGCTGTAAATAGCGGTAAAAATTGCAGTAAAATCCGCGCGAAAACGCTACGCTCAGGTGTGAATGTAGCCTTAAAAAATAAAAAAATTCAGTGACCAATATAGCCATCCTTCTTTTCAATAACAATCATAAGCCTTTTAACCACTTTACGACCAGCGACGTAGACCTACGTCGGCTGACTTTGCGTGGTTGTACCGGGATGATGCCTCTAGCTAGAGGCATCATCCCGGTACTGTTTTTTAGAGCCGGAGGTCGGCTTTCTGGCGGTAATGACCGATGCGGCTCGGGAGCCGCTCGATTGTTACCCCGGCGAGCCGGAGGGGACGTCCCTCCCGCCGCCTTCCGCGGCTCTGCCCGGTTCTCCCGTCCCCCCGGGAGACCCAAACATCCAGCCGGCGCCCCGATCAAAGCCGGATGCGGCTTCGATCGGGTCTCCGATGACGTAACCCATGACGTCACATCCGGGCTACTCAGCTGCTAAAGGCGGCAGTTTTAAAAAGTGAATGTATTCAAAAATGCAGTTTTCAGCATTTTAGATACATGGAAGTGTAGTGGGGAGGGGTCTAGGGTCTTTTAGGCCCTCGATCCCTCCATAAAGAGTACCTGTCACTGCATATTGCTGTCACAAGGGATGTTTACAGTTAAAGTGATCAGATTTTTTTTTTAAAAACCTGTGTTAAAATAAAAAAAAAATAAAATATATAGGAAATTTTTAGCCGCCCCCATTGCCGTTAGCTCGCGCGCGAAAGAAAACGTATACTGAAGTCGCGGCGCAAATTAAATTGCTGTTCAAACCACACATGTGAGGTATCGCGTGATCGCCAGAGCGTGAGCAATAATTTTAAAAAATGAGCTACACTCTAACTGTAAACTGGTAACCGTTAAAAATTTTTAAAGCGTAGCCTATGGAGATTTTTATTGACCGTAGTTTGTCGCCATTCCACGGTGTGCGCAATTTTAAACCGTAAAAATGTTGGGTATCTTTTTACTTGGCGTGACATCATCATTTACAATATACAAAAAAAAAATGGGCTAACTTTACTGTTTAGTTTTTTAAATGCAGTGAAATGTGATTTTTCGCAATTTTTACCAAAAAGACCGCTGCGCAAATACCGCGTGATAAAAAATATTGCAATGACCGCCATTTTATATATAATGTTTGGGGGTTTTAGGTAGTTTTCTAGCAAAAAATACTGATTTTAACTTGTAAACAAAAAGTGTCAAAAATAGGCTCAGTCTTAAAGTGGTTAATCATGGAGTTTGTCAGTTTTTTTATATACATAGTAGGTGAGGTTGAATAAAGACAATAGTCCATCCAGTTCAACCTGTGTAGGTGTGTGTGGCTGTAATCATCTCACATACCCCTGAATGTTCTGATCCTTGAGATGTAAGTCTAAGAGTCTTTTGAAAGCCACCATACTACCCGCAGAAACCACCTCTTGTGGTAGAGAATTCCACAATCTTGTAGCCCTAACAGTAAAGAACCCCCCACGTTGCCTGAGGTTAAAACGCTTCTCCTCTAATCGCATTGTATGCCCTCGAGTCCTCATGCAATCCCTTCGAATGAACAGCTTTTTTTCTAAGCTGGGATCCCCATTAAGATATTTATAAATTGCTATCATGTCCCCCCTCAGATGTCTCTTCTCCAGGGAGAATAAATCGAGCGATTGTAGACGCTCTTCATAGTCAAGGTCCTCCAATCCCCTAATTAGTTTAGTTGCCCTTCTCTGGACTCTCTCCAGCTCCAACACATCCCTCCTGAGGACTGGCGACCAGAACTGGACAGAATACTCCAGATGCGGTCGGACCAGAGTTTTATAAAGTGGAAGGATTATAGTCTTATCTCTAGAATACATCCCTTTATTTATGCATGCTAATATTCTGCTGGCTTTGGCAGCTGCCGCTTGACATTGCATGCTGTTGCCTAATCTATCATCAACCAAGACTCCCAGATCCTTCTCCATTTTTGATTCCCCCAAGGGTTCCCCTCCTAACGTGTATTGTGTTTTTATGTTTTTAGTCCCCAAGTGCAAAACCTTACACTTCTCCACGTTAAACCTCATTTGCCATGTCGTTGCCCACTCTGTAATTTTGTCCAGGTCATTCTGTAGGATATCTGCTTCATGCTGTGCAGTTATTGCCCTGGCCAATTTTGTGTCATCTGCAAAAACTGATATCGAACTACTGATCCCGACCTCAATGTTGTTTATGAATAAATTGAACAAGGTTGGTCCCAGGACTGAGCCCTGGGGCACCCCGCTTACTACCTCAGACCAGTCTGAGTATGCGCTGTTTATTACCACTCTTTGGACACGCCCTTTAAGCCAATTCCGTATCCAAGAGCAAACCCTGCTGTCGATACCTGCAGACCTTATTTTATAAATTAAGCGCTTGTGGGGAACTGTATCAAACGCCTTAGCGAAATCCAAGTACACCACATCCACTGGTCTCCCCCTATCTAGCTCACAGCTCACCTCCTCGTAGAATGTTAATAGATTGGTTTGACAAGAACGCCCATTTGTAAACCCGTGCTGATTACTGCTGATGATGTTGTTGTCTTTAGCAAACTCTACGATATAGTCCCTTATCATCCCCTCCAGAAGTTTACATACTATTGATGTCAAACTGACAGGCCTATTGATGACATACTATTGATGTCAAACTGACAGAACCGATCAGTCACCAGATGCAGACCAATGATTTTTGGTCTGGATCTTGTGATCGGTTCTGGCCAAAAGCATCATGTCCCCTGCCTGTGTAATGTAAACACAGGCAGGGCAAGTGATGTATTTTTCCCTCCTGGAGCCCTTTCGGTTCCAGGAGAAGAAAGAGAGACATTTAAAACATGAGTTCCACCAACAGCACACTAACACCACCTCACATAGGCACACTTTGACCCCTTGATCACCCCCCAAACCCCTCACAGTGAACACTATATACAGTGGTATACAGATCTTTTACTGATCACTGTATTTAGTGTTGCTTGTGACCCTAAATCGCGCTTGCGCTAGGCCCAAATAGGTTTAGGGCACCCGCCATCTATCCCCTAATAAAGTTTTAACCCCTTGATCACCCCTAGTTAACCCCTTCACTCCCTATCACACTGTGCACTAAATACAGTATATAGGTAGCTACTGATCACTGTATTTAGTGTCACTTGTGACCCTAATTTGCGCTTGCGCTTGGCTCAAATAGGGTTAGGGCACCCGCCATCAATCCCCTAATAAACTTTTAACCCCTTGATCTCCCCCAGTTAACCCCTTCACTCCCTATCACACAGTGCACTAATATATACAGTATATCAGCTAACTACTGATCACTGTATTAGTGTCACTTGTGACCCCAGTTTGTGCTAGGCCCAAATAGGTATAGGTCACCCGCCATACATCCCCTAAAAAGGTTTAACCCCTTGATCTCCCCCAGTTAACCCCTTCACTGCCCTGTCACAGTGTTCACTATATACAGTGTTTACCGATCACTGTATTAGTGTCACTGGTGACGCTAGTTAGCGTCAGGTTCCCACCACACCACCGTTATTTAGCGTCAGTTACAGTCAATGACACTAACACACACACACATACATACATACACACACACACACACACCTCCATTACTAGTATAGTGTTTGAACAGATCAATATCTGATCTGATCAGAACTATACAAGCGTCCCCATAGTTTAGTGTTCCCAAAACGCGGTGTTTGCACAATCAGCACTGATTCCTGCCAGCACCTGCGTTTAGCCCCTCCGCCCAGCCCACCCTACCCAGGCAAGTGCAGTAATCAATAGATTACTGTCACTTCCAAAAAGCACAAATCACACAAAACCGCTGCGTTAGCAGAATCAGGCCTGATCTCTGCTAGCACTAGCAGTTTTTTTTGTAGCGACCAAATAGTCCTTGACAACCAGGTGCTTTTTTACCTGTTAGTCACACTACTGTACCTTTAAATTTAGTTGCTAAAAGGTCCAAACGGTGGTACAGTAGGGCAGAGGCTTACAGTATGCTGACCATGTCAGATGAGAGCAATGGGGAAGCCTCACTGGCAGAATCAGGGTCAGTATACAAACCTTTAGAGAACAGCGGCTCCCTGACAGCTCCGATGACATATGGGTCCCTGCTAAGGTCAGGCATACCCGACGCCATTCTGGAGTTGCTGAGATGCAAGAACCGGATGTTTCTCGTATGCAGCAGAGTGCCAGTACTAGTACCGCTCACACTTCTCGTGATCTGGCAAGCATGAGCGGCCTAGTACACCCTGGACCTAGACATACCAGCACTGCAGTAAGACTTGGTGACGTGGCTTGTCCCATAAGTGCAGTTGAAGCTGGTGTGGTGGCTAGCACGAGTAGTGGCCCGCAGCCACCGCGTATTCGAAGAAAGGCCCGTAGAGCCCATAGTGCCCTCCCTGAAGCGCTGACATATCCTATTTGGCAATTGTTTAAAAGAAGGGTAGTGTCGCGCTCAAACATAAAAGTGCTTGTGCAGATAATTAAACCTTAATTCAAAAATTCATGATTGGTGACAATCAAAAAATCAATCAATCTGTGCTCAACATTATAAAGTGCAAACAGTCCATATGCAGCATCAAACAGTCCACATCTCTTTGGTGTCACACAAATTAGCAGAGACTTCACCTCCACACTTCACCCAGTGATCTAGTAAGGTACTCCTTACCGGAAATATATGACCCCTTAATTATAGGGGGTCACATAGGCAATATCTCCACTCAGTACACACGATCCTCAGCTCCTCTGTTACACAGTGGGTAATCCAGCATCAAGCCCTTATAGCATAGCTCGGATCAGGTGGCAAACATGGGTGGAACAAAAAGAGACTCTCATGGTGCAGTACATCTAAACATATCGCTTTATTTAAAAAGTATTGCACTTACTCGAATCATCATAAAACAATCGCCTTTCTCATAAAAAACATCCAGCGGGGTTGTGAGCACTGCCGATCGCACAGCGTTCCTCTAACCCGGAAATGGCTACGGTCTCACGTTTCCCTTCCCGACGTACGTTTCGTCAGTACGACCTGACGTCATCAGGGGATCATGTGACCGTATGTTTACTTCTCTTTTTTATTGAGAGTAAACCGCTCGGCATCCAATCAGAAACTCCTTAGTTTCTAACTCCACCCACATGACTCGGATCAGAATCATTAAGGGAGCCTGCTTAGAACAAAAAGGATGATATCATAATATTGCAGCATTAACGCCGCAATTTTTTCTTTTTAATATAATATATACCCAATGCAAAATTGCTTAGTTTAAAACCTTGGACCGCAACTGTGCTTACTGGGTTTTTGGTGGAATGCCTCGCGTTACATTATTAAAATTCCATCAATAGCGGTATTAATACAAATGCATACACCTAGTGAATTCATTAACCATTTTAGTACTAAATAAATTAAAACAACATGTTATAAATTAATTAAATGGATTTAAATCACAAATTTGCATATACTGTCAACATTAATTCAATTTTATTGTTGTTGGGGACAAGTTAAAATTAATTTTGATTAAAAGATTAAAATTTAAAGTTTAAAAAATTATTATTAAAAATTAGATATAAAGCAATTCAAATCTATCTCAATGTTCATACCTAAAGGTTGCAATGTGTTCATTTTATATATCCATTGGGTTTCATTAATGGATATTTTTTGAGTCATGTTTCCTCCTCTCCAATGGTTTATTACTCTGTCAATACCACAAAAAGTCATTTTTGAGGGATCCTTGTTGTGGTACAGGCGAAAATGATTGGAGAGGCTATGTTTTGGAAATCCCTTCCTCACGTTTTTAACGTGTTCGTTAATACGCACCGATAATTGTCTTGTGGTCCTTCCAATATACTGGAGGCCACAAGGACAAGTTATCAGGTATGTAACGTGGGTGGACCTACATGAAATGAATTTTTTGATATTGAATTGCTGACCGGTAACATTAGATTGGAAGGTGGTGGTTTTCCTTGGATTTTTCTTTGTTTTCTTACACGCATTGCACCTCCCACAACGAAAAAAAACATTCACATCTAAAAAAGTTGGTTTATTGGTGGGCGGGTCTGGTATATTTGGAGCGATGCTGTGTCTAAGATTAGGAGCTTTTCGATAAATGAAAATCGGTTTTTCCGGTAATATTTTGTTCAAGGTCTTATCTTTTTTCAAAATTGGCCAATGTTTTCTCATAATGGCTTCAACTTTTTTATAATCTCTGTTAAAGTTGGTTAGGAACGCTGTTTCTCCATTGCTGTTCTTATTCTTCTTTTTCGTTTTCAACAGATCTTTCCTCGGCATTTGTCGCACAAGTTCTCTTGTTTTCAAAACTTCTTCCAATTTGTACCCTTTTTCAACAAACCTAGATGTTAACAGATTTGATTGGGTCAAGTAGTCTTCTTCTTTCTTACAATTGCGTCTTATGCGCATGTACTGTCCCTTCGGTATAGCTCCCAGCCACTTGGGATGATGGCAACTTCTTGTGGGAATATAACTATTCCTATCCGTGTCCTTGAAGAAACTCTTGGTACAGATCTAATTGCCCTCTTTTACCAGAGTCAAATCAAGGAAATTCACGGATTCAGTCTCCCAATTGGCTGTGAATACCAGCCCATACTGGTTATCATTGATTTCTGCCAGGAATTTCTTTAGGTCCTCCTCAGAACCACTCCATAGGACCAGCAGATCATCAATGAACCTTTTATATAAGGTTAACGATGGGTTAGGGTTCTTGAAAATTACCTCCTTTTCCCATTGGCCCAGAAGGATGTTAGCGACACTTGGTGCATATTTGGCACCCATTGCCACACCCTTAATTTGGTTATAGTGACTACCATCGTGCCAAAAATAGTTGTTGCCCATTGCCAGGCCAAGGGCATCACATATAAACTTTTTTTGTATTGGTTGGAGATTAGTTTTTGAGTTTAAGGCAGCAATGGTGGTGTCTATCACATCCGATTGTTTTAAACTCGTGTACAACGATTCCACATCTATGGTCACTAGAATAGTGTCCGGTTGTACTTAATACTAATTCTTCTAGGATGTTAATTAGATGTTTGCTGTCTTGTAAATGGGACGGATAGGTAGGTATTATAGGCTGCAAAAAATGATCAATGTATTCTCCAATCCTGGAGAAGATGGATCCAATTCCACTTATAATTGGCCTGCCGGGCGGCTTAGTTTTATGTTTGTGGATTTTCGGCAGCTGATATATGGTTGGTAGTCTGGGTGCTTTTGGTACAAGGTACTGTGCTTCTTTCTTTGTGAGGATCCCATTTTCTTTGGCTTTTTTCACCAATTTGTTTAATTTGTCTTTCAAGGTTTTGGTGGGGTTGTTTTTCAGCTTCTTGTAGGTGACAGTATCACCTACTAATCTGTCGAGTTCTTCTTTATAATCATTTTTATTTAGAACTACGATTCCACCTCCTTTATCAGCTCCTCTGATTACTATATTCTTCCTTTTTTCTAATTCTTCCAGTCCTTTTTGTATGTCATTTCGATTGCTTGAATTGGTTTTGATCTTTTTAACATCATCTTCCACCATATTTTTGAAGACCTCCAAACAATGATTGGCGGCTTTGGGTGGATTGAAAGCCAAAGAAAATGGGATCCTCACAAAGAAAGAAGCACAGTACCTTGTACCAAAAGCACCCAGACTACCAACCATATATCAGCTGCCGAAAATCCACAAACATAAAACTAAGCCGCAATGGGTGCCAAATATGCACCAAGTGTCGCTAACATCCTTCTGGGCCAATGGGAAAAGGAGGTAATTTTCAAGAACCCTAACCCATCGTTAACCTTATATAAAAGGTTCATTGATGATCTGCTGGTCCTATGGAGTGGTTCTGAGGAGGACCTAAAGAAATTCCTGGCAGAAATCAATGATAACCAGTATGGGCTGGTATTCACAGCCACTTGGGAGACTGAATCCGTGAATTTCCTTGATTTGACTCTGGTAAAAGAGGGCAATCAGATCTGTACCAAGAGTTTCTTCAAGGACACGGATAGGAATAGTTATATTCCCACAAGAAGTTGCCATCATCCCAAGTGGCTGGGAGCTATACCGAAGGGACAGTACATGCGCATAAGACGCAATTGTAAGAAAGAAGAAGACTACTTGACCCAATCAAATCTGTTAACATCTAGGTTTGTTGAAAAAGGGTACAAATTGGAAGAAGTTTTGAAAACAAGAGAACTTGTGCGACAAATGCCGAGGAAAGATCTGTTGAAAACGAAAAAGAAGAATAAGAACAGCAATGGAGAAACAGCGTTCCTAACCAACTTTAACAGAGATTATAAAAAAGTTGAAGCCATTATGAGAAAACATTGGCCAATTTTGAAAAAAGATAAGACCTTGAACAAAATATTACCGGAAAAAACGATTTTCATTTATCGAAAAGCTCCTAATCTTAGACACAGCATAGCTCCAAATATACCAGACCCGCCCACTAATAAACCAACTTTTTTAGATGTGAATGTTTTTTTTCGTTGTGGGAGGTGCAATGCGTGTAAGAAAACAAAGAAAAATCCAAGGAAAACCACCACCTTCCAATCTAATGTTACCGGTCAGCAATTCAATATCAAAAAATTCATTTCATGTAGGTCCACCCACGTTACATACCTGATAACTTGTTCTTGTGGCCTCCAGTATATTGGAAGGACCACAAGACAATTATCGGTGCGTATTAACGAACACGTTAAAAACGTGAGGAAGGGATTTCCAAAACATAGCCTCTCCAATCATTTTCGCCTGTACCACAACAAGGATCCCTCAAAAATGACTTTTTGTGGTATTGACAGAGTAATAAACCATTGGAGAGGAGGAAACATGACTCAAAAAATATCCATTAATGAAACCCAATGGATATATAAAATGAACACATTGCAACCTTTAGGTATGAACATTGAGATAGATTTGAATTGCTTTATATCTAATTTTTAATAATAATTTTTTAAACTTTAAATTTTAATCTTTTAATCAAAATTAATTTTAACTTGTCCCCAACAACAATAAAATTGAATTAATGTTGACAGTATATGCAAATTTGTGATTTAAATCCATTTAATTAATTTATAACATGTTGTTTTAATTTATTTAGTACTAAAATGGTTAATGAATTCACTAGGTGTATGCATTTGTATTAATACCGCTATTGATGGAATTTTAATAATGTAACGCGAGGCATTCCACCAAAAACCCAGTAAGCACAGTTGCGGTCCAAGGTTTTAAACTAAGCAATTTTGCATTGGGTATATATTATATTAAAAAGAAAAAATTGCGGCGTTAATGCTGCAATATTATGATATCATCCTTTTTGTTCTAAGCAGGCTCCCTTAATGATTCTGATCCGAGTCATGTGGGTGGAGTTAGAAACTAAGGAGTTTCTGATTGGATGCCGAGCGGTTTACTCTCAATAAAAAAGAGAAGTAAACATACGGTCACATGATCCCCTGATGACGTCAGGTCGTACTGACGAAACGTACGTCGGGAAGGGAAACGTGAGACCGTAGCCATTTCCGGGTTAGAGGAGCGCTGTGCGATCGGCAGTGCTCACAACCCCGCTGGATGTTTTTTATGTGAAAGGCGATTGTTTTATGATGATTCGAGTAAGTGCAATACTTTTTAAATAAAGCGATATGTTTAGATGTACTGCACCATGAGAGTCTCTTTTTGTTCCACCCATGTTTGCCACCTGATCCGAGCTATGCTATAAGGGCTTGATGCTGGATTACCCACTGTGTAACAGAGGAGCTGAGGATCGTGTGTACTGAGTGGAGATATTGCCTATGTGACCCCCTATAATTAAGGGGTCATATATTTCCGGTAAGGAGTACCTTACTAGATCACTGGGTGAAGTGTGGAGGTGAAGGTTAATCTGCACTAACATCAAGTCTCTGCTAATTTGTGTGACACCAAAGAGATGTGGATTGTTTGATGCTGCATATGGACTGTTTGCACTTTATAATGTTGAGCACAGATTGATTGATTTTTTGATTGTCACCAATCATGAATTTTTGAATTAAGGTTTAATTATCTGCACAAGCACTTTTATGTTTGAGCGCGACACTACCCTTCTTTTAAACAATTGTTCAGCACCTTGCTTTTTTTGTTGCCGCTCACTACAAGGAAGCAATTCCTTTAAATTAATATTTATTAAATATTTATTAATATCTATATTATATTAATATATATATTCACACAATTTATATGTTTATATTCATTGATTATATATATACACGGTTGAACCACTTGCGCGGTTTTTTGGTTGCACCAAACCCCCTTTTTCTGATTTCATACACACCCACTTGTGTTTAAAACTGCAGCAATGGAAATATTTGATTTTATGAACAACCGCAATACAACAGATATATTTACAGCCAAAAGTGCTGTCTCTAAGGATATGGAACAAAATGTTAAATCCCTAAAAAATGTGCTCGAGAAAAAGATTTGAGTATGGTGGGATATAGCAACCTTGGAGCAGTACTCCAAAATGAAAATGACACCAAGAAGGTTACGTTGGGATCTGGGTCCAAACGATGGATTGGTTGACCCAGACCTCAACAAAGATTGGTTCGATTTCTTCAATCAGTGTGAGGCCAGACTTATTAGCCTTATTCTACTACGTAGAAAAACTAAAATGATTAAATTAGAAGAAAAGATAAGCGAACTAAAAACCACCTTGGAACCATTTAAAGATAACGCTGAATTTAAGGATAAGATCACCCAGACACAGAAATTTCTAGATAAGGTAGACAAGGACACCAGAAATAAGAAAATTACCAAATACCAAAGAGATCAGATAGACTATAAAGAGTCTAAGGTATACAAATGGCAGGATCAACCTGAAGGCCAGAATGGCAGCAGCAATTCTGGCCAGGTCCAATCACCGGCAGTAGGTGAAATAGGGATCGAAAGATTCATTAACCCTAATTTTACACCCATTGGGGGAGCACCTAATTTTGACAATGAAAGAACCCAAGGAAGCTCAAACAGGAAAACGAGATACCAACATCCAAACTATAACTCTCCGAGATTCAATGTACCCACATATAATAGCTATTCTCCATTAGCTTATGCCCCAAATTACCAACAGAATGAGGTTTTTCCGAGAAGGGGGCGAGGTGGCGCCCCGGGACAAAGGGGGAGAGGAAAGGGCCCCAACCACCAAAATGGAGCCCCACGCGGCCAGAGAGGTGGGAGAAGAGGCCGTCCTTGGCAGAGGGGAGGAGGACCCCCACAATGGTGGAGACCCCAACAACCATGGCCTCAGGAGAATTACTGGGAACGAGAGAACCCAGGACAGAATTGGGTAAGGGATACCTATCCCCAATATCAACAGGAACAGACCCCCCTAAGAAATGGCCCCCCACCTGGAAGACAGGAAAACAGAGGAGAGGATGCAGGGGCGGAAGAAAGAAACAAAAGAAAAAGAGAATCCTAGGGGCAGGAATCTTCAACCTTAGTGACGTCCAATTTTCCACTGATGAATTAAAATTATTGGAATTGGGCCTCAAATTCGCCCCAGATAGAGGTGTTGATAAGTTCAACACATATATTGATATTGAAAAATACATAAGAAAACTCAAAATCAAAAAACACTTTTTAGAGAAAGCTTTGAGCCAGAATCCTACGAGTTCTGAATTTCAAAATAGTGGACTTAGAAACAAATCCACCCAAAGCCGCCAATCATTGTTTGGAGGTCTTCAAAAATATGGTGGAAGATGATGTTAAAAAGATCAAAACCAATTCAAGCAATCGAAATGACATACAAAAAGGACTGGAAGAATTAGAAAAAAGGAAGAATATAGTAATCAGAGGAGCTGATAAAGGAGGTGGAATCGTAGTTCTAAATAAAAATGATTATAAAGAAGAACTCGACAGATTAGTAGGTGATACTGTCACCTACAAGAAGCTGAAAAACAACCCCACCAAAACCTTGAAAGACAAATTAAACAAATTGGTGAAAAAAGCCAAAGAAAATGGGATCCTCACAAAGAAAGAAGCACAGTACCTTGTACCAAAAGCACCCAGACTACCAACCATATATCAGCTGCCGAAAATCCACAAACATAAAACTAAGCAGCCCGGCAGGCCAATTATAAGTGGAATTGGATCCATCTTCTCCAGGATTGGAGAATACATTGATCATTTTTTGCAGCCTATAATACCTACCTATCCGTCCCATTTACAAGACAGCAAACATCTAATTAACATCCTAGAAGAATTAGAAGTACAACCGGACACTATTCTAGTGACCATAGATGTGGAATCGTTGTACACGAGTTTAAAACAATCGGATGTGATAGACACCACCATTTCTGCCTTAAACTCAAAAACTAATCTCCAACCAATACAAAAAAAGTTTATATGTGATGCCCTTGGCCTGGCAATGGGCAACAACTATTTTTGGCACGATGGTAGTCACTATAACCAAATTAAGGGTGTGGCAATGGGTGCCAAATATGCACCAAGTGTCGCTAACATCCTTCTGGGCCAATGGGAAAAGGAGGTAATTTTCAAGAACCCTAACCCATCGTTAACCTTATATAAAAGGTTCATTGATGATCTGCTGGTCCTATGGAGTGGTTCTGAGGAGGACCTAAAGAAATTCCTGGCAGAAATCAATGATAACCAGTATGGGCTGGTATTCACAGCCACTTGGGAGACTGAATCCGTGAATTTCCTTGATTTGACTCTGGTAAAAGAGGGCAATTAGATCTGTACCAAGAGTTTCTTCAAGGACACGGATAGGAATAGTTATATTCCCACAAGAAGTTGCCATCATCCCAAGTGGCTGGGAGCTATACCGAAGGGACAGTACATGCGCATAAGACGCAATTGTAAGAAAGAAGACTACTTGACCCAATCAAATCTGTTAACATCTAGGTTTGTTGAAAAAGGGTACAAATTGGAAGAAGTTTTGAAAACAAGAGAACTTGTGCGACAAATGCCGAGGAAAGATCTGTTGAAAACGAAAAAGAAGAATAAGAACAGCAATGGAGAAACAGCGTTCCTAACCAACTTTAACAGAGATTATAAAAAAGTTGAAGCCATTATGAGAAAACATTGGCCAATTTTGAAAAAAGATAAGACCTTGAACAAAATATTACCGGAAAAACCGATTTTCATTTATCGAAAAGCTCCTAATCTTAGACACAGCATCGCTCCAAATATACCAGACCCGCCCACCAATAAACCAACTTTTTTAGATGTGAATGTTTTTTTTCGTTGTGGGAGGTGCAATGCGTGTAAGAAAACAAAGAAAAATCCAAGGAAAACCACCACCTTCCAATCTAATGTTACCGGTCAGCAATTCAATATCAAAAAATTCATTTCATGTAGGTCCACCCACGTTACATACCTGATAACTTGTCCTTGTGGCCTCCAGTATATTGGAAGGACCACAAGACAATTATCGGTGCGTATTAACGAACACGTTAAAAACGTGAGGAAGGGATTTCCAAAACATAGCCTCTCCAATCATTTTCGCCTGTACCACAACAAGGATCCCTCAAAAATGACTTTTTGTGGTATTGACAGAGTAATAAACCATTGGAGAGGAGGAAACATGACTCAAAAAATATCCATTAATGAAACCCAATGGATATATAAAATGAACACATTGCAACCTTTAGGTATGAACATTGAGATAGATTTGAATTGCTTTATATCTAATTTTTAATAATAATTTTTTAAACTTTAAATTTTAATCTTTTAATCAAAATTAATTTTAACTTGTCCCCAACAACAATAAAATTGAATTAATGTTGACAGTATATGCAAATTTGTGATTTAAATCCATTTAATTAATTTATAACATGTTGTTTTAATTTATTTAGTACTAAAATGGTTAATGAATTCACTAGGTGTATGCATTTGTATTAATACCGCTATTGATGGAATTTTAATAATGTAACGCGAGGCATCCCACCAAAAACCCAGTAAGCACAGTTGCGGTCCAAGGTTTTAAACTAAGCAATTTTGCATTGGGTATATATTATATTAAAAAGAAAAAATTGCGGCGTTAATGCTGCAATATTATGATATCATCCTTTTTGTTCTAAGCAGGCTCCCTTAATGATTCTGATCTGAGTCATGTGGGTGAAGTTAGAAACTAAGGAGTTTCTGATTGGATGCCGAGCGGTTTACTCTCAATAAAAAAGAGAAGTAAACATACGGTCACATGATCCCCTGATGACGTCAGGTCGTACTGACGAAACGTACGTCGGGAAGGGAAACTTGAGACCGTAGCCATTTCCGGGTTAGAGGAGCGCTGTGCGATCGGCAGTGCTCACAACCCCGCTGGATGTTTTTTATGAGAAAGGCGATTGTTTTATGATGATTCGAGTAAGTGCAATACTTTTTAAATAAAGCGATATGTTTAGATGTACTGCACCATGAGAGTCTCTTTTTGTTCCACCCATGTTTGCCACCTGATCTGAGCTATGCTATAAGGGCTTGATGCTGGATTACCCACTGTGTAACAGAGGAGCTGAGGATCGTGTGTACTGAGTGGAGATATTGCCTATGTGACCCCCTATAATTAAGGGGTCATATATTTCCGGTAAGGAGTACCTTACTAGATCACTGGGTGAAGTGTGGAGGAGAAGGTTAATCTGCACTAACATCAAGTCTCTGCTAATTTGTGTGACACCAAAGAGATGTGGACTGTTTGATGCTGCATATGGACTGTTTGCACTTTATAATGTTGAGCACAGATTGATTGATTTTTTGATTGTCACCAATCATGAATTTTTGAATTAAGGTTTAATTATCTGCACAAGCACTTTTATGTTTGAGCGCGACACTACCCTTCTTTTAAACAATTGTTCAGCACCTTGCTTTTTTTGTTGCCGCTCACTACAAGGAAGCAATTCCTTTAAATTAATATTTATTAAATATTTATTAATATCTATATTATATTAATATATATATTCACATAATTTATATGTTTATATTCATTGATTATATATATACACGGTTGAACCACTTGCGCGGTTTTTTGGCTGCACCAAACCCCCTTTTTCTGATATCCTATTTGGCAGCCCACTGATACTACAGGCCCCGTACTTCCTCCATTCACTGCCCAACCTGGAATTTGAGTGGAAATTTTTTTGAGCTGTTTTTCACGGAAGATCCTTACAGATCTATTGTGGATCAAAGTAATTTGTATGCTAGTCAATTTATTACCGCCAATCCAAATTCGCCCCTTGCCAGAGAATTTGGGTCGAAAACCTATAACGGTTTCCGAATTTAAGATCTTTCTTGACCTATCCTTCAACATGGGCATTACAAAAAAGAGTGAATTGCGGTTATATTGGTCCACTAACCCAATTCACCAAATGCGCGTGTTCTCTGCTGCTATGTCCAGGGCTCGATACGAACAAATATTTTGGTTTATGCATTTCAACGACAATGAACTCTGTCGTCCTCAGGGAGACCCTGAATATGATTGGCTCTACAAAATTCGGCCCCTCGTAGACCACTTCAATCAGCGGTTTGCAGCCTTGTTTACCCGCGAACAAGATGTCTGTGTTGACGAGTCCCTGATAAAGTTTACTGGCCGCCTTGCTATGAAACAGTATCTCCCCAGCAAGTGTGCCAGATACGGGATCAAACTGTATAAGCTGTGTGACAGGGCCACAGGCTATACAGTTAGTTTCCATGCCTACGAGGGAAAAGATAGCACTGTGGAGCCCCCCTGCTGCCCAGACTACATAGGGAGCAGTGGTAAGGTAGTTTGGAACTTGGTGTCATCCTTATTCGGAAAGGGGTACCACTTGTATGTGGACAATTTTTATTCGAGCATGCCACTTTTTAGACACCTCTTTCAATTACAAATTGGCGATTGTGGCACCGTGCAATCTAATCGCTGGGGCTTCCCCCAACGGCTAGTAAATGCCCCACTGAGTCCGGGGGAGAGAGCCTGCTTGAAGTAGGATGAATTGCTTGCAGTGAAGTGGAGGGACAAACGGAACGTTTTCTTTCTGTCCTCCATTCACCCAGACACGGCAGTCGAAATTACTACGGTCACCGGTGTTGTTGTTGAGAAGCCCCTCTATGTCCACGGCTATAACCGTAAAATGGGAGGGGTGGACTTCAACGACCTTGCCTGTAAGGCCAGACACTGGTACAAAAAAGTGAATGCTTATTTAAATTGGCTATTTACAACACTTTTGTCTTAAACAAAGCGTCTGCCGGAACATTATCCTTCTACACTACCAGGAAGAGATAATCAGACCCCTTCTGTTTCCAGCAGGTGCTCCTGCCCAACTTCCCCAACCAGATGCAGTGAGCCGGCTGCATGAGAGGCATTTTTCAGAACTCCTCCTGAGTACCCCTACACAAAGATACCCCCAAAAAAGATGCCGTGTCTGCAGCAAGCACGGATTTAGGCGTGACACCCGTAATTATTGTCCCGACTGTTCTGACCGACCTGGTCTTTGCCACGTTGACTGTTTCTGTCGCTACCACACACTAGTGGATTATTAGCGTAGGGTACAGCACAGTTTAGGGCACACTTAAATAGGGTCTCAAAAGATGTTCGATGGCTATTGTCATTTTGAGAGAACCTAACCTGGAACCTGGAACTTTTACGTTGAAGAAAAAAAAAAGTGTAAAAAAAATACAAAAAATAAAAATTACAAAAAAAACATAAAATAAAAAAGCCAAAAATAGTTGTCGTCTGAGTTATTTTTCTGTTCTTACTCTGCTCTTCTACTTAGACTCTTCCTACTTTTACTGTTTTTCATTGGTACTTTTTAGGTACCAATGTAATTTTTTATGTTTACTTTTCACTTTGCCTTGCAGGTACTCTTCGGCTGCCACACTGATTTTATATATTCTGACACAAACAGCGTTTGCGCTCAGCATATATGGATACCTCTGATGGCAGCGCTGTGGTAGGTTGATTTCCCCACTGCAGTTTTTTTTTTTTTAAAGGTATTTTTATTGAACAAACAAAACACAACATAACAAAACAAAAGAGCCATTACAATATAAAATAGAAGAAGCCCACAGACACCTGGGGTTTCTCCGCAAATCAAATACCAGAACAGAGACAGTATACACATCATACAGTTTTCTTGTCAAAACGAACCTAGCAAAATTCCCCTGAAGGGGGAAGATAAGGGAGGATAGAGCAGTAATATACACAGCATATCACCGTATTCATAACAAAATAAGGCGTACCAACCAACATCTAAGTAGGATCAGATATCGAGGAGGCAGTTAGGTCAGAGTCTACCCAAAAAGACCAGATTTTCCGGAACTTCTTTGGGCAGCCTCTGGTCTCATACGTCATTTTATACAAAGGCAAAGCTTGATTAACAATAGAGATCCAAAAAGGAACGTCAGGGGGTGCGGAAGACTTCCAGCGGAGAGCAATAGCTTTCCTGGCATAAAAGAAGGTCAAGCGTAAAAACGGTTTGGTGCGAGCAGGAGCGTCCTCATCATCCACATACCCTAGTAGGCAACGAAGGGGGCTACAAACATTAGACAACTGAGAAATAGTAGTGATGAAGGCCGTGACCTCCGACCAGAATGCACGGATAGGGGGACAGTCCCAAAACATGTGAAAAAAGGACCCTTCATCGACAGTACACTTAGAACAAAGAGGGGAGGGCAATTTACCTATTTTATGCAAGAACTGAGGAGTATAATATGCTCTATAAAGGAATTTCAGCTGTATAATAGGGATGATCGAACTTTTGAAAAGTTCGGTTCGACCAGAACACCCGAACTTCACGAAAGTTCGGCCCAGATTTCAGAACCCCATTGAAATCAATGGGACCCGAACTTCTGTAATCAAAAAACACCATTTTTAAGCCCTAAAACCCAATAAATGCCCCTAAAAAGTGCCTAGGGTTCTGGGTCATGCCCCATTAACTATTAATCACACAAAAAAAGTTCTTAAAAATTGTCATTTTTGATAAAAAAGCCAATTATTGAAAAATTAAAAAAAAAAAAAAAAGAGATTTTTTTTTATTTTTACTTTGGATTTAGTATCTGGGGGGTCTAAAAGGTGTGCATGTGAAGTTTCAGCTCTGTAGCATGTCCAGAACCATGAAAAAAAAAAAGAGAATTTTTCAGTAGAACAGGGATGTGGGTCGGGACCCTCCTTTAACTTTAACACCTATATGATCTTTTTTTCTGGTTCTGGACATGCTACAGAGCTGAAACTTCACAGGTACACCTTTTAGACCCACCAGACTCAAAATCACACAAAAAAAAGTTCTTAAAAATTGTCATTTTTGATAAAAAAGCCAATTATTGAAAAATTAAAAAAAAAAAAGAGATTTTTTGATTTTTACTTTGGATTTAGTATCTGGGGGGTCTAAAAAGTGTACATGTGAAGTTTCAGGTCTGTAGCATGTCCAGAACCAGAAAAAAAAAGATCGTTTGTATTAGAAAACTTTAAGCACAGGAATATGGCTTCTCTGCTGTAACACCTTGCCGGTTTAATAGCAGGCATTTTTTTGGGTTCTTTGCAGTCAGGAAAAACATCTGAACTTGTGTATAGTGGTACTGTGCACAAGTTCTGATGTTTTGCCTGCCTCCAAAACCCTCCAAAAAATGCCAGCAAAAACACACCTGGGCATTTTTTTTTTTTGACGCTAGCGTTTTTTTGGCATTTTTTGGGGTTCTTTTAAGGCAGGCAAAACATCTGAACATGTGTATAGGGGGGATATATAGACATATATGTCTGAATATATACCCCTAGACATATATAGGTGTGATAGTAGCAGAAATAAATGCTTGCGCTAATGAAATCATTTACAGTAATATATTTCTGCTACTATCACACCTATATATGTCTAGGGGTATATATTCAGACATATATGCCTATATATACACCCTATACACATGTTCAGATGTTTTGCCTGCCTCAAAAGAACCCCAAAAAATGCCAAAAAAACGCTAGCGTCAAAAAAAAAAATGCCCAGGTGTGTTTTTGCTGGCATTTTTTGGGGGGTTTTGGAGGCAGGCAAAACATCAGAACTTGTGCAGAGTACCACTATACACAAGTTCAGATGTTTTGCCTGCCTCAAAAGAACCCCAAAAAATGCCAAAAAAAACGCTAGCGTCAAAAAAAAAAATGCCCAGGTGTGTTTTTGCTGGCATTTTTTGGGGAATTTTGGAGGCAGGCAAAACATCAGAACTTGTGCACAGTACTACTATACACAAGTTCAGATGTTTTTCCTGACTGCAAAGGACCCAAAAAAATGCCTGCTATTAAACCGGCAAGGTGTTACAGCAGAGAAGCCATATTCCTGTGCTTAAAGTTTTCTAATACAAACGATCTTTTTTTTTATGGTTCTGGACATGCTACAGAGCTGAAACTTCACATGTACACTTTTTAGACCCCCCAGATACTAAATCCAAAGTAAAAATCAAAAAATCTCTTTTTTTTTTAATTTTTCAATAATTGGCTTTTTTATCAAAAATGACAATTTTTAAGAACTTTTTTTTGTGTGATTTTGTGTCTGGGGGGTCTAAAAGGTGTACCTGTGAAGTTTCAGCTCTGTAGCATGTCCAGAACCCCAAAAAAGATCATATAAGTGTAAAAGAGGGGTCCCACCATCCCTGCTCTACTGAAAAATTATCTTTTTTCTGGTTCTGGACATGCTACAGAGCTGAAACTTCACAGGTACACTTTTTAGACCCCCCAGACACTAAATCCAAAAAAAGTCATGCCTGCCTCCAAAAATGCCCGATAAATGCAAGAAAAAGCGCCGTAGAGAAGCCGTATTCCTATTCTAATAAAAATTATAAGAAAATGCTAATTTTTGGGGGGTTCTGGACATGCTACAGAGCTGAAACTTCACATGTACACTTTTTAGACCCCCCAGATACTAAATCCAAAGTAAAAATCAAAAAATCTCTTTTTTTTTTTTTTTTAATTTTTCAATAATTGTCTTTTTTATCAAAAACGACAATTTTTAAGAACTTTTTTTGTGTGATTTTGTGTCTGGGTGGTCTAAAAGGTGTACCTGTGAAGTTTCAGCTCTGTAGCATGTCCAGAACCATAAAAAAAAAGATCGTTTGTATTAGAAAACTTTAAGCACAGGAATATGGCTTCTCTGCTGTAACACCTTGCCGGTTTAATAGCAGGCATTTTTTTGGGTTCTTTGCAGTCAGGAAAAACATCTAAACTTGTGTATAGTGGTACTGTGCACAAGTTCTGATGTTTTGCCTGCCTCCAAAACCCCCCAAAAAATGCCAGCAAAAACACACCTGGGCATTTTTTTTTTGACGCTAGCGTTTTTTTTGGCATTTTTTGGGGTTCTTTTGAGGCAGGCAAAACATCTGAACTTGTGTATAGTGGTACTGTGCACAAGTTCTGATGTTTTGCCTGCCTCCAAAACCCCCCAAAAAATGCCAGCAAAAACACACCTGGGCATTTTTTTTTTTGACGTTAGCGTTTTTTTGGCATTTTTTGGGGTTCTTTTGAGGCAGGCAAAACATCTGAACTTGTGTATAGTGGTACTGTGCACAAGTTCTGATGTTTTGCCTGCCTCCAAAACCCCCCAAAAAATGCCAGCAAAAACACACCTGGGCATTTTTTTTTTTTTGACGCTAGCGTTTTTTTGGCATTATTTGGGGTTCTTTTGAGGCAGGCAAAACAACTGAACATGTGTATAGGGGGTATATATAGGCATATATGTCTGAATATATACCCCTAGACATATATAGGTGTGATAGTAGCAGAAATATATTACTGTAAATGATTTCATTAGCGCAAGCATTTATTTCTGCTACTATCACACCTATATATGTCTAGGGGTATATATTCAGACATATATGTCTATATATTCCCCCTATACACATATTCAGATGTCATGTCTGACATCAAACATGTCCTCAAAAAAGCACTGGCAGTGGCAGCCCCTGCAGCATTAAAAAATGCTTGCTGGTGAGAAGCCACATGCCTGTCCCGAAGCAACACAGAGAAATGATCATTTCTCTATAGCGGTCACCCTGCTATGGAAGGGTTTTGTCACCCTGCCATAGCAGTCACTGTCAGTTAACCCTACACTACACTACGGTCCCCTGACACTTAACACTTTCCCTACAGAAACTAAATTTTTGAAGCTAACTTAAGTGTAAAGGAGCACTCTAACTACACTAGATATCCCTTTCCTCACACTAAAAATAGCTAAATGACACTTTTAAAGTAAAATTAACAGAACTGCTTCCACTCTCTTCCATGTCCAGTATAACAATGCTGGGAATATGGCGGGGGCGATCTTATATACTGGGGGGCGTATTCACTAATGATTGGTCTAGGGACCCCCTAGTCACTCCAATCACATTCCTAGCATTCTCCTGCCCCCTCAATTGGCCTTTGCTAATGGTTCTGGTCCAATCACGGGCTTTTAAAGCCCATTTCCTGAAGCATTGCATTTTGGGCGGTTCTGGTTGCCGAATTCCGAACTTTTTGGGCAAAAAGTTCTAAATTCGGCCGAACCTCGAACACCCAATGTTCGGGCCGAACCGATGGTGGACCCGAACCGTTCGATCATCCCTACTGTATAACTCTATCCCTGGAGGAAATTACAACCGGTATTTGTTCAGGAAGGACGTCGTGCCACACCTCCTCCATCAAGTCCGGGACATTGTCCCGCCACTGGGACTCAACCACTGCCAGGCGTTTGGATTTAGAATGTAAAAGCCTACAGTAGTATGTAGAGATCAACTTCTCATGCAAAGAGTCAGAAAGTAAATACTCCAAGGGGGGTGGTTCCAACGAGACATCCCGGAGGCCAAACTGTGCGGCCGCCGCATGTCTCAATTGCGAATAGCGAAAATGGGCCATAGAGGGTAGGTTAAACGTAGATTGCATGTCCGCAAAGGACCTAAAGGTTCCCCGGACATACAAATGGGAAACGGATTTCACACCGAGGCGGGCCCAAAAAAGGCCGTCGTCCCTACCAAAAAACTCCCGCAGTGGAGGATTGTGCCAGAGGGGGGCGTTGGGGGAACACAGCCCCGGAGGGTCAGTGTCGCCCAGGGTGGCAGCCGCAAAAATACGTAAAGTAACAGAAATAATGGATGTTTTCGGTCTGCCCATGGTGGATCTACGGTGCAGTAAATTTTGTAGAGATTCAAAGGAGTTGAGAATGGCTGCCTCTAAGGCCGCTGCAGCATGATTGTCTTCGGGATGGAACCACCAATGTGCATGAGCCAACTGGGAGGCTAGATAATAGAGGCGCAAGTTGGGCGCCGCCAGTCCCCCTGCTACTATCGGCAACTGCAGGGCATCCCTGGCCACGCGTGCCGCCCGACCTCCCCAGATAAAGGAGGTTAGAAGCGAATCAATGACCTGGAAGTGGTGTTTGGTAACATAAATCGGGGAGTGACTCAACACATACAAAAAACGGGGAAGGCAAATCATTTTAAATATATTAATCCTACCTAGGACTGTGAGTGGAAGCCTAGACAAAAGTTGCAGAGAGGACTTGAGACGAGCGACCAGGGGATCCAGATTATTGGGAAGGATTTGAGACAGGGAGAGTTGGATCTCAATCCCCAAGTACCGAAACCTATCCACCACCTGCAAAGGACAAGATGCGAGAGAAGGGGGCATGGCCTGGGGATCCAGGGGAAACAAAGTAGACTAACTCCAGTTCACCCTGAAACCAGAGAAGTGACCAGATCGCTCGATAATAGTCAATAGAGTGGGAAGAGATTGATAGGGGTCCGCTAAATAGATCAGCATATCATCTGCGTATAGGGAGACTTTTTCTTCCAAGCCATTGATCTCGAAGCCCGCAACATCCGTACACTGATGGATCTGCGCAGCCAAGGGCTCAATAGCCAAGGCGAACAACAAGGGGGACAGGGGGCACCCCTGCCTGGTGCCCCGGAAAATAGGGAAGGAGTCCGACACGAAGTTATTCACTCTGATACAAGCGCGAGGGAGATAGTATAAAAGCCTCACCCAATTAATGAACCCCGGCCCGAAACCAAATTTCGCCAATACCTCCAATAAGTAAGGCCACTCCCCGGAATCAAAAGCCTTGTGGGTGTCCAGGGCCACTACAACCCTGGACTCCACAAAAGCATGAGTCGTCTGAAGGTTAGTAAAGAGTCTACGCAAGTTGATTGAGGTGGAGCGGCCAGGAATAAAGCCCGACTGGTCCGCCCCTACCAAGTGACAACCGTATTCAAACGCCTCGCAAGGACCTTGGCCAAAATCTTCACATCAGTATTGATAAGCGATATCGGACGGTACGATTCACAGAGAAGAGGGTCTTTGCGTGGCTTCGGGATGATCACAATAAGGGCCTCTGTCATAGAGGGCGGCAGACGTCCTTCCTTCAGAGCACAAGTAAACACTGTCAATAAATTAGGAACCAACAACTCCCTATAATGAAGGTACCATTCAATGGGGAAACCATCCAAGCCAGGCGTCTTATTATGGGCGAACGTAGCCAGAGCCGCGTCAATCTCTGTTGTCAAGGGTGAATCTAAAAAGCGAGATTGGTCCACCGACAAGGCGGGCAGAGTAATATCATATAGAAAATCAAGTTCAACAATAGTATAATGAGCTTGGGTTTGATATAAAGAGGAGTAAAAAGCAACAAAGCTTTGAAGAATATCAGGAGTCTGCTCCACAATGACACCGGCCTGGGTGGTAACCCTGGGAATAACACAAGGCTGAAAATCTGGTCTAGCTAGATAGGCGACTGTTTTTATCCACTAGTTAAAAAATTAGTTGATTCTGATACAATAGTTTTTTTTGGGTGCACTAGACAAGAACGAGATCCAAATCAGAGGCGATCCTCCATATCAGTGATCTTGTCAGTTGTGGCCGCCTGACCCCTCTGTAAGTCGGTCACAGTGGTCTGCATGGGGCGGTGGGCATCCTCTAGGTCACTAATGCGTTGTTCCGCATTGCCCACCCTATGGCGGAGATTATGGATTCCTGCTTCAGGAACGATAAGTCCATCCTCACAGATTCTATCTGGGTAGTGAGAGAGGCCTGACAGTGATGAATGGCATCCATTATGGCAGTGAGGGTGGGTTCAGGCCTATCCACAGCCACATCCAGCTCTGAGCCAGCAGGGGAGCCCAAGGGGGGAGGGAGAAAAGTACTCAGTCTCCTGCAGCTCGGATGAAGAGGATCCAGGAGAAACGCCATCCCCGCAGCACTCCTCTGGGAGAGGGAGGCAGACGTCTGCGATGATCGTGCAGCCGCAGCGGGATGGCTCGAGCTCGTGGCGGGCCGGCGCCATCTTGGGACAGCGTGAGCGGGAAGGCTGGCGGATGGAATCCAGGCGCCTCCGGACCGGGATGACCGATTTTCACCATGGCCACCGATGCACCGTGGGACCAGGATGGTAAAGACGTCCTTGCTGGGTAAGTACGGTACCGGGTTCCACCAGGATCAGGTAAGGATCAGGGCAAACAGGAGAGAGCTCTGGAGCCACGCTGCTCTCACATCAGTAGCCGGCCACGCCCCCTTCATCACTGCAGTTAAAATACCTTTAGGTATACGTGGAATTTTTTCATGTATACCCGCCATTAAGAAGTGGGTTTGGATGTTTGGGTAGTTAATGGTGCGTATACTACACAATTTTCCTGCAGAGATTTCTGTTAGGTGAATGAGAATGGCTCTAATTATCTCTATGGCCTAAGATACTGGAAGCTACGAGCATTTCATGACTTCTGTTTCGCCAGAAATAAACAGCACCATTGGGAAAGCATTTTATCACACCAATTTTGGTGTGGTCAGATGCATCAAGTTAAGAGGAGAGATCTAGAGTCTAAAAGACACCAATTTTTTTTAAAATGAGTACCTGTCACTACAGATTGCTATCATAGGGGATATTTAAATTCACTGTGATAACAATAAAAAAAAAAAAAAATTAAAGGAAAGGTGTCAAAATAACATAAAAATCTAAGGCGCTTACTCATCTTTGCTCTGTTAAAATACTGAATGCATTAGGAATTCCAGCTACTTGTGTAGTAGAACGAGCACACAGGATTGGCAGCATTAAGGAAGGCAGGAATAACACCAGGCCTGTCATAGTAAGGTACCTGAATTATGCAGATAAAAACCTTATTTTTCAGCAATTCAAACAACAGCATAAACTGCAGATTGAAAGCAATTCATTACTAATTTTTGCAGACTATTCAGCAGAGGTATCAAGCGTAAAGCTTTTTCTACCATATGCACAACCTTGTATCACCACAAGATAAAATTTACTCTGGCTTACCCTGCGATATTATATCTTAACTCATCAAAGGGTGAACGCCTGTCCTTTAAAAACCCTGCAGATGCAGAGAAATATCTCACATCTATCAATATTAATTTACCGGTGGAAGAAAGTTCATAATCAGTCAGAAAGGCAGCTCTATCCAGGAAAACCCAGATTGACATTTCTAAAGAAATTAATAAAAAGGCCAAAATAGGCGTAAAAAGTACACGCTGATAAGTAAGGAGGAGAGCACCTGTGCTAGATATATGGAACAGGCTTTTAGTAACCGGAAGATGGATTTAAAAAATGTAAAGCCCCTGCTTTATTCCATTTATCCCAACAGATCTAATTTAATAGAAGTTCAATGCTGATTTTTGCATAGGTTGCCACTTTGGTTAATGAATGCAAATTATATTTCCCCTAAATGTGGATGATACTTTTATTGTTTGATATGTTATACTTTTGTTTTCTTTTCTCTTCCTTTAAATGTGGATGACACTTTCACTGTTTGATTAGTTATATTCCCCCCAAATGGGATGACATTTTCACTGTTTGATCTTATGGGCTAGGGGCCGTTAGAGTTCGCACTCCTTCACATGTAGAAAAAGGTGAAGTCAGATAAAGTTTTAATGTTCAGGAGCTCCCTTTTTAAGGGAACTCCTGTCCCTTTTTTTTGTTGTTATTTCTTTTCTTCTTTTGTTTTTTTTTTTCTTTTTTCTTACCCTACTTAATATTTCTCACATTACATAGCCAATATCTGAGAGAGATGGTAGATGCTCGATTAAGACACTCACAACTTAATTTCCATATGACCTATAATACTGAACTACACTGTCAAATATCATGGCCTCATTAAATATTATTTCCTGGAATGTGAAAGGTCTGCGCTCCCCAAATAAAAGGATGCGCATTCTCAGACACTTAAAACCACTGAAAGTCGATATAGCGATCTTGCAAGAAACGCACCTAGGGGCAGATACATTTCATTATATGAAAAAGCTATGGATGGGGGAAGTGGTAGGCTCATCTGCGGTACACCGTAAGGCAGGCATATTAATTCTCTTAAGCAAGACTTTGTCCTGCACTATACACTCCATACATACAGATTTATTGGGAAGGAAGGTTTCAGCGGTTATCCAATTACCCGAACACTCTCTTCAAATTTCAAATATTTATGCACCAAATTCTCCCACCAAGGTGTTTTTTGAGGAGACAGCAGCTTGACTCTGTCAGGGTCAAGCTACACATCATATAGTAGGAGGAGATTTTAATTCAGTTATGTATCCTCGAGAAGTTATGAATGGGACCATATTTTGTGTACAGAACAAATAGTCCAATCGGACCATGGAATTATGAGGATATGAAAAAAAGGTATACTCTCTTTCGATAGAATGGCTAATACGCCAATAATCAATTAGCTTCAGAGAGTCCATCATATCAGAGAGAGCCGTAGTACGTTCACCAATATGGTGGGCTGCGGGAGTATGGGGGAGGGACCCTGTTTTGCGATCATCAAATATATATGATATAGTAATTTCTGACCACGCCCCCATATCACTATCTTTAACTTTAACATACAATCAGAATCTACCTAGAATGTGGAGATTCCCAAATTACTTGGCGGATAATGAGGAGCTTGTTTGCTTTTTACATGCTTCTTGGGCCGAATACATTTCATATAACAGGGAAGAGAGTACGGATCCCGTTCTACTATGGGAGGCGGGTAAAACGGTTCTGCGGGGCAATATAATATCATACACCACAAGATATAAAAAGACCCTAACGTCTACATATACACAACTTAGTGAGCAACTACGAATAGCCCAACAGAACATGACACAGTCTAACACTCTAGAAAATATTAATCAGTGGCATAATGCTAAACAAAATTTTGATCTATGGGCCGAAAGGGTGGAACAAATGAAGAGCTTACACACAGAGGCCAAACTCCATCGGTTTGGTAACAAACCAAGTAAATTGATGTCGAGATTGATAAAGGGGGCATATACTCCGACACAAATAACATCTCTTTGTGACCAGCAAGGTCATGTTACTCACTCCCCTGTAGCCATCACGGCCATAGAAATATTATACAGAATTATATGCTAAGGACTTTAAAGATTCAGAAGCAGCGGTGTAACTATTAAACATCATAAATCTTCCCTCCCTTTCAGAGGACCAAATAGATATGATTAATGCCCCGATATCCAAAGATGAAATAAATAACATCATTAAAACTTTAGCAAATGAAAAAGCTCCGGGACCCGACGGTTATACAAAGGAATTTTATAAGGGAATGGCAGATAGTTTGTTGCCTTATCTCACATCACTGTTTAATGAAATATGGACAAAATATACCTACCTTTCAACAGGGTATGAATCATATATTAAACTCATCCCGACTTCCGGTTCCGGCGCCCATGTAAGAGGCAGCGTGGGACAGCGGCTCCGGGAATAACTGCTTACAAAGCCTTTTCCACCGTCACCAGCGGCACTCTCACCCAGCGATCCACCTCCTATCAGTCCGGAGACGCAGTGGGATGGATCGATTCCTGCACCACGGCGGATCATCCGCCGCTCCGCAAATCAAGGCCGCGGCTCCACTTCAGGCCTGCACGGAGGCGGACATGGCGGACGCATCTCTCCCACCCGCACCTGCAGCACCAGGTCAGTCACCGCTGCCAGACACACAAATAGCCTCTCTGGCTCAGGCTGTGGCATCCCTGCTCTCTCCCACCATCACCGAAGCGGTGGATAAGGCCATAGCACTAGGGATGGCACAGCTCAGGAAGGACATGGGAGAGCACTCCCAAAGGATCTCTGACCTGGAGCATAGAGTCTCCGACATGGAGGATGAGCTGCAGGGCTCATTTGCTTTGGATCACCAAGCCAAGCAAACACAGAAATATCTCCTGGAAAAGATAGATGATTTGGAGAACAGATCTAGGAGAAATAACCTCCGGATCATTGGTCTTCCCGAGTCCCATGGGGCAGAATCTCTCATGGACATTGCTATGACTCGCTTGCCTCTGGCCCTGGGAATCACGTCACCGTGTACAGTGGAAAGAGCCCACCGTCTGGGTGCCCCTTCTAACGAAAGACGTACTCCGCGCCCCGTTATAGTGAGGTACCTAAATTATGTGGACAGACAGAACATTCTTAAATCATTTCGCAATTCAAAAGCTCTACAACTTGATGGCCAAAAACTGCTGATTTTCGCGGACTATTCTCAGGAAGTTTCCCGCCGCCGCAAAGTCTTTCAGCCGATATGTCAGGCCTTGTATCAAAAGGCCATAAAATTCACTCTGGCATATCCTGCCACGCTACGTCTGTCGGATCTATCGGGGGAGCAAAAGTCGTTCACGCACCCAGAGGAAGCTACACATTTTATGCAACGACACTTCAATATACCACTGGATCCTCCATCCACCCCTCCACTTCAGCGCCCCCAAGGCCCCAGGGAACAACGGAGCCCCAGGAAAGGATCAGCCAAAAAACAGCGCACCAATGGTCCCTCTTCTTCCCGCTCCTGGAATCGCTGATTTGTGTCTTGACTCTCCCTCATTTGCACACGTTTCTCGCTAAGGTCCAGCAGCTGACACCCAACTCGCCATTTCTTTTTTATTCGTCTCAGGCGATTTTTCCCCTGGTGTCTCTGCTCTTACTGCAGATGCGACCGTGATGTCTCCCTCAGGTTCTATGACTGATTTTTATTTATTTATTTATTTTTTTGTTTTCTGTTATGTTTAATATTGCTAAGCTGCCTTATTATCTAGTAACCTATGTGATATTGCATGCTTTAACCTATATGTATAGGTCTCTATGTGTTTTCTATTGGTGCAGGGAACTTACCGTCTTGAGGTTTTGATGTCTATGCTGAGCCTTCGGGCTGCTGATGCCCCACCGCTGAAATATCGGCTATCGCTGGTTTACTACATCTCGTCATGGACAACAACCCTTTCAAGCCGGTAACGCTGTCTGTCCGATTGCTTTCTTGATGAGGAAAAAAGTGAAGTTTGCACTCCTTATGGTTTTCACACTTCCCTTAACTTCCCAGGCCCTTGTTGGGCTTTCACCCTTTGACTATCTTAGATTAGTGTTACTCTTTGATGTGTTTGATATGCAACATACACAGAGGTTCTGTTACCCCCAACTGTGCGTCACACTGTATTTTCATGCACCTTTTTTTATTGCTACTCGACTCACGGATCAACCACTTGACTACGATCCCCCATGACGATAGTTTCATGGAACGTGAAAGGGCTTAGGTCTCCAAACAAAAGAATGGCGGTTCTCAGGCATCTTAAACGCCTGGGAGCCGACATTGCCGTCCTGCAGGAATCACATTTAGAAGCAAAGGATTTTCACCGTATGCAAAAACTCTGGGTGGGACACGTTTTTGGATCCCCCACGGTGAAGGGCAAATCCGGGGTACTAATCTTGGTACACAAGAATTTTGCAGCCACGGCCCAGCCCATTTATCAAGATAAGGAAGGTAGGGTAGCTGTTATCCAATTCACTGCTGACCAACAAGACTGGGTTTTGGCAGGGGTCTATGCCCCCAATGTTCCCTCCCCTTCCTTTTTCCAAACGCTGACGCAAAATTTGGCCCCTCACTTGCATCTCCTTTTACTAGTGGCAGGTGATTTCAATCAGCTTATGCAGCACACTGAAGATAAATCATACGCAGCCGGTGCTCCTCCCCCAAAACATCCTCACCACTCCTCCCTCTTATTGAATTTTACGGACAGTCTGCGACTCACAGACATTTGGCGCCTGAACAACCCAGATGGTAGAGAATTCTCCTTTTACTCCAACCCTCACCACAAGCTCACGAGAATAGATTACATTTTCGTAAATCACCTATTGCTCCCCTGTGCGGTCTCCCCGAAAATTCATGATATTGCAATATCTGATCATGCCCCAGTTTCAGTTGACCTCACCCTATTTGCTGACAAACCGTCTCTTAGACTGTGGAGGTTCCCCTCTTATTTAACCAAGGACCCTGGGATTTCCTCACTCGTCAGGGACACATGGCGGGATTTCTTGGCCAATAACGCCTCTCCGTCCACATCGCCAATACTCCTGTGGGAGGCTGGTAAAGCAGTACTCCGGGGTCGGATTATTTCTTATGCCTCAGCATACAAAAAGAATATAGGTAAGGCTTTTAGGGAAGCCAGTGACGCCTTACGTGAGGCACAGGCCAAACTCAATAAATCTAACTCCATGCTTCATAGAGAAAAGTGGCGAGAGGCTAAGGCGGCCTTTGACGGGTGGGCTGAGACCAGGGAACTTTTATATAAATCTCATCAAGATTGGAAGTATCATTCATTTGGCAACAAGCCAGGGAAACTGCTAGCCTCTCTCTGCAGAGGATCATTCACACCTACACATGTCACCCAGCTAAAAAACGCGGATGGTCAGATTGTGAAATCTCCAGAGGCAATCAATCAGGCCTTCAAGGCCTTTTACAAAAAATTGTATAGCCACGAACCATACGACGAGGACACAGCCTCGCAATGGCTCTCCTCAGTCACCCTTACCCAAGTCTCACGGGATCAATTAAATCTCCTTAACGCCCCCATCTCACTGGCAGAGATCACGAAATCCATCACACAATTATCCTTAGGCAAGTATCCCGGTCCGGACGGGTACACCCCAGAATTTTATAAATTAGCAGTAGATACGATTGCCCCCACTCTGCTGTCTGTGTTCAACCACATCATTCAAGGCAATGCCTATTTACCAACGGGATATCAGGCACATATTAAATTAATTTACAAAAAGGGTAAAGATCCTGTGGACCCAGGCTTCTACAGACCAATCTCACTTCTTAATGTGGACTCCAAGCTATTGTCCAAGATCATGGCTGATAGATTGGCTTCCATACTACCTTCTCTTATACACCCGGCCCAATCTGGCTTTGTTAAGGGAAGGTCAGCCACCTCCAATTTAAGAAAGGTCCTGACAGCGCTAGAAATGTCAAAGGCAGACCCCCACAACCAAGCGGCCATAATAACACTCGATGCTGAAAAAGCATTCGACAATGTCAACATCCAATGGCTAGACAGGGTATTAGTGCATCTGGGCTTTTCTGGCCCTTTTCTTCATTTGATACGGACTATGTACGCCTCCCCCGAGTTGTGATAGCTGGTCATATTTCTCCTTCTTTTCGGCTGTTCAAAGGGATGCGCCAAGGCTGTCCATTGTCCCCTCTGCTCTTCAATCTTGCAGTGGAGCCACTCTCGAGATTAATGCTGTCGCATCCTGAGCTTCGGGGGATAAAAGTGGGCCCAGATGAATTGCGTACAGCAATGTTCGCAGACGACGTCCTGATATTCACTTCCGACCCTGAACACGATCTACCCATAATACAGGGCGTTTTTGATACATACCGACGCTGCTCAGGCCTCCGCATCAACTTCTCCAAAAGCGAAATACTTCCCTTGAACTCCACACGCACCCCTTCCTGGGCGTCCGCCTCTCCTCTTAGAGTCACCTCCAGCCATATCACCTACTTGGGGGTCAAAATAGGGAGATTCCTATCCTCCCTTTACCACTTAAACTTCACCCCAATCATTGATAAAATGATTGCGGAACTTAAAAACTGGGCGAACCTTCCTTTATCATTTTCCGGCAGATGCTATCTATACAAAATGGCCACCTTTCCAAAACTCCTCTACCCTCTTCAAACTATCCCGCTTCTACTCAAGCATTCAGATATTCAACGTCTACATAAGGCAGTCTCTTCCTTTATTTGGAAATTGCACTAGCTAAGCTTCACTTGGCCAAAAAGGAAGGGGGCCTAGATCTCCCCAATACAAGAATGTACAACATTGTGTGCCTTATGCGAGGCTGTCTAGATTGGCTGAGCCGTGAGTCGAGATATACCAACTTTACTTTGGAAACCCTCATGGCCGCTCCTTACGACTTAGCAGCCTTGCTGCATTGTGGAACAGGGGATTTCCCAATACACTTGAGGCATAATGTCTTACTGAGAGATACCGTGGTGGCTTGGAGGGAGGTGAGACGGCGACTAGGCACCCCTCAACGCCTATCCCAATATTTGCCTATACATGGACATCCCATGTTTCCACAAGCCCAGCAATATACTGCATATGGGGACTGGTCAAGGTGGGGGGTAAAACGGTTTGCGCAGTTATTTGATACTTCCACCGGACAACCTCTGTCCTTTACAGCCTTCTCCACTAAGTATAGCATTCCTTCTAGCCATTATCTATATTACAGACAGTGCATCAGCTTTGTGAACTCCATTTACCTACCATCACAAGGGCGTTTTAAACCCTCCCTTGGGGACTCCTGGCTGCAACACAATAAACACAAAATCTCTCACTTATACAAGCCACTACATACGGAACTTTCCCAAGGACTTGCAACTACAGTAGCTAAATCTTGGAATAAAATCCTCCACTCGGATGAAGCGCACCAAAAGATCCTATCAGGCTACCTTACCACCCGCAAATACATCACTAATGAGTTCTGGAGGGAACAACAATTTAAAATACTCCACAGAGCGTACATTCCTCATCTCCGATGGTCCCCGGACGTTTTTCACCATCATTGTACGCAATGTAACGAACTCCACCCTTCTCTACTTCACAAGTTTTGGACCTGCCAGCCTATCTCCGCCTTTTGGGACAAAACTCTGCGCTATGTACAACGTTATACTGGAATCCAACTCCCAAAGGATATTTACCTCCTACTGTTTGGATATATCAATCATAAGGCTTTGTCTATCCCGAAGAGTAGTTGGAAACCGCTAACTGGCCACACGCATTGGCTGATGACTTGTCTAATGATAGCGAGAAGGTTGATATTAAAACATTGGATGGATGCGTCCCCCCCAACTCTTACAGAGTTAACGGCTGGTCTACATCTTCTCCGTGATATAGAAGCTACGGGCTTGCTCCTTCATCCCACGAACTCTGCCACCCGATTCACTAAGAAATGGTCTAGCTTCCCTCCCAGGAGGGTGGTTCCTTCAATAGCATCAACCTAAGACCCACTACACTACTACCTGCAAGTGAATGTGATTGAGGATAGCACTTCGTTTCATAACTAGCGGTGTACTCACCCGAAACCGAGTGCTATCAATAATACCTCTGAAGGTGTCTCCTATGCTTGACTTCCTCATGTTTACCCATGTGACGCACAGTTTTCCCCCATATCCAGGTTACATATGTAGTATATGGCAAAGGACTTCTAATATATGCCACAACCTTATTATCATTAACCTCTACCTCTTTCCTCCGTACCCGAATCCATTTCTCCCCCATACCTTTTCGCATTTTCCCATTCACCCCCCCTCCCCCCTACCCTCCCCTCCCCTTCCCCCCCCCCCTCTCTACAACTCTTTCTTACCCTCCTGCTCCCTTCTCCTTATTCCCCCCCTGCCCCACCCCCCGCCTTTTTATACCATTGAAAATTTCACACCATCTCACAGTTTCTTTGCAGTCCATTCTATGCTCTGAAGTTCCTCGTGATTCTATTACATTAATTGTGAACAATATTCCGGTCGCAATTCCTTCTATGTTATCACATCATTTCTGTGGTTCAATTTTTGAAATTGTTTGTAAATGAGTTTTCTTGAACTTCAATAAAATGTTATAAAAAAAAAAAAAAAAACTCATCCCCAAAAAGGGTAAGGATACCTTACAACCTGGCTCGTATCGCCCAATTGCGTTATTAACCATTGATGCAAAGATATTGGCTAGGTTGATAGCCACTAGACTAGCCGCGATACTACCATCTCTCATACATGAGACACAATCAGGTTTTGTCAAAGGTCGATCAGCCACTTTAAATATCCGGAAGGTTATAGCGGCCTTGGAACACGCAAGGGCAAACCCGTTGAAATCCATGGCTATCATCTCTCTTGATGCAGAAAAAGCCTTTGATAACATCAACTTGGAATAGCTATTTCTGAGTCTAGGAAGACTGGGCTTTACGGGATATGCCTTAAGCTTTTTCCGAGCAATGTACGCTAGACCAACAACTAAAATTGTATCTTTGGCAGGGATGTCAGCCTCAATACCCTTATACATGGGTACGAGGCAGGGATGCCCGCTTTCCCCAATCCTTTTTAACCTTGCCTTGGAGCCCTTATCCAGATTTTTTCTGCAGGGTATTCAAATAGGGAGTGAAGAAATACGAACGGCATTATTTGCCGACGATATGCTACTTTTTACATCTAATCCTTGGGCCGATTTAAAAACCATACAACATATTCTAAATGATTTTGAAAAACTGACAGGCTTTAAAGTAAACTATGACAAGAGCGAGGTTCTTCCGCTTACTCCATCTACCATACTTCACTGGGATACATCTTGTCCTTTTCCTTTAGCACAGTCATATATTACATACTTAGGAATTAAAATTAGTAGGGATGTGTCTTCATTATATTTTACCCCATTGCTTGAAAAGATTAGGAAAGAATTGTATATGTGGCAGAACTTAACCCTGTCATTCTTCGGGGAGATGCCACTTAATTAAAATGATTAGTTTCCCACGCCTATTATATCAATTACAAACCATACCACTCTTATTGAAGCATAAAGATGTTCAACTCTTGAATAGGGCTTTCTCAAAATTTATTTGGCAGGGAAAACGCTCGCGAATTTCGCTGGCTAAGTTGCATCTCCCGAAGAACACAGGGGGGGGGGGGGGGGGGGGGCTGGTCTTCCAGACGTTAGACTGTAAAACCTTGTATGTTTAATGAGATATGGGCTGGACTGGCTTGTGGAAGGAAATCGTTATACTAACAACTCCTTGGAAGAACAAATAGCTTACCCTTTCAGTTTGGTGGGTATCCTGCATAGCAAATTCTCATCATTACCAAAAAGTATACAACAACATGCTCTGTTAAGAGATAGTTTTTAGCCTGGAGAGAAATTCACAAGAAATTACATCTCCCACTTGGCATTTCAAAACATCTTCCGTTGGTGGGGAACCCAATGTTTCCTTTTTTTTTTTTTTCAAATTTTAATTTTATTAGAAAATGAAAAGGATTTTACATTTTACATTTCATAAGATAACAGCCAACTAAAGTAATATACAACAAGAAAATGCAGATTTAGGAGTAGAAATATTTATCTTTATCCCCATCCTAACTTATGGTGGCCTGTTTTCTCTCTTTTCCCATGAAATGTCATTTTTTATACAATACAGCCTCTTACTTCAACCTACCTTTCCATTTCTCTTTCTTTTACCCCTCCCTACCCTTTCTTCCCCCCATAAACAATAAGCAACTATACCACCACTCCCCTAAATAAAAAAAAATAAAAAATAAAAAAAAAACCCCCGAACCCTCCCCCCCCTTCTTCTTCTCAATTCCAATGGCAAACTTCTCGAACTTCCTTATTACTTTACTCTCTAAGAGTCTTCCCTTCTTCAGAGAGGATGAATACATTCCATCCCTCCCATGTCTGTCTATATCTCTCTCTATTATGATTTGCTGTTAGGGTCAGATCTTCCATTTTATTTATTTCCTCCACTTTCTCTATCCAATCCCTTATAGAGAGTGGAGTATTTTTTTCCACCCCAAAGGGATACATAATCTAGCTGCATTTGCTAAGTGACTTATTGATCTTTTGTATTTTTTTGTTGACATTGTTGATACCTGTAATAAGAAGAAGGCAGGATCCATTTGGATCTCAACCTCTGTAAATTTCTGAATTATTCTTCTAATTTCCTCCCAGAATCCTCCTATCTTAGAACAAGTCCAAAATATGTGTATCATTGTACCTATTTCCTCTTGACAGCGCCAACACCGATCTGATGTATTAGAATAGATACTATTCAGTCTCTGAGGGGTGTAATACCACCTTGTTAAGATTTTATAATTTGTTTCTTGTATTTTGGTGCATATGGAGGACTGAAAAGCCCGATCTATTATTTTTTGTTGCTGCTCGGAGGAAAAGGTACAATTCATTTCTTCTTCCCATTTATTAGCCTGGTCTTTAGGTGTCACTAGCAAATTATACATTTTAGATAAAGTATGACTTAAGGTTCCTGTTTCTGAACAATATCTTTCAAAGATTGTTTCCTGCCTTCCAAATCTCTGAGGTTGTGGTAGTGTATTAAGATAATGATGTACCTGTAAGGCACTCCAAAACGGAAGTCCAAAGGTATCTTCTTTATTCATCAGTATCTCAAGTGTCGGGCCAGTTCTTTCCCTTCAGAAAATGTGAGGCTTGGAAACAACCTTTTTCTTTTAATTCTCCAAATGGGCCTTTTTCCATTCCCATAGGGAACATTGGATTTCCCAAAATGGGAAATAAAGGAGATTCTATATTTTTTCCCCTCCCCTTTATATATACTTGTGAGACTATCTTTAGTGTATTACCTATCAACGGGTGGCTTTTCAAGGTCCCCGGTAGATAGTCATAGCACCAGGCAGCCCTATTCAGGGAGATTGGTGTTTGAGATTGTTCCAAACCTATCCACAATTTAGATTCATGGTGTCTACACCAATCAATTTGACGACATAAATGGGAGGCTTGATAATATCTACGTATGTCCGGTAAGGACACACCTCCATATTTTTTTGGAAGAGTTAGATATTTGACTGACAATCTTGGTTTCTTTTTTGCCCAAGTAAAATTTATAAATACTGATTGGACCTGCTTAAGATATTGAGCTGAAATTTTGATGGGTGAAGTTTAAAAGAGGTATAAGAATTTTGGAAGAATAGATATTTTTATCAAATTTGATCTACCAAACCAGGAATGTATTCCTGTGTTCCATTTTTCCAACAGCAATTTTGTTCTATTCAAAAGGTGGATGAAATTATATTCATATACTTTCTTTACCTTGGAGTGTATGAATGTTCCTAAGCAGGGCTTTTTTTCCTCAGAGAATAGGTGCAGGAACTCCCCCCCCCCCCTTCTGAGTCACTTCTTGTCTCCGACCCTACCCACCTCCGAGCACCAACCCTTAGTACCACCCCCTACCAACCTCCCAGAACTGCATAATTTAGAGAATACAAAGCCAAGTATCATTATGTTGTGCTGTCAGCAACAACATACACTCCCAACAACAATATATCCCCCCAGCAATAATAGACTTCCCCAGCAACTTTGGACCCCTGCAACAAAATATCACTCCAGCAACAATTGACTCCCAGCAGCAAGAACAGATCTCCCAGCAGCCAGCATCAATAGACTCTCCAGCAGCCAGGATCAATAGACCCCTCCCTCAACAGTAGATCCCTTGCAACAACAATTGACCCCACCAGCAACAATAGGCCACCACACAAAACTGAATTCTCTCCAGCAACAATAGATCCCCCAACAGCCAGCATCAGTAGACCTTCCATCACACTCCACCCCAGCACCCTTTGCCATTACATACATTCAGTGCTGGAGGTGCCGGAACTGCGTTCACCCCCCCCCCCCCCCGTTCCTGCTGAAAAAATGCCCTGTTCCTAAGTATTTTATCGCTCTCTCCGTCCATCCATCTAAACCCAAAGTTCTGTTTCAGTTTCTGGAAGTAAGAAGGAGAAGCTCCCACTCCCATAGCTTCTGATTTATCAAGATTTATCTTCATATTGGATAATCTTCCATATATTTCAAATTCTTTTAATAGATTTGGCAATGATATCTCTGGTCTAGTGAGCGAAAACATTAAGTGATCTGCATATGCAGTAACTTTATATTGCCTGTTTCCCCGCACTACTCCAGATATATCCATGTTTTGTCTCACTCAACAGAGAAATGGCTCTAAAGATAAGACAAATAATAAAGGGGAAAGAGGACAACCTTGTCTTGTCCCATTTCTGGTAGGGAAAGAATCTGATAGAATACCGTTAACTTTTGCTTGAGCCCATGGTGCAGAATAAATAGCTTGGATCCACTGAAACATGGTCTTGTCTACTCCTATAAAATTCAGTGTAGAAAACATATATTCCCAATCAATGCGGTCGAATGCTTTTTCTGCATCTGTTCCTAAAAAAACACATGGTAGATGAGTATTTTCCGCTATATGTACTAGATTTAATACTTTTATTGTATTATCCTTCGTTTCTCTTTGAGGGACAAAGCCTGCTTGATCTAAGTGTATCAAAGAATTTATATGTTGTGTTAGTCTATTTGCAATAATCTTTGCAAAGACCTTTAGGTCCACATTCAACAGCGATATTGGTATATAACTACCGCAAAGAGTTAGATCTTTCCCTTCTTTGGGTATCACTGTCACTTGTGCCCCCAACGAATCTCTACAAAAATTTGAGTTATGACCTATTTCATTGAATAATTTTGTCAAATATGGTCCCAAAATCAGAAAAAAATGGAACCCAATGTTTCCACAGCCAAGGGACCAACCAGCCTTTGAATTTTGGAAAACTAAAGGCTTGGTAAAAGCGTATTCTTTAATTCAAACAGAAAATGGGACCTCTAGACTCAAACCTAAATCTTTCTTGGCTCTTGCTGCAGAATATGATCTTCCTAAATCACATTTTCTGGCCTATTACCAAGCAATTTCATACATTACTTCTTGTGCATCAAATCTGTCAGAAGGCTTTCAACATACAGTGATGGACACTTTACTGCAACAACGGTCTTACTCAATATCAACGATATTTAAAACTTTACAATGTGAGCTGTCTCCTCTTTCTACGGATAGATCTTTTGAAAAGTGGCATACAGATTTTCCCGGACCAGAATTCTCACATCATATTCTTCAGGGTTAAAGGCATATCAGGACACTTACCGTGAATGAGATATGGAGAGAGACTCAATTTAAACTGATACATAAAGCTTATATCCCAGCTCTTTTTACTAGGGATAATAAAACTAGAGCAGTATGGCCCCTTTGTATGTCAACAAGGCCCACACTGGCCCATAGATTCTGGTCATGTCCCACAGTTATTCCATTCTGGGACAAGGTGGTCCATTATGCCAATACAGTAATGAATACCCGTTTACGGAAGTCTCCGCATCTTATGTTATTTGGAATCAACCAGCCGAACACTCTCGACCATGCGAGCCCACAGGCCACTGTCCCTCTGTGGTCACATTTATGCTTCTTGGCGGCCAAAAGGACTATCTTGAAATCATGGATTCAACCTAACCCTCCCACTTTACCTGCCCTTAAGACGTAGCGTAGGTCGCTAATGTATAAGGAATGCATGGATACATTCCTACAACATCATATATTTACCAAAAGGCTCTTTGACAAATGGAAACTCTTTATAGAGCAGTAACTTACGGACGAGGACATTCAACATTTTATGAAGCCCTTTCGATATACGGACTGGTGCTTAAGGGCGGAAATAGCACAAACCTTGGGAAGATTAAAAATAGATGCTTTGCAGGTCTGATTACTGAGGTGATGTGCTAACACTCTAGGACTCAGATGAGAAAATTTTTTTGGTAGTAATCCCTTTAAAATATGTATATTTATTACTTAAATGGACCAGCCTATGCTAGGATGTTGAGAAATTATACTTCACATATCATTATTTTTTTTTTTCTTTCTTACTCTTCTTCCTTTTTTTTTTTCTCTCTATTATAGAGTATGGACTTTGATATTGAGATTGTTTTCTATTTTTTTTTGTTTGATTCAATGTTTTGTAAAAAATTTAATAAAAAGAGATTTAAAAAAAAAAAATAACATAAAAAAGCAAAATAAAAAATCAAGCCTCCCTGTCCCCCCGTGCTTACGCGCAAAGGCGCACGCAAGCGTTGGTCTAGTGTCATATGTAAACCGCAATTGCAGCATGCATGTGAGGTATCGCTGCGAACGCCAGGTCGAGGGCAGTAATTCTTGCAGTAGACCTCCTCTAAGTCCAAAGTGGTAACCTGTAAAGACTTTTAAAGGCTTTTAAAGCCGTACGTAGTTTGTTGCCGCTGCACGGGCGTGTGCGAAATTTTTAAAGCATGTCATGTTTGGTGTCTACGTACTTGGCATAAGATCATCTATTGAATTTTACCAAACAATTAGGAATTATATAGTGTATTTCTGCATTAAATATTAAAAAAAAGTGTTTTTTTTCCTCAAAAATTGCGTGTGAAAAATCTGTGCGCAAATACCGTGTGACGAAAAAAATTGCAACATCCCCCATTTTGTTCTGTAGGGCCTCTGCTTTAAAAATATATATAATGTTAGGGTTCAAAGTAATTTTCTAGCAAAAAAAAAAATGTTTTCATGTAAACAAAAAGTCACAGAAAAGGCTTGGTCTTCAAGTGGTTAGAAGAGTGGGTGATGTGTGGCTAAGATTGAGCATCAAATGCCAGGACATTTCAAACAACCCCCAAATGACCCCTTTTTGGAAAGTAGACACCCAAAGCTATTTGCTGAGAGGCATATTGAGTCCATGGAGTATTTTATATTTTGCCCTAAGTTTCAGGAAAATGACAATTTTGTTTTTTTTACACAAAGTTGGCACTAAATGATATATTGCTCACGCATGCCATGGGTATATGTGAAATGACACCCCAAAAATACATTCTGCTGCTTCTCCTGAGTACAGGAATACCACAAGTGTGAGACTTATTGGGAGCCTAGCTGTGTACGGGACCCCGAAAACCAATCTCCACCTTCAGGTTTTCTAATGGCATAAATTAATTATTTTACTTCCTCACTACCTTTCACAGTTTCGGAGGCCCTGAAATTTCAAGATGGCACAAATCCCCCCCCCCCCCCCGAATGACCCCATTTTTCAAAGTAGACATTCCAAGCTATTTGCTGGGAGGCATGGTGAGTCCATGGAATATTTTATATTTTGCCGCAAGTTTCAGGAAAATTATTATTTTTTTTTTGTTTGTTTTTTTACACAGTTGTCACTAAATTATATAGTGCTCACACATGCCATGGGTATATGTGGAATGACACCCCAAAATACATTCTGCTGCTTCTCCTGAGTACAGGAATACCACATGTGTGAGACTTTTTGGGAGCCTAGCTCTGTACGGGACGCCGAAAACCAATCCCCACCTTCAGGTTTTCTAATGGCGTAAATTGCTTATTTTACCTCCGCACTACCTGTCACAGTTTCAGAGGCCGTGAAATTTCAAGATAGCACAAAACCCCCCCAAATGACCCCATTTTGCAAAGTAGACACTCCAAGCTATTTTCTGAGAGGAATGGTGAGTCCATGGAATATTTTATATTTGGCAAAAGTGTCGGGAAAATATTTTTTTTTTGTTTTCTTTTTTTACACAAAGTTGTCAGTAAATGATATATTGCTCACACATGACATGGGTATATGTGGAATGACACCCCAAAATACATTCTGCTGCTTCTCCTGAGTACGGGGATACCCCATGTGTGAGACTTTTTGGGAGCCTAGCTGTGTACGTGCTATTTTGACATTTCAGGGTCTCTGAAACCATGATAGGCAGTGTGAAATTGCAATGAGAAATTTACGCCCTTTGAAATTCTGAAGGTGGTGATTGGTTTTCGGGGTCCTGTACACAGCTAGGCTCCCAAAAAGTCTCACACATGTGGTATCCCTGTACTCAGGAGAAGCAGCAGAATATATTTTGGGGTGTAATTACACATATGCCCATGGCATGCGTGAGCAATATATCATTTCAATGACAACTTTTTGTAAAAAAAAATTTTTATTTTATTTTTGTCATTTTTCAAACACCTGTGACAAAAAAATTAAATATTCAATGAGCTCAACATGCCTCTCACTACATTTCTTAGGATGTCTATTTTCCAAAAAGTGGTAACTTGTGGGGGTTTTGTACTGCCCTGCCATTTTAGCACTTCAAGAATTGAGATAGGCAGTCAGAAATTAAAGCTGCATAAATTCCAGTATTTACATCATAGTTTGTAGACGCTATAACTTCTGCGCAAACCAATAAAAATACGCTCATTGAGAATTTTTTTGTCAAAGACATGTAGCTAAATACATTTTGGCTGAAATGACTTTGGCTTTTGACAAAAATCGAATATATTGGATATTTTTTAACTGTCAAAGTAGAAAATGTCAATTTTTGGCAAAATTTTCGCTATTTTTTTATTAATATCGCAAAAAAAAAAAAAAAAACGCAGAGGTGATCAAATACCACCAAAAGAAAGCTCTGTTTGTGGGGGAAAAAAGGGCGTAAATTTTGTTTGGGTACAGCATTACATAACCGCGCAATTGTCAGTTAACTGCCAAGTTGAAAAAAGTGGCCTGGATGTTAAGCAGGAAAATCCTCCAGTCTTAAAGTGGTTGAGAAAGGCCCACAACAGGGTTTAGGTCGCCATTCTTTCATCTTTAACCTCCCTGATGGTCTGATTATGTCAGGATTTCTGTGCTAAAAGTGGTACATTGTTTTGCATAGAAATCTGTTTTTACATTTTAAAACTCACCTTCCCCTGTGATACCCCGCCGTCCTTCCGCTGTGTGCTCAGCAGATGCCGACACCTGCCTTCCGGTTCCATTCCCTGCGAGCGTTGCAAAGCAGGGGGGCAGAACCGGTGGCAAATTTAAAAGTGTAAATACACTAAATTACATAATACAAAGCTGTGATCCTAACGGATTACACTGTATCATGCCATTTCACCTAGTGACTTTTCCAGTGCCCTGCCTGTGCTTTTCCAGTTCTTTGTGCCTGGAAAATAGAGAACGACCATGGCAACCAAAAAGCGTTCTTTTTGCGCAAAATCTTTTCCAGTATAGGGCAGGCATTTTCCCTGCAGCTTCCTATTGCTTTCTATGGGCGTCCATCTTTGTGTAGCCCTGGTGATATACTCAGCAGTGTTTCCCTAGCAGGCGACATCACCTGTATGATCATTTCCTGCTGCTGTACAGAGGTCCCTTCCTGCCTTTCTACATGCTGTGGTAAATTCAAGAGGAAGTGTGTCTGAGGAGGTAATGTATTGGGGTCTCTTCTGCGGGCATATCCTTGCACTTTCTGCTATCAGTTTGGTTTAAAGGGGTTTCCTGCAGACTGCTGCGATCGGTGATAAATACCACGATCGGTGCACTTAAAGCAACAGTACTCCGTTTTTTTGCGATTTGCACTATGGAGTCCCAAACTGAAAAATCACCCTCAGACCCACAAATGCAAATTCCAGACAGTCCAGATCGCAGTCGCTGGCCGCAATTTCAGCTGCCCTGGAAAGCCTGGCCACTAAAGTTCATGAAAAAGGTTGATAGCCGAAAACGGCCGCTGCCTTCTCCTTCTATGGAGGTGTCCTTTGATTTAGAGGCTGATGGGGTCGCCCTGGACACCCCCCTACCTGAGGGGTCACTGAGCTCGCAGTCAGATGGTGAAGAGGACCTGTCTTCAGTTGCAGAGCGGGAACGAGCATTAGTGGAAGCCCTGATTATTTCAGTGCGGGATACTTTAAAATTGCCTGATTAACCCCCGCAGTCAGGGCTCTCAGAAGTCTCCAAAAGCTGACAGGGTTTTTCCTTGTCCCGACACCTTTCACGATATTGTGAATGACCAATTGCGGCACGTTAAGCATGTGTTAGTAGTGCCTAAATGCTGGTACCCTTTTGCTGAAAAGGTCTCCAACCGTTAGACGATGCCACCTAAAGTGGACCATCCAGTTATCAGATTGAACAAATCTACCTTTGTGCCTGTTGAGGATTCCTCAGTTTTTACGGAACCAGTGGACAGGCGGGTGGAATCCCTTTCCCGCCATCTTCCTGTACTGGCAGGTTCCATTTTAAAATCTTTTTTTTGTGTCTGTGTTGGTTTCACAGACTGTGACGGAATGGATTAGGGGGTTGTGGGAGTCTTTGGACCCCGAGACTGTTTCTCCGGAACTGCTGGAACTGTTGGACCAGGTGATTTTCAGATGTACGGTAGTGGACATCCCTATCTACGCTGGACACCCGCGGTCTCTTCGATTTGCGGTAGCGGAGTAGCATTATCAATTTGTGGCGTTACCCTTTGGTTTCGCCTTCACTCCCAGAGTGTTTACCAGGGTTCTAGCTCTGGTGTTAGCATTGATCTCTTGTTGAGAGCGGTCTCTCATTTGGTTCTGAAAAATACAATATATAGAATAACATGCAGCGCTAAAAAAAATACTCAATAAAGAAGTACAATGATTAAAGTGAACTAAAGTGTGACTAAAATATCATAAAAGTCCCAAATGCAAAAACGTTCAAATCAATTCCAGGGTGATGTGCGTGATCCACGTAGGACAACAGATCCCAACACCAAGAGGAAAGACATATGATTACGCTCACTGGAACAAATGGACCCAAATTGTCATATAACAAAAGGGTCAGATAGGCTCATAAGATATCTTGAGGGTCTTCAAACTGCAGTAGAGGATGTTCACATTTGCAGTCAAAGGGCCAGATGTAGTAAATCTCCTCTCTCCCTAGATTACATGGAAAGGATAATTCCAGACAAAGCAAACATAGTGTAATTCCACTTAAAATAAATTTATTAAAAGTAAAAAAATACACTTACAAACATCCAGAAATATTAGGCAGTGAATGACAGAGACATGAATCCAGCAGTCTTTGGCATAATCCTGGCTACATGAGGGAAAGTTCGTACGCGTTTCATCAAAAATTATTTTATCAAAGGTAAATGCGAGGGCATTTGTAAAACTCTGGCATTCACAGACAGGACTAGGCATGATGGGAATTGTAGTTCCTGAACAACTGGAAGGCCATAGTTTGAAGACCCCTGCTATAGTCTATGATTAAGCAGAGCTGCGTCTGTTGATGAACGATAGAGAAAACTGGATTTTTGTAAGAACTTACCATAAAATCCTTTTCTCTGAAGTTCATTGACAGACGCAGCTTCCACCCCTCTACTTTTGAGTTATGAGGTCAAGATCGCCAGAGGCCGGCGGCACTCGAGCCCACTCCTCCCACGGTCAGACTCCGGCTGTGTCTAATCACAGAGGGAGCGCATCCGAGACCACGTGCACAAAATCACGTTGATCTATGTGATTATGTGCAGCCGAGTCACCCTGCCGCAGTAAATCTGTGTGAGGTGGTCGGCAAGAGGTTAAAAATCTCCTTATGCTACGTATTAAAAATTTTTACAGGTTGCCAGTTTAGAGTTGGAGGAGGTCTTGTGCTAGAAATATTGCTCTAACTTGCATGGCAATACTTCATGTGTGTTTTTAATGTCGTCTACATATGCGGACGCGACCCACGTATGCATTTGCTTCTGCATGCGAGCACAAGGGGACAGGGGCGCTTTAACTTTTTTTATTATATTTAAATTTTTCTTTTTACACTTTCCCTTTACATTCCTTGTAATAGTAATAAAAGTGATCAAGAACAAAAATGTAAACATCCCTTGTAATAGGAATAGGGCATGATAGATCCTCTTTATGGAGAGATGTGGGGCCGCCGGTAGATTCCTTCTCCGGCTCGCCAATTACACAGGCGAGCCGGTAGAATTACCGAGTGGGGTTGGGAGTTAAAACAATCAAGTGGCTGAACTGCCACTATGATTGCTTTTTCTGTGCAGGGAACCGCCGGCAGGAAACAAAATATCTGAATGAAGTCTGTAGCTGCAGGTCTCATTCAGGTATCACCACTCAAACCTGAGGACGTCATGACGGATAGAGGTATGGAAGTGGTCACAGTACTTCCACTTTTCCTCTGGTTTCTGTTTCTAGAATATCCTCCCATTTCTAAAATATCCTCCCATTAAATGTTGTAAAGTATGGAACACCGTTTCGTAAAGTGGGCATTAAAATGATTCCCACCACACCTCTATTACCCAAGAGGACATTGTACTCTGACAGACTCTCAGTGGATCCTTTTGGATCATCCTGAACTTCTGTCCCAAGGTTGATTTATGTTGATCCGGGCTTCTCAGTTGCTGGCTTTAATAGACTTATTGCTAAATCCCAGGTCCTGAAGGATATAGGCCTGTTAAAAAATCGACTTCTTGCAAAGTCTACTATTGCACTTGAAAAGTCTGTTTCTCTTGCGGTGCAAGGATTTTCTATCTCAGGAAGTTCTCTATATGACAATTCTGTCCTTTCACCATGCTGGTCTGGATAAACATTTGGCCTTTAGAACCATCAAGGGGCAAATCTCAGCCTTATATGTTCTGAAAGCAGATTGTAATATAAAAGGGCAGTACTTGCAAATTTTTATGTTTGCAGCCATGTTTATGAAACCCATTGTCACAGATAACCTGAAGAGCTGATCTGTGTCTTACAGTTTGCATACATTTTTTACCTTTTGCTGCTGTAGGTCTGCTGGCACCTGTGGTTCCACAAGCTTGTGCTCTGCTCTTGCTGCATTGACCTAGCAGCTATGGGTGTCGCCCGCTCCACCTGATGGTTAAAATACCTTCCTTCCTGTCCAGCATCCCATGTGTCTCCCTATTTAAATCCCACTCAGACCAGTTTCTGGTTGCTTGAGCAACACTTGTTCCTGAGCCCCTTCTGTGCAATCATTCCTAACCTGACTTCCCCTGGACTGATCTCTTGTGTATTGACTCAGCTAGTTCTCCTGATTAAGTTTGTCTGCTGCCCGCCCAGACCTTGGCTCATTTTCCTGGCTCTCCTTTTGCTCCATCCATCCATCCGTGCCTGCACTGTGTCTTTGGGAACTCCCCCCCGAGCAGGGTGAACCTGGGGGTCGTGACCTGGGGTCAGCACGCAGCGAAGTCCAAACTCCCGTGAGGGGGTCCCTGGCAGAACACTGGCTAACCCTTAGATTCTATGCCCCGGGGGATCCCGTGTCACCTGCTCGCCTGTGGGCTCACTCCCGTAGAATAGTGACACCCATATTTTTAAAGGAAAATACACAACTTATTTTAGTGCACACAAACACAATATACTGTATTACCCAATTTTTTTATAAAATATAAAAGATGAGGTTGCTTAGAGTAAATAATAAGTTAACCTAATGTTTATAAAAAATTGATTGATAAAAGGACAATCAATTGAAAGCGTTGGGACTTTGAATGAAGGACTATCCAATATAGGACAAAGTGCTTCCATCCCTATGAATAGGAAAAAAGGGGGGGAGGGGAATAAGGAAGGATACGTAAATACTATAGAACAACTGACATATATATAATAGGGGTACAATAATAAAAATTGGAAAAATATATATGTGTTAAAAATTATATTGAATCTATTATATTAATAAGCCAGCCGTTGCAAAAAAGTAGATCAGGGTAAAAGGGGGGACATTTGGGACTTTAGATGAGGTGTGCAGATAATATGATACATAAGCATACAAATCAATGAAAGTTAGAGGCGGGTCTAACATAATAGTACAAAAGCAATTTATTTGCAAGATCAAGAATACATAGAATGACATTAGGGCATAACTGTAAATAGGACAATTGATAAATGATGTATTGACAGACCAAATACATAAATAAATAAATGAATGGAGAGGCTGCCTGGTTGTAAACTGAAATGGAGCACTGTAATCCATGAGCATATAGGATCCAAAAGATATGAAGATATGGGATGCACCACAAACAAGCTCTACGCGTTACGTGGAATACGTTCCACTTCCTCAGGAGCAAGTGCAAACATTGCTGTAGAAAAGAAAGAATCCTTTTAAAACAGCATGTAAAATAATAATAATAATACTATAAAATCATGGGGAAGGGATAGGATTATCCCTAGCCAAGGATGTCTCCGGCCAGTGTACTCACAGTCAAGCCTAATGTCAGGTACCTATATTTCACTCTAGCACCAGTTTAATTAATTTCTATCAATTATCAACCCTTTTTACACTATATATTTTGTCTACAGAATTTTCTGGTGGTATTCTCCTGAGATCTTCAACTATTTGGTTAGTTTGTATGCCACGGTGGCCATGGATTCGGTTTCTTCAGTTCCCGACCAAGATGTTTCCCAGGGATCTATGGTGTTTTCACCATGTATAACTGACATTAGGCTTGACTGTGAGTACACTGGCTGGAGACATCCTAGGCTAGGGATAATCCTATCCCTTCCCCATGATTTTATAGTATTATTATTATTATTTTACATGCTGTTTTAAAAGGATTCTTTCTTTTCTACAGCAATGTTTGCACCTGCTCCTGAGGAAGTGGAACCTATTCCACGTAACGCGTAGAGCTTGTTTGTGGTGCATCCCATATCTTCATATCTTTTGGATCCTATATGCTCATGGATTACAGTGCTCCATTTCAGTTTACAACCAGTCAGCCTCTCCATTCATTTATTTATTTATGTATTTGGTCTGTCAATACATCATTTATCAATTGTTCTATTTACAGTTGTGCCCTAATGTCATTCTATGTATTCTTGATCTTGCAAATAAATTGCTTTTGTACTATTATGTTAGACCTGCCTCTAACTTTCATTGATTTGTATGCTTATGTATCATATTATCTGCACACCTCATCTAAAGTCCCAAATGTCCCCCCTTTTACCCTGATCTACTTTTTTGCAGCGGCTGGCTTATTAATATAATAAATTCAATATAATTTTTAACACATATATATTTTTCCAATTTTTATTAAGTTAACCTAATGGGTTAAATCTTTACATTTGCATGCTTGCCAAGATTTTTGCCAAAATGTTATAGTCAATATTCAATATGGAAATTGGGCGGTAAGAGGTACATTCCATCAAGTCTTTATCAGGTTTAGGGATGAGAACCACCGTGGCCGAGTACATTGATGAGGGCAGCCTACCCTCCCTAAAAGCAGTGGAATAAACCTGGGCTAGGATAGGGGCGAGGAGATCTAAATATCGATAATAGACCTCCAGGGGCAGGCCATCAGGGCCAGGAGCTTTACCCTTGCCCATAGAAGCAATCGCCTCCCTGACCTCCTCTTCCGTGATATCCGCCTCCAACCCCTCTCGTTGTTCCTGTGACAAGGTGGGAAACAGCAGGTCCAACACACAATCGTCTATGTCCTGACTAGTAAAGGTCAAAGTGGAGGTGTACACAGTCGTGTAAAAGTCATAGAAACAGGAAAGTATGTCCCCAGCCGCGCGGGCCTCAGAGCCGTCAGAACGTACTATCTTGGTCACAACTGTACTACCCATTTGTTGTCTTGCCATATGGGCCAATAACTGACTGGACTGGTTCCCAAACTCAAAATATTTCTGTTGAGCATAAAAGGTCTTCCTCTTAGCACTGGCAGAGGTATGATCAGCGTACATATGGGACAAACCCTCCCAGTGGACCCGATTAGAGACAGTAGGAGAGTCTAGATAAGCTACCTCAGCCTCCCAGTATCTCCTCTCCAGCTCCTCCTCGTCCTCTCAAGAAGCCCGCTTAATATATGAAATAGTAGATTTTAAGAGTGCCTCTCAGGAACGCCTTAAGGGTGTCACAAAATATTAGGCTCCTGTCCGCCCCATGTGCCTCCAAAAAGACAGATAGTTGGTCAGGGATGCGGTCATTGGATACAATTTGGGCTGCACCCTCCACTGTATACGGATACCCCGGACACCAACATCAATGGACAGTGACAAAGGGGAATGATCGGAGACTCCCCAAGGGAGATATATCACAGAAAGCAGCATAGGCAACAACCGATCATTCCCCAATGCCAGGTCAATCCGGGAGAGGTATCCCCTACTAGACATAGCCCATGAGTATGTCCTGGTTTGAGTATTAAGAACACGCCGCAAATCATGCCACCCAAATTCAGCAATTAAAGCCCCAAAAGCGGTAGGGGATGGAAGAGACAGGGCCAAGGGGTCCCCGTGTCTATCCAGCCCCGGGTCAACAAGGAGATTAAAATCCCCCAAACAGAGTACATAAGCTTCGGGGAACATTGCAGCAAAGCTAATGGCTTCCTTGACAACATGTAGATTAGCAGGTGGGGGATTATAAATGCCTAGGACAACAAAGGGGAGAGCATGCAGTTGGGCACGAGTAAACACAAAATGGCCACGAGGATCAGTTTTGAGGTGGACACACTCCCAAGGGATCGACCGGTGTACCAACACAGAGACCCCCCTGGAGTAAGAGGAATGACAGGAGTGGCCTGACCACTGCACCCAGGGTTTCTGAAGATGAGCCACCGTATCTAAGGTAAGATGTGTTTCTTGCAAGCACACCAGGTGTGCGTTAGATTTTAGAACAGTAGTGAACACCTGGGAGCGCTTATGTGGGGAGCCCAACCCCCGTACATTCCAGGACAGAAAAGTAGTAACACTAGCCATTATACCATACAGAATACCATGTGAGTGGCAGGAGGGGCAAGCCAAGCATAGGGAGCAGCATATCCATAAAAACATAGATGTACCTGAAAGAAAAAGGTAATAAAAGTACCCGGAACTCCAGGCTACGCAGCAAAATATGCTGTAAGATATAAAATGACAAGAACAAAGGAAACACATGAATAAACAGTTTCAATGGGGCATTGCCCACACAATGCTGCAGCATATGCGAGGGCAATTTGTGGAGCCGGCCGGCTCAGAGCTCTCATAAACAAAGAAAGTGTGGTAAAAGTACTTATCCCATAACCTGGTGTGTAGCTAATGACCTATAGCATGAAACAAAAACAAAAAAAAGAAGGGATGATGCAAAAATAAAAATAAAAAGTCAGCATCAATAGGTTCACAGTCAGTACTCCACGGAGCTAAAGGAGGATGTAGGAGATCACAGGAGAAGTTCCAAAATTGACCAGTAGGGAGCAGTGGAGTCCAACATTAGAGGATGAAAAGTTTGCAGCTCAAAAACAGAGACATACCGATCTGCCTCCATCTCAAAAATTAAGATACTAACAGGCTACAAAACCCTCCCTAATGGGTGCTATACACACCCATAGCCACCAGCTCGCCTTTTGAAAAGATCGAAGCACGTATCTCCAGGAAAAGACCCTGAGGCCTAGTCGCTGACAGAAGCCGCGGCCTTTCCTGAAACAGACCGTGCATCCATCATCGGGGACCCGATCTGGAATCCACTTTCATCAGCACGGTTAGAGCTGGGATTTCTATCCCGTCCACCCCCACAGACTGTCTGTCCCTCTGGGCACCTGGGGAGACCAACATTATCCTCCCTATGAGCCGGATCGCTGGACAACAAAGCCCATGGCCTACCTACACACCGCCGCCATCTTAGCCAGCACAAAGACCGACATCAGGGGCAGGGTAAGACATCTATCCCTAAGAAAGTTTTTATCAGCTCCCTGGGATCCCCGCTACACCCGGCCACCACTGTACATGTAATTTGGAGCCCCCAACTACATTGTGAACTCGGGCCTGCCGTGGACGGCAGCCATCTTGGCTTAGGCCTCACGCACTGCCACAGCACCTCCGGCATCTCCAGGGAATGCACATCCCATCACCTACTACACCCCCTAGAATCGCTCTACGAAGGCACCTGCATTCTATATCTTACTTTTAGAAACCCAAAAGACCCGTGGTTCGCCTTTGTATCTCCGAGGCCTAACCGCCGGCTGAAGCCACGATATTTCCTGCCCAGCAATCTGCCTGCATCAGCTCTGCATTTACCACAATTGGTCTAAAATCTTCTCGATTGCCGCCCCATCAGTGACCTGCATCACATATCTTGTCCGTGTGACCCGGATTGCTGGCCGAGCGATTCGCGGCCTACAGGAGGCCTCCAGCCACTCAGGCCGGTGTGGAGGAGAACTGGGGGGCCCCAGTTGTGACCAGCACATTTCAGTAGCACTAGCGGCATAAAGGGGCACACCATCTGAACCCCCAACCCTGATATTTAAAAATAAAGAATGAAAGAAAAGCCACAACAACCTGTTCACACATCAACCTGATCACTGCTGCCACTGTCTTCCAGCGGCCGCCATTCTGAAGGCCGAGGCCCTGTAGCTGTCCCAACAGATCACTGGTAAGACAATTACATTCTCTTTTTATAACCTAGTGAAACAGACTCACTGACAGGCTGTTCAAAAGTCCTGACGAACAGAGCAACTGGCTAACAACTGGGAAGAGCAACGTCTATATTACTATACATTCTGCAGAGTATTACATCAGATGTTTTATACTACTTTCTCATTTCAGGTACTTTGCAGAGATTGTGAATATCTCATAGCATATCAATCTGAAGTTCCTGCATTCTTCATACATCATACAACACACTAACGTTAAACTATCCTACTTACTCGCAGTGAGTTCTAATCCCATCATGTGATATTCCCTAGGAGGAGCAGGAGTGGCAAGGGAAAATATGCACATCTAGGCGCACAGATCCAAGCTGCACGGCGTCAATAGCTCGTCCAGGGGTCATAAATGCACTACTTGACACCCGAGATTAACACCCCCTGAGACCTGCAGACAATTTGCATGTCTTCCACCCGTAAAAAGCATTATAAATCACCCAAAAAATCTTTAACACACTACCTTCTGAGGACAAGAGAGCGTTACAGCATGGCTCAAAATGGCGCTAACAGTCCCTCTGTAACAAAGGAAAATACTGCCACAGCAAAATTCCTTGCAGCAGGAGACATCTAGTAAAAAGCAAAACGCACCACTCACCAAAAATGATTTGGAGAACAGTTTGGAGGCCATGTATACTAAGCTGGCCTCTAAGTTTTAATCCGAACTCGATAAAACTGCAAACACACTGTCACAGGAGATCTCAGCCCTGGGTGGCAGAACAGACAGGCTTGAAACCAAACACGACGAATTATGCTTAGCATATAAAGAGCTCAGTAGGAATCATGAAGCCCTGAATAATGCCTTCACACAACTCCAGTCTCATGTTGAAGATCTAGACAACAGAAACAGAAGAAACAACCTGAGCCTGAGAGGGATTCCTGAGTCTTATTTGGAATTCATTCCAACGGTTAATAGCCTGTTCAAATCTCTGTTACCTGATCGTACTGAAGATCATTTTATTTTTGACCGCATTCACTGGGCTCTCAGACCAAAACCACCAGCAGACAAACCACCTAGAGATATAATTCTCTGCCCGACTTTCTCATAAAAGACGAAATTGCGAGAGCTGCTAGAAACTCACAAAATATTGTGATTGATGGTCATAAGCTGCAAATTTTCCCTGATATTTCGCAAGCTACTTTGGAAAGGAGGCGTGATATGAAAGATATCACACAATCAGTCCGTCTGAGGTACCGTTGGGGGTTTCCTTTCAAGCTTATAATCCCGCATAATGGATCCACTTATATAGCCACAAACATATCAGAAGGTCAGGAAATCCTGGTCAAACTAGGATTACTGGACTCCTCAGCCGCCCCTCAACCTGCTCCCTTGCCAAGACTATCCCCTCTTTGGCAGACACCAGCCTCCAGAAGAGGCCGCCGCAGAACATGGAATGAGATCGGCTAGAGTGGTGACAATTTATTGTCATAGTTGCCTTACACCAACTCTCTTGATTAATTAAATAAGAAAAGCCACTCATCTAGGTAGGGCAGGGTGTTGTATGGCCAACATCCCAGATAAACTGCAAAGAACCCCCCTGATAGGGTATGGGACTTTAACGGCCAAAATTGTAAAATTTAAAACATGTTTTTAATGAATAAACATAAAATCAACATAATAGAAAAAACACATGTAATACAAAACATATATCACAATAAAATACTTGTCATATTGAGATAAGGATGTAGTAAAGCACAGACTTCCAATGGGCACCCAACACCCTACGCGTTGCGGGAATACCCTTCATCAGGGGTGTGAGCAATGGAGTTCAAAATGCTAATGTACATGTATTTCTGCAATAGAAAATACAAAAGATAATATAAAAAAAAAAATATATATATATATATATATATATATATATATAGCAAAAAGGATGTCTAGGAAATACATTACATCCAAAAGACAAAAGTATCTGTCACAAGATGGAATAATATAAGACGAAAATATGTAACGTACCCTGAGAAGATGACCAAGTCAAGATGGAAGAAGGATCCAAAAGAGATGACTAAGAAGAGTAAAGGAACGTCAAAGGTGGAGATGTAAAGATGGCTGAAAAGTGTCTCCAAACACAGGACCCCTAGGAGTCCATGTGCAGGATAAAAAATATATTGTAAATAAATAAATATATCAGTCAAAAAATGGTATGTGTGAGAAGGGGGGTAAAAAGGGAGAGGGGAGAGAAACGGAAAAATGGGGGGGCGGGAGAGAGGGGAAAGGAAAGAGGAGGGGGAAAGGGGGGAAGAGGGGGGAGGAAAAGAGGGGGTGGTGGAAATGGGAGGGAAGAAAAAAAAAGGGGGGAAGGAAAAGGAAAAACAAAAAAGAGGGGGGAAGAGGAGGGGGAATGGGGTAGGGGTAAGAAAAGGGTGAAAATGAATGATGAATGTATCATGCTAGTAATGTGGAAGTATAAAAAGTAATAAATGAATGAATAAATAAATATAAATAACAGACAGGTGTACCTGTGTAGAGAAGTTATTTGGCTCAATTATAAAAATTCCCAACTGAAATTGTAAGTGCATATATGAAACGTCCTTGTTCAAGCCCATGTACATGTGGCAATATTAAATCATGGCACTGGTCAAATGATGAAGGAAATACAGGTAATCCAATCCTGAAAGCCCAGGTAATGAAAACATGAGCTGCAGGGAAATAATAATAGTAAGTGTACCATGAAAGAAGGATGGAAATGCCACTACTGATGAACATATATGGTGGGAAAAGACGTGTCCGCTAATAAATAATGCCAAAATAAGAATAAGAGTATCAATATAAATGAAGTGTGTCTTTACCTTTCAGAGGGAGGATATGAAAAAACGCCATCTGGGTTGGTGAGACCAGCAAACTGGCAAGACACAGAGGCTCTGGTATGGGCGCCAGACGCCGGAGCATGCGCCGTGCGATCAAATCGCAATGGGCCTGCGCAGAGACGGTGGCCAATGGGGGGCCTGTAGACCATGGAGCGCACGGCGCCGCCAACAAAGAGGGTAGGGGCCGCGTCCTGCGTTACAAAGCCTCCAACGCGGTAGCCGGCCCAGAAGGCGGCGTTTTGACAGAGATCCGCCTGAATGGACACTGAAAAAAAGGGAAAAAAAGGGGGAGAGGACAAAGCGAAGGACGGGATGCGGCCGGAATGGAGAAACCAATCATGCTACCCATCCATCAATGTCAACCCCCCTAGGTGCACCGGGTGGAGACAGATTAAAGACCACCTGGAAAAAAGCAGAAAGAGAGGAAAAAATGAAAAAAGAAACAGAAGAAGGAAAAAAACTGAAAAAAGAAAAGGAAAAATAATAATGATTAAAAAAAAAAAAAAATTGAAATAAAATAAAATAAAATGAATTGGATGAAATAAAATAAATAAAAATAATCAAAATCAAAATAATAATAATAAAATATAAAAAAGAAAAAGAAAAGAATAAGTATGAATAGAAAACATCAAATGAAAATGGAAAGGTATTGGAAAAAAGTATGTGTATAAAATAGATGTATCAAATGGTATAATAAACAAATGAATGATATACACATATACAAATGAATTAAATATATATCAGATAATATCACAAAATGTATAATCTGAATATGCATGCGTCTGCATGTATGAACATGCATGGGTATATAAATATGTATCAAATATGTACTACAGGCTGGTGCTTCATTTAAAGTCCCACCGTGCAATTTTCGTGCGTTTTTGGTGGATGCAGTCTAATTTGACCCCAGTTTTTTCATATACAGGGATGGAGACCATAGCATGACCTGCTTGTCTCATGTAAAGTCCCAAATATTTTAGGAAATTAGGGATGGAGGCACTGTGCTATACAGGCAAATTGCCTCATATAAAGTCCCAATCTGTGTTTTACACTGCATCCACCAAGGGGTTGGAGGTGTATGCTTCTCAGCTGGTCATTTTCAGTTTTTACCATCTTAAGAACATTGCTATTAGAGCATTGAGATACTAGACCAGTCATGGATAGAGGTGGGTTGGGGGAAGTTTGGACCTCCTTCCCACCTGCCTCCTATCCACCCATTAGCAGCCATGTGCTCCCAGAGTGGAGACACTCAAATTTAAAAGTGTTAGGACTGCAGATAAAACAGGGTGCCGTGTCATGGCTCTGCAGCTTACACATGCGTTTGCAAATGCGTGTCAACTAAACCCCTGTTCTTTATTTATATTGAGACAGGTCTACTTGGTTGGTGGCAGACTGGAGGGTGAGTACATCAGACCGGGGGGCTGGCTGGCTTCCATGCACCTCTCTTAATCCTTTTCAATTAGTTTTTTCCGATACAGGGATGGAGACGCTGGGCATACCTGCCGGTGTCTCACTTAAAGTCCCACATAGCCCACATTGTCTATGTAGTCTTTCCTCATAGCTGATGTCCTCCATTCCCCTAACCATCCTTATTGCCCTTCTCTGGACTCCAGATATGGCCGGACCAGAGTCTTGTAGAGTTGGAGAATAATCTCTTTATTTCTGGAGTGAATCCCCTTTTTTATACATGCCAGTATTCTGTTGGCTTTGCTTGCAGCCGCTTGACATTGCATGCCACTGCCAAGCCCGTTGTCCACCAGTACCCCCAGGTCCTTTTCCATCCTAGACTCACCCAGAGGTTTCCCCCCCCCAGTGAGTAGCTTGCTTTCGTGTTTCTGATGCCCAAGTGCATTACTTTACATTTTTCGACATTAAACCTCATCTGCCTTGTAGTTGCCCGCCCCATTATTTTGTTCATGTCCGCTTGTAAGGTTTCCACATCCTGCATCGAGGATATTGGCATGCTTAGTTTAGTATCATTCCCAAATACTGAGATTGTACTAGATATCCCATCTAGATCATTTATGAATAAATTAAACAGGATTGGTCCCAGGACAGAACCTTGGGGACCCCACTTTCAACACCCGCCCAATCCGAGTACTCCCCATTTATCACCACCCTCTGGACTCTCCCCTGGAGCCAGTTCTCTATCTAGATACGCACCCTATGGTCCATACCTACATCCCTTAGTTTGTACAGTAAGCGTTTGTGGGGAACGATGTCAAAGGCTTTTGCAAAGTCCAGATACACCACATCCACAGGTTTACCTTTATCTAGGTGGCAGCTCACTTCATCGCAGAAGGTTAATAGATTGGTTTGGCAAGAATGATTTTTCATGAATCCATGCTGATTACTACTAATAATATCGTTTTTATTACTAAAGTCTTGTATGTGGTCCCTTAACATCCCCTCCAAAATCTTGCAGACTACTGATGTTAGGCTGATCGGCCTATAGTTACCGGGAATATATCTCGGCCCTTTTTGAAAAAGTGGTACCACGTTGGCTTTTTTCCAATCAGCTGGCACCATGCCCGTCTGTAGACTATCCTTAAAGATCAAGAATAATGGTCTGGCAATCACCTGACTGAGCTCTTTAAGAACCCTCGGGTGCAAGCCATTTGGTCCCGGTGATTTATTTATGTTAAGTTTCTCTAGTTTAGTTCTAAGTCTATCTTCTGTTAGCCATGGCGGTACTTCCTGAGGTGTATTATTTAGTTTAGAATTACAAGCTGGGTTAGTGTAGCCCCCCAATTATTTTGTGAAGACTGAAGAGAAGAAATTATTTAACACTTTCGCCTTTTCTCTGTCCTCTGTGGCCAAATTTCCTTTGTTGTCTTTTATGGGGCCAATGTGTTCTGGCCTCATTTTCTTACTGTTTATATACTTAAACCCCTATTTCCTTTTCCCATTTTGTGATGAAATGAGGTGTCTCCTTGCCAAGGCATTCTGTTAACATTCTATATATTTGCGATATGCCATGTTTGAGCTTTTCAGTCGAGTTACATCATTTTTCTACTATATTCAGCTCTTTCTCCGATCTAATTGGTTGAGGTAATCAATTCACAAAATGCCTCAGTTGGAGATACCTCCATTCATTAAGCTCCATAGTATTTTCACCCTCATTTAAATTGTGATATGTCATAATTTTACCCTTTTATACAATATCTTTTAACAGTGTATTCTCTACCCTCTCTATCACTGGTTGGCAGGTTTCCATGTCAGGGTGACCGGCAGGTGGTGCTGTGGAGCAGAGGAGCAGAGAACGCGGGATCAGTGGCTGCGTGCGAGTGAGAGGAGCGGGTGTGTGACTGACCGTGTGTGTGTGAGTACCCCCCCCACACCCCCCCCCACCCCCAGTAGAGCGGCAGCGGCGGCGTCCGGTGCTAGAACCCCCCCAGAAGTAAAAGCAGGGGGCGGGCGGCGATCCGTGCGGTAACCCCCCTCCCTCCCTTGTTGCGGGCGGCGTGCAATAAACCCCCCCTTGCAGCCAGCGGTGCGGGAACCCCCCCCCCCCGGACAGAGAGGGAGCAGAGGAGACTAGCAGAAACAAAGGCTGACCGGGAAGTGACCAAGGGAGGCGGGTGCAGAGAGGAAGACTGACTGACTGAGGGAGGAGGGAGGAATCACCATCAGGAACTGAAAGTGACATGCTTAAAGGGACACACACTAGGTAAGTAAGACTGGTGACTGAGATTGAACACTGACTGAGGGTGTAGTGTAGTACCTGAGTATCTGTGAGTACCTATTACTACCTGAGTGTCTGTGAGTACCTATTACTACCTGAGTGTCTGGGAGTACCTATTACTACCTGAGTGTCTGTGAGTACCTATTACTACCTGAGTGTCTGGGAGTACCTATTACTACCTGAGTATCTGTGAGTACCTATTACTACCTGAGTGCCTGTGAGTATCTATTACTACCTGAGTGCCTGGAGTACCTATTACTACCCGAGTGCCTGGAGTACCTATTACTACCCGAGTGCCTGGAGTACCTATTACTACCCGAGTGCCTGTGAGTACCTATTACTACCCGAGTGCCTGTGAGTACCTATTACTACCTGAGTGTCTGTGAGTACCTATTACTAACTGAGTGCCTGGAGTACCTATTACTAACTGAGTGCCTGGAGTACCTATTACTACCTGAGTGCCTGGAGTACCTATTACTACCTGAGTGCCTGTGAGTACCTATTACTACCTGAGTGTCTGTGAGTACCTATTACTACTGTAATGTGTTGTGTGTCTGACCGGGCTGTGTGTCTGTGAGTGTTGTGCGACTGACCGGTCTGTGTGTCTGTGAGTGTTGGGCAACTGTGAGTGTTGTGCGACTGTGAGTGTTGGGCGACTGAGTGTTGTGCGACTGACCGGGTGGTGCGACTGAGAGTGTTGGGCAACTGAGAGTGTTGTGCAACTGACCAGACTGTGCGACTGTGAGTGTAATGCGACTGGGAGTGTGGTGCGACTCACCGGGCTGTGCGACTGGGAGTGTGGTGCTACTGTGAGTGTTGTGCGACTGAGTGTTGTGTGACTGTGAGTGTTGAGCGACTGAGTGTTGTGCGACTGACCGGGTGGTGCGACTGGGAGTGTTGTGCGACTAGGAGTGTTGTGCGACTGACCAGGCTGTGAGATTGTGAGTGTTGTGCAACTGAGTGTCAAGTGAGGTTATCAATGTGTCAATGCCCGGCGGGTGTGGATATGCGACTCGTTGTACATCTTGTTTTTTTTTTTTACATCTTGTGATATGTATGTGTTCCTCGGTCATGCGATCGAGGGCAAATACAAATGCGCAAAATGTAAGCACGTTGCTTCCCTGGAAGCTGAGGTCCTGAATCTAGGGAAGCAGCTGGCAACACTGAGACGAATGTCCATACCGGAGGAGAGCCAGGATCGTACCAGTCAGGCGCAGGCAGGGGCCTGCACAGAGGTGGGCGGAGTAATGGAGGTGTAGGCATCAGAGCAGAGTAGAGGGGTGACAGTTAGGAGGGGTAGAAGGGGACAAGGCAAGGAGGCTGATCCTGGGCTGGAGCACCCCAATAGATACGCCCCGTTGTGTGATGTTGGGGAAACCAGTCAGGGATCAGCATTGCTGGAGCAGAGCGACGTCCCTAGCTGCCAGGGGAAGAACTCCTCCAGTGAGGCCGGGAGAAAGGGAAAGGAAAGGCAGGTGCTGGTGGTAGGGGACTCAATTATTAGAAGGACAGACAGTGCAATCTGTCACAAAGACAGTGAGCGCCGAACAGTCTGTTGTTTACCGGGCGCTCGGGTTCGGCACATCGCGGATCGGGTGGACAGATTATTGGGTGGGGCTGGGGAAGACCCAGCTGTCATGGTACACGTGGGTACCAATGACATAGGCAGAGGAAGATGGAGAGTCCTAAACGATTTCAGGGACTTAGGAGCTAAGTTGAGGACTAGGACCTCCAAGGTAGTATTTTCAGAAATACTACCTGTACCTCGAGCCACACGAGAGAGGCAGCGGGAGACAAGGGAAGTTAACAAGTGGCTGAGGAGCTGGTGTAGTAAGGAGGGTTTCGGGTTCCTGGAGAACTGGGCCAACTTCTCAGTCGGCCACCGGCTCTTTGGTAAGGACGGATTGCACCTAAATGGGGAGGGTGCAGCCGTACTGGGTGAGAAGATGGCCAAAAAGTTAGAGGGGCTTTTAAACTAGGTGACGGGGGGAAGGGTACAGATGTAGAATTAGCCAGTGGAAAGCAAGATTCAGAGGGCACAAATGGGGGCATTAGCTGTAGGGTGTTCGGAGCTCCTAAACCCAGGGTGGGTATGGGGAAAAATCAAGAGAGCAGCCTAAAAACATCAAATGAGGTTATATGTAACCGGTCAAAATTAAGAGGTTTGTATACCAATGCCAGAAGCCTGGCCAACAAGATGGGAGAGCTTAAGCTGCTGATGTTTGAGGAGGACTTAGATTTTGTGGGGATAACAGAGACTTGGTTCGACAGCTCTCATGACTGGATGGCGACCATTCAGGGGTACTCCCTTTATCGCAGAGATAGAGAAGGTAAAAAAGGGGAGGGGTATGTCTGTATATTAAGAACAGTGTACAGGTAAATATGAGGGATGATATTAATAATGGAGCTATGGACCAGGCAGAATCCCTATGGGTAGAACTTCAAAGGGAAGGCACTGTGGGGAAGGTAATATTGGGCGTATGCTATAGGCCCCCCAACCAGAGGGAGGAGGGGAGGCGGACCTCATTTTACATATAGGATTGGCAGCAAGGATGGGAAATGTCATTATAATGGGGGACTTTAATTATCCAGATATAGACTGGGCAGAAGGAACCGCACACTCAGCCAAGGCTCGGCAGTTCCTAAATGTTTTGCAGGACAATTTCATGGGCAGATGGTGAATGCACCGACAAGAAACAATGCAGTACTTGACCTACTGATTACCAACAATACAGACCTGCTCACGGATATAGAAATACGGGACAACTTAGGAAATAGTGACCATAGGTCAATAAGTTTCAGTATTAATTACAGTAATAGGAAACACAAGGGTAATATAAGGACACTGAATTTCAAAAGAGCCAATTTCCCAAAAATGCGCTCGCTGCTAGAAAATATCAAATGAGATAGAACCCTGGGAACAAAGAACACGGAGGAAAAATGGGAGTGCTTCAAGAGCATACTTAACAAGGAGATTGGCCAGTGCATTCCAAAGGGAAATAAATTTAAAAGAGCTAAACTAAACCCTGGGTGGCTAAACTCCAACATAAAAATTCATATTAGTGCTAAAGAAAAGGCCTTCAAAAATACAAGACTGAGGGGTCATTGGCAGCATTCAAGCATTACAAAGAATGCAATAAGAAATGTAAAGACAAAATCAGGGCGGCTAAAATAGAACACGAGAGACATATAGCGGAGGAGAGTAAAAAGAACCCCAAGAAATTCTTTAAGTATATAAACAGTAAGAAAGCGAGGCCAGAACACATTGGCCCCATAAAAGATGACAAAGGAAATATGGCCACTGAGGACAGAGAAAAGGCGGAAGTGTTAAATAATTTCTTCTCTTCAGTCTTCACAAAAGAATCGGGGGGCTACACTAACCCAGCTTGTAAGGCCAAACTAAACAACACACCTCAGGAAGTGCCGCCATGGGTAACAGAAGATAGACTTAGAACTAAACTAGAGAAACTTAACATAAATAAATCACCGGGACCGGATGGCTTGCACCCGAGGGTTCTTAAAGAGCTCAGCCAGGTGATTGCCAGACCATTATTCTTGATCTTTAAGGATAGTTTACAGACGGGTATGGTGCCAGCTGATTGGAAAAAAGCCAACGTGGTACCAATATTTAAAAAGGGGCCAAGATATATCCCGGGTAACTATAGGCCGGTCAGGACTGTGATAGTTTGTTGTAATTCGGACATGTATCCAGTCCATGCCTCCCCAACAAAGTCCATGGTGAGAATGCACTAGCTGGAAATGACACAAAGGAGGAGGGGAAGAAACAGCAGATACAGCCGAAGGCGGTGACCACCACAATACAGAAATAGATAAATGCAAAACAGAACATATACGATCCCAGAAACCGTGTGCCAGGAACACAGACAACTGCCGAGGGCAGTATCAGGTGTTCATGGCCAACAGTTAGGGATCTATTTCTGTATTGTGGTGGTCACCGCCTTCGGCCGTATCTGCTGTTTCTTCCCCTCCTCCTTTGTGTCATTTCCAGCTAGTGCATTCTCACCATGGACTTTGTTGGGGAGGCATGGACTGGATACATGTCAGAATTACAACAAACTATCACAGTCCCAGTTAAAGATGATATCAGTCTCAATCCGTATATTAATACAGCTAAAAAGTTACTCAAACGTAAATCCAACTTGTTTTGGCACATTGAGTACTTTTTAAAATATATTCAAGATGGCGTCTGTCCGATGGCTCTAAGGGTACAACTTTTCCCATCTTTTGAGAATGCAACTGCGGAGTTCAGACTGCGGTGGGAACACACTTTAACCCAGCGCAGCCTTGAGCTCTGCAAACTCCTTGTCACACAATACAAGTTGGATTTAATAGCCTTTGACTCTGAACTCCTAACTTTGTACAATAAAAATGAAAACATTAAGAAACATGCATCCTTTGAAAAAAGATGGGCTGAGGTTAAGGAGTATCTTACTAAGTTGAACAAGGATATTACACACAAAAAAACAAATCAAATTTCTCAAAGATAAACTAGCCTTTTCTGAAGGCTATGCTTATCACTGGCAGGGACCCATTCGCTCTAGACGGCCAAGACAATCGCGTAATCCTCCAATTCTATCCAGGGCTTCTGATCATAAAGAGACTGACTGTGAGTCGGACTCATCATCTTTTTCGAACACTTCGCAAAAATCAGGTGCCTCGAACACCATGGTTACACGATCAAAAACCCAAGGGAGTCACATAATCGCATGCCATCTATATCTAATTCCACATCCCAGTCCAACAAACACTCTGGTGCAGTTCCTAAAACACCTACCCCCTCTAATATGAGTACTAGCCATCATAAAGACACTGTCTTACACGATGCATTGGCCAATACTTCGGACCCCTATCTGGGCAATATTGCCGCTCGTGCCCTACAAATGCTCCAACCGACTTTGGCCAATTCCGGGAACCCCCCACCAATTGGTGGTACCCAGTTTGGACCCAATGCAGGTGGTACCGTTGGGCCAATTCCCGCACAAGCGGGATTTTCAAATACACTCCCGTCTAGTACCCAGTTACTAGGCAGTAGGCAAACGACCTTAGACTCCCACTTCAACACTTCTGCTTCACAACCTTCACTTTTCAGGTGAGCCCAAGTCCGACCCTTCCCACCTAAATCTATCAGTTATTAATTTGACTCAGTATGACTTTACCTCGGAGGAGCTGGACTTGCTTAAGTTGGGCCTTACTTTTTGTCCCACAGCCCCGCTTGATAAATATAACACCATTAAGGATCTATATATTTTTTGCCTTAATCTCACTTACAGATTTATTTTTGATCAGGATAATATCCGTCAAAATAAAGAGAGAGAACTCTCTGAACAAATTAAGAACTTCACCATCAAGGAATTTGGGTCTTTGCGGGATCTGATCTTCTTGTTAGAAGAAAATGATCGCGCTACTCCCGACCCCTCTTTAAATATGTCAACTACTTCTTTGTCATGTCACACAGACACCTCTCCACCTCCTCCCAGCAAAAAGTTTAAACCTAAGTCTACTTCATTCCCTGACCTCACCACCAATCCCAAAAGTTGGGCCTTTTTAACAGCATGTGTGAGTGAGATCAAACGCTGTTATCTACCCACATCTCGCGGGAATCTTTCCCCTAAACAAATAAGGGCCTTACGTAACTTACAACAACATCCCGATTTAGTTATAAAATCCTTCGACAAGGGGGGCAATGTTGTTTTGATGACTAAAGGTAATTATGAACAAATGTGCCTTAATATTTTAAACAATACATCTTGGTATAAAAAAATTAATTGTTCAAAAACCACCAAATTTAATGAGGAATATAAAGTCCTCATTGGAGAGGCCTTTCAAGCAGGCCTAATTGATCAGGACACATATAATTACCTTAATGTCCGCTTCCCAAGAGAAGCAACCTTTTATGCGTTGCCTAAGACGCATAAGAGTCTCCTTTGCCCCCCCGGGTGTCCTATCATATCCGGCATAGGAAATCTTACCGAGAATGCCAGTCGTTTCATCGATTTTTTCCTGCTCCCTCATGTTGTTGGTCTCCCCTCCTATGTGAAGGATACTGTTGACCTCCTTAAAATTCTTGAGGATATGGTGCTTCCTCCCGACGCCCTGCTCGTGACGTTAGATGTCGAGGCCTTGTACTCGAGCATCCCTCACGAGCAGGGCGTCGGGATGATTCGTACCTTTCTCTCTGAACAAGACCGCTGCACCTGGCCCTTCAATGCTTTCCTTCTGAAACTTTTGATGTTTATTTTGACACACAACTGGTTTTCTTTTAACGGGTCCCACTACCTCCAGGTACAGGGAGTGGCTATGGGCACATGTTGTGCGCCCGCTTACGCCAACCTGTACCGGGGGGGTGGGAACGTTTTATTTTTTCAGACAAAACCTTATCTCAGTATGTCACTCACGTCAATGTATGGTTAAGATACATTGACGATGTGTTTATCGTATGGTCTGGTCCCCAGGAGATTTTGACTGAGTTTATTGAGCGTCTGAATGTGAACAGTTTCAATCTGAAATTTACCTTTTTGTCTCACCAGTGTGAAGTCAACTTCTTAGATCTTACCATCATGAAGGACTTGGAGGGCCAGGTGACCACAAACCTTTTTCGCAAATCAACGGCTGGTAATACCATCTTACATGCCTCCAGCGCACACCCACCAGCCTTATTGCGGAGCATACCCTATGCTCAGTATATAAGGCTTAGACGAAATTGTACCTCAAGCACTGATTTCACTAAACAAGCTAATCTCTTGCGAGATCGCCTCCTCCAAAGAGGCTACACCAAGAGTACTCTACGTAAGGCGTATAATCAAGCTCGGTTTAAAAAGAACTAACCTTCTATATAAACCTAATTCCACCTCTTCTAACCCCACGGTCAGACTTATCACCCAATTTTCTAGCCATCAGGGCATTCTAAAAAATATATTAAACCGGCATTGGCATATGCTTTATGAGGACCCTATTATCCGCAAACACATAAGCAGCGCCCCACAAATCACATTTAGGCGGACGACATTTTACGCGACCGCCTAACAGCCAGTTTTTATAAACCTAACAAACCCCCCTCTCCAAAATCCTGTGGCACCTATAAATGCCGTCAATGTGCATTTTGTCCATGAGTAGCGGAGGGTACCAAGTTTGGTTTACCCAATGGTGAGATTTTGTCTCCTACTTTTAGAGCTGACTGCAACACTCAAGGGGTCATATATCTCATGTATTGTGACTGCGGTGCCTTCTACATAGGGAAGACGATATGCCAATTTAGGCGTCGTATCAATGATCATGTATATTACTCTTCCAAAGGAAAAATGATCACCCCAGTCACAAGACATCTCAACCTTTATCATAGGTTTAACACCAAATACGCCCATTTCTTTGTGCTTGAGGTCATTCCCCAAGATCCACGTGGTGGGGATTGGAATAGGCGTATCCTCCAGAAAGAATCCCTCTGGATTATACGGCTTAACGCCACCAGTTGTCCTGGTCTCAATGAGGCTCAATCCTTCAAATCATTTTTGTAGGAGACTCATCTAGATATCTCTAGGGTTTTATACCCTTATCCCTTTGGAATTGGTAATTGTCCATGTTGGTTTCTTTTTGAGGTCTTCCTTCCTTTCTTTCGTCTCTACTTCATTTACTTCTCATTAAAAAAATGTACCTCTTATCATCATTAGTATTTTTCCCTTTCTTTCATTAACAGTACTATTTCTGTCATCTCTTTCCCTTCTCCCTTATCATTTTCCGTTTCCTTTGTCTGTCCAATTGTGATTCATATCCATTTCTCCCGTTTGGAATTTATTATTGATTATATTTGTATATTACAGTTTGTTGTATGTAAGATTCTTTGTTACTACATTTAAAATGTGTTTATATTACCATTGTTCACTGGTTTGTGGCGTACTCTTTGTGGCCCCCTTGCTACTTCCGATACGCCCCAGGTTTCAGTGGTTAGTAATTGATCATTATCCCCTTGTCTATATGGCATTAGTGTTGAGTGGTTTTAATTCAGGATTTATCCCACATGGTGGCACTATGGTGCCCTGTTTCTGCGGCTGAATGTCCCTGGGATCGCTGTGCGGCTGTAATGTTCCGGTACCTCTGGTACCCTTGCTTCCATATTTCTCCTCTCTTAATTGCGTCCCATCTTGTATAACAAAGGACGCATATACCTTTAAGACCGGATGACATCACTGCCGAGCGCCGCTATGAGCGGCTATTTCAATCGCCGGTTTGCTCTCACTCATCGCTCGTTCAAACCCACATGTTCATCGCACCTACGCCTGAGAAGTCGGAGCTGCTGACATACCTTCCTTGCTGAACTGAAGCCGGAAACCTCGCTGGTGATCCGTATCTTGCTACGGGATCACCCCTCTCCAATGGACACTGTTATTCCTAAACCTATCTAAGTGATAAGTACCTCGCAGGGGATTCTTGCTACCAATCTCCTACTGTCATCTACTGCAATTACCAAGACTATCTATCTATCTATTCACTATCACCTGCATAAGACTGTTAGCTCTTGGGACTACCTTGAACTATCCTTGCACTAGGTTACTCTGTCTAAGTATACTCCATCTGTGTCCTCTTACCATCTGCACTATACTTGACATCAGAACCTATCTGCTTTACCATCACCTGCAACTCTCCTAATACTACTTCTAGTGCTCACCATACAATAGCCTGTCTCTCATCTATATCCTCATATACTCTATCCCTCCATTAAACATCTATTGATATATATATAGTATATAACAGGCTGTACACGGTGATGAAGTCCTGAGAGTTGGATATGTTGTTCAACAGATTCTCTACAAGGCTACTGAGTGTAATAATTCTGCAGCTGTAAATCCATCCACAAACAAAAATGCATGAACGTTACAGCGGCCAGGTAGCCACACACGGCGCTTTGCCCACTGGGGGGCGCTGTGTGTGGCTTTGCGAGCAATTTAGGGACTCCTTTGGTGCCCCTTCCGGCTCCTCCTCTTCCGTGTCGTCTCACTGCCCGGGTGCCGACCGCCTTCCTGTGCAGTCTGGTTCCGGTGTACGCACGGAAGTACTGGCCGGGTTTGGTCTGACGTCACGTCCAGTGACTTACCACCCGGGACTTGGAGGACTATAAAGAGGGCACTTCCTACGCCCTCTGTATGGTGGTTTATCTCCATCCGGTGGATTCAAGTCGCTGTCCTTTCGAGTCTGATTTGTTGGTATCTCTTCCTTGGTAATTATATTTTTGCCCTTGCTCCTCTTTACATTTAATCTCCCCGCTTGGGGCTTTTATGTTTTCTTACTGGCTTCTTTACTAATAACTGGCCTACTCATATTATGCCCATACTAGAGGGACTCCCCATATCCCGGATACCTTTGTACCATATTTATTCTGGTCTTTTGTTGTCAATTGGTGAGTACATTTGCAACGGCTGCATTGCATGCACTGGTTGCTTTGCTATCTGTAGGTTCTACCATTTTTCTTATTTTTTTCCCAATTTTCATGCTCTCTTTTCTGTAACCACAATAAACTCTCTGGCAGTGGTGTTTGGTGTTTTATCTTATTTTTTACCACTATTTTCTTCTGCCTCCGTTACTTTGTTCCTCATACCTTTTCCCTTTGTGTGGCCTGTTGGGCTGTATAGTTGCTCCCCTCTATACTTAGGGGTACCTATACTACTTTCATGCTCCCCTGTTGGCACTTATCCTCTCTGGGCTACTCTGCATGCTCTTTATGTGCACTCTTCCCCAGGAGGGACTGTACCCGGCCTACCCTTTTTGTATTTTTGTGTATACATTCTGGGGCTACGTTTCTCCCTCCCCCTTTTGCCCCCCCTCCTTTTGATTTATTCCATTCCCCTTCCCCCCCCTCCTCTCCCTCCCCCCCTTTCTTGTTCTCATTTATTTTGTTTACATGTTTCCTACTCCAGGTTACAACCATCAGTATCTGTCTAAAGCAGACATATACCTTGTTTACTTTGTCTGAATTGATACCAGCTGACAGACTCACCACAGCCGATACCACCCCCCCCTCCGTTATTACTAATGATCTATATACTTGTTGTGCCAAAATACATCAGCCATTGTGAATTACTATTTGTCTCTACTGGGGTAGGTATACATTGGAAGTTTTTGTTATTTATGTCTTCCCGGTCCCCACATCGGACCCTATGTGTCCTTTTGACCGTGTGGGCGGTTGCATCTATGGCTGCCGCCACCTGGGGTTTTCCCTGTGTTTTTCTCTCCCCCCTGTATGGAACATCTCCCACTCTTCCCTTAGCTTACTCTATGGTACTGAAGTTCGATTGACTATGTTTTTTATACTGTTATATTTTTGTATATATATATATATATATATATATATATATATATCCTCTTTTTTCTTTTCACAGTTCTTTCTGTTAATCCTTGATACACACCCTTTGTGTCTATTACGTTACATGATATATTCTCTGTTAAATTGGTCCTATGCAGACCTCCTTTTCTGACAGATGATTGGTGAATAATAATAGCTTATTCTGTTACACAGAGTCTGTACACCAGTAGCTCCAGAAGAAGCAAAAATAGATAGAGAAAGAAAGGATGGGGCTTTGCGGGCCAGTGGGAGTAGAAGGATCAGACGCAAAACCAATTTATAAAACCAAATAACATTTTATTGGTATATACGGTAAAAAGCATGGGCTACCATGCATATTTTGTGCAATAGACTAACATGCAAAATTGTTAAAATCAAGCAAAATGAGTCATTCACAACATAGAAATACATCCCATGAGGGAAACAAAACCAAAAAGCCTGTGTAGGATGGAGGGTAGGTCTCAAGATGGATAACGGTCAATGTAGGTCCCCAGCAAGCCGACGCGTTTCGCTCAAGGCTTCCTCAGGGCCTGAGAGACCATGACAGACTGGTATTTCCTTATTGGTAATGACTCAAGGTAGATGACAAGGTTGTGGCGACACAACTACTGGTTAGAGATCACTGCTTCCATATTCAGAATACAAAATCCATGTTAGCGTCATATATATTCTCATTATGCTGGATTCAAATATTTGGACCCTCGTATACCACAGAGGCAAGGCTTATAGTCTCCACTAATAGTAGTCTCCTAAGAAACTCGACTACCCGAACCCTCTCCCTGGTATATTTATAGTTATGGATACTCAACGTTAGGTATAAAGGATCTATTATGGTGTAGGGGTAGCCTCAGGCGGACAGAGGGATGCACTTTTCATGCGACCAAAGAGGGCGACATATCCCGGACCTGAAAGTCCCGGGAGACAGCAATGAATAACCTATTTGTGGTGCAGGGATGGCTCCAGGCAGGAAGGAAGTACATATATGTATCGCTATTTCATGCTGATAGAAGGGACAATAAGTCCCAAGCTCCACAGGCCCTTAATAGCCGTGATACGCCAGCAATCTGCCTGAAGCTACCAACTACACTCGAGGACCTACATAGTGTCATTCTTCGGCACTATCTTGGAGTTTTGTAGGATGTAATGTATAGTACTTTGATACCACATTGTCTCATGTATCATGCAATTATTATTTTTTCTTTCTATTATTGATACATATTTAAGTCTTATTGTTTAAGTACACTCTGGTACTTTCTATGTATATTGTGTATGTATAAAAAGTATTCCCCTTTTGCTAGGGGTTTCCCCTTGTTCTTATATGTCAATCAATAAAAAAGTTTTTTACTTCACCTTTACTTGTGCATTTAAAGTCCACCAAACTTCTTCTAATGATTTGGGATGAAGTACGTGAGGACTGAGAGGGGAGTAGGGAATTCGCATGTCATCCCATATTCAAGAGACGGGCGATTCCGGAGGGCCAATGCCCTGAAGCCAGCTCTTTGATCTTGCCTTTCGTGTTTATCACTGTGGGATTACTTGTCCTGAGATATGTTTTTTTTTTATTACCTCATACGTTGTTTTCTGTTCGCCTACTGTTTTTGGACATGTACCACTCTTCTTGAATATGTTGTATGCCCAGTGGTGTACCTAGAGCATTTTGCACCCGGGGCGGATCCTATATCTGGCAGCCCCCCAACTTTAAAATGTAAAAACACCCACAAAAATGTGTAATGTTTTCAAGAATATGTATTGCACACATTTCACAGCCCCCCATCACAGTGCCCCTTGCAGTCTGCCCTCCGTCTCTCAAATCACAGTTTCCCCTTTTGCACTCTCTGCCTCCCCTGCACAGTCCTACCTTCAGCATAAATAGATAGCTAATATTATTAGCAATGTGTTTAAGTTTGAGAGATTGGAGACTTGCTAAAGGAGATATTCAGAGACTGCAGACATGATACAGGAGATGGTCAGAGACTACGGACTTGATACAGGAGATGGTCAGAGACTGAGGACATAATACAAGAGATGGTCAGAGACTGAGGACATGATACAGGAGATAGTCAGAGATTGCAGACATGATACAAGAGATGGTCAGAGACTGAGGGCATGATACAGGAGATGGTCAGAGACTGAAGACATGATGATACAGGAGATGGTCAGAGACTGCAGACATGATACAAGAGATGGTCAGAGACTGAGGACATCATACAGGAGATGGTCAGAGACTGCAGACATGATACTAGAGATGGTCAGAGACTGCAGACATGATACAAGAGATGGTCAGAGACTGCAGGCATGATACAGGAGATGGTCAGAGACTGCAGACATGATACAGTAGATGGTCAGAGACTGCAGACGTGATACAGGAGATGGTCAGAGACTGCAGACATGATACAGTAGATGGTCAGAGACTGCAGACATGATAGAGTAGATGGTCAGAGACTGCAGACGTGATACAAGAGATGGTCAGAGACTGCAGACATGATACAAGAGAAGGTCAGAGACTGCTGACATGATACAGTAGATGGTTAGAGACTGCTGACCTGATACAGGAGATGCTCAGAAACTGAGGACATGATAGAAGATAGAAGAGCACTAGGGGGCCTGGAGAGCACAGGCGAAGCAGAGAGCACTGGAGGAGCTGAAGGGCACAGTGTGGGGGGGGGGACTGGAGAGAATTAAGAGGGGGTTTGGAAAGCATTGTAGGGGGGGTTGGAAGGCACAGGGGGTGGAGAGCACTGGGGGGGACAGGGAGCACTTGGGGGGCGAGCAGGGAAAACCAAGGGGGTGGAGAGCACTGGGGGGGACAGGAAGCACCTGGGGGGAGACAGGGAGTATAGGGGGGAGGGAGATGAAAAGCACTGTGGGGAGCTGAAGAACATCGGGGGGGGCTAAAGAACAGGGGGGTCTAGTGCACTGGGGGGGCTAAGAGCACTGGGGGGGATTAGGAGTACTGGAGGGGGGGTTAAGAGCACTGGGGGGATTAGGAGCACTGGAGGGGGGTAAAGATCAATGGGGGGGCCAGCAAAAGAAGTTGTATAGGACGGGGATGGGGCAGCTGCATATAGATGAATTGATCTTTCCCTATTCTTCCTGCAGGAGGGAGAAGAGGAGAATCAGTTATTCAGCAGCTGCAGGAAGAATAGGGAAAGATGAATTCCTCTATATGCAGCTTCCCCATCCCCCTCCTATTCAGCACACACACTTCGGCAATGGGCACGAACTCACCTTCTTCCCGCCGTGGCTCCGCCCACTTCTTCCAGTCGAGGCCCCACCCCTACTTCCAGCCCCGGCTCCGCCCTATTATTCCCGCCGCGGCTCCACTCCCCACTAGCAGCACGGACTGAAGGAGCTGCCACTGCAGCTGCCTTCACACTGCGATACAGGAACTGTCAGAACACGCTGAGCAGGACACCGGCTGACACCCCCCAGTGCGTGGTACCCGGGGCTTGCCGCCCCCCTGCCCCCCCATTGGTACGCCACTGTGTATGCCTATTCCTCTTTTAATAAATATTGAATTTTTTTTCTTCTGCCCACGTTGTATAGGCAGTTTGTACTGTAATAGATTGGATATTGGGCATAACAGCTCCAATCATTATAGCTATCATTGTGGTCCTGAGATTTTCCTGATTACAATCATCCGCCTCTAATCCAACCCCCAATTTATGCAGGAGTCCACCAATACTTCAATTGATCTAATACAGATGCTTTATAATATGCAGAAACCCAAGGAACTCCCATCCCGCCATGCCTCCTATGTCTCCTCATAATGACCGACGAGCATCAGGGTGGTTTTCCTTCCCATATAATTTGATTGAAGTACTTTTGAACAGAGACACAATATTGGGGTGGTAAGGGAATTGCCAACGTACGAAACAAATAGAGTAGTTAAGGAAGTATAATCATTTTTAACATAGCCACTCTACCTGCTACAGTCAGATCTTGAACCTTCAGTTCTCCAATTTGTCGCGACAAATTGTCCAAAAAGGGTTTATAATTATAATCATAAAGTTGGGAAATAGATGAAGTTAAATTAATCCCCAAAAATGGTATGTACGAAGACCTTGTAAAGGAGAATTCTCCGGTTATATGTTTCTGTACTGACGTGGGAACATTAACACCCATAATCTGTGATTTTGTAATATTTAATTTATAATATGATACTGCACTAAAATAGTTTATCATTTTCTCTACTTCTATTAAAAAATGACAGTGGATTTGTAATGATTAACATGACATCATCAGCAAATAAGCTAATCTTATGTTCAACTTCAGCAACTTTCCACCCTGTTATCTCTTATTGCTCCTAATACTCTGAGCAAAAGGCTCCATAAGCAACGCAAAGACAACTGGTGACAGGGGGCATCCCTGTCTAGTCCCATTGGTTATCCCAACCGATTTGGATAGTATTCCCGATGTGAGTACATTTGCTGTTGGACTAGAAGAAATTATATTTTCTTTTAACCAACCCAAAATCCCAAATTTATGCAGCAACGCCTCCAAATATCCTCAATGGGTCCTGTCGAACGCCTTCTCCGCATCCAAAGAAAGTAGCAGGGAAGGCGTCCGACAGGATCCCATCCGAGTCAGCAGATTTAAAAAGTCTTCTCGTGCCATCAGGAGCCTGCCGTCCTGGCACAAATCCCACCTGGTCTGCATGTACCAACTGGGGTAAAAACTTTTGCAATCTACTTGCCAAGAGCTTGGCAAATATTTTAATATCTACATTTAATAAGGCGATTGGCCTATAAGATGAAGGGTCCTCAGTATCTGGCTTTATGTGCAACTAAGTACAGCGCCAAAAGCTGGTCGCTGAGGTCCTCCCATATTAAGGTTATATTCATTGACAAAGAGGGGTTTCTCCAAAACGCCAGTTGCCGTAGTAATTTGGACTTTTGTGTCTGCGTGAAGGGAGGACAGAACAAAAACATTCCGTGTATCCCTCCACTTCACTGCAAGCAATTTGTTAGTTTTCAAGCAGACTCTCTCCCCCGACTAAGACAAGAATCTACATTTGTATGCTGATTCAGCATACAAATATACACACTCAATAAGATGTTCCTGGAGTGATAGATGTATATAGCAGTATAGTGGTGATGAGCTAAAGAGACAGGTATGAACAGTGACAATAGGTGAACAGCACTTGAGAGAAATGTTCATGAGAGTATAGATGGTAACAGGTAGGATGCAGATAGGTTAGCAATCATGTATAGTAGTAGGTGGTAGGATAGCAGATGACATACAGGAGAGACTAAACCAGTGCAAGGATAGATGTTAGTAGGCTCAAGAGCTAGCAATCTAAACAATAGTGCAGATGATAGTAACAGTCCTTAATATGCAGAGCTAGATAGTGTAAGCTTTAGTAGGAAGGTTTATGGAGGATTCCCCTGCGGGGTACTTATCACTAATAGCAAGCAGTAGTAGAGAGGTTCGGTATGAGCGAGTGATCCGGTAGCGGGATACAGGGATCAGTAGCGAGGTTCCGACAGCGAGGTACGCTTGTGAGCATATGAGCTTCAAGGCAGGTTGAACGAACATGTGAGTGAGAACGCCGGCGGTTGAAATAGCCGTTCTGCGGCGCTCAGTGATGACAGCATCGGTCTTAAAGGTGTATGCGCACCTACCAGAAGAGAATGGTGGGACGCATACACTGAACTGGAAAGTGGAATAGGGGTACCAGAGGTACCAGAACATTACAGTACCCCCCCTTAAGGCCAGCTCCGGAAGGCCTCTAGAACTGTTTTTTCCGGGTATTTCGCGTGAAAATTGCGAATCAGCCTAGGGGCATGTATATCAGAGGTATCCAGCCAGGTGTCGTCTTGGGGCCCATAGTTCTTCCATCGTACTAGATATTGGAGTCTTCTTCTGTGGAATACGAGAATCCAGAATCTCCTTTATCTCATATTCTTCTCCGCCTTCAACTTGTACAGGAGGTGGAGGTGGGATGGTAGGCCTTATTCCTTGGTCAGGAACATGGGGCTTCAGTAGCGACACATGGAAGATGGGATGTATCTTGAGGTCTGTTGGTAATGTGAGCTGTACTGCAGCTTTTCCAATAAGTTTCCTGATTGGGAAGGGTCCCAAGAATAGAGGCCCAAGCTTTTTGCTAGGGATCTTCAATCTTAAGTTTTTTGTCGATAGCCAAACGAGGTCCCCAATAGCATACTGAGGAGAAGGTCTTCTACGAAGGTCATAGTACTTTTTTTGTTGACTATGAGCGTGTGAGATGGTAGTATTAAGTAAACCCAGAGAGTCTTTTATTTGGGTAAGATAGTCTGAGGCTACTGGGTTACTTGATGGAAGGATGCTTGGTGGAAGAATAGTGGGATGAAACCCATAGTTCAAGTAGAACAGACTCTGTTTGGTCGTACTGTGGGTTGCGTTGTTGTAGGCAAATTCTGCCAGAGGGAGGAGATCCACCCAATCATTCTGTAGGTATGATGTGTAGCAACGTAAATATTGCTCGATGCGCTGGTTGACTCTTTCAGTCTGTCCGTTGGTCTGAGGATGGTAGGGAGAAGTTAGCTTTCGCTCAATTCGTAGTATGTGACATAGTTCTTGCCAAAACTTGGAGATGAATTGTGATCCACGGTCAGACAAAAGAGTTTTTGGAATTCCATGTAACTTAAAGACATGTTTCATCAGTAGTTCGGACGAAGGTAGTCTGCAAATAGCAACGAAATGTGCCATCTTTGTCAGATGGTCCACTGACACTAAAATGGTATTAAATCCTTTGGAAGGTGGTAGTTCTACTATAAAGTCCAAGGACACAACTTCCCATGGAGTCTGGGGTATTGGTAGACTGCATAGTAGACCGGATGGTTTTGTAGTGTCAATTTTGGACCTGGCACAGACGTTGCATGAAGAGACACATTTTTGTATAGATGTCTTCATATCAGGCCACCAAAACTGCCTGGTAAGCAAATTAAGGGTCTTTGTCATACCCATATGTCCTGCCATAGGCACATCATGTGACAATTCCAAGATCTTGGTGCGCATAGTAGGGGGTATGTAGAGTTTGTCGTTGTAGTAGAGGAAGCCTTCTGCATCAGCACTTAGTTGTGGTGGAGGTGAATCCAAACCTATACTGTGCAGGATCTCTTCCTTCAAGGAACGGACAACCCCAATAATACGCTTGTAGGGTATTATAGGAACGGAAGGGATTTCGGAGCAATTATCTTCAGTTAATCGTGATAGCGCAACCGCTTTTTTATTCTTGTCTGCAGGTGTGTAGGTCACTAGGAAGTTAAATCTTAGGAAGAATAGTGACCATCGTACCTGCCGGTGGGAGAGGGTTTTGTTAGTCTGAAGATATTGAAGATTTTTATGATCTGTATATATGAGTATTGGTAATCGGGTGCCTTCAAGTAGATGTCGCCAATTCTCCAGAGCCAGTTTTATAGCAAGCAGTTCCTTTTCACCCACTGGGTAATTCACCTCTGGGCTGCTTAGAGATTTAGAGAAGAAGGCGACTGGATGGAGTGGTGAAGTATTCGTTGGTCGTTGGGAGAGTACTGCTCCTACTGCCATATTTGACGCATCTACTTCCAGAATGTATTGGAGGGATGGGTCTGGATGGCATAGTATGGGAGCAGAGGTAAAGTTTGTTTTTAACAAGCGAAAATCTTCATTTGCTTCATCTGACCATTTAAATGGTTTCTTAATACTTGTGAGTTGTGTGAGAGGTCTCACAATGGCAGAGAAGTTCTTGATGAACTTCCTATAGAAGTTTGAAAATCCAAGGAATCGCTGTAGTGCTTTGCGGGTGGTTGGTATAGGCCAATCCTGAATACAGGATATCTTACTCATATCCATCTTGATTCCTATTTTGGATATGATGTATCCTAGGAATAATACTTCTTCTTTATGAAATAAGCATTTTTTTAGTTTCACGTATAGATTGTGTGTGAGTAATCTGGATAACACAAGTCTTACATGTTTTATATGTTCAGACAAGGATCGTGAATAAATAAGTATATCGTCCAGATATACCACAACACAGACATCAAGTAAGTCTCTAAAGATATTGTTTATGAATCGTTGGAAAGCTGCGGGAGCGTTACATAGCCCAAATGGCATTACAAGATATTCGAACAATCCGTATCTGGTTCTGAATGCTGTCTTCCACTCATCTCCATCACGGATTCGGATTAGATTGTATGCCCCTTTCAGGTCCAATTTTGAAAAGTAGGTAGCTCCATGCACTTGTTCAATGAGTTCAGGGATAAGCGGCAAAGGATAGCGATCTTTTATTGTAATGGCGTTCAATTGCCTATAGTCGATAATAGGCCTGAGACTTGAGTCTTTATTGCGGACAAAAAAAAGTCCTGCAGCTGTGGAAGAAGTGGAAGGTCTAATAAAACCTTTTGTCAAATTCTCATCCAAGTATTCCTTGAGATGGGAAAGTTCATCCTGCGAAAGAGGATAAACATGACCAAAAGGCAGTTTACTATTTGGGAGTAGATCAATAGTGCAATCATAATCCCTATGGGGAGGCAGTACTTGAGCATTTTTCTCAAGAAAAACTTCGGACAGATCCTGATAGCATAGTGGTGCAATCTCATCTGACACCACAGACAGGATCTTTCCATAAGACGGGAGGTTACACGTACTCTCGCAATAGTAAGAGAGGAAGGTTAGGGTCTGTTTCTTCCAATCTATGGTTGGTTGATGTGTGTGTAACCAGGGAAGTCCCAAAACAATGGGAAAGTGGGGCGAAGATAATAGGTCGAAGGTAGTGGTCTCCGTATGAGACTCGTTAGTGGTGACTAGGAGTGCTTGTGTCTGATTAGTGATTGGGCCAGAAGATAACGGAATACCGTTAATAAGACTCACAGAGACAGGCTTAGGTTTTGAAATAATAGGTACTTTATTTAAAGTAGCAAAACGTATATCGATATAATTTCCGCAAGATCCTGTGTCGATCATGGCCTTAGTGGTAATCCTAGTCTGGTCCCACTGCAATGTCAAACGAACAAAAAGATAAGGGTTAGTAAATGAAGTTGTCAATCCCCCTAGGAGGACATGTGAACACTCACCCTCTTTTTTGCGGACAAGGGGACAGACGCTTATCATGTGATCCGGGGATGCGCAGTACAAGCAAAGATTACTGGATCGTCTCCTGGCTCTTTCAGTTGTTGATAAAGGTGGGCGTATGGTTCCTACCTCCATAGGAGTAGGGTCAACGGCCGAAATCCGAGAAGGACTGGACAATGCCATTCCCATTTTTTCAGCCTTTCTTTCTCGCAGCCTCCTGTCTATGTTGATACTGAGTTGTATCAAAGCATCCAGGGTGTCCGGTAAATCCGCTCGGGCGAGCTCGTCTTTAACAGCTTCTGATAGGCCGAGTCTAAATTGAGTTCTCAGAGATGTATCATTCCACCCTGAATCAAGGGTCCATCTTTTGAACTCTGCTACAAAGTCTTCTACAGGTCTCCTACCTTGTTTCAAGGACCTCAATTGAATATCGGCAGTACTCTGCCTATTGGGGTCATCATATAGACTAGCGAGTTCCGCTAGGAATAAAGCATAGGAGTTGAGAAGCTGATCATTTTTCTCAAAGAGAGAGTCTGCCCAGGCCCGTGGATCACCCGTTAGGTATGAAATAATAGTACAGACTTTGATATGATCAGTAAGGTAGGTACGAGGTTTTAGCAAGAAAAGTAACTGACAGGCATTTTTGAATTCACTAAATTTTTTGCGATCACCTGTAAACACTAGAGGAGGATTTATTTTGGGTTCAGGGGGCTGAGCAGCGGCAAGTTGTGATAGACGGGTTACCTGCTGCTTCAGAGCCTGATTGTCTTCTTTTAATTCAGTAAGAGCGTGTATTAACGCAGTCACTTGTTGTTTTAATTGTGTCACTTGAGTGGGTAAATCTGCTGAATCCATTTTAGGTTCGTTCAATCTGTAACGCTCCTGCGCTTTCTGAAACAAGATAGATTTGCAGCTGCAGAAAAACTCCACTCAGCAGTCATGTAGAGATACGTTGAAATACCAATTCCAACTCCCAAGAATCATCACTGTGGTCTGTCTGATTCAGCATACAAATATACACACTCAATAAGATGTTCCTGGAGTGATAGATGTATATAGCAGTATAGTGGTGATGAGCTAAAGAGACAGGTATGAACAGTGACAATAGGTGAACAGCACTTGAGAGAAATGTTCATGAGAGTATAGATGGTAACAGGTAGGATGCAGATAGGTTAGCAATCATGTATGGTAGTAGGTGGTAGGATAGCAGATGACATACAGGAGAGACTAACCCAGTGCAAGGATAGATGTTAGTAGGCTCAAGAGCTAGCAATATAAACAATAGTGCAGATGATAGTAACAGTCCTTAATATGCAGAGCTAGATAGTGTAAGCTTTAGTAGGAAGGTTTATGGAGGATTCCCCTGCGGGGTACTTATCACTAATAGCAAGCAGTAGTAGAGAGGTTCGGTATGAGCGAGTGATCCGGTAGCGGGATACAGGGATCAGTAGCGAGGTTCCGACAGCGAGGTACGCTTGTGAGCATATGAGCTTCAAGGCAGGTTGAACGAACATGTGAGTGAGAACGCCGGCGGTTGAAATAGCCGTTCTGCTGCGCTCAGTGATGACAGCATCGGTCTTAAAGGTGTATGCGCACCTACCAGAAGAGAATGGTGGGACGCATACACTGAACTGGAAAGTGGAATAGGGGTACCAGAGGTACCAGAACATTACAACTAGTAATGGAAGTGTATGTGTGTGTATGTGGTAATCAAGGGGTTAACTAATATTCCTAACTATGCGCTGGGGATCTGCACTGTCCTAGACTGACGCTAACACTAACTAATGTCACCTGTGACACTAATAATAGTGATCAGAAAAAAAACTGTATACTATAAAAGTGACACTGTGACAGGGCAATGAAGGGGTTAACTGGGGGTGATCAGGGGGGATCAGGGGGTTAAATCTTTATTGGGGGGGTGGCGGGGACCCTAAACCTACTTGGGAGAGAAACGAACTTGCTAGCGCTAACTGAAGTCACAATCACACTATCACAGATATACAGAAAAACACTATATTACTTGTATACAGCGTGTATTGTGACAGGGGGTGTAGGGGTTAACTGGGGTGATCAGGGAGTTAAATCTTTATTGGGGGGGGTGGCGGGGACCCTAAACCTACTTGGGACAGAAACTAACTCGTTAGCGCTAACTGAAGTCACAATCACACTAATACAAAAATACAGTAAACCACTATATTATCTGTATATAGTGTGCAATGTGACAAGGGGGAATGGGTTAACTGGGGCTGATCAGGGGGGATGGCGGGTATCCTAACCCTAAAAGGAACGGCCGCAATCGCTAAACCAGGTCACAAGTCACACTAATACAGGTATATAGAAAACTGCTATATACTGTATACAGTGTGTGTTGTGACAGGGGGTGTAGGGGTTAACTGGGGGGGGTGATCAGGGGTTAAGTGTGCCTAGCTAGGTTTGTGCAAGTGTGCTGTGTGCAATACTCACAGTTTTGACCCTCTCTCTTCTCTCGATGAATCCAAAAAGGATTTTGGGAGAAAAGAGCGGGTCTTTTCTGTGCCTGTGTTTACATTACACAGGCACAGTCAGTATCTGATTGGGCAGAACCGATCAACAGGTCTAGGCCAAAAATTATTGGCCTGGACCTGATGAATGATCAGTTCTGAACCCAATCAGATCATCAGCGGGGCCTGGGGCGCGCAGGAGCGCGCCCCACAGCCCCGGGAGCGAGCGCGTACATGTACGATGCTTTGCCTGTACGAGCCAGACTGCCGCCTTACAACGGCGGTGGGCGGTCGGCAAGTGGTTAAAAACATAATATCCACAACTATGCAAATTGTATGTAAATATATTGTGATGATCCTTCCCGCCACCGACATCCGTGTTGTATAGGGTGCTCACTCTCCATGTGCCACCACGTTGACTGCTCCCCCACTTATAGTTTGGTCCTCACCTGAAATGATAGGACCTCGCACCTAAGCTTGGTCTAATAACACCTTTTTGCCTCTCCCCGGCCCTGGGATTAGCATCCAGTTAGCCCCAATACATACTGCTTGTCTTCTTACTCTACTCCTCCACAGCACTGTTGCAATGCCACATACGAAGAAAGAATTCTTAAAAGCATATCTTTATTAAAAACAATAGTATGGGTACTCACATTTTGCTGGTGCTTCCAGCGCACCAGTCTATACATACATAATATCCTCCAACAGCAGTTTCAGTCATGCCTGCAAGCCATCAATCCTGGAAGCTGGTTCTGCCCAGCCCCCGGGTGCTGTCACTGTCCTTGCCCCTCCCCTACGCGTATTGACACAGGGTCACGTGTCTTTATCAGGGGGATATACTGACTGACTGACTTTTTATACTGGGTCATGCACCATTTTCTGATAGCTCATTGAGAGCAGTAATTTTTTGTGTGATCAAATTCACAAATGTTCAAATTCTCATTGGTAATTATATATACTATGCTGCCAAATAGATACACGGCTAAGCTGCACATATATATATATATATATATATATATATATAGGCCAGCAACATCTGATCGGTTGCATGATATGAAACCAACTGATAGCAATATAAAATATCATAGCCATATTGTTAAACAATAAATATTTAATGAATCCTACTAGTTAATTAGATGTGACCTAAACCTCCTCTTTTTTTGGGGTCCACTAAGGCTGCCATCAGCCAAAGAGCATCCCAATACATAATCCTAAAGTCCCAATTATTCTTGACATTAGTATGGGTTATCATAAAGCACATTTTGCCACTTCCAATCCCCTATTCTTATTGATTACTAATAAAACACCCCAAGTCAAACTCCTTGTTCAAACCTCCCGACACAAATGATCCTAATTCATATATCCACCATGACCCACATTTACTGAGTTCTTGTACAAAATTGCCTCCTCTCCATTGTTTCTTGGGGCTTCAATACCCCAAAATTGTAGGCCCCAAAATTGTTTATCTCTAAAGTGTATGGACAAAAAATGTTTGTCGAACCCTATGCTAATATTGTGCACATGTTCTTTAATTCTTTCTTTAAGCGTTCTCTTAGTTCTGCCTATATAGTGTAGGTTGCAAGGACATTTTATGGCATACACCACTCCCTTAGTGTCACATGACAGGAAATCCTTTACATCATAGATTTATATTTGTGTTGGGGTTCGCAAATGATGACCTTTTCTTCATATTACTGGGTACTCTAATATAGCTATAACATCTTCCGCAGCCATGAAATACCTTAAAATCCCAAAATGTCCTAGTTTTTGGGGGTTCTATGGCATTCCTAAGTTATCTTATCCCTTAAATTAGGGGCTCTTTTATACACAAATTTAGGTCTATCTGGTAATGTATCTCCTATCACCTTATCCAGTTTCAACACCTGCCATTATTTATTTATGACTTGTTAAATGGCCCTATACTAGATATTATAGTCTAAAACCATTGTAATACCCCTGTCATTGTCATCTCTTGTTATTACTTTGTCCACTATTAAATCCTTCCTATTCATATCTCAAATTTTCTCCTGCTCCTTTTTCAAAAATTCCTCCTTGTACCCTTTGTCCTTAAACATTTTTGTGAGTCTTTCTGATTGAGCTTCATATTCATCTATGTGCATGCAGTTTCTTCCTAGCCTTATATATTATCCCCTGGGTATATTTAACACCCAGGGCTTGTGACGGCAACTCGTTAATGGGATATATGCATTTCTGTCAGTACTCTTAAAATAGGTTTTAGTTTGTATCTTCTGATTCCTGATTCTGAACTCAAGATCCAAGAAATGTATACATTGTTTACTAATCTCCCATGTTAATTTGATATTGTGGCTAGTGTTGAGCGAACACGGACTGTATTATTCGTGTTCGGACCGAATAATTGGATTTTTGTTACCCGAACACGGACCCGAAAACTTTACTGTATGTTCGGGTTTAAAATCCGTGTTCGGTCATTTTATTTCCGGGTTTGTATGTATTGGCGCGCTTTTAATGGCCGGCTTTCAACAGCCAATCAACAAGCGTTTAACTGGTGTGCCTTAAGCCATCCCAGCCATGCCTACAAATGTATTAGTAGCTGTGATTGGCCATCTGAAGCATGTGACCAAGTCTTTATAAGTTCGAGACCGAGCGCCGCTGCGTCATTCTGCTGTAGTACAGGGACAGAGCACACATCATACATGCTGGCTGCTGATTAGGGACAGACAGTCAAAAATTATATTGTGTCCGAAAATAATTCAGGGACAGGTCGGAGTGCTGCAGGCAGGGCGAGTTGTTAGGGCATTTTAGGGCGAGGCTGGAGATAGGCAGGGTCAGTGTTCTACAATCGATTTTGCTGTGTGGGGGGGGGGGGGGGTTTGCAGTGCCAGCAGTGACCGATCTTATCGATCCTTTTAGGGCCAGGCTGGAGATAGGCAGGGTCAGTGTTCTACAATCGATTTTGCTGTGTGGGGGGTTTGCAGTACCGGCAGTGACCGATCTTATCGATCATTTTAGGGCGAGGCTGGAGATAGGCAGGGTCAGTGGTCCACATCGATTTTGCTGTGTGTGGGGTGGTGTGAACACAATCTTTTTGCCCGCTGAGGAGGAGGGAGAAAAAAGTCTTTTTTATCAGTCAGTTGTGTGCAGCGTTTTTCCTTCAGTGCTGCTGACTGTGATAATACACTGCTGTGTTCACATGTGCTATTATTGAGTGATTTCAAAAGTTATACACTTTTTTCTATTCCACTATTCAATATACACCCTTTTGGGTTAAAAAAATTAAATTGTGGCATAGTCTGTCCTAATCTATTTAAAAATTACAAACTTAAAAGGGGAATTTTTTTTTCCCTCCATAGCCTGCAGCAGAGCTGACTGATATAAGACACTGCTGTTCACATGTGCTATTGAAAAATCACTAATTTTATATCATATTTTCTATTCCGCTATTCAATCTACACCCTTGGGGTAAAAACAATTAAATTGCGGGATAGTCTGTATCGGTACGTGTGAGATACACCTTTCCAATTTTTGGGGCGCATCTCATACTGCCGAGGATTGCAGGGTGCTTCAGTGTGCCTCCTGCCTGTTCCGAACTCCTCCTACTTCTCATCCTGCCTTTGGGGGTACAAAAAATAGTAATTTGGGCCTAGTCTGGGTCTGTACGTGTGAGATACATACACCTTTTGATATCATATTTTCTATTCCGCTATTCAATCTACACCTTTGGGGTAAAAACAATTAAATTGCGGGATAGTCTGTATCGGTACGTGTGAGATACACCTTTCCAATTTTTGGGGCGCATCTCCTTCCACCGCCGAGGATTGCAGGGCGCTTCAGTTTGCCTCCTGTTCCGAACTCCTCCTACTCCTCTTCCTCATCCTGCCTTGTAATCGGACCTAGTCTGTGTTTGTACGTGTGAGATACACCGTTTTTTATCCTTTTTTTTATTCCGCTATTCAATATACACCCTTTTGGGGTAAAAAAAATTAAATTGCGGCCTAGTTTTCATATTTGACTGTGAGATACACCCGTGCGATACTGTTGTTGTTTTGTTCCGCTATTCAATAAACACCTTTCTAGGGCAAGATCATAAATTACAGAAATATGAGGAGACCATCAAATAGGGGCCGTGGTGCTGCTGGTAGAGCTCCTGTTGCAAGGAGAGGACGTGGTCGATCTGTACCAGCTACACGCACAAGTGAAACACCTTCCTCAAGTGTGAGTAGGTGACAGAACCTGCAGCAGTATTTGGTAGGGCATCATACGCCTCTAGAAGTGATGAGGCCAGAAGAAGTAGAGGCGATAGTAGATTGGGTTGCTGACAGTGCCTCCAGTTCCTTCACATTGTCTCCCACCCAGTCTACTGCAGAAAGGTCAGAGTTGGCACCTGCAGCCAATGTCCAACCGTCTTTCACCTCACCCCCTTGCAAATCAGGCAAGTAGTCTGAGCCCCAAGTCAGGCAGCAGTCTCTTCTTCTTTTTGATGACTCTGTCAGCAGGGTTTCCCAGGGCCATCCACCTAGCCCTGCCCCAGAAGTGGAAGAGATTGAGTGCAGCGAAGCCCAACCACTTATTTCTCAAGATGAGTACATGGAAGGACCATCGCAGCACGTCTCCGATGATGACGAAATGCAGGTGCCAACTGCTGCAGCATTCAGAATTGTGGAGACCGACAAGGAGGGCAGGGGTGAAGACTGGGTGGAAGATGATGTGGAGGACGATGAGGTTCTCGACCCCACATGGAATGAAGGTCATGCAGGTGACCTGAGTAGTTTGGAGGAAGAGGCGGTGGTCGCACAGAGCCACCAGCACAGCAGAAGAGGGAGCAGGGTGCAGAAGCGGAGCGGCCATGCCCTAGACACTACGCCTGCTACTGCCCAACGCAGCAAGGGAACGAGCGCACCAAAGCGAGCTCAAAGGAGTTCTCTAGCGTGGAAGTTCTTCAGAAAATGTGCTGATGACAGGACACGAGTGGTTTGCACCCTGTGCAATCAGAGCCTGAAGCGAGGCATAAACCTTCTCAACCTGAGCACAACCTGCATTCTGGAACAGCAGACAAATGAGTGGTTGCTGCCAGCGAGCCTCAAGCCCGGCCTGGTGGTGTGCGATAACGGGCGAAATCTCATAGCAGCTCTGGGCCTAGCCGGTTTGACGCACATCCCTTGCCTGGCGCATGTGCTGAATTTGGTGGTGCAGAGGTTCCTTAAAAATTACCCCGATATGTCAGAGCTGCTGCAGAAAGTGCGGGCCGTCTGTGCGCATTTTCGGCGTTCTCACCCTGCTGCTGCTCGCCTGTCAGCGCTGCAGCATAACTTCGGCCTTCCCGCTCACCGCCTCATATGTGACGTGCCCACAAGGTGGAACTCCACCTTGCACATGCTGGAAAGACTGTGCGAGCAGCAGCAGGCCATAGTGGAGTTTCAGCTGCAGCACGCACACATGAGTCGCTCTGCGGAACAGCACCACTTCACCACCAATAACTGGGCCTCCATGCGAGACATGTGTGCCTTGTTGCGCTGTTTTGAGTACTCCACCAACATGGCCAGTGCCGATGACGCCGTTGTCAGCTTAACTATCCCACTTCTATGCCTCCTTCAAAAAATGATTCGGGCGATGATGGAAGAGGATGTGGCACAGGATGAGGAGGAGGAGGATGAAGAGGTAACATTTCCAAGGCTTTCAGGGCAGTCATTCGCAAGGGGCTCCGAGGGTGGGTTCCTGCACACACAAACGCCAGGTACACAATTGTCCAGCAGGGGCACAGTTCTGGAGGATAAGGAGGATGAGGAGGAGGAGGAGATGGAGGAGGAGATGGAACCATGTTCACAGCAGGGTGGCACCCAGGCCAGCTCATGGCCATCACTGGTGCGTGGCTGGGGGGATACAGAGGACACAGACGATACACCTCCCACAGAGGACAGCCTTTCGTTGCCTCTGGGCAGCCTGGCACACATGAGCGATTACATGCTGCAGTGTCTCCACAACGACCGCCGAGTTGCCCACATTCTAACTTGTGCTGATTACTGGGTGGCCACGCTGCTGGATCCCCGTTACAAGGACAACGTACCGTCCTTAATTCACTCACTGGAGTGCAATCGCAAGATGCGCGAGTACAAGCGCACGCTGGTAGACGCGATGCTGCTGGCATTCCCACCTGACAGCGGGGCCACAGTGGAAGCACAAGGCCAAGGCAGAGGAGGAGGAGGAGGAGGAGGAAGAGGTCGCCAACGCAACCAGGGCACCGCCAGCACCTCAGAAGGCAGGGTTAGCATGGCCGAAATGTGGAAAAGCTTTGTCAGCACGCCACAACAAACAGCAGCACCAGCAGCTCATATGGAACTTCTTAGCAGGAGGCAGCATTTCACGAACATGGTGGAGCAGTATGTGTGCACACGCCTACATGTAGTGAATGACGGGTCTGCCCCCTTCAACTTCTGGGTCTCCAAATTGGGCACATGGCCTGAGCTTGCCCTTTACGCCTTGGAGGTGCTGGTGTGCCCTGCAGCCAGTGTATTATCTGAACGTGTATTTAGCACGGCTGGGGGCGTTATCACAGACAAGCGCAGCCGCCTGTCCAGAGACAATGTGGACAAGCTCACGTTCATTAAAATGAACCAGGCATGGATCCCACAGGACTTTTCCGTACCTTGTGCAGAATAGAGATGGATACCGACCTTACCCAGCCATTGTTCTATTTTTGATCTTTCTCACTCTTTTGGGGTGTACCCTCATTTAAAATGACTGAAAAAAAGCAGTGTTGGCTACCTCGTCCTCCTCCACCGCCGCTTCCACCTACACCGCCCATAGGTGTGCGCAGCCTATTGCATTAGGGTGTGCACCCCAAAGTTTAAATACACATGCATGTGTTTGCCTACATGTATATGGCCCCGGTACATTACTCTCCCTGCTGGCAAAGTGAAATAGAAGTGTGTGTCACTTCTCTTATGGCAGAGCAGGTCCGAGGGAGATCTTTCCCATCTCCTCACTGGCAAACAGAGCGATAATTCTAATGTGCCCTAGGTGATTAGGGTGTGTCCAGGCACACCCGGCACACCCTGTGCGCATGCCTATGACACCGCCAGATCCACCACCACCTCAACCTCCCTCCTACTCCATATGGGCCTCATCCTTCACAGATGAAGAACATTGTTTTATTTTTCTGGTTTTTTTTGTTGTTTTAAGTTATTTCCCTATCCACATTTGTTTGCAGAGCACTCACCATGCTCTTAACTACGTTTTGCGGCCATTTGCAGCACTCTAGCCCTTTCCATTGGGGTTTTATAGCCATTTTAGTGCCTGAAAGTTCGGGTCCCCATTGACTTCAATGGGGTTCGGTGTCCGGGTAAAGTTTGGAAAAAGTCCGGGACACGGACCCGGACTTTTTTTTCAAGTTCGGCCAAACAGGCCGAACACGGACATCCAGGTGTCCGCTCAACTCTAATTGTGGCTATTGACATTCATGCTCGATAATAATGTCTCTAGCTCTTCTTCTTCCCCGTTCCTTATAATCAGCAGATCCTCAATAAAGTGTATGTATAATATTATTTTTGGATCTTGGCATGATGATATCCTTTCCTCCTCCCATTTGGCCGTGTATAAGTTGGCTACACTTGGTGCAAATTTTGCGCCCATCGCAACACCTTTTATTTGTAGATAGTAGGTCTCCTCATAGCAAAAATAATTACGATTTAAGCAAAAGTCCAAGCATTTAAACTTCCTATGTTTTATGCTTAACTTCCCATTTTTATTTAGCGCCCATTTTACTGCCATAATTGCTCCTTCATTGTTTATATTGGTATAAAGGGAGGCAACATCAGCTGTTGCCATCACCGTATCCTCTGTGATCTCCCATTCCTGTAATAACTGCAGTGTGTGTTTGATGTCCTTTAAATAAGCTATCGTCTCCTGTACCAGGGGTTGTAAATGTATATCTAAATATTCTCCTAAATAAGCAGTGAGTTAATCTATTCCACTGACAATGGGCCTTCCCGGGGGATTCCCTCCACCCCCCCCAGGTACAGGTTTGCATAGGCAAGTGTGCAGCAAATACCCACGGCTACCCCCTGCTCCTGAAGGTAGTGGGGAGTCTTAAATGTAAACCAGTTGTGCATTAAGATGAAAATCAACAGTTTCAAAATTAATTCAGTAAACTGCCAATGAGTCTGGTCTTGCTCCATGAGGAATGTGCAAACCGTTCTGATGCCCTGCTCATGAGGGATGCTGATGTAGAGAGCTTCCACATCCAAATTCACGAGCAGGGCGTCGGGAAGGACCACAAGACCTTTAATTTGTTTGAGGAGATCCAATGTGTTTCTGATGTAAGACAGTAACCAAACTACATGGGGCATTAAAAAAAAGTAGATACATTTTCTAGCATTTTCTGTAAGAGACCCAATACCTGGTATTATTAGTTGGTCAGGGCAATATTGGTTTCTTATGTATTTTATGTAAAGCATAAAAGAAACAAATATATTTTAAGGATTGGTGTGGGTCTGTCGACCCTAACAGTAGCTTATTTTGAGTACTCTAATTTATTTATGTTAGTTTTAGCCATATTTCTATGTTTTTTAGGATATGAAATAAAAGTTGGGAAATTTTATATAAAGCTTTGTTTTGTTGCCTAAAAAGTCCATGGTTATTTCACTTCATATAGTCCAGAATAGTGTTTACCTCCTCACAATTAACTTTAACCAAAGCAGGTTTGGCTCTCTCTAGTCTATTATGCTACTTTTAATATTACTTTTGGTCACCATCAGGTGGTGGCTCACCCTGCCTGTGAGTAACCCAGCAGTAGCTTTGGAGGTAGCCAACTTTTGCTTCCATCAAGACCTAAAGGTCTTGGTATGAAAAGGCCGTTGCTTCTATTCCCCAACTTGCCTCCCCTATAAAAGCAACCTTATGGGCATAGAAGCCTGCAAACAGTTATTCCCACTCTCTTATCCCTTGCCTGTCCCGCCCTCACCCCACTTTGGGAAAATCCTAATCTATAAGAACTCAATATAATCCTAGACACCAGTGTGTTGGCCAAAACAGAAATCAACACCCTTGGCCAATTTATTTCAGTGGGTGTCCTGAACACCTTAAATTCCCTGAAGGCAAAGTGCAACCTGCCCAACTTGATATTCTTTAGATATACAGTATCCAGGTTAGACATGTTAGGTATCATTTCCCCCTTATGCCAGCAATACAGCAGGGTTCTATTGATTCATCCTAAATTGTCTATTAGCAATGGGTCATACCTAGGCTGGCTGTTATACAAGTTCTACTCAAATGTACCCACCAATTTTTCTACTTGCTTTACCCAACTACTTGCTTTTTCTTGCTTTACCCAAACATTGCAAACGACCCATCTCCCATGCATCATACTGTGCTAGATGGCAAATTCTCCTTAAATGAAAGCTCACCTTTCCCTTGTCCCATGAGGACTGCTATGCAGCTGTCCACAAAATGCTACTGTTCTATCAACTTGACCTAATTGAGTAGCCTGCCATGTTTGATAAAATCTGGTCTGCCTGGCTGCACAATGCTCATGATCGACTTGATTAACTAAAAAAATAAATAAATTACTAAATGAGACAAGAATAATTATTTTCGTTCATACACCATCCCCCCCCCTTTCCTGATCCCCTTTCCCTTGCTTCCCTTTCCCCTCTTTCTTCCCCTCTACTAGTAAAATACAAATTTGTTTTTGTTATTTGTTTTATCCCTGTCCCATTCTCATATACCTTACACTTTTAATAAACGAAGCTGTTAAAAAAATAACATGAGTTGTAACACTTTCCTACTCTTGCCTACAATGATTAAACATGAAAAATGAAAACGCATTTTTTTTACACAAAGTTGTCCATTTATAAGATATTTCCAACACATAGCATGTACATAGCAAAAATGACACCCCAAAATACATTCTGCTACTCCTCCTGAGTATGGCGATACCACATGTGTGAGACTTTTACGCAGTCAGGTCACATACAAAGGCCCAACATGCAAAGAACACCATCAGGTGTTCTAGGGACACATAGCATGCACATACCATGAATTACCATGAATTACACCCCAAAATACATTCTGCTGAGCAAAGGGTAAACAAAAGCTTACCTGTAGTTTTAGAAGTCCACAGGAGTTGAGTCCAGGCAGCAGGCAGGGACTTGGTCAGCAACAGTGCATGCAATTCTCCAGGCAAGGATACCAGTCCAGTGTCAGTGCAGGCCGAGATATTGTGAGCAGTGCTGGTGTGGTCAGTTCATGTGGCAGGCAGAGGCATGATGGTAGTAAGTCCTGCAGGCATGTGGCAGGCAGAGGCATGATGGTAGTAAGTCCTGCAGGCAGAAGTAGGGCCTCTGTCGGGATAGAATGGGGACAGGGGTAGAGGCTTCTCCCACCCAAATCGCTTTGAAGCCTCCGGGATCCAGACCATAATCTGAGAAGAAGAAAAACAAAAAAATTGTTTTCTTCATCCAGAAAAACAATTCTGGTCCCCTCACATATGCGAGACCCCTGTGGTATGAATCCCACTACTTCAAGAGGCAGGCAAAAATCGTGGTCAAACAGTCCAGGGTCAGTTCCAGAGCAAAGGCAGAGGTATGTACAAAATCAGCAGGCAAAGGCTTGGTCAAATAACAGTCCAGGGTCAGTTCCAGATCAGGCAGAGGTATGAACAGAATCAGCAGGCAGAAGCATGGTCAAAAAACAGGCCAGGGTCAGTTCCGGAGCAGGCAGACGTGTACAAAATCAGCAGGCAAAGGCGTCGTTGAATAACAGGCCAGGGTCATTTCAGGAGCATACAGTGGCATAAGGGGTGAAGGTGGAGGACTACGTTTACCATACTTCACTAATAATTTAGACAAGTATGGTAACGGCGGAAACAGTCTTCTACACAGAGGCCTGGTTGGGAAGGACACTGGGGACAATAATAACGGGTGTCTTTTCTAACTCCCACCTTGGTACACACCCTACATTTTTTCTGCCGATTTTGGTTTGTTTGTGTGGGAGGGATTTTACTGGGAAAATGGCATTCAGAAAGTCTGCTTATTACGTCAGATCGAATGTTTTCTGGTGGGCCGTTTGGAAATATAAGGGCAGTGAAGATTTCCTCCAGGTAATAAAGGAAGGGTTGGGGGCTTTCGTTGGACTTGCGGTATAATATGTACAAATTGTATGTGGCCAAATGAAAAAGATAAATTGATACTTTTTTGTACCAATGATATGTACGTCTTGTGGGAAGATAGGGTTCCATCATTTGGTCGTTGAAGTCCACTCCCCCCATGAACAAGTTGTACTCATGTACACACGTTGGCTTTCGGATTGGGCCATTCCTTCTTCGGACTTCCACGTAGTTGTTATCGTGGATTGAAGACAGCATGTACAGGTCTCTTCTGTCCCTCCACTTCACAGCCAGAACTTCCTCATTTCGCAGACTCGCCCTCTTCTCAGCTTGGTGTTAACGAGCTTTTGAGGAAAGCCTTTCCTGTTTTTTCAGACCGTGCAACATGCAGGAGTCTTCTTCCTGTGAAGGTTGCGAAACAGGGGCAAACTTGTGTAGAAGTTATCTACGTAAAGGTGGTAGCCTTTTTCTAGGAGAGGGTAAATGAGGTCCCAAACAACTTTCCCGCTTGATCCCAGGTAGTCCGGACATTCAGGGGGATGCAGCTGGGTGTCCTTCCCTTCGTACACCCTGAAGGCATATGTGTACCCTGTGGCTCGGTCACATAATTTATACACCTTCACCCCATAGCGGCCCCGTTTGCGGGGAATAAATTGTTTGATGCCCAGCCTGCCGGTAAATTTAACCAGGGACTCATCCACACATACATGTTGGTCTGGGGTAAATAATTGAGGGAATATTTCCGAAAAATAATTTAGAAGTGGCCGAATTTTATAAAGCTTGTCAAATGCTGGGAAATTTCGGGGAGGGCACTGGGTATTGTCATTTTAATAGAGGAACCTCATGATCATCAAATATCTGGCCCTGGGCATTACTGCAGAGTAGATGGGCATATGGTAGATAGGTTTGGTTGACCAATATGCACGCAATTCATTTTTTTTATTGAGTCCCATGTTGAAGGTGAGGCCTAAAAAGAACTTGAACTCCTCCACCGTTAGGTCTCTCCACTCAAAGGGACGGGAATAAAATGATGTGGGGTTACTCCGAATAAATTGTTGTGCATACAGGTTGCACTGGGCCACAATGGACGTTAACAGGTCCTCCGTAAAAATTAAACTGAAGAAGTCTATCGGGGCAAAGTTCTCCGTGTTAACCTGGACTCCTGGCTGGGCAGTGAAAGGGGGGATAATGGCTTCTCCTGAGTTGGGAGGAAGCCACAAGGGGTTCTGAAGGGCATAGGGAAGGCTGGCGTTGGTCCTAACCCTTTGGGGGCGAGGTGACACCCCACTTGAACTTGGCCTTTCTTGCCGAGGCACTGTGGTGCTGGTGGATGGCACGGTGGTGCTGGTGGATGGCACTGCGGAGCTGGTGGATGGCACTGCCTCCTCCTCACCAGAACGCCTTCATTTGGCAGGCACGCAATATTCTTCCTCGTCGGAGTCTGTCTGCGTCCCACTGCTTATGACCAGCTCGTAATTTACTTCGGAGTCAGAGTCTGACTCCGAAGAAGATTCCGAAGCAGAGAGCTCCCTGTTGATATCCTCGTCCACACTCAGGATATTGAAGGCCTCCTCGGCTGAAAAAAATTTCTTTGCCATCGTTGGTGATCCTACACACTGGCACGGTGACACTAATGGCACTGATGACACTGAACTGTAGGCCCTTTTGACACGGTGAGACGTGACACTGGTGGCACTGATGACTGATGGTGCATGGTGACACTGATGGGCACTGTGACACTGATGGGCACTGTGAGACTGATGGGCACTGTGACACTGATGGGCACACTGATAGGCACTGGGAGACTGATGGGCACTGTGACACTGGCACACTGATGGACACTGTGATGGGCAAACTGGCACTGTGGGCACACTGATGGGCACTGATGGGCACACTGATGAGCACACTGATGAGCACTGTGGGCACACTGATATGCACTGTGGGCACACTGATGGGCACTGTGGGCACACTGATGGGCACACTGATGAGCACTGTGGGCACACTGATGAGCACTGGGCACACTGATGAGCACTGGGCACACTTATATGCACTGTGGGCACAGATGGGCACTGATGGGCACACTGTTGGACACTGGTGGGCACTGTGGGCAACTCAGATGACACACTGTAAAAACTCACGGATCTCTCCTCTCCTCACACTGCAGTCTGTGTGTGAGGAAGGAGAGCTGGCAATGAGAGATGATCTCATATGTTTACATTTGAGATCATCTCTCATTGGATGCCTCGATCGAGTGACGAATGGCCGCTGTGATTGGCCATTCGCCACGATCTGTGATTGGCTGTGTTCAAGGGACACGGCCAACACAGATTTTCCCCGATGCGCGCTCGCGGGAGCGTGCAGGGAGCCTGTTAGTGGGAGGCCGTATAAAGACGGCCTCCCGAAAATTAGAGTCCGCGCTGCAGCCGTCTTTCGGCTATAGCGCGGACCGGAAGTGGTTAAGCTGGTTCAAATAAACTGGAGAGCTGCACCAGATTTTGCACTCTCTAGTTCTAGTAAATGAACCCAAATTTCTATCTTGGGGTTGATAGATGTAGAGACATTCCTATCTCAGATCCAAACCACTATTACTAGATTGCTATTTTTTGCACAGAGACTTATAGCCTAAAAATAGGTATCTTTCATCCCATCTACAGTGCATCCGGAAAGTATTCACAGCAGTTCACTTTATCCACATTTTTTATGATACAGCCTTATTCCAAAATAGATTAAATTCATTATTTTCCTCAAAATTCTACAATCAATACCCACAATGACAATGCGAAAGAAGTTTTTTGAAATCTTGGCAAATTTATTAAAAATAAATATGAAAAATTACATGTACATAAGTATTTACAGCCTTTGTCATTTACTCAAAATTTAGCTCAGGTGCATCCTGTTTCCACTGATCATCCTTGAGATGTTTCTACAATTTGATTGGAGTCCACCTGTGGTAAATTCAGTTGATTGGACATGATTTGGAAAGGCACATACCTGTTTAAATAAGGTCCCACAGTTAGTAGTGCATGTAAGAGCACAAACCAAGCCATGAAGTTTAAGGAATTGTCTGTAGACCTCCGAGACAGGATTGTTTAGAGGCACAGATCTGGGGAAGGGTACAGAAAAATGTCTGCAGCATTGAAGGCCCCAATAGGCACAGTGGCCTAACTACCTGGACTATTCCTACAGCTGGCCACCCAGCCAAGCTGAGCGATCAGGGGAAAAGGGCCTTAGTCAGGGAGGTGACCAAGAACACGATAATCACTCTGACAGAGCTTCAGCGTTTCTCTGGGGAGAGAGAAAGTTCCAGAAGATCAACTATCTATGCAGCACTCCACCAAGCAGGCCTGTATGGTAGAGTGGCCAGAAGGAAGCCATTCCTCAGTAAAAGGTTTATGACAGCCCACCTGGAGTTTGCCAAAAGGCACCCAAAGGACTCTCAGATCATGAGAAACAAAATTCTCTGGTCTGATGAAACAAAGATTGAACTCTTTGGCCTGAATGGCAAGCGTCATGTCTGGAGGAAACCAGGCACCGCTTATCACCTGTCCAATACCATCCCTACAGTGAAGCATGGTGGTGGCAGCATCATGCTGTGGGGATTTTTTTTCAGCAGCAGGAACTGGGAGACTAGTCAGGATCAAGGGAAAGATGAATGCAGCAATGTACAGAGACATCCTTGATAAAAAAAACCTGCTCCAGAATGCTCTGGACCTCAGACTGGAGCGAAGGTTCATCTTCCAAAAAGACAACAACCAAAAGCACACAACCAAGATAACAAAGGAGTGGCTACAGGACAACTCTGTGAATGTCCTTGAGTGTCCCAGACTTGAACCTGAGTAAACATCTCTGGAGAGATCTGAAAATGGCTGTGAACTAACGCTCTCCTTCTAACCTGATAGAGCTTGAGAGGTCCTGCAAAGAAGAATGGGAGAAACTGCCCAAAAATAGGTTTGCCAAGCTTGTAGCATCCTACTCATAAGACTTGAAGCTGTAATTGGTGCCAAAGGTGCTTCAACAAAGTATTGAGCAAAGGCTGTGAATACTTTTGTACATGTGATTTTATTTTGTTTTTTTTATTTATTATAAATTTGCAAAGATTTCAAACAAACTTCTTTCACATTGCTATTATGGGGTATTGTTTGTAGAATTTTGGGGAAAATAATGAATTAATCAATTTTGGATAAGGCTGTAATATAACAAAATGTGGAAAAAGTGAAGCACTGTGAATATTTTATAGATGCACTACACTTTAGATTTATGGGAGCAATCCATTATTATGCTTATTCAAAAATTATTATATTCGCATAGGTGGTGCCAAGGTAAGTTTACAAGTATACTTTAATGGGAAAATGGCTGGTTACCTTGGGTCTTGCACATATCACACATGATACTACATAGGCTTCTTGGTTTGAAGTTTCTGCTAATACACCTGACATTTTTAGTTTAGCAGTGGTGGATAAGAAAGAATGAGGCAGATAGACACAAGAGGGTATCGGGTAAAGATATTTTATTAACCCATTAATATTAACTTAGAAAATTGTTAATTCATATATTGAGAATTGGTAATTGTACAAAGGTTCGACATTGATATTATTAGTTTTCCACACAACAACTTGAATACATCTTTATATGTTACAGTTATTATTAATTGATGTGCTACAAAAAAGGAAACATTTATGGTTTCTTTGAAGGTACTGTTCTAATTGAAGGTAAGGGAATGGGTGTGGTGTGTTGGCTATTGTTTGAATTTTTTTACTTTTGCAAAACATTTCATAAAAAGCATCTGATTAAAAAAAATACATTTATTTTTATTTATTTTTTTAACTTGGGAAAGGCTATTTTTAAAATCTGTATTAGAGATACGTTATGTTACCAGTTAAGATGATGCTGAACACCTCCTTATGGAAGATGCCATTCTCTGTTTTACAATCAAGATGCAAGTTCCAAAGCTTTAACATCACTTTCAGTGAAGCTAAACAGGCGCAGCTTCGCTTCCCCAGAATCTAGCAAGCAGATTGATTTAGAAAATGTCATCCATCTAAAGCTGGAGTGGTCTACTTTTAAATAAACATTAAAGTGGTATTAAACCCAAAACCAAAAATGTAATCTATTGTAGCTTACCGATCCTTAGATGTGGTGGCGCACGCCTCCTGTATTAGAGTGCACCGGCTCCAGAAGAAGGAGCACCTTTGGATAGACGATTTGTCAGTTGGGGGTGGGAGGGGGAGAGTTATAGATATACAGTACTAGCAGGTTTAGATAGATTAGGAAATTGAAGTCAGACTCACACTAGTTTTACACAAGCAGCTGGTGCAACAGTTTTTTTTCTATTGGGATAAAGGTTTTACATGAATAAATAAAAGCTGATAATTGTAAGCTATCAGTGGTAAATTATTTGTCTAAAGAAAGAAAACTTCTACAAAACTTCTACGATCCTGGCTGGATCGCCAGGTAAAAAATACAGGGCAGTAAACCTAAAACAGAAAACTAATGCAGTTACAAATAAGAATAGGTAAACTGCAATATAATAAATATTTGCTTCCAGGCTTAATAGTGCTTTAAATACACTTTTGATTAATAGACATTGAACCTTTTGCTGCTGACTGTACACATATATGAGGCCTCTCTGAAGTGAGTCTTCTTCTGTAAGGCCTCAGATACACATACATGTCTGCATAACGTACTCTGGGCACAGAGGGCTCTCACCTAGAGCCCCAGGTTTGTTCTAACGATCAGGAACTGGGAGGCCCAACTCCCAATTACCTGATCACTGTGATAGCCTCTGATTAGCTATCACAGTGATCAGTCATTGTACAGGCCATCTCTGTGTGTAATTTCTCCTCTGAATGGAGAGAAAGATACATTGTATCTTCTCCTTGCAGAAGAGAAATTATAAACAAAGAGGTGTGTGTAAAAAAGACTAAAACATTAAGAAAAATAGCTAAATCAGGGTTTGATCAAGGACGGTGTCAGGATTAGAGTTCGGGCCAAGATTAGGGTCAATGATCAGGGTTAGTGTAGTTTAGGTAGGATTAAAAAAAAAATGAGTACCCCTGCGTTTTAGTAGGATAAAAAAAAATGTGCACTATTGTTTCAGGGCCCTACAAGGGGTACAACATACACCTATTTGGTATAGCAGCTATCGTTAGGAGCAGGAGATATTATTTTGGGTTATTTTTTTTGGTGGTATCCATTTGCTAACATTTTGATTCATGTGCTTTCATATTTGGGTACAGTGCTGGCAAAAGCAGATCATCAGTGGAGCCTTTTTTGCTAATCAGATATTTTTTTACACTAAGGCTTGTTTCATGCATGTTGCTTTTGAGCTTTCTGTAGTGCTTTCCATGGTTTTTACAGCGTTTTTCCACGATATGCGTTTTTCATTTTTTAGACTTTCTTTTTTTAGGAAAATTTGTTTTTGGACAGATTTAAAAATGCAAATTGTGGCAAACTTGCGGTAAGAACACACTACATGCTTTTCTGCAACTTCTCCATTGAAGTCTATTGAACTAAAAAAGCAAAAAAAAAAAAAAAACACCGTTTTGCATTTATAAAAAGTCTATGACCTTTTCCATAAATACAGTGGCACAGAAATGCATTGATGTGAACGTGTTCCTTAGGAACCCATGTTAAAAAAAATGCCTGCATTTCTGCAAAAAGCATGAAAAACACACATTGTTGTGAATGGAGCCTTAGTCCAAATACTGGGAGGAGCTGCCACTGAAGACCCTCTGGGTTCCTAAATAGCTGAAATTTAAACCAAACAAAAAACAAAATGATGTATACTTATGTTGTATGATTGGTCTTTACGTGGGTAATTTTAATTGAGAAACAACAGCTGGGACGCGCTATACCCATGCACAAAAGCCACTTTGATCTAAAACTTCACTTTCATTTAAAACTGTCTAAAATTCATAATGTATAAAGGAGGTCATAAGGATGCCAGGTGTATAATCATATGGTGATGCAGAATTACTACAAAATACAAAATAATGGAACAGTTATATAATTGCCTTCATTATAGAGAGATGATAACCAGACAGCAAGCATGTCTTTTGCCGTCGTTGGTCTATCTTTCTGTCTAGGACGGTTGTTATCTCCCTATAATGAAGGCAGTTGTATATCCATTATTTTGTATTTCTGCACTAATTCCCCATTGCCCTATAAAGGTATACACCTAGCATCCTTATGACATTCTTTCATTTTCTACATTATGAGTTTTAGACAGTTATAAATAAAAGTGAAGTTTTAGGCCATAGTAGGTGTGGTGCGTGGGTAAAGTGCACCTATGCTGTTGTTTCTCTATTCTTAAAGCATAACTCCACTTTTGTTACAAAAAACACAATCCCCTCTAGGTGATCTATTTACATTACACACATTTTAACAAACTTTGTTGCAGATTCCTACCTTTTGTTATTCTGATGAAATCCATGTTTGTTCTTCTGTTCTCCTGTGCTGAGTGGGTCTAATGGGAGTGGTTTCATAATTATCAACCAGCTGTGGCAGTTGCAGAGCACTAATGAGAAAAGCTGCTTGGCCTGCATTCCTTTAGACGTGTTCCTATTGGAAGTATCTCACCAGAAATTAAATTTTTGTTGCAGAGCACTACATAAATTACATTTATGTAGTGCAAGGGCCTGCCAGATTGCATACAAATTGAAAGTGTTTAGGTTTGACCGCATATTATATGGTTTTGGTAAGTCTAAAGGAAAAAGTCTTCAGAAAATCTTATAGTGTGTATGGTACATAAGGCAGACTTCTGGGAAAATTATTGAGCCAATCACAGAAGCAGGAAATTATGTTTCTGGGGTGTGGTCAGTACACATTCTGTGTGCAGAACACCTCCAGGTAGCCATATTGCATTGCATTTGCAGAAAATTACAACAGCTGCGGATTGAAAGGGAAATCCAATTTTTAATAACGTTAAATTACAATATGATTTTTGACACAATTGTATACGCTAAATTCTTTTTCTTTATTTGCTAATTATTTTTCCCTACAAAAGTGGAGTTACCCTTTAAATAGCTGGATTTACAGAATGTGTTTATCACTGTGTACTATCAACATTTGGACTCATTGTGTACTGTGTACTATCATCATTCGGACAGATAGCAACTTCACTTAAAACCAGATTTTACTATAAAATAATTAAGTAAATAGAAATAATTAGGTCAATTGTAAATGCATTATCTACGTGCTTATTACACTAGTTATACAAGTAAAGTCAGTGTAATTATGTTAATGTATTTCTACTAATCAATTGCAGAATAAGGCATAATTCCTACAAACGTTTGTATTTGTGAATAAGGCGTTTGCAGTTGGGGCAGTAGTGGTTCACATCTTTGCAGCTGTTTACACAGCAAGGTATAAGGCAGCAACCTAGCATACATCTGTAAAAAAAAAAAAAAGAAAAATGCAAAAGTAAGGAATTACTTTTATGCAAACTTTATATATAAATAACTCATGCTAGCTAAACAGCTCCAGTCTTCCAAACTGTTAAAAAACGTTCTATTCAAACAGCTAACCGGCATGCCACACACAAATGAAATAGGATAGTGGATTCAGTAAAATTGTAAAGAGCTGCATTAGGTCAGTTAAAGTGTAGAATAGGTAAAAATAAACAATTATCTTCTCTTATATGCTTCTTAAGCCCTTATATAATTGAAAGCATTGTTATAAAAGAGCCCAAAAAAATAACTGTCAAACTTTTCAGACATGCATAGCTGACCTGTGTGTTGCGCACACTTCCTGTCTTATCTCAAGGAATGTAATTAACGTTTCCAACTATTATCACATTTTTATGTTGTGGAGAACAGGATAAGAGGGATGGGTTGAGTAGTTTAACAAAAGTAGGTAGGGCTGACACCACTCAGTGCACCAAAATGCTGTGTACTTGCAGAGTCTTTAACCTTTTCACTACCAAAGCCATTTTTGCTTTTTTTTGTGCAAATGTTTAAAAATTATTTTAGGCCTGGAGATTAATTAAAATCCCCAAACATATATTTTCTAAAAGCAGAGACCCTTGAGAATAAAATGGTGGTAGTTCCAATTTTTATATCATTGATATTTGCACAACGATTTATAAAGCACAAATTTCCACTAAAAAAATACAATATAGGTTTAGGACACATAAATTAAATTTATTAGTATTATATAAAAGATGAAATTGCTCTAAGTAAATGGATACCCAACATGTCAAGCTATATAATTGCACATGCCCACAAGATGACAACGAAATTCAGTACCCTATGTTTCATAGGTGATGCTTTAAAAGCCACATCACTTTAGAGTTAAAGTGATTATAAACGATCACCTTGTAAAACAATACATTCCTTTTAGAATAGAAATAAAAGGCAAAAGGGTTTTTGTATAGATATAAAATCACATTATTAATACCCTAATTTCCTTTTTTTTAAGGGGTCACATTCTCTCTGTTCTCAACTCTATAAGGGAGGAGAAGCAGCAGCACATTGAGCTTCTCAGTAAATGGATGTGCAGCAGGGGCGTGTAAATACAAGTCTAATCATTGGAGGAGAGCACACTGAGTTCCCAACATAGCTAGAGAACTTACCACGGTGTGCTCTCCTGGTAACAAATGCTTTAACTGTGCATATTGGCCCTAGAATTATTGCTCCCACTTCGGTGTGCCTGGCAATATGTAACATGTGTAGTGCAAAATACGTTTTTTTTAGGTAGGTGATCCCAACAGGTGTGTTTACGTTCCCAGATGTGGGTGTGGGATGGATTCAACATTTTTATTGGGGGGAGGGGGGATTCCAAGTGATTGGGTGTACCTTTATATTCTGACTTTGAGAAAAATCCCACTATGTGATACAACTCTTCTCTTTAATGAGACATCAGAGGTCTTTTAGACCTGTCGCTGAAGCTAATTGTCATGGTCTTACCTTGCCTTTCTGTTGGCAGCCATCTTGGACATGTGCAGACTGCTGTCTCTTATAAACTCTGTTTGCATCATCACTTGTCTGCTGCCTGGGCGTGATGATGTTGCACACCTGACTATATATATCACATGATGGCTTTCAGACCTTGCCCTTGCATTTGTGCTCCAAGGTGCATCACTGCTAGCAGACGCTTTGGTTTCTCTGTGCATGATTTGGCTTGGCTGACGACCTTCCTGGCTCTGGATTCCGCATCGGCAGATGACCCTGCATAAGATGACGACCCAGCTTCAGCAGACTACCCGCTTCTAGACTCTATCTCCGCTTGGATGACTACCTGTTCCTGGACTCGATCCCGGCTTGGATGACTTCCCGTTTCCGAACTTGACCCCAGCTGTTCTTGATTTTGCTCCTCTCTTGCTGTGCGATTATTATTGTTGCATAAATAAATCCCTTTATTTTACTTTATCTTCATGTGATCTGGTTTCCTGGCACCCAGATACTAATAGAGAGCACATCATGCTCCACTAGCTTCTTCCCTGTCAGTAACGGCCAGGGAAAGTAACATCAGAGGCCAGAAGGGAGGTTATACACATCGCTTCCAGATTCTTTGCAGCTAGGGAAGATCAGAAAATGGTTATAGGTATAGTTATACTGCCCCACCCATCCACCCAGAGACACCTGCCATGCAGGTCTTGGGCCCACAGATGGGACAGCGAAGAGAAGAGGGACTCCGAAGTGCCAGAAAGCAATTGCATCTCTTTCATAAGTAAACCAACAATCGGCTTGTGGAGTGTACACATACACACCTGGCTGCAGATTATGGCATCACGATCATTCTGAGAAGAGAAGGCTGCCGGCCAAAACTCACCAATCATGCAAGAAGGGCATTAATCAGAGATGAGAAAAAAAAATGACACTGAAGGAGCTGCAAACATCCACAGTGGGGATGGCAGGATCTGTCCATCACACCACTTTGAGCACACTCCCCAGAGCTGAGCTTTATGGTAGAGTGACCAGGAAAAAAAAAATTGTTTAAAGAAGAAAAAAAAAATTGTTTAAAGAAAAAAAAAAAAATGAATACAAGTTTAGAGTTTGCCAAACAATATGTGGGAGACTGCCCAAACACATGGAAGAAGGTTCTCTGGTTAGATGGACTAAAGTTGAACTATCTTTTAGGGACTCGTTAAGGACTGGAATAGTACCACTGGATTGGCGTAAGGCCAATGTGGTGCCTATATTTAAAAAGGGATCAAAGTCTTTGCCAAATAACTATAGACCTGTTCGTTTAACTTCTATAGTCGGGAAGATATTGGAGAGTTTAATAAAAGACCACATAGATGAGTTCTTGCTGGAAAAAAATATCTTAAGCAACAGACAGCATGGATTCATGAGAGACAGAAGTTGTCAAACAAACCTGATTTCTTTTTATGAGGTGGTAAGTAAAACCTTGGACAGAGGGGTGGCTGTGGATGTAGTATACTTGGATTTTGCAAAAGCGTTTGACACAGTTCCCCACACACGGCTAATGTGTAAGGTAAAGTCTACAGGCTTGAAAAGATCGGTTTGTAATTGGATAGAAAATTGGCTAAAAGATAGAATTCAAATAGTAGTGGTTAATGATTCTTACTCTGAATGGTCTAAAGTTAACAGTGGTGTACCCCAAAGTTCAGTGTTGGGACCCTTACTTTTTAATATCTTTATAAATGATATAGGGTCTGGGCTTAAAAGTACCATTTCAGTCTTTGCAGATGACACCAAGCTTTGCAGTGGAATAACTTCTTTACAGGATGTTTCCAACTTACAATCTGACCTCATTGGGCAACTATGTGGCTAATGAGGTTTAATGTTGATAAATGTAAAGTTATGCACTTGGGGGCTAAGAATATGCATGCATCATACATACTAGGTGGAGTAGAACTGGGGGAATCCATAGCGGAGAAGGATCTGGGTGTTCTGGTAGATCATAAGCTTAATAATAGCATGCAATGCCAAGCTGCTGTTTCCAAAGCAAGCAAAGTCCTTTCTTGTATTAACAGTGGCATGGACTCCAGAGAGAGAGATATAATTTTGCCCCAGTACAAATCATTAGTAAGACCTCATCTGGAATATGCAGTTCAGTTTTGGGCACCAGTTCTTAAAAAGGATATCAGGGAACTGGAGAAAGTGCAGAGAAGGGCAACCAAACTGATAAGAGGCATGGAGGACCTCACCTATGAGAAAAGATTAGAGGAACTGAATTTATTCTCTCTTGAGAAGAGGAGATTAAGGGGGGATATGATCAACATGTATAAATACATAAGGGGTCCATATAGTGAACTTGGGTTTGAGTTGTTCACTTTAAGGTCAACACAGAGAACAAGGGGGCACTCTTTACGTCTAGAGGAAAGCAGATTTCGTCTCCAAATACGGAAAGGTTTCTTCACCATAAGAGCTGTGAAAATGTGGAATAGACTCCCTCCAGAGGTGGTTCTGGCTAGCTCACTAGATTGCTTTAAAAAAGGCCTGGATTCTTTCCCAGGTGTACATAATATAAATGGGTACTAACATTTTTTTTAGGTAAAGTTGATCCAGGGAATATCCGATTGCCTCTCGGGGGATCAGGAAGGAATTTTTTTCCCCTGCTGTAGCAAATTAGACCATGCTTTGCTGGGGTTTATTTTCACCTTCCTCTGGATCAACAGCGGGTATAGGATTGTGTATATGGGATTGTATGGTAGGGTTTTCAATACTGAGTTTTTTTTTTTTTTATGGTTGAACCAAATGGACTTGTGTCTTTTTTCAACCTGACTAACTATGTAACTATCTTAATCATAGAATACAGGACACAGGACTTGTATTAAAAAATCATGGGTTAAATGCCGCTATCTTTAGGTGATTGGAAACTGGCAAAAGCTTTGCTGGAAACTCCCCCAGTGCATTCTCATATACCCCACCCACTCCTTGGAACTCCAGTTTTTTGCTGCTGTAGCCAGGTACTGTGATACGACAATATGGAGACCATGACATTTCTCTATATTTATTTACCTCGTCTGAGATGGTAATGTTGAGCTGCAAAATTCTCCTCCAGCTAGCAGAGGGAGAGCCAAGTCAATGTAACCCATAGACTTCTACGCATTAAATCTGGAATCTTGGAAAGGGAAGTTTTAGGTGTCAGCTAAGTAATGGAACAGCTGACTTTCTGAACTACAGGTCACATCAGACTGTGGGGCGCAGGATGAGCCTGGAGGGGCTGATATATTCTTTTGCCCAGAAAAAGCCTGCTCTCTTGGCACCAATCAAGACCTGTCTGTGGAAGCAGGAGACAGAGCCAGGGGTGAGGAGTGACATTGGCAAGTGACTAATCGCAGTCATCAGCCTAACTGACCTGACAGAATTGCTGCAGTGAGACCAGAGAGTTTGCTTACTTCCTCCTGCTGTGTGGATTTCAGCCAAATCAGAACTGTATCAAAGAGGCCCCTTTGCCAAAAACCTATTGCCATCTCAGCGAGCTGATGAGAGGGCCTTTGGCCCACTTTGTCCTGTCAGCAGTAGTCAAGTTACTGATAGCAGGACCTTTACAGTGCTTATTCAGCACCCCTCCAACCTGTATCCCGTTACTTTCATTGTCTTAGCTGCACCATTACTTCCATTATTAATTTTTTGAACCATTAAAACCATGAAGCCATTATGGACTGTGGTTGTAGTGCATCATCACCACCTCTGGCCCGATTTGCTTTCTCTTTCACAGACAACATTGCACTCTCGCTACTTAACTGCATGCACATCTAAGGACTACCCTAAGTGCACCAATGCTCATCTAAAGGGCCCCAACATTAGCTGGCAAAAGACTAACCTTAGAGACTGAGCTTATCAGTTTTACAATTTTCCCTCCTTTTCCTACACTGTTTGTTGTTTAATTCAGACTATGTTTGCCCAGTCATTCTAGGCCTAGCAAAGTCACTATTAGTGCATACCGGCAGTATAGCCCTATTATTGCTAATTTAAAGTCAACTGCTGCCTGTTATTGCATCCTGGGATGACCTGAATGTCCTATGCCTTTAATGCCTAGCTCGCACTGTTAGCCTTTTTGTGTGCTGGACTTGATTATCACTATTATTACTTTGCTTGTTCTAGCGTGGTTATCAACTTCTTGAGGCATAACACTCCTATCGACTATTTGGTGCTTTTTTTTCAAGATAACCCTAGCATTAGCTAACAGGAAGGACAGAGGACCCGTATAAACCAGCAGCAACTTTTGGCCTGGCTCTACATTAGGGTACTTAGGTGATTGACCTCAACTAATCTGTCAGGACTCTGGAGGCGAGCCTGACATGCAGAGAGTAGCCTCTAGCTCACCGAGGGATGGAGCACAGACGAGTCACCAAGGCAGTAGACGCATGCTAACCCGAGGTGCGGAATCTAAGTGCCAACCGGTCTTCACCAGAGCCTCTGATGGTGATGATGGATTTTGCTTCGTTTATAGCACTAGGTCACGGTCCTCGGGGTTGCCCTGCCAGGAGGTGAACAGGTCCGGATCCGGTGGCAGATAAACAGACAAGGATAAGGCAGAAGAGGGGTCACAAACAAGCCGAGGTCAGGGCGGGCAGCAGACAAGCGAGGTGAGGGACAAGCCAGGAGGTCAAACAGGAACCAAACTGATTTCAGGTTCAGGAACACAGGAGAAGCTGCAGATTAGACAGCAAAGACACTGTGCTGCTGAGGTGCTTAAATAAGGCAGCCTGTTGCCAGTTAATGAAATTAATCTGCACTAGGTTAACCCTTAGGTGGCAGATTCATGACAGCACTTCAGTGTGCACAGGGAGCGTTCCTGAGATTGCCCCCCCTCTTAAGGGCAACCTCCGCATACCCAATAGGTTTCTCTTTTGTGGGTGACTGCGAAAGAAAGCCTGGATAAGTTCCATAGCGTGGACATTTCGTTCAGGCTCCCAAGAGTTTTCTTCTGGAACATAACCCTTCCATTTGACAAGGTACTGTAACAGGTTTCCTCTCTTCCGGCAGTCCACAATAGCTTCTACTTCATATTCCACATCTCCATCAACAATTACAGGTTCGGGTGGCTCTGAACTCCTACCAGGGAAGGTATTGGGAACTGCAGGCTTTAACAAAGAGACGTGAAATACTGGGTGAATGCGGAGTGAATTGGGTAAAGATAATTAATGGGAAACTTGATTAAGTTTCCTCTTGACCGGAAAGGGTCCAATAAACCTGGGAGCCAATTTCTTAGATGGACAGGCTAAATGGAGGTTAGTTGTAGACAACCAAACCTGGTCACCTGGTTGAAGAATCAATTCTCTCCTTCTTCTTCTATCAAAGATCTTCTTAGATGCCGTTTGTGCCTTAAGTATGGCTTCTTGCAGTAATTTGATAAAATAATAATAATCAGCGCAAACCATAAAATTAAAAAAAACAAGAAAATCCAAAAAAACGTATACAATGGTACACACCAGGCTGCAAACAATCAGTGCTAAACACAAAACACCAGTGACTAATTAATAAACAATATTGCTGCGCCAAGTGAAAAAATCTATAAACGTGTCTAAATAACTTTCAATCAAATATCAACTCAATATTAAATCTATTAATAGTGATTATGGTGATATTGTGATTACAGTGTTATTAATAGTCCAGATATATGGTGAACAAAAAATCAAAATCAAAATAAATCAATCTTCATCTGTGTTCACAAACAAAAAGTGCTGCATGCTCCACTCCCAGTGATTAGTGCAGGTAAGCAGCTCACCTTAGGATTAGACTCCTAAGATTCAAACACTTTTTTTGGAATGTAAGGAAACCAGCCTGATGTCCCTTCTTTCACCGCCTCCAGCTAACACTCCATGTAGACCAGGAATCCGGTGTGTACAAAAGAAGAGAAAATCTAATGCTCTCTGTTTTATAAAGGCTATTTATTCCCTTTTAGATAGAAAATATTGCACTTAGCACTATGTAATAACCTGATTGTGGGAACACTAGCTGCCTCCACACACATATACTGCATCTGTGCAGCAGTAAGATATCAGTGTTTGGAAATGTTAGTTTTATGAGCCATCAGTCTCATAGTGATAAAGAGACTATTTTCTTTCTTTCTCTTAAAGCACAAATCTATTTGCATTGAACCAGTTGTCACACTCCTCCCTGTGCACACTGATGGCTCATAAAACAAACCTTTCCAAACACTGATATCTTACTGCTGCACAGATGCAGTATAGGTGTGTGGAGGCAGCTAGTGTTCCCACATCTAAAAGGGAATAAATAGCCTTTATAAAACAGAGAGCATTAGATTTTCTCTTCTTTTGTACACACCGGATTCCTGGTCTACATAGAGTGTTAGCTGGAGGTGGTGAAAGAAGGGACATCAGGCTGGTTTCCTTACATCCCAAAAAACGTGTTTGACTCTCAGGAGTCTAATCCTAAGGTGAGCTGCTTACCTGCACTAATCACTGGGAGCACTGGAGTGGAGCATGCAGCACTTTTTGTTTGTGAACACAGATGAAGATTGATTTATTTTGATTTTTTGTTCACCATATATCTTGCAGTAATTTGCTGTTGGGAGCAAAGAAATCAATAGTATCCTTTACTGTGGGGACTCCAGAGTCAGAGGGGATATCGGGCAAGAAGGATGGGTGGAAGCCCTAGTTTGAGAAGAATGGAGATTGTCCAGTAACAGAATGTTTAGCATTATTATAGGCAAACTCGGCAAATGGCAGTAAGGCCACCCAATCATCTTGAACAAAGGTGGTAAAACACAGAATGTACTGTTCCAAGGTCTGTTTGGTCCTCTCGGTCTGCCCATTAGTCTGTGGGTGGTAAGCAGAAGACAAGGATAATTCAATCTTCAACAGACTGCATAATGCTTTCCAGAAGCGGGAGGTGAACTGCACCCCTCTGTTAGAGACATTATTTGCAGGTACCCCATGAAGCCCGACAATCTCTTTTATTATTATTATTATTATTATACAGTATGAAGACTTCTGCGGTTTCCTTGGCAGAGGGAGTACCCCTGAGGGGCAAAAAATGGGTCATTTTAGACAATCGGTCCACAACAACAAAAATGGCAGAGCATCCCTCAGAGGGAGGAAGTTCCACAATAAAATCCATGGTGATCATCCTCCATGGTCTGTCAGGAACTGGAAGTGGTCTAAGGTCTTACTTTTCGCAGGCTTGCTTCGGGAACACAAAGCACAGGAAGACACGTAGTCCCTACAACTTTTTTCCAGGTTGGGCCACCAGAATGTACTCTGCAGCAAGTCAAGGGTCTTACTGACCCCAAAGTGACCTGCCAAGGGATAGTCATGACAAGAACCCAGGACCAACATTCGGACATCTTCTGGAACGAAGATCTTGTCCCCAAACCTTAGCAAACCGTCTTTAGGTACCAGGGAAATTTAGGGAAGACAGGGAATACTCACAGAAGCCTGTTTAATATGAGCCATCAGATTAGTTAATGGAAGAAGAAAGTTACCTTCAGACAGGATGGTGTCAGGTACAGGAATTTCCTTAGGGTCATCGAACATGTGAGAGAGTGCATCCGGTTTAACGTTCTTGGAACCAGGTCGGTAAGTAATATGAAAGCCGAACCTCGAAAAGAACAGAGCCCACCGTGCCTGGCATGGTCTCAGCTGTTTGGCAGATCTCAAGTATTCGAGGTCCTTGTGGTCAGAAAAGATAAGGATGGGATGTGCTGCCCCTTCGAGTAAATATTGCCACTCCTCGAATGCCGCCTTGATGGCCAAACGTTCACAATCGCCCACATCATAGTTTCTCTCCGCTGAAGAGAGTTTGTGGGAAAAGAAGGCTACAGGGTGTACCAAGTCTTTAACTCCCTGTCTTTGGGAGATAACAGCCCCTACAGCCACTTCTGAGGCATCTACCTCAAGGAGGTAAGGTAAGGTGGGATCAGGGTGTCTCCGGATAGGAGCAGTAGTAAACAGCTTTTTCAGGACTGAGACGGTGGTCTGGGCTTCAGGGGACCAATGGAAGTGAATTTTCTGCTTGGTAAGCTGTGTGATAGGGGAGATGATGGTAGAGAACCCTTAATAATTCTCCTGTAGAAATTTGCAAATCCCACAAAGCGCTGCACCCCCTTTTTGTCAGATGGAGCCGGCCAATCCAGGATAGCTAAAACTTTTTGAGGATCCATCCAAACTCCTTTGATGGATATGATCAGGCCCAAGAACTGGATGCTTTGCTGTTCAAATTCACATTTCTTGGCCTTAGCATAGAGTCCATGTTGGCGGAGGCGGTCGAGAACGTTCCTGACGTGCTCCAGATGCTGGTCCAGAGAAGCAGAAAAGATTAAAATATTGTCTAAATAGACAATTACGAAGGTGTCAAGCCAGTCTCTGAAGATGTCGTTTACAAAATGCTGGAATGTAGCCGGGGCATTGCAGAGGCCGAAGTGCATCACCAGGTACTCGAAATGCCCAAACCTGGTACGAAACTCCATTTTCCACTTGTCCCCTTCGTGGATACGAACCAAATTGTAGGCCCCATGTAAGTCTAATTTGGTAAACAAGACAGCAGACCTTAATCTCTGAAAGAGTTTTGGAACCAAGGGGAGAGGATAGCGGTTTTTAACCGTGACTTTATTCAACTCTCGGTAATCCACACAAGGATCGAGAGAGTGATCCTTTTTTCTACAAAGAAGATTCCTGCTTCTGCTGGTGAAGTAGATGGGCGGATGAAACCCTTCTTTAATCTCTCGTCCACGTATTCCTTAAGAACCTCCAATTCCCGTTTGGATAATGGGTAGATACAACCAAATGGAATCTCGGCCCCTGGAAGCAGCTCTATAGGGCAGTCATAAGGATGATGAGGGGGAAGGGTCTCAGCCCCGCGTTTGCTGAAAATGTCCAGAAAATTATGATAAGCCTCAGGCACAACAGAGCATAAATCCGGATCAGATTCTAGGCACAGAAAGGCTCTAGAGGAGCTGAGTCAGGCAGGAATTCAAGCAGTAGGTAGATGGGAAGTTGATGACTCCAGAGGTCCAGTCCATTTGGGGGTTGTGTGCCTTCAACCAAGGTAACCCCAAGATGACTGGAAATAATAGCATCTTAGCTTATTAGTTCCTTATGATCAGAAGAGGAGATCATGAGGAGAGGAGGAGTCTCCTGGGTCACAGGTCCGGAACTGATGTGGGAACCATCAGCCAGGAAGATAAGTCCTTGGGTTAAAGTGGAATACCCCATTGAACAGCGAATGACAGGTCAATAAAGCAACTACATGCTCCGGAGTCAATAATCGCGGTTACTGGTATGGTACCTCCTGGAAGCTGAAACGAGACAGGCAAGGCTAGGTGAGAAGCACTGGAAGCGGATGCTGGACCACTGGATGGGGAGATGGAAAGGCACTTATATATCTTCGCAGGGCAGGAGCGCACGTAGTGACCGGCTTCTCCACAGTACAGGTAGAGATTGTTCTGTCGCTGGTAGTGCCTTTCTTCAGTAGACCGGGCAGGTCTCATAACCCCAAGCTGCCCATATGGAAGAAAAATATATTTCCAATATATTTAGGGAACAATTTTTAGAAATATATTGAATATGGCCAAAATTGTAGCATTTCAAATATATTTCCAATATATTTAGGGAAACATTTTTAGAAATATATTGAATATGGCCAAAATTGTAGCATTTCAAATATATTTCCAATATATTTGGGGGGAAAAATGTATTTTTTAAAAAATATATTTTAAATATATTTTTCTTCCGTGTGGGTGCATAGGTTCCGGGACATCTGTAGCAAGGTTAGCAGGAGCAGAGCTGGTAGGAACCGGATTAAAGGAAGGGACGTGTACCAGGGCTGCGAACCACGGCATCACCCAGGCCGGAGGAGGCTGCTGGGTGGAACGTTCTGCACAGCGTTCCCTGAGCCGTCGGTCTATCTGGATAGCCAGATTTATTCGAGTCTCTAGGGTGTCTGGAACCCCAACCTGGGCTAGCTCATCCTTCAGCCCTTCAGACAGACCTAAACGGAACTGATGCCATAATGCAGCATCATTCCACTGGGTGTCGGAACTCCAACACCTAAAGTCTGTTACATAGTCTTCCACAGCTCTTCGACCCTGCTCTTACGTGCAGAGCAGCCTCATCAGAGGTTTGTTGAGGGTCGTCATACAGCTGGGCAATGGCACCGAAGAAAGACAATAAGGACTCTAGATGAGGACTGCGCTCTTCAATAAGCCGATGAGCCCAAGACTGTGGTTCATCCAGGAGCAGGGAGATGACAAAGCCCACTTTGGTAGCCTCCAAGGAAAAAGTTCGGGGTTGCAGAGAGAAATAGAACTCCCATGCGTTGCAAAACGCCCTGAACTTGCCTCGGTCCCCTGAGAACTTTTCGGGTCTAGGGACCTGGTGTTCAGGTGGCAACATCACTACCGTGGGACCTGGAGTAGGCTCTGCTGGTACCGAGGAAGAAGAAGCTGTCGTCACAGGGGGGTTCCCAGATGCAGAACGCATCTGTTCCTCCAGATGCATGTAGCCCTCCTGAAGGGTCTTCACGGCTTGAGATAAAGCTGCGAGATGCTGGCAGATCTCATCCAATGGTGAGGCCCCTTTTGCAGCCCCTGACATGACTGTCTGATGGAGGTGGGCCTGACGTGCAGAGGGTTGCCTCTAGCTCACCGAGGGATGGAGCACAGACGAGTCACCAAGGCAGTAGACGCAGGCTAACCCGAGGTGCGGAATCTAAGTGCCAACCGGTCTTCACCAGAGCCTCTGGTGGTGAGGATGGATTTTGCTGCGTGTATAGCACCAGGTCATGGTCCTCGGGGTTGCCCTGCCAGGAGATGAACAGGTCCAGATCCGGTGGCAGATAAACAGACAAGGATAAAGGCAGAAGAGTGGTCACAAACAAGCCAAGGTCAGGGCGGACAGCAAAAAAGCGAGGTGAGGGACAAGCCAGGAGGTCAAACAGGAATCAAACTGGATACAACAGGTTTCAGGTTCATTAACACAGGAGAATCTGCAGATCAGACAGCAAAGACACCGTGCTGCTGAGGTGCTTAAATAAGGCAGCCTGTTGCCAATTAATGAAATTAGTCTGCACTAGGTTAACCCTTAGGTGGCAGATTCATGACAGCACTTCAGTGTGCACAGGGAGCATTCCTGACATAATCTTTTTATTTTTATTCACTACTTTGACTGACATTTCTTTTAAAATAACATTTACTTTTTTAAAATTGGCAGGTTTTTCCCCACACATTGCTGCTGCTTGGGTGGTGACCTAGTTGCAAAACGCTTACTGGCTTTCACACTTCCACCTACCATTTCCACCAAGAAGGCATGGCTGCCTTCCTTTCCAGAAACGCAGCCAGAGGACATCAGTCAGCCCCCAGTTTATAGCAGCTAATGTTCTGGAAATGTAAATCACTATCACGTACCCGGAGGTGAGCCTAAACAATGAGGAAGGCCTCTCTTACGCCTCTGACTCAGGACCCCTGATAGTGCAGACAGGAGGTGCCGAGTATAGAGTAGCACGAGTGCCTGATGTAGCTGGAAGCAGGCTGAAGTCCACAGACAGGGATAGCCGGGTAGGTCCAGAGCAGGTATGCAGGCAACAGGTGCTGGTGGCAGGAGCGAAGTGAGACAAGTCGGGTCAGAAGCCAAATGGTCATACAGGAGCCAGAAGGAGCAGACTGGAGCAGAGGTCAAGGGACTAGCCGAGGTCGGTGCAGGCGGAGAGCAGAGGATAGTCAGGACAAGCCGGGTCTGGTACTGGTAAACAGGATACAGGTAGCAGGTTCAGGTCAACAAGGCTGAAGACAAAGCAGCAATGGAGCTGAGCAAGGGCTGAGTTTAAATAGTCCATTTGGCGCCAGCATCTGTCACGTTGCGTGTTCGCGTGCTTGCCAAGTCCCGGCGGGATTTAACAGAAACCCTCTTCTTACAATACCTTCTCATTCAGCATCAAATTTTTGAGTATCCCACAGAAAAAAACCCTCACCTAGCAATGGCAAGGACAAGGTGCAGAGGAGCTGAGAAAAAAGAGCCTAATAGAATTTGTGTAACAGACTTCACTGAAAAAAACTGCGAAAAGCTCAAGGTGATAGCTGTTCCCTTGCACCAAAACAAGGTCCAATATTAACAACTCCCTTCCCTTAACTCTAGCTCCTTCTCAGTCACACAACAAATGGCCTGTCTGACTAAAGCAGATTTTAGGCAGTTGTGAACAAATGCTGTATATTAAGCCCCGTTTCACACTAGGGCGACCTGTGAGGCGACCTGGTCGCCTCACAGGTCGCCGCAGGTCGCCTCCCATAGGGAAGCTACGGACCCGTTCTAATAGGAGCGACACAAGTCGCTCCGACCTAGAAAAAGGGTCCGGAGCTTCTTTGGGGCGACCAGGAGGCGACCGCCATAGACTTCAATGTTATGAAGTCTGTGGCGGCCGCTCCGAGGTCGCGGCGCGCTGCTCGCACCGCGATCTCGGAGGTCGCCCCTGAAAGTAGCGTCGCGCCAGTGTGAACCGGCGCTGAGAGTGCTTTCAGAAATAGAAGTGGTAATAGTTTGTTTATCAATTAACAAACAAACAAACCGACTGGATAAATAAATCACCGGGACCGGATGGCTTGCACCCGAGGGTTCTTAAAGAGCTCAGCCAGGTGATTGCCAGACCATTATTCTTGATCTTTAAGGATAGTCTATAGAGGGGTATGGTGCCAGCTGATTGGAAAAAAGCCAACGTGGTACCAATATTTAAAAAAGGGCCGAGATATATCCCGGGTAACTATAGGCCGGTCAGCCTAACATCAGTAGTCTGCAAGATTTTGGAGGGGATGTTAAGGGACCACATACAAGACTTTAGTAATGAAAATGGTATTATTAGTAGTAATCAGCATGAATTCATGAAAAAGCATTCTTGTCAAACCAATCTATTGCCTGTTCCTGCACTCGGGACATCTGCTGCCACCTGGCATACTACTCAACCAGCAGCCCAGAAGCTAGCATGTCTACTGGCACTCGTGCAACTCTGCACTCCTGCGCCACCTGTCTACTCTACCAGGGGCCCCTAGTCATAGGTGTAAGAGAGGCCTTCCTCTACATAAACCAGGCTCTTCCTACCATTTATGTGACAGTGTGCAAGTGTGAGAATTGAAGCCTAAGGATAGTTACACAATATATTGATTGAAAATTTTTAAAAGCATTCTTACAAATACTAGAATTACTCCCTTGCCACATCCATAAATCTAACTTGGAACAGAAGAGGGAAAAAGGGGACCAATTGGCTGGACTTTAAAGGTAATTAGGACTACAATATTTCTAAAAAAAATCTATATTTTATTTATAGACAATAAAGTATAAAATGAAGAAATATACACAGAACAGGAACAATGCCATCTAAAAACATATATTCACATATGTAGAAAACACGGCCAACAAGGGCCTAATACTTGAGATATGTAGTTAATGTTGATAATCTCAAGTAAGTGAGCCCCTGTGCGTCAAAACGTTTGTCTGATCCGCATTCTCAGGAAACACAGATGGAAAAAAAGTAAACACAGGTCTCACTGTATGGACAGAAACATTTGCATACATAAACATCATGTTTCATTACAAATATTATTACATACAACAGCTAAATTACATAATAGCCACGTCAAGCACAATATCCACGATAACAAAATATATTTTCATTCACCTTGTCTGGATATGAATACACGTTCATGTGTATTCATATCCAGACAAGGTGAATGAAAATATATTTTGTTACCGTGGATATTGTGCTTGATGTGGCTTTTATGCATATTGGCTGCTATCTTACTATATAAAGTATAAGTGTCTGTGCGTCCAGTCCCTGTGTCCGTGGGATTGCGATACTGCGCATGTGCCCCACGGACAGCCGTTGGGACTTGGAGCGCAGAGACTTCGGCCGGCAGGGCGAAAATGTTGCAGCGGCGGGCACCTTCGCCCCGCCCTACTTCAGTCTGTTAGGGCATGAGCTGAGCCCCGCCTCCCCCCGTAATGCCCCACCCAGTCTGCCCGCGCTGCTCTCTGGGAGATGTAGTCCTGGTGCCTCGCTCCCCGGGGAGAAGCCGGCGGTGTCGGGAACTCCAACTCCCAGAGTTCACCCCGCGGGGCCGCTCGGCCAGTCTGTGTGTGTGTTTGAGAGAGAGAGAGAGTGTTGAGGTGGGGGGTGGAAGGTGCGCGGTGATGAGTGTCAACATGGCGGCCGGGAGACAGACAAAGACACGCAGAGGAGCTCGGGCGAGGTGGGCGGATATCACCACCCGGAGAGGGCCTGCCACCGCCCAGATACAGGGCTGTACACCGCTACTGTACAGGTGAGCAACATTTCCTCCCCCTTTCTCCTGTCATATCATCACACAGGTGAGCGGCCCGACACAACTTCACCTCACCGTCACCATGGAGACCCCCCATTACACAGACAGGTCACCCCCCCTCCCACCCATTGTACCTTACTATATAAAGTACAAGTGTCTCTGCGTCCAGTTCCTGTGTCCGTGGGATTGCGCCACTGTGCATGTGCCCCACGGACAGCCGTTGGGATTTGGAGCGCAGAGACTTTTAAGCGGTCGGGCGAAAATGTTGAAGCGGCGGGTGTGCGCGGGCACGCACTCGCACGCGAGAGCCGTTCGGTCAGCTCTGCGCGTGTCCCCGATGTTGCTAGGATGCTACATATGTTCTAGCGCCCGTTAATTTACCGGCCTTAATGTCTAGTATGTAATAATATTAGTAAAAAAACATGATTTTTATGTATGCACATTTTTCTGTCCATACAGTGAGATCTGTGTTTACTTAATTTCCCTCTGTGTGTCCTGACTCTGAGAAAGTGGATCAGCGAAAACACGCTGAAAGCATTATTACTTTATTGAATTTCTTCGCATCTACTTAAAACTTTTGCACAGTACTGTATATCAGATTTCTTAGGAAAACGCTTTGCCCTTCTAGAACCTTTGGTCTTAAAAGCATCTGCGTCTCCACTACCTGAAAATATTTAGGAGTATGACCCTGTATCTTCTAACCTTTTTGAGGATTATATTGAGGAAGGGGAGGTGGACACAGAAGAGAATCCTGCTGAGGAATTTTCCCTATCTGCATGTAATGTACATTGGACACAAGTTAGACACAAGATAAGGCTTCACCTCATATGTTTACATAGTTACATAGTTACATAGTTAGTGAGGCTGAAAAAAGACACAAGTCCATCCAGTTCAACCTATGATGTGTGTGTGTGTTTGCTTTTAACCGTACATTGTATACCCCTGTATGTTGTGGTCTTTAAGGTGTCCATCCAATAGTTTTTTGAAACTATCAATGCTCCCCGCTGATAAGACTGCTTGCGGAAGAGAATTCCACATCCTTACCGCTCTTACAGTGAAGAACCCCTTACGCACTTTAAGGTTAAACCGCCTTTCCTCAAGTTTTAGTGAGTGGCCACGTGTCTTATTGTATCTCCTTTCTCTGAATAGTTTGTTCCTTATGCTAGGGTCGCCAGTACAGTATTTGTACATTGATATCATATCCCCCCTCAATCGTCTCTTCTCCAGAGAGAATAGGTTCAGTGCTTGTAGTCTTTCTTCATAGCTGATGTCCTCCATTCCTCTAATTATTTTTGTTGCCCTTCTCTGGACTTTCTCCAGTTCCAGCACATCCTTCCTGAGGACCGGTGCCCAGAACTGGACAGCATACTCCAGATGTGGCCGGACCAGAGTCTTGTAGAGTGGAAGAATAATCTCTTTATTTCTGGAGTGAATCCCCTTTTTTATACAACCCAGTATTCTGTTGGCTTTGCTTGCAGCGGCTTGGCATTGCATGCCACTTCCAAGCCTCTTGTCTACCAGTACCTCTAGGTCCCTTTCCATCCTAGACTCACCCAGAGGTTCCCCCCCTAGTGAGTAGCTTGCTTTCTGGTTTCTGGCCCCCAAGTGCATTACTTTACATTTTTCTACATTAAATCTCATCTGCCATGTAGTTGCCCACCCCGTTATTTTGTTCAGGTCTGCTTGCAAGATTTCCACATCCTGCATAGAAGATATTGGCATGCCTAATTTAGTATCATCTGCAAATACTGAGATTGTACTAGATATCCCCTCCTCTAGATCATTTATGAATAAATTAAACAGGATTGGTCCCAGGACAGAACCCTGGGGGACCCCACTTTCCACACCCGCCCAATCCGAGTACTCCCCATTAATCACCACCCTCTGTACTCTCCCCTGGAGCCAGTTCTCTATCCAGGTACTCACCTTATGGTCCATACCTATCTTCCTTAGTTTGTACAGTAAGCGTTTGTGGGGAACGGTGTCAAAGGCCTTTGCAAAGTCCAGATACACCACATCCACAGGCTTACCTTTATCTAAGTGGCAGCTCACTTCATCGTAGAAGGTTAATAGATTGGTTTGGCATGAACGATTTTTCATGAATCCATGCTGATTACTACTTATAATACCGTTTTCATTACTAAAGTCTTGTATGTGGTCCCTTATCATCCCCTCCAAAATTTTGCAGACTACTGATGTTAGGCTGACCGGCCTATAGTTACCCGGGATATATCTCGACCCCTTTTTAAATATTTGTACCATGTTGGCTTTTTTCCAATCAGCTGGCACCATACCTGTCTGTAAACTATCCTTAAAGATCAAGAATAATGGTCTGGCAATCACCTGGCTGAGCTCATTAAGAACCCTTGGGTGCAAGCCATCCGGTCCCGGGGATTTATTTATGTTAAGTTTCTCTAGTTTAGCTCTAAGTCTATCCTCTGTTAGCCATGGCGGCACTTCCTGAGGTGTATTATTTAGTTCGGCCTTACAAGCGGGGTTCGTGTAGCCTCCCGATTCCTTTGTGAAGACTGAAGAAAAGAAATTATTTAACACTTCCGCCTTTTCTCTGTCCTCAGTGGCCATATTTCCTTTGTCATCTTTTATGGGGCCAATGTGTTCTGGCCTCGCTTTCTTACTGTTTATATACTTAAAGAACTTCTTGGGGTTCTTTTTACTCTCCTCCGCTATATGTCTCTCGTGTTCTATTTTAGCCGCCCTGATTTCGTCTTTACATTTCTTATTACACTCTTTGTAGTGCTTAAATGCTGCCAATGACCCCTCAGTCTTGTATTTTTTGAAGGCCTTTTCTTTAGCTCTAATATACATTTTTATGTTGGAGTTTAGCCACCCAGGGTTTAGTTTTGCTCTTTTAAATTTATTTCCCTGTGGAATGCACTGGCCCACCCCCTTGTTAAGTATGCTCTTGAAGCACTCCCATTTTTCCCCTGTGTTCTTTTTTCCCAGGGTTCTATCCCATTTGATATTTTCTAGCAGCGAGCGCAGTTTAGGGAAATTGGCTCTTTTGAAATTCAGTGTCCTTATATTACCCATGTGTTTCCTATTACTGTAATTAATACTGAAACCAATTGACCTATGGTCACTGTTCCCTAAGTTGTCCCGTATTTCTATATCCATGAGCAGGTCTGTATTGTTGGTAATCAGTAGGTCAAGTACCGCATTGTTTCTTGTCGGTGCATTCACCATCTGACCCATGAAATTGTCCTGCAAAAGATTTAGGAACTGCCGAGCCTTGGCTGAATGCGTGGTTCCTTCTGCCCAGTCTATATCAGGATAATTAAAGTCCCCCATTATAATGACATTTCCCATCCTTGCTGCCAATCCTATCTGTAACATGAGGTCCGCCTCACCCTCCTCCCTCTGGTTGGGGGGCCTATAGTATACGCCCAATATTACCTTCCCCACCGTGCCTTTCCTTTATAGCTCTACCCATAGGGATTCTGCCTCGTCCATAGCTCCATTATTAATATCTTCCCTCATATTTACCTGTATACTGTTCTTAATATACAAACATACCCCTCCCCCTTTTTTACCCTCTCTATCTCTGCGATAAAGGGAATACCCCTGAATGGTCGCCATCCAGTCATGAGAGCTGTCAAACCAAGTCTCAGTTATCCCCACAAAATCTAAGTCCTCCTCAAACATCAGCAGCTCCAGCTCTCCCATCTTGTTGGCCAGGCTTCTGGCATTGGTATACAAGCCTCGTAATTTTGATGTTTTTAGGCTGCTCTCTTGATTTTTCCCCGTACCCACCCTGGGTATAGGAGCTCCGAACACCCTACCGCTAATGCCCCCATTTCTGCCCTCTGAAACTTGCTTTCCACTGGCTAATTCTACATCTGTACCCTCCCCCCATTCCCTAGTTTAAAAGCCCCTCTAACTTTTTGGCCATCCTCGCACCCAGTACGGCTGCACCCACCCCATTTAGGTGCAATCCGTCCCTACCAAAGAGCCGGTGGCAGACTGAGAAGTCGGCCCAGTTCTCTAGGAACCCGAAACCCTCCTTACTACACCAGCTCCTCAGCCACTCGTTAACTTCCCTAATCTCCCGCTGCCTCTCTGGTGTGGCTCGAGGTACAGCTAGTATTTCTGAAAATACTACCTTGGAGGTCCTAGTCCTCAACTTAGCGCCTAAGTCCCTGAAATCGTTTAGGACTCTCCGTCTTCCTCTGCCTATGTCATTGGTACCCACGTGTACCATGACAGCTGGGTCTTCCCCAGCCCCACCCAATAGTCTGTTCACCCGATCCGCGATGTGCCGAACCCGAGCGCCCGGCAAACAACAGACTGTTCGGCGCACACGGTCTTTGTCACAGATTACACTATCTGTCCTTCTAATAATTGAGTCCCCTACCACCAGCACCTGTCTTTCCTTTCCCTTTCTCCCGGCCTCACTGGAGGAGTTCGTCCCCTGGCAGCTAGGGGCGTCGCTCTGCTCCAGCAATGCTGGTCCCTGACTGGTTTCCCCAACATCACACAACGGGGCGTATCTACTGGGGTGCTCCAGCCCAGGATCAGCCTCCTTGCCTTGTCCCCTTCTACCCCTCCTAACTGTCACCCCTCTGCTCTGCTCTGATGCCTGCACCTCCGATACTCCGCCCACCTCTGTGCAGGCCCCTGTCTGCACCTGATTGGTACAATCCTGGCTCTCCTCCGGTATGGACATTCGTCTCAGTGTTGCCAGCTGCTTCCCTAGATTCAGGACCTGAGCTTCCAGGGAAGCAACGTGCTTACATTTTGCGCATTTGTATTCGCCCTTGATCGCATGACCGAGGAACGCATACATATCACAAGATGTACACCGAATCGCATCTCCACACCCGCCGGGCATTGTACCTACTATTTAATCTAATGGGGATTCAGCGATTTAAGTCTATCCTATGTGGCTATTTCCTGGCTTCCTAACGCTACCTTCTCACCCTCTGGTATTCCGCTCCACTCACTTGACACCGGTCAGTCACACAACACTCACAATCTCACAGTCCGGTCAGACGCACAACGCTGAGTCGCACAGCCCGGTCAGACGCACAACACTAAGTCCCACAGCCCGGTCAGACGCACAACACTAAGTCGCACGGCCCGGTCAGATGCACAACACTGAGTCGCACAGCCCGGTCAGACGCACAACACTGAGTCGCACAGCCCGATCAGACGCACAACACTGAGTCGCACAGCCCGGTCAGACGCACAACACTGAGTCGCACAGCCCGGTCAGACGCACAACACTGAGTCGCACAGCCCGGTCAGACGCACAACACTAAGTCGCACAGCCCGGTCAGACGCACAACACTCAGTCGCACAGCCCGGTCAGACGCACAACACTCAGTCGCACAGCCCGGTCAGACGCACAACACTCAGTCGCACAGCCCGGTCAGACGCACAACACCGAGTCGCACAGCCCGGTCAGACGCACAACACCGAGTCGCACAGCCCGGTCAGACGCACAACACCGAGTCGCACAGCACAACACTGAGTCGCACAGCCCGGTCAGACGCACAACACTGAGTCGCACAGCCCGGTCAGACGCACAACGCTAAGTCGCACAGCCCGGTCAGACGCACAACGCTGAGTCGCACAGCCCGGTCAGACGCACAACACTGAGTCGCACAGCCCGGTCAGACGCACCACCCTGAGTCGCACAGCTCGGTCAGACGCACAACACTGAGTCGCACAGCCCGATCATACGCACAACACTGAGTCGCACAGCCCTGTCAGACGCACAACACTGAGTCGCACAGCCCGGTCAGACGCACAACACTAAGTCGCACAGCCCGGTCAGACGCACAACACTGAGTCGCACAGCCCGGTCAGACGCACAACACTGAGTCGCACAGCCCGGTCAGACGCACCACCCTGAGTCGCACAGCTCGGTCAGACGCACAACACTGAGTCGCACAGCCCGGTCAGACGCACAACACTGAGTCGCACAGCCCGGTCAGACGCACAACACTGAGTCGCACAGCCCGGTCAGACGCACAACACTGAGTGGCACAGCCCGGTCAGACGCACAACACTGAGTCGCACAGCCCGGTCAGACGCACAACACTGAGTCCCACAGCCCGGTCAGACGCACAACACTCGGTCGCACAGCCCGGTCAGACGCACAACACTCAGTCGCACAGCCCGGTCAGACGCACAACACTCAGTCGCACAGCCCGGTCAGACGCACAACACTCAGTCGCACCGCCCGGTCAGACGCACAACACTGAGTCGCACCGCCCGGTCAGACGCACAACACTGAGTCGCACAGCCCGGTCAGACGCACAACACTCAGTCGCACAGCCCGGTCAGACGCACAACACTGAGTCGCACAGCCCGGTCAGACGCACAACACTGAGTCGCACAGCCCGGTCAGACGCACCACCCTGAGTCGCACAGCTCGGTCAGACGCACAACACTGAGTCGCACAGCCCGGTCAGACGCACAACACTAAGTCGCACAGCCCGGTCAGACGCACAACACTGAGTTGCACAGCCCGGTCAGACGCACAACACTGAGTCCCACAGCCCGGTCAGACGCACAACACTCAGTCGCACAGCCCGGTCAGACGCACAACACTCAGTCGCACCACCCGGTCAGACGCACAACACTGAGTCGCACCACCCGGTCAGACGCACAACACTGAGTCGCACAGCCCGGTCAGACGCACAACACTCAGTCGCACAGCCCGGTCAGACACACAACACTCAGTCGCACAGCCCGGTCAGACGCAAAACACTCAGTCGCACAGCCCGGTCAGACGCACAACACTCAGTCGCACAGCCCGGTCAGACGCACAACACTCAGGTAGTGATAGGTACTCCCAGACACTCAGGTAGCAACAGGTACTCCCAGATACTCAGGTAGTAACAGGTACTCACAGATACTCAGGTAGTAACAGGTACTCACAGATACTCACAGATACTCAGGTACTCACAGATACTCAGGTACTCACAGATACTCAGGTACTCAGGTAGTAACAGGTACTCACAGATACTCAGGTACTCACAGATACTCAGGTACTCACAGATACTCAGGTACTCACAGGTACTCAGGTAGTAACAGGTACTCAGGTAGTAACAGGTACTCCCAGATACTCAGGTACTCACAGGTACTCAGGTAGTAACAGGTACTCAGGTAGTAACAGGTACTCACAGATACTCAGGTACTCACAGGTACTCAGAGATACTCAGGTACTCACAGATACTGAGGTAGTAACAGGTACTCACAGATACTCAGGTAGTAACAGGTACTCACAGATACTCAGGTACTACACTACACCCTCAGTCAGTGTACAATCTCAGTCACCAGTCTTACTTACCTAGTGTGTGTCCCTTTAAGTCTGTCTCTAGCAGTTCCTGGCTGTTTTTTTTTCCCCTCAGACGGTCAGTCTCCGCTCTGCACCCGCCTCCCTCTGTCACTTCCCGGTCAGCCTTTGCTCCGTTAGTCTCCTCTGCTCCCTCTCTGTCTGGGGGGGGGGTCCGCACCACTCGCCGCCCGCCGCAAAAGGGGGGGTTTTACTGTTCCGCTCGCCACCCGCAACAAGAGAGGGGGGGGTTACCGACCCGCTCGCCGCCCGCTCACCGCTCGCTTCTGGGGGGGGGGTCGGGGTTCGAGCGCCGCTCCCCGCCGCTGCTCTCCTGGGGGGGGGTTACTCACACGCGGTCGGTCACGCACACACTCCTCACACACTCCTCTCTCCTGCACGCCCTGACAGCCTCTGATCCCGCGCTCTGCTCCACAGCACCACCTGCTGGCAGTCCGCAGAAAGAGCCCTGGCTTGTCCGCAGAAAGAGCCAGGGGAGTTTACTACTTTGAGCTTACATATTAATGCATAATAGTTTCTTCCTAGAAGCACTGGGATCTCCACAGCCTAAACAGGCTCCTATGGGCAGTAAAGAACTGGCAATGCCTAGAAAGACTCTTTATCTGTATATATGAACTTTTACTACACTATAATGAAGTGCATTAGTGCACTTTTACTGCAGTATATTGAAGTGCATTAGTGCACTTTGCAGTATATTAAAGTGTGTTGGTGCAATTTTACTGCAGTATATTGAAGTGCATTAGTGCACTTTTACTGCAGTTTATTGAATTGCGTCAGTGAACTTTTAGTGCAGTATATTGAAGTGCATTAGCGCACTTTTACTGCAGTATACTAAGGTGTGTTAGTGCACTTTTACTGCCGTATATTGAAGTGCATCAGTGCAATTTTACTGCAGTATATTGAAGTGTGTTAGTGCAGTTTTACTGCAGTATATTGTAGTGTGTCAGTGGGATGTGTCTGTGTAGTGAGTACTCAAGTTAAAGTGCACCAAACACAACTTGCCATTGATTAAAGTGCATCCAAGTACACATTTCTCCATCTCTATTACATTTTGGTAATAACCCCCCCCCCCCCCATCATGTCTAGGAGGAAAACAAGGAGAGGCAGACATTCCCATGGCACTGTGAGGGGGGCCAGCAGCATCTGTGTCCACAGGCAAAGGTGGATGTGGTCTGTCCCCAGACAGGGCACTATTTCCTCTGTTGAGTGATGTTGCCTGTGCTATCCAGCCACAGCATGCAGAGGAGGTGGTGAGCTGGCTTACTGAACTTTCCTCATCCTCTATCACCCAAGCATAAATGATTGTGCAGTCCACTGTAGCTGCCAGAGGGGATTATTCTGCCTCCCTGCCCACAGCTACTCCTGCCATAGCCCCAACAACAGGCATGGAGGAGTCAGTTGAGTTATTTGAATGGAAGGTCAGCCAGTTGCTCCTTGATGGTGCATAGCCATTACTTGATTCAGATCTTGGTTTTGAGGTTGAGGAAGGTAGGAACATGAGCCAGAGGGGAGAACACTGGTAAACAACAAATTTTCAGTCATTTATCTTCAGCTGCAGCGTATTGCCAAGTTGCCAGTGATGATGAGGATGAAGGGGATGATAATGATGAGGTCACTGACGTGATTTGGGTGCCAGATAGAGCAGAGGAAGAAAGTGAGTGAGAGGCACAAACCCAACGAGGCAGCCATCATGTAAGAGTAGAGAGCAGCCTCCCTATTCCATCACATTGTGGAGCTGTTATCTCCCGACCCACTTTCCACAGCTCAGCTATTTGGGTCTTTTTACGCACATGTGCAGCTGATCGCACTGTTGCAATTTGCTAACTTTTTAAAAAATAGGTTGAAGCGCTAAAACATAAAATTAGTGAACATATAGTGCATATGATCAAAAATAATGAACTCAGTCCATAAAACTGCAAAAAAAAAGTCCATATGGATAATCAGTGTCAGTGTAAACAAGGTCAATCCTCCACCAGTGGTCCTTCACCCAAAAACAGAAGTGAGCACTCACCAGACCATGTTGCTGTCTTATTAGGACAGCTAATGCATTTTTGTATATTATACAGCAGGTCTTGAGCCAGAAAGCAAATCAGAAGAGAGGATGACACCAGAGAAAATTCCTTCAAGTACTCCAACCAGCAGGAAGTTATATCAATAGATATGCAAGAGAGAAAATGCTTTCCATAGTATAGTATTTATTAAAAGACAACTAAAAACAAGAAAAAGCCAAACACAAAGCTCCAATCTTCAGAACATCACTTACATGAAAAGCCACCAGAAACCACAATAGCAATGGTGGCTAGGACCCCTGGCATGTAATACGCTTCCTCAGGAGCAGTTAACATACATGACAGAAGTTATTTCATATGGCATCCTCACCTGTTACAGTGATTTCCTGTTCCGGCGCTGTTCTGGAGCGTCATTTCCTGTTCCAGCGCCATCTTGGATGACGGCATATCCTGTCTAAACTATAGAGCTGCAGACAAGGGTCATAGAGAGACGGCCGGAATGTCATTTCCGGTTTTAGCGTCATCTATATTCCCTGCATTACTCCCTGCATTACTACAGTTCGTGCAATGACTGGAACATCATTTCCTTGTGACACTATCATTCAAAATCTTGCAGCATTAAGCGGGGACATGTGGGGATAGCGGCGAACATAAAATTAATAAAAAACATTTAAATTTAAGGGCATTACTCCCTGCATTACTACAGTACGTGCAGCAACCGGAACATAATTTCCGGTGACACTATCATTAAAAATCTTGCAGCATTAAGCGGGGACATGCAAGGATAGCAGCGAACATAAAATTATTAACAAACTTTTAAATTGAAGGGCAATATTCTCCTAAGAACAAGGGAGAGAAAAACACACATAGACCGAAAAACAAAAAAGTAATGGCCACTATATGAAACGCCTCAGGTATAAAAACAGGTGAGGAATACCAACAACTAATCAATCCATAAAATCCAATCCATATATAAAAAATACACATATAGAAATGTATAGAAATGTATATATATATAAAACATATATAAAATATACCTATGTATTCCAAACTTCAATAGTATATATATGATATAAATAAATAAAAAGAGAGATATAATGTAAGGGATATGATACAAAATTAAGGGAACCCTCTAATATAGAGTATAAAGGGCGACTAATAACGCAATGTACAAAGATAAATATATTGAGACCCATATATATGAACACAGTGATCAAATATCAAATATTGGAGGAAGGGAATATTAACGAGTGTCGATGAACCAATTCACGTCCCACTCAATATTATGCCCCAGCGGAGCATGGCATTTTATTTTCGTATATTTGCTAACTTTGCCCCAAGCAGATCAAGCGTGGCAAAAACACCAGCCATTTGGGTACCACATGCTTGACAAGGCATTTAACTTCCCACCACCTGTTTGGAAGAGCACCTGAAAGCCACACAAAAGGGACGCAAGTCCTCCTTACTCCTCACCTTTCAGGTCTACCCCCCACTATATCTCATGACCTCTCAGAAGCCTCCACTGACAGGGATGAAGGTATAGTGAAGCATGTCACAGGTCCTTGCAGCACGTCTGCCAGCAGCACACCATCAGCTGTAGAGTGTAGCAGGCAAATTTCTCCCAGTTGCTGAAGCAAAAAAAAAAAAAAATAGTCACTGCCACCCACATGCCCAGCATCTAAATTCCAGCTTGTCAAAGCTTTCCAGCTCCTGCCTTTCCGTCTGGTTCTCAACTCCTGTCTTCAAGACCCACTAACAGGCCAAGTTTGCAACATAACTAAAATACATTACAGGTGATATAATTTGCTGCTCAGTGATTGCAGTATTCTAGTCTGGATTTCCCCAGGGCAATACCTAACATTTGGCCTTTTAGTGGGTCCTGAGGACAGGAGTTGAGAACAACTGATCTGGTGGATTCCTCCCCTTCTGTGAATTTTCAGAATGTACTGTACCACAATGGCATGTTCCCAGTCACTATTTCATTAAATGTAAGGCCATTCCTGCACATGGAAGGCAATAATGTGGCATCGTTGGGCAAGGCAGTAACCCACAAGGTCCACATTAATGCTGACACGAGGTCCAGCAAGCATTGTCAGGGATATTTTTCATTCACAGCACACTGGGTAACTCTGCCTGCAACTCGGAAGAATGCAGGACAAGGCTCACTGCTGGAACTTGTTTTGCCTCCACATCTCTCTGCAGCTGGTGATGATTGCTTAGATTTGCAATACCTTCTAAGCGTTCAAGGGGCTATTCAATGAGTCAGGCTAAAAGGTACCATGCACTGCTTCAGCTGGTCTGTCTAGGGGACAGGAGCCACACCGGATCAGAGATTCTTTTAGCTCCGTAGGGGCAGGCCCATAGGTGGTTCACGCCATGCCAGGTTGAGCCAGTAATGGTGGTGTGCGATAATGACACTACTAACCTCCTGTCTGCCCTTCGACAGGGAAAGTTGACACATGTACCATGCCTGGCACATGTCCTCAATTTGGTGGTGCAGCATTTCTTAAACAGGTACCCAGGGTTGGAAGATCTGCTAAAGCAGGTCAGAAGAGTCTGTAGCCATTTCAGGCGGTCTACACAGCTAGTGCTTGGTTGGCTGAAATTCAGTGGGAATTCCACCTGCCCATAAACTGCCCGATTTGTGACATGCCTACCAAGTGGAACTCAACTTTGGCAATGCTGCAGTGGCTGCACATGCAGCAGAGGGCCGTCGACATGTACCTGTGTGAGTATGGCACAATGACAGGCTCAGGCTGGCCCTGCTTTTTTTACCATGCCAACGGTTGCTGAGAAAGAATGCATGCTGTACTGTCACCATTTGAGGAGGCAACAATTATGTTGAGCCATATGCATGCATGCATCAGTGACACAATCCCTGTTGTGTTCCTGCTGGAGCAGACTCTGTGTAGCATTATGCACAGGGCACCTAAGGCAGAGCAGCAGGAGGAAGAGGAGGACTCCCTTTACTCCCAAGGCCTGCTTTATGCAGACACCATTCTTGCAACGCCACAGAACACACAAGAGGTGGAGGAAGATTAGGATTGCAGGCATTGAAGCAGAGGAAGACATACGTCAATACCTAAGAAATGGTTTTCTGTCCCCAGAATGCTTGGGAGTAGTATGTGACTGGGAGGAGGCAGTTCCAGATACTGTAATACTCAGTGACTCCAAGGACTCTGCTTCTTTTGCCTCCAAACTTGGGGTGCATGGGCTCTCTCATTTTTTAAAGCCTGCGAAAGGACCCGTAATTTGTGGCATCAAGGAGAAGGATCACTATTGGTTGGCAACCCTCCTTGACCACCGTTACAAGGGGAAAGCTTCGAAACTCATCCCATCCCCACAGGAAGGATAAAATATCTTGAGGACACCTTAAAGAGGAGTTTATGTAACACCTTTCCAGACTCTGCTAGGTTACAGTCTCAAGCAAAAGCTTGTTTTGAGGCTTCTGTTGGTCAAGAGAGGAGCGGCGGAGAAGGGCCACCTCAGTGATGCATTTCAACATTTTTTTAGTCCTCGGCACCCAGAGCTGTCAGCTTTCACATCCTGTTGGCAGCATCTGCATCATATGGTGGGAGATTATCTAGGGGCGAAAACAGATATGGAGAGATTTCCAGTTGACAAACTACTAGGTTACTGGGTCATGAGAATAGACAACTGGCCAGTATGAAATTGAGCTGCTTGGCGGCCCTGCATCCAGCGTGCTTTCTGAATGGGCATTCAGTGCTGCTGGTGGTTTTGTGATAGATAATAAAACGCGTCTGTCCACAGACACCGTTGACTGGCTGACATTTATCAAAATGAATTAGTCCTGGATTAGCAGCAGCTATCAAGCCCCTGATGTCGCCAAGTAAATGTTTTCTGGATCTGGAATCTCTGCAAGACTGTATACACTGCCTAGATTTGTGGGTGTTTTTGTTATAGGTTTCATGGGCACAATTAACACCCAATGACCATTTTTCTGCACCTGTTTGACAGGTGCATATAATTAAAATTTAGTTTTTTTTTTCACAAAAAGGTGCTTTATTCAAGTAATCAAAACATGTAACAGAAAAAAGAACAATCAAATAACATTGATGTACATAGTTTGTTATGAAGAACGTCAGCTTATTGTGCACAGATGGTAAGGGAGCAACATATCTACAAAGATTTAAACGTTAAAACACATCAGGGTTTGCTTTTGGATACGGAACTGGCTAAAAGGGCGTGTCCAAAGGGTGGTAATAAACAGCGCATACTCAGACTGGTCTGAGGTAGTAAGCGGGGTCCCCCAAGGCTCAGTCCTGGGACCAACCTTGTTCAATTTATTCATAAACAGCATTGAGGTCGGGGTCGGTAGTTCAATAGCAGTTTTTGCAGATGACACAAAATTGGGCAGGGCAATAACTGCACAGCATGAAGCAGATATCCTCCAGGATGACCTGGACAAAATAACAGAGTGGGCAACGACTTGGCAAATGAGGTTTAACGTAGAGAAGTGTAAGGTTTTGCACTTGGGGACTAGAAACATAAAAGCACAATACACGTTAGGAGGGGAACCCTTGGGGGAATCAAAAATGGAGAAGGATCTGGGAGTCTTGGTTGATGATAGACTAGGCAACAGCATGCAATGTCAAGCGGCAGCTGTCAAGCTAGCAGAATATTAGCATGCATAAAGAAAGGGATTTATTCCAGAGATAAGACTATAATCCTTCCACTTTATAAAACTCTGGTCCGACCGCATCTGGAGTATTCTGTCCAGTTCTGGTCGCCAGTCCTCAGAAGGGATGTGTTGGAGCTGGAGAAAGTCCAGAGAAGGGCAACTAAACTAATTCGGGGATTGGAGGACCTTGATTATGAAGAGCGTCTGCAATCGCTTGATTTATTCTCCCTGGAGAAGAGACGCCTGAGGGGAGACATGATAGCAATTTTTAAATATCTCAATGGGATCTCAGCTTAGAAAAAAAGCTGTTCAGTTGAAGGGATTGCATGAGGACTCGGGGGCATACAATGCAATTAGAGGAGAAGCGTTTTAACCTCAGGCAACGTGGGGGGTTCTTTACTGTTAGGGCTACAAGATTGTGGAATTCTCTACCACAAGAGGTGGTTTCTGCGGGTAGTATGGTGGCTTTCAAAAGACTATTGGACGTGCATCTCAAGGATCAGAACATTCAGGGGTATGTGAGATGATTACAGCCACACACACCTACACAGGTTGAACTGGATGGACTAGTGTCTTTATTCAACCATACCTACTATGTAACTATGTAACTATGTAACATCCTACCAACTGAGGCGCAGCAAGAATAACTTACACACCTTGCGTTAGGTAAGTCAAAGACAAGAATTCGAATAATAAAGGGGTGTGAATGTTGAGGAAGCTGATGTTCAATAACATAAACATCAGTTACCTAAAGGCATCATGTATTTGAGACTTCCCTCTCTATGCGGGACCAGATTGTCCGTGCAACCCTGTACCCAAATAAAATTGATGTCCTTTTTTCCCACAAATAGAGCTTTCTTTTGGTGGTACTTGATTACCTTTGCGATTTTTATTTTGTGTGCAATAAACAATAAAAGAGCGACAATTCTGAAAAAAAACACATATTTTTTTACTTTCTGCTTTATAACATTCCCAATAAAAAAAAAAATTGTAATCAAAGTTTTTCATAATTTTAGGCCGATATGTATTCTGCTACATATTTTTGGTAAAAAAAAATCCCAATGAGTGTATATTGTTTGGTTTGCGTAAAAGTTATCACATCTACAAACTAGGGGAAAGATTTATGTCATTTTTTTTTATTTTTTATTTTTTTTAGTATTAATGGCGGCGATCAGCGATTTTTAGTGGGACTGTGACATTGCGGCGGACAGATTGGACACCTAACTGACATTTTTGACACTTTTGGGTAGACCAGTGACCTTACTACAGTAATCAGTGCTTAAAATATGCACTGCTACTGTACTAATGACACTGGCAGGGAAGGGGTTAACACCAGAGGCGATCAAAGGGTTAAGTGTGTCCCTAGATGGTGCTTTCTAACTGTGTGGGGGTTGTATTCACTTAATGAACACAGAGACCTGTGTTCCTAAATAAGAGAAACACAGGATCCCTGTGTTCATTACTGACAGAACAGCGGTCTGCCACATTTACAACAGCAGAGCACTGTTCTGTCTCCACGGGGAGCGATCGCAGGTGCCCGGCAGCAATCGCGGCTGCATGACCCACTGATTGGCTCCCCCTGTGGCCGATCGGCGCATGCGCACCCCCACTAGCGGCATGTGTATATGTACTGCTGGTTAATTACACATTAAAAGCACTTGGCCAAAACATTAATACATTGTAGAAATAAAATTGAATACAACTACTATCACCTGGTATAACAAGCATGCTCCCTTTAGTGAATAAATATATAAACTGAAAGCCATGCAATTCCCCTATGTCATAGACACTTTACATTTACTGACATAATTACATGACTTAACCCTTACAGAGAATACTATCTTACTCACTCTAGACATAGAGGCATTGAATTCTTCGATTCCACACATGGAGGACTTACAAGTAATTGAAAAAACATTCCAAAGAAGGACAGTGGGAAAACAAGATCATGGTCAATTTATTATCAGATTTTTGGAGTTTTTAGTAACACATATTAAGTTTCAATGCAATGGCAAGTCTTATTATTATGCTTATGCCAATATTTATCTAGGTGATTGAGGAGAATTTTAGCTTTTCGTGGGGGGGGTGTCATCAGTGCGCTTGTCCAGGATTCCTTCCTGGTATAGGTACATCGACAATGTCCTCACTTTTTGGACAGGTTCAAAGGAGGAGGCGATGGAGTTTGTGGATCAGCTGACACCTAACCCCTAATAATAACCTGAAATTCACTAGCGAATGACATTCTTGAAAGGTTAGTAACAAAAGTGCAGTGCTAAGTGTGTGTATGTGTATATATATATATATATATATATGTATATATATATACATATACATATACATATCACTCCATAATCTGTTTAGATGTATAAATAAGCAAAATCATGCACAATCATTCAACAATAAAAATGGATTTTTGTAAAATCTTACCGTAAAATCCTTTTCTCTTAGCTCATTGACAGACGTAGTCCTCGGTGATACACCACCTTCGGGTTATGTTGCCTCCACAGGAGCAGGACTAGACAGGAAATTAAAAAGCTCTGGCCACACCCTAGGGGCAGTCCCAGAGGGTATATCCTCTCTCTCTCTGCCTCAGCAAATCAGTTATGTGAAAAAGCAGTCTTTAGAGATTTTAACCCAACCCAACTCAAAAACAGAGGGGCAGGGACTACGTCTGTCAATGAGCTAAGAGAAAAGGATTTTACGGTAAGATTTTACAAAAATCCATTTTTCTCTAGCGCTCATTGACAGACGTAGTCCTCGGTGATACACCACCTTCGGGACGTCCCAGAGCAGTATCACAACTGAGGGGTGGGAAAATGGAAATCAAATCCCAATCTAGAAGGCCCAACCGGTGCCAACTAGAAGTTTACAATGCTCATCCTAAATGATGAGACTCAACAAAAAGAGAAAAATTTTCAAACAGAAAAAAAAAAACCCTCGAGGTAGACCACCGGTCTCCTCAAATTGCGGCCTGCAAAACCTTGCGGCCAAATGAGGCATCCGCCGATGCCGTCACATCAATTTTATAGAATTTTGTAAAGGTATGTACCGACGACCAGGTGGCCGCCTTACATACCTGGACCACTGATGCCTGATGGCGAAAGGCCCAGGAAGTACTGAGCGCTCGAGTGGAGTGCGCCCTCACAGGGAACGGAGGACTCTGACCCTTAATAGAATAAGCCTGTACCACCGTTTGTCTAATCCATTTGGCAATGGTCGCGGCAGATGCAGGCAAACCCTTTCTGGGGCCATCCGTGATCACAAAAAGTGAATCCGTCTTACGGAATGATTCCGTAGCTTTCAGGTATACCCTGATTGCCCGAACCACATCTAAGGAATGCAACGCATGTTCCCGATGATGCTTGGGCTGAGGACACAAGGAAGGTAGTACAATATCTTCATTCAGATGAAAATCTGAAACCACCTTAGGAAGAAAAGATGGCTTAGGATGAAGTACTACCTTATCCCTATGAATCACTAGGATATCTAGTACAATCTCAGTATTTGCAGATGATACTAAATTAGGCATGCCAATATCTTCTATGCAGGATGTGGAAATCTTGCAAGCAGACCTGAACAAAATAACGGGGTGGGCAACTACATGGCAGATGAGATTTAATGTAGAAAAATGTAAAGTAATGCACTTGGGGGCCAGAAACCAGAAAGCAAGCTACTCACTAGGGGGGGAACCTCTGGGTGAGTCTAGGATGGAAAGGGACCTGGGGGTACTGGTAGACAACAGGCTTGGAAGTGGCATGCAATGCCAAGCCGCTGCAAGCAAAGCCAACAGAATACTGGGTTGTATAAAAAAGGGGATTCACTCCAGAAATAAAGAGATTATTCTTCCACTCTACAAGACTCTGGTCCGGCCACATCTGGAGTATGCTGTCCAGTTCTGGGCACCGGTCCTCAGGAAGGATGTGCTGGAACTGGAGAAAGTCCAGAGAAGGGCAACAAAAATAATTAGGGGAATGGAGGACATCGGCTATGAGGAAAGACTACAAGCACTGAACCTATTCTCTCTGGAGAAGAGACGCTTGAGGGGGGATATGATATCAATGTACAAATACTGTACTGGCGACCCTAGCATAAGGAACAAACTATTTAGAGTAAGGGAATACAATAAGACACGTGGCCACTCACTAAAACTAGAGGAAAGGCGGTTTAACCTTAAAGTGCGTAAGGGGTTCTTCACTGTAAGAGCGGTAAGGATGTGGAATTCTCTTCCGCAAGCAGTCGTATCAGCGGGGAGCATTGATAGTTTCAAAAAACTATTGGATGGACACCTTAAAGACCACAACATACAGGGGTATACAATGTACGGTTAAAAGCAAACACACACACATAGGTTGAACTGGATGGACTTGTGTCTTTTTTCAGCCTCACTAACTATGTAACTATGTAACTAGGTATGGGGACTGGCATGATAATGCAGCCAGTTCTGACACCCTGCGAGCAGAAGTAATAGCCACCAAGAAGGCCACCTTCTGGGATAAAGTAAGCAAGGGAATCTCCCTGATGTTTTCAAAGGGAGGTTTCTGTAGAACCGACAAAACCAAATTAAGATCCCAGGGCGGTAAGGGCGCGCGGACTGGAGGAGCCAGGTGCCGCACCCCCTGGATGAAATTCCGAACCAAGGACTTGGTAGCTAAAGGTTTCTGAAAGAAGATTGCTAATGCTGAAACTTGACCCTTGATGGTGCTCAAGGCTAGCTTCTGCTCAACCCCTTGTTGCAAAAAGGCCAATATTCGAGTCACCGAATAGGTACGTGGAGGAAATCCTAAAGATTCGCACCACGCAATATAAGTCTTCCATGTGTGATAATAGACCTTGCTGGAAGTCGCTTTCCTTGCTTTAATAAGGGTAGGAATGACTGAAGTAGACAAACCTCTGTCCTTCAGTACTTGGGTCTCAATGGCCAGGCCATTAAACCCAGCGACTGTAAAGCATGATGGTAAATTGGTCCTTGAGACCACAGACACTCCCTGAGACGAAGTTCCCACGGAACGTCTGCGACTAGCATGTCCAAGTCGGCCAGGCCGGCTTGAGGAGGCCAGCCTAGAATTTCTAGGACCACTGGCGCTGATAGAATCTGAACCAGGCGTCCCTAGAGGTATCTGACCCCGACCATCCGAGAAAGTCTGGTCGTTTTCTGTTCCCACACATTTATCAGATACCTGATTGTTATCAGGAAGGGTGATCTTTTCTGGTTGAACCTCAGGGACCGAAGTCACCCGACTAGAGGCTACTTGGCCTATCTGGTCAACCAGATCCGATTCCTGTGAGGTATAGGGACTAATCTTAGGAAAAGGTAAAGGAAAAGATCTATTCAGGGAACGGTAACTACCGCTTCCTGTAGTACTTAAATGTTGGAAGGGAAGAATCGCACCGGTAGTAGTGGTTGATGCTCGATCTAATGACCTGAATACCGGTGAAAACGTCCCCCCACCCTGAAACCGGGTGGGGGCGCACCTTCAGGCTGTGTACTCCTTTGCTTCGGGTTTGGCTGGGTTGGTCCTCTGCTTGTCCGACCAGCCCTTCTTGAACCCTCCTGGAGGAGTCTTGCCTTTCCCGCTAGTACCAGCCGGGCGCCCTTTATGGGCGGTAAAGAAAGGTCCTCGCTTGTTGCGAGGTCCCTTAGCTTTAGCAGCCTGTGGCAAAAAAGTGCTCTTGCCCCCAGTGGCATCCTTGATGATTTCATCTAGGTTGGCCCCAAATAGACGATTCCCCTGAAAAGGGAGATTTGTCAAGGTCTTTTTGGAACCTAGGTCAGCTGACCAGCATTTTAACCACAGCACACGTCTGAGGATCACCGCTGACATAGATGCATGCCCTAATAGGGGAGTAGTATCCAAGGCTGCGTCACAGATAAACTGTAGCCCTTGTATAATCTGTTCTATCAAATCAGATGTCTCCTGGGGAATATCTTTTCCCCTAAGGTCTTGGCGTACCATTTTCGCCCATTCCGTAAGTGTCTGGGAAACTAGACCAATAACAATTACTGGTCTAAATGCTGACCCTATCAGAGAGAAGATAGTGCGGGACTCTGCTTCCATCTTTCGATCCACCGGATCCTTAAAGGACGAAGTGTCCTCCACTGGGATAACCGTGGCTTTATTCAGCCTGGAAATAGGTGGATCCACCACTGGTGGTACCGTCCATTTCTTAATGATGGATTCCTCAAACGGATAGCGTCTAGCAATACGCTTGGAAATAGTAAAGGTACGTTTAGAATGCTCCCATTCTCCTTTAATCTGATTACCGAAACATTTGGGTACAGGAAAAACCTTCACCGTTTTGATGGGCTTATTAGTACCAAAAGGAATCTCTGTTTCAGTTGCCTCTGCCGGTAAAGCCTCAAGTTTTAAGGTTTCCTGCACTGCCACAACTAGTGCGTCCACCAATGCTTCTTCCTGAATTATAGCAGGAGAAGAAGCGTCCTCCTCACTGTCTGAGGGGGCTTTACCTGGGATAACAGCCCTTGCAGAGGAACCTGCAACTGCAGTGACCATCTCTGAATCTGAGTCAGAGGTGTCAGATAGTATAGGGGTAGGCGGGGGTCGCTTCCTTGACCCCCGTCCCTGACAGGCCGCCTCCACCCGAGCCACCATAGACTCCAAAATTGCTGTAAATGACTCTACACTCTGTGCACCGGCGGGTCCCGTGGCCCCCTCGAGGGAAACAGGTGGGGGAATATGTGTGGCAGGGTCCATGATAATTCCAGTCACTTCCTGGATAATATAATTCAAAAATAAAAAACTTTTTTTTTTTTTTTCCAGACCCCCAGCGCCACAAAAAGCCCCTTAGTGTTACCTGCTAGGGATCCCTATCGATCGAGAGAGAGAGAGAGATAGACCCCCAGGCTCACCACTTGATGCTCAGAGTTTAACTGCAACAGGTTACAGCGCTGTCTTGACAAACAGGAAGTCTTTTGGCTGGCTGCCCAGGAAGAAAGGAGGCGGCTCCGCCCCTCTGCACGCCTTCCGGCGCCTCCCCTAGCTCCACGAGGTGTTTGGATCACCTCAAACATGGCCGCCCCCATGCTGGAGACACGAGGCTACGCCAAAATGGCGGCTCGTGCGATCCAGCAAAAAAAATGGCGGCGGCCTGTACTGAATAGCGGTGTGCTGCAGGGCACACAACACTCTCTCTGCATGGGGATTTGGCGTGGTTGGCGGTACCGGCCCTGGCGGACCGCATGGCCATTCGGGAGGCCTGCTAATAGCTGGAGATCTGATTAGGAAGGCAGTCTACATGTCCGTGGCTTCTGACTGGTAGGTAGCTTATTCTTATCACCGTAAGATTCCCAGAATGCCACAGATTATAATCTTTTTAACATGTATACAATTAGATTGTTAGCTCCCAAACCAAGCCTCTTGGCTTTTTGCACATAAAATCACACTCAAAGTAGGAGGATCTGTGTCATTTATAGGATAGAGGGGAACTCTATCTTACCATACAGAGAGGGGCCCGCGTTCACCACAAGACCCGTCAGGGGAAAAGGGGGAACATACTACTCACCATACCGGAACCAGGCGGGCACCAACTCCTGACAGTACCCCTCTCCACCGGGGCGGGAGGGCTGTCGACCGATATGGACGCCGTGACTCATGGTCTTTGGCGTTTCAGCGAGACGTTTAACTCGCGGGGTCAGTCCTTTAATGGGACTTTGTCGCGGCCGACCCAGCGCGGAGCTATGGCCTGCACGCGCTCGTAGGCTGAACTGGGGTGACCACCGGATCTCAACATCCAGCCCATCGCCCAGTTCAGCTTTCTTGCTTGAAGATCTCACAGGAACACTGGAGAAAAAAAGCTGTCTAAAAAATCCTTTAAGAAAAAAATCTTGCCAGGACCTAAGATCCCAGCAAGGTATCTAGGTCCTTACTCCTAACTAGACAGAAAATAACTGATTTGCTGAGGCAGAGAGAGAGAGGATATACCCTCTGGGACTGCCCCTAGGGTGTGGCCAGAGCTTTTTAATTTCCTGTCTAGTCCTGCTCCTGTGGAGGCAACATAACCCGAAGGTGGTGTATCACCGAGGACTACGTCTGTCAATGAGCGCTAGAGAAAATAAGTTTAATTAAATAGTCCTCAATCTAGTGTTGGGTGAGTAAATTCCAAATAAAATAGTACTTAGTGAAGTGCAAAGTGAGTAGCTGAACAATCTGACTTCTAAATCATAAGAAGTATAAGAAGTGCAGCTGTATCACGAGAAACACTCTTCAGCAGGTAGGTGGCATCTTTTCACATTGGCTCACAATGGCACACGTTTCGCCACACTCCCCGGATTACATCATTTGTGATGAAATGCAAGGGGGAGAGTCGACGTTCATGACATCATAATGGACCTTGAAACCCGGAAGTGGCCCGCGTCAGCCCCAGGACTGAATTTGAATTTATATGCGCTCATGTTTTTATGTTTGGGAGTATATCTCTTTATTTTAATAAACCATTGAAGTTTTTTGGATTTACACTATGTGGTCTTTTGGCTTTCTCTTTATTAGTCCATATTTCTGGAATGATGCTATATGTAGACCCCGCTGGGATGAAAATATGGTACCTGCTATACAGGACACCAGGAATAGGACCTGGATGGGAATATGTGCCCCTTTGTTTGTGTTGTGATACCTTTAGGGGGATGAAAAGTATTCAGGGTATCTCACCTATGCAGGGTGAGGGGTTCCAGGTTGGTCCTGTAAAAGGGGAAAACTTACTTGCAGTTTCCCCAAGATTGCTAAGTCCTTTTTATGGGACCAGGAATTCAGAGACTCAGTGAGATTATGGGTGGGAAAGAGCCTCCAAACATACTACAGGCCTCATGGTCTCCTTGGTGGTTAACCCACCTGCAGAAGAGGTCTGAAAAGGGCAAGGAAGCATTAAGCATGTGTCAGTGAGGTGACATGGAACAGGAAATGTTTGCAGGAAGAGCTGAGTTCTGTTCATGGACAAAAAGGAGTGATAAATATGTAAAGATACCAATCTCATATATACACTCACCCTGCGCTTCAACAGATACAAGATGGCACACAAGTAAAATAAATAGTAAAGACCTGACGTCAAAAGCAGCTGCTATAAAACAAATAGTCAACAACAAAGGTGTCCGATAATATTAAATGCAAAAGTAATACAATCAAACACTAGCAGCGCTATATAGGCGGACTGTAGTATACAAACAAAAGTTCTTCAACATTCAGATGGGTATTTCAGGTCCTGAAGTGGGTAGGTTAAACACAGTCCTTTATAACAGGAAGGGTGTGAGGGGTCCTGACTGCAGCACCAGACTTCCACCACCACTTTGTGCACCCCCCCTATTCTTAAAACTCACCAGATGACAGTGAATCAAGATCCTTCAAAGTTTTCCACCACTTGGCTAAAACGTTGGACACTGGACCCACTTTTCCTCTATTATCCACACAATCTCCTCCGTTTCCAAAGACCATGTAAGTGAACAAAGTGGGGCAACAATAGTGTAATTCCGCCAATGACGTTTATTAAAACACACAGCAAACAACACAATGTAGCCCCTCTCCCCTCAGGATGTCTACTTACAGGAGGAAGCATATAGTGAAGGCATTGAGTGGAAGTATAAAATCCGCTGGAAAACTCTGTCCCAAAATTATGGGATCTGGGATGAGCTCCGGCGTGTCTGTAGGTGTCCTATGCGACTGCGCACAACGGCCCTGACGCGTTTCGTCTTCCGACTTCAACAGAGAGCCTGTGTGCGCGGCGCGGTCGTGGGCTATTTATACTGACGCCGGCGCGTGCGCACTCGCGCCCAATCAAGCGTCACCCGGAAGTCAAACTGCAATGAGCATTTCCGGTAGTGACCACTTCCGGCGTGCATCCTCGCTCCGCCCAGAATCACGGCGCGGGACACGCGTCAGACCGGAAGTGCGTCACTGATGTAAACATCCGGTCGGCTTCAATGACAATAACACAGGAAGTGATCTCCCTGCGCTAGTCAATCGTGTCTCACATCTCATATGCACGATGCTGACCCCATCTATGCATGAGGGAGTTGTCATCTAGCCGAATCCTTAAGCCAAATCACAGGAAATCCAGAATACTTAGCCTCAGTTTATAATTTTTAAAAGCATAAAAGCATAAATAAATTACACTGAATGCCATTCACCGTACATAAAATATATGTCATTATTAAATAAACATGTATAAAACTCATTCACAGTCTCATGAAAATGAGTATATGATTAAAATTAGAAATGAAATTGATATGATAAGAATTCACATGCCTAGTAAACACAACTAAATTAATAAAATAAATTTAAAAACTCCCAATTGTGGGGCTAGATACCACAATTATATTTATCTAAAAAATAAATAGAATTCAAAATTATGTGCGGATATAAATTAACATACACCAAAATGAAGCTCATAGTTCTGTGGTGGTCTGATGAACCACCATTAATAGAAGGTTATTATCAAAAACACTTGTATGTTACTGATTAATACGAATAAACAAAGAAAGGCCCTTAGATCAACCGATACAGTATGTTTACACTGCTCTAAAGAGATGGATATGTTGTACCCAGACATCAATAATTGCTAATAAAGCAGTTGATGTCTAGGTCAACGTTGAGTTCCTTAGGGTGCAGGGAGTCCGTCTGGTAAATCCAATTTGTCTTGCGTTTCGATATTTCGCGGACCATGTTGGATCCCCTCCAAATTGGATCAACCTTCTCCACACCCCAAAACTTCAACATAGTTGGATCTTTGTTATGCACGTTTCGAAAGTGTAAGGATAAATTGTGATCTTTGAAGCCATTTCTAATATTGGTAATGTGCTCCGAAATCCTAACAGATAATGTGCGTTTTGTCCTTCCAATATACAGTAAGTTGCAAGGGCATTGTATGCAGTACACAACGTGTGTGCTGCTACAGGTGATTAGATCTTTAATTACAAAAGTAAGTCCATTTGATGGAGAAGAGAAACTTGTGAAGTTTCTTAAATGAGCATTAACCTGTTTACAGGACTTGCACCTCCTACATGCAAAAAAGCCTGTAGTATTGTCCCAGAACATCTTCGGTCTTACAGGGGGGTCCAATACTTTTTTGACCACCTCGTCACCGAACGTGGGTCCCCTTTTGTATATGAAGGTTGGGCGCTCAGGAAGGAATTCTCTCAAGACTTTGTCCATACAAAGAACGGGCCAGTGTCTATTCACAATATCTTCTACCTCTCGGTATTGGGCACTGTACTGAGAGATGAAGCTCCATTCATGTGTTTGCGTTCTTACTTTAGCGGAGTCTTTCAAACATTCCTCTTGGGACAAAGTGCCTATTTCCCTTATGGTGTTATCGAGTTTGGTCTCTTGATAGCCTTTTTCCAAAAACCTCTGTTTGAGAACTAGAGACTGTGTCCTATAGTTCTCATCAAGGGTACAATTCCTTCTGACCCGAAGGAACTGTCCCCTGGGGATATTAGATAACCATTGTTGGTGATGCCCACTCTGGACAGGGAGATATCCATTTCGGTCGGTGGGCTTGAAGTAAACTTGTGTCTTCAGCCCACCTTCCAAGAGGGATATCTCCACATCCAGAAAGTGGATCCTCTCTCGGCTCCAATTGAAGTCCAATTTTATGTTGTTCCGGTTATCATTCAATTTATCACAGAACAATTGTAGGGAGGACTCCGAACCAGCCCACAAGAAGAACAGATCGTCAATGTATCTGCGATATAAAATAAGCTCTTCATGTTGGGCTGCGTAGATAAACCTATCTTCCCACTCGCCCATGAAGATGTTGGCCAAACTCGGAGCGAATTTGGCCCCCATGGCTACCCCTCTCTGCTGCTGGTAAAACACTTGATCAAACCAGAAATAATTTCTAGCTAGACAAAAGTCTAGTACATCCCTCAAAAACCGTTTTTGAATATCTGGGATGTCATCCCGTTTGCTAAATGCCCAGTTGAAAGCCAGTAAAGCATCGTCATGTTGTATGATTGTATATAAGGAGGAGACATCACCAGTGACCAAGAAGATGTCTTGATTAATCGGTAACTGCACCTCTCTTAGTGCTAACAAAAACGCTTTGGTGTCTCGCAAGTAGGATTTCAGTTGGAGTACACTAGTTTGTAAGAAGGAGTCAAGGTACTCTCCAAGCCTTGCTGTGACCGACTGAATACCATTCACAATCGGTCTCGCTGGAGGGTTAACCTGGTCCTTGTGGACCTTAGGTAGCGTATAAATGGTTGGAATACGGCTAAAGCTGGGTACCAGGTATTGTTTCTCCTTCTTAGTTAAAATATAATTCTCATATCCACTTCTTACCAATGTCCCCAACTCACGTCTATATTGTACGGTAGGATCAGTTGGTAAGATCCTATATGTGTCCTTGTCAGATAACATTGTGGAAAGTTGGGTGAGGTAGTACTCCTTCTTAAGCAATACCACCCCCCCTCCCTTATCCGCCGGACGTACAATGACGTCTTTTCTTTTTTCAAGGGCCTCCAGCCCCTCTTGGATGTGCCTTGGATTCACACCCTTTTTGTTGGGAATTTCCCTCAGGTCCTTAATTACGAGGTTCTTGAACACCTCTATATGTTGGTTGGATGACTGTTGGGGGTTAAAAAGTGATTTATTCTTGAGACCACTATCAGTTCCCACTGTATAGTTGGCCAAACCAGCTTTAGGGGCTCCTATCACTCTTGCGGGGTTCAGATAATATTTTTTAAGGTTAATCTTCCTTACAAACATGTGCAAGTCTATATATACGTTAAATTTATTAACGGGCCTTTGCTTAGCACACTTCAAGCCAGCATGTAGAATGTTGATTTCTTTATCGGTTAGGGATACTTCCGCCAAATTATAAATTCCGTCTAATCGCTGTCCAGTCTTCTTTTTTTGTTCCCTGCGTCCTGCTCTACATCCTCTCGAGGTCGATCTCTCATAGGGGGCTGTAGATCCGATTGTGGCCTCCAATGAGGGTTGTATACTCCCTGCGATTGTGGAGGGCCCCAATATTAGAGGATCCTCTAACTCAATATAGTGAGTATAATCCCCCTCCCCCAAACCCTCCCCGCCCTTTTCCGTGGAGGGGGGGAAGAGGCAGGGGCGGGAGAAGGGGCCACAATCGGATCTACAGCCCCCTATGAGAGATCGACCTCGAGAGGATTTAGAGCAGGACGCAGGGAACAAAAAAAGAAGACTGGACAGCGATTAGACGGAATTTATAATTTGGCAGAAGTATCCCTAACCGATAAAGAAATCAACATTCTACATGCTGGCTTGAAGTGTGCTAAGCAAAGGCCCGTTAATAAATTTAACGTATATATAGACTTGCACAAGTTTGTAAGGAAGATTAACCTTAAAAAATATTATCTGAACCCCGCAAGAGTGATAGGAGCCCCTAAAGCTGGTTTCAAGAATAAATCACTTTTTAACCCCCAACAGTCATCCAACCAACATATAGAGGTGTTCAAGAACCTCGTAATTAAGGACCTGAGGGAAATTCCCAACAAAAAGGGTGTGAATCCAAGGCACATCCAAGAGGGGCTGGAGGCCCTTGAAAAAAGAAAAGACGTCATTGTACGTCCGGCGGATAAGGGAGGGGGGGTGGTATTGCTTAAGAAGGAGTACTACCTCACCCAACTTTCCACAATGTTATCTGACAAGGACACATATAGGATCTTACCAACTGATCCTACCGTACAATATAGACGTGAGTTGGGGACATTGGTAAGAAGTGGATATGAGAATTATATTTTAACTAAGAAGGAGAAACAATACCTGGTACCCAGCTTTAGCCGTATTCCAACCATTTATACGCTACCTAAGGTCCACAAGGACCAGGTTAACCCTCCAGCGAGACCGATTGTGAATGGTATTCAGTCGGTCACAGCAAGGCTTGGAGAGTACCTTGACTCCTTCTTACAAACTAGTGTACTCCAACTGAAATCCTACTTGCGAGACACCAAAGCGTTTTTGTTAGCACTAAGAGAGGTGCAGTTACCGATTAATCAAGACTTCTTCTTGGTCACTGGTGATGTCTCCTCCTTATATACAATCATACAACATGACGATGCTTTACTGGCTTTCAACTGGGCATTTAGCAAACGGGATGACATCCCAGATATTCAAAAACGGTTTTTGAGGGATGTACTAGACTTTTGTTTAGCTAGAAATTATTTCTGGTTTGATCAAGTGTTTTACCAGCAGCAGAGAGGGGTAGCCATGGGGGCCAAATTCGCTCCGAGTTTGGCCAACATCTTCATGGGCGAGTGGGAAGATAGGTTTATCTACGCAGCCCAACATGAAGAGCTTATTTTATATCGCAGATACATTGACGATCTGTTCTTCTTGTGGGCTGGTTCGGAGTCCTCCCTACAATTGTTCTGTGATAAATTGAATGATAACCGGAACAACATAAAATTGGACTTCAATTGGAGCCGAGAGAGGATCCACTTTCTGGATGTGGAGATATCCCTCTTGGAAGGTGGGCTGAAGACACAAGTTTACTTCAAGCCCACCGACCGAAATGGATATCTCCCCGTCCAGAGTGGGCATCACCAACAATGGTTATCTAATATCCCCAGGGGACAGTTCCTTCGGGTCAGAAGGAATTGTACCCTTGATGAGGACTATAGGACACAGTCTCTAGTTCTCAAACAGAGGTTTTTGGAAAAAGGCTATCAAGAGACCAAACTCGATAACACCATAAGGGAAATAGGCACTTTGTCCCAAGAGGAATGTTTGAAAGACTCCGCTAAAGTAAGAACGCAAACACATGAATGGAGCTTCATCTCTCAGTACAGTGCCCAATACCGAGAGGTAGAAGATATTGTGAATAGACACTGGCCCGTTCTTTGTATGGACAAAGTCTTGAGAGAATTCCTTCCTGAGCGCCCAACCTTCATATACAAAAGGGGACCCACGTTCGGTGACGAGGTGGTCAAAAAAGTATTGGACCCCCCTGTAAGACCGAAGATGTTCTGGGACAATACTACAGGCTTTTTTGCATGTAGGAGGTGCAAGTCCTGTAAACAGGTTAATACTCATTTAAGAAACTTCACAAGTTTCTCTTCTCCATCAAATGGACTTACTTTTGTAATTAAAGATCTAATCACCTGTAGCAGCACACACGTTGTGTACTGCATACAATGCCCTTGCAACTTACTGTATATTGGAAGGACAAAACGCACATTATCTGTTAGGATTTCGGAGCACATTACCAATATTAGAAATGGCTTCAAAGATCACAATTTATCCTTACACTTTCGAAACGTTCATAACAAAGATCCAACTATGTTGAAGTTTTGGGGTGTGGAGAAGGTTGATCCAATTTGGAGGGGATCCAACATGGTCCGCGAAATATCGAAACGCAAGACAAATTGGATTTACCAGACGGACTCCCTGCACCCTAAGGGACTCAACGTTGACCTAGACATCAACTGCTTCATTAGCAATTATTGATGTCTGGGTACAACATATCCATCTCTTTAGAGCAGTGTAAACATACTGTATCGTTTGATCTAAGGGCCTTTCTTTGTTTATTCGTATTAATCAGTAACATACAAGTGTTTTTGATAATAACCTTCTATTAATGGTGGTTCATCAGACCACCACAGAACTATGAGCTTCATTTTGGTGTATGTTAATTTATATCCGCACATAATTTTGAATTCTATTTATTTTTTAGATAAATATAATTGTGGTATCTAGCCCCACAATTGGGGGTTTTTAAATTTATTTTATTAATTTAGTTGTGTTTACTAGGCATGTGAATTCTTATCATATCAATTTCATTTCTAATTTTAATCATATACTCATTTTCATGAGACTGTGAATGAGTTTTATACATGTTTATTTAATAATGACATATATTTTATGTACGGTGAATGGCATTCAGTGTAATTTATTTATGCTTTTATGCTTTTAAAAATTATAAACTGAGGCTAAGTATTCTGGATTTCCTGTGATTTGGCTTAAGGATTCGGCTAGATGACAACTCCCTCATGCATAGATGGGGTCAGCATCGTGCATATGAGATGTGAGACACGATTGACTAGCGCAGGGAGATCACTTCCTGTGTTATTGTCATTGAAGCCGACCGGATGTTTACATCAGTGACGCACTTCCGGTCTGACGCGTGTCCCGCGCCGTGATTCTGGGCGGAGCGAGGATGCACGCCGGAAGTGGTCACTACCGGAAATGCTCATTGCAGTTTGACTTCCGGGTGACGCTTGATTGGGCGCGAGTGCGAACGCGCCGGCGTCAGTATAAATAGCCCACGACCGCGCCGCGCACACGGGCTCTCTGTTGAAGTTGGAAGACGAAACGCGTCAGGGCCGTTGTTCGCGGTCGCATAGGACACCTACAGACACGCCAGAGCTCATCCCAGATCCCATAATTTTGGGACAGAGTTTTCCAGCGGATTTTATACTTCCACTCAATGCCTTCACTATATGCTTCCTCCTGTAAGTAGACATCCTGAGGAGAGAGGGGCTACATTGTGTTGTTTGCTGTGTGTTTTAATAAACGTCATTGGCGGAATTACACTATTGTTGCCCCACTTTGTTCACTTACATGGTCTTTGGAAACGGAGGAGATTGTGTGGATAATAGAGGAAAAGTGGGTCCAGTGTCCAACGTTTTAGCCAAGTGGTGGAAAACTTTGAAGGATCTTGATTCACTGTCATCTGGTGAGTTTTAAGAATAGGGGGGGTGCACAAAGTGGTGGTGGAAGTCTGGTGCTGCAGTCAGGACCCCTCACACCCTTCCTGTTATAAAGGACTGTGTTTAACCTACCCACTTCAGGACCTGAAATACCCATCTGAATGTTGAAGGACTTTTGTTTGTATACTACAGTCCGCCTATATAGCGCTGCTAGTGTTTGATTGTATTACTTTTGCATTTAATATTATCGGACACCTTTGTTGTTGAGTTCTGTTCATGACTGAGACATAGCCGAGCTGTGATGACCATTTCTTTGGACCCCCTGATGCTGGTTGGGACTTTAAAACCCTGGTATCGGACAAGCTTTACTGGTGTTGAGCCGAGGTTTTATGAACTGATTTTGTTTTGTCTGCTGAAGAAAGCAGACCACATGAGCTAGCTGCAGAGTGCTTTACAGATCCAGAGTCCTGATCCACTCATCTGAATACAGTATTATTACAGGAAGATCTTAAGAAAATAGGGGTTGGGCAGCTGCATGGCAGATGAGGTTCAGTTCCATATGTTCATGTACAAATAACAGATTAGGAGGGGATTTCCTGGGAGAATCAGTGAAGGAAAAGGATCTTGGAGTATTTGAAGATCACAAAATTAGTAATAGCATGCAATTCTAACAAAGCTAGCAAAATTATCTTATGCATTAAAAAGGGCATTCGTTGGCCTCATTGCAAACATGACTTATCTTGAATATGCAGTTCTGTTTTGGTCACTATTCCTCAGCAAAGATGTTGTTGAATTATAAAGAGTTCAGAAGATGGCAACAAAATTATGGACCTCAGCTTTGAGGATCTATTACATAGATTACAGTTTTTTACTCTGGAGATGAGCCATTTAAGAGGGAATATGATTACAAGGTATAAATATATCAGTAACTAGGTTACAAGGTATAAATTACAAGGTTACAGTTACAAGGTATAAATATATCAGTTATAAATATATCAGTAATCAGTGACTTCAGTAACTGTTTTAAACTGTAATAAACTCAAAGAATCCTGAAAAGGACAGGCAGCCACAATTTGAGGTTAGAAGAAAAGAGGTTTAACCTTAGATTCCACAAAGGGTTCTTTACTGTTTGATCAGTAAAAATGTGGAACTCCCTCCCCCCGGAAGTGGTACTAGCTGAGAGTGTCAACAACTTCGAAAACTTTTAAATGTCTTCCTCAGGAAGTAGAATATACAGGGAACAGAATAAAAAGCACACACACATATGTTTAACTAGGATTTGTCCTTTTCCAAACCTTTTAAAATATGTAACTAGCCTAATTTAAAAAGAGTTAAGATTTTATCCATCCTGAGGTTTTCTGTAGTAACTAATGTGGTCGCCTTTTTGGTAAGCAATTGGAAAGCAATTTATATCCTTCCTTAGCTGCCATTATCTGGGCCTGTAAGTGTACATAAGTATATACTGCAATCACTGAATAGTTTATTGCTCAGAGCTTGTTGATTACTTCCAGGGTGAACTCACCTTCCATGGTATAGCTGGGAAATGTAACCATTTCCCACGAATCAATGTAGCCCTACGTCGGCTCAGAGAAGTGGTTGTACTGGGATGATGCCTGCAGCTAGAAGCATCAATCCAGTACCAGGCGGTTGGCTTTCATGTGATAACAGCTGATACGCTGGGACCATTATCCCAGTGAGCGGGAGAGGACGCCCCCCTTCACCTTCCACGGCTCTGCCCGCCGGCTGATTGGAGTTCCGAACAAAGCCAAATTCGGCTTTGATTTGGTCTTCGGCGGCTAAAGGCACCAAACTTAAAAAACTGTCAGTATTCAAAAATGCCGATTTCAGTATTTTGAATACATTAAAGTGCAGTGGAGGGGGTCTAGGGTCTTTTAGACCCCCGATCCTACTATATTTACATATTTACATTGCTTGTGACAGCAATAAAAGTGATCAGCTTTGTATATTTTTTTTTAAACTGTGCTAAAATTTAAAAAATGTATAAAATAAATAGGAAAAAAAAATGTAAACAATTTTAAAGCGCCCCCCGTCGCCAAGAGCTTACCCACAAAAGAAAACGCAACTTAAGTCATGCCCACAAATGAAAGCAGCGTTCATACCACACATCACTGTGTGGTATCGCCGCGATCGCCAGAGTAAGAGCGATAATTCTAAAAAAAGAGCTACTCTGTAACTCTAAACTGGTAACCATTAAAAAAATTTTAATCAGCACCTATGGAGTTTTTTATGTACTGTAGTTTGTCGCCATTCCGTGGGTGTGCGCAATTTTAAACCGTAACATGTTAGGTATCTATTTACTTGGCGTGACATCATCTTTCACAATGTACAAAAAAATGGGCTAACTTTACTGTTTAGTTTTTTTAAATGCAGTGAAATGTATTTTTTCCAAAAAAATGGCATTTAGAAGACCACTGCGCAAATCCCGCATGACAAAAAATATATTGCTAAAAATATATATAATGTTTGGGGGTTCTACGTAATTTTCTAGCTAAAAATACAGATTTTAACTTGTAAACAACATGTGTCAGAAATGGGCTTGGTCCAGAAGTGGTTAAAGCTGCGCATTGGTCACAACTATTTTTATTCAAATTTGTTTCTCAATAACTACAAAGGATATAAATTCACTTTGTCTGAAATAAATGACTTTGCAACTGTAATCTTACGACCTTGAAAAGTAGTTGCAAATGTATAACTGTGGTGCGCATATCCTGTGCAGGAAGCAGAGCTGTGGGAGGGGCCAAACAGAGCCACCCACAGTAGACTGCCTGTAAAAAAACTACAGGAGGGGCAGAGACAAGACCAGTCACCCTGGGCACAAGGGGAGAGAGAAAACAACAATGGCTGGTGTTGATTACAGGAAACTCTTGCACAGAGGTACAGTTTAACCCTGGATTACTGCACAAATCTGGTAGAAATACACAAAGCACAACAAGATTTAAGAAAGAATACACTTGCCTCTGGTATTTAGGCAATATTGGCTTATACTGGAGTTCACTTTTAATAAGATAGAAGAAACATTTTTAAAGGAATAGGAGTGGCTAAAGTAGGCACAGATTCTCCTGGTAATACCCAAGATCTTTTTTTTTTTTCAGTTCTCACTGGTTTTGTTTTCCGTCTTTTGGATGGTTTTGTTTTCAAACTACATTTATTGATGTGACAGGAAGCATCTGTTAACCTGCCCTGGCATAGGTCATGTGATTTCTGCTTCATCAGCTTCTATCACCTGATAAGATTACCGGTGTTTAAGACTCCCAAAAGGCGATGCTAGACCCATTTTATCCTGGGTCTAGGGATCTGGTGAGTCATAACTGCGCAGGGGGAAGGGGTGCACTGAGTGGAGACAGGCAGTCTCATTTGCATTGAGTGTGTACAGCTCATTGGAAGGATATTCAATCGTTCCAAACTTTCCAAAGAAGGTGGAATACAGCCAAAATGCTCACTCCAATCAAGGGTACAAAACACAAGAAATACCCCCAATGTGTAAAACCACATTAAAAATTCATCTTTTTATTTTAAATTGCACTTACGTGGTTCACAGTTTCCCCACATCGTGACGTGTACCCAAACATCCAGCCTTATGTCATATGTAGACTTTATTTGCACTGTTTAAATTTTAATTTTATTTATTACACATTATAATGATGTTATTTGTTGTATTTGCATAAGAAAGAAGTGCACTGAAGATCTGGTCACATGCATATCTGTTACTCTTTTCTTATGTGGACTTTATATGCAGTTGGAATTGTAATGTTATTTCTCACGCATGGTATATGTTAATGATATTATTTGGTGCATTTGCATTTTCATATTTTTAGATTTAATCTAGTGCTACACTTTCTACATTTATCAACCCACATGTCTCTTCTACAAAGAAAACTCAGCTGGTGGAAGTGTTTCTGGCACACTGTTACTCTTTCACAAAAAAAGGGTGGACATACCTTATGGTCCACAAGGAAATCACTGAGCCACATCCTTCCAGCAAAGTCTGTGTACTGGGGTGGGGGTGCAGGCAGACATAGAGAATTGTGACTTCGCTGTGTTCAGCCTTACGTGCCAATAACAACTCACACCTCTCACAGGTCCAGGACAAACTATTAGATTATAATCTGACATTGAATCCAAGTAAGTGTCAGGCTACTTGGGGCACTGAGTAGGAGAAGGTACCCGAAAACAAGAAAGGTTAAGGCCAGCATGGCTTGGTCCGCTCTTCAAACCAGGGACAGCTGGTTACTACGGAAAATTTGTACACATCTATAGTGCCTTGACCGAATCCCTGAACTAACCAAGAATAAACTTTCTAAGCCAGTTTAATAAATGCTAGAGTGTTTGAAGGCCTTCCAGGTCTTGAATGAGGCACTTGCAAGTGTTTCTGTACTTGATTGGATTTCATTGATCAGTTTCTGGTGTAACCTGGTGCTCCAGGCTATGGCTTTGTTGTGGTCTTGAGCTTGGTTGATTGGTCAAGGGAGAAACACCCTATTCTTACCCATATTGTCTACTTATTCAGTTACAAATGTATTTACTCATCATTATGAAGGGTTATTGACTTCATCTAGAGGCCTACATTATCAGATAGCAAATATTTTTCAGCTCTTGAAACATTTTGCATACATGTGTATTGCAAGTAAAAGGTCAAACATTGCAAATATATCTATATAAAACTTACCCAAAGAAAAAAAGCAGGCAACATAAAAGCGTTGTTAAGCAACCTGAGGTATATTCAGTTTTTGTGACACATGGCAGATTGCAGGATGGACAGACAGTCTGGGCAGGGATATCTCTAAGTTCAGTTTTCAGAATGGTATTCGGCACAAGCACTATTTAAAATATAATAACAAAAGAATTAGTAACATGTTTCAGTTGTACATATGTACTCATTACACACAATCTGATGATAAAAAGCAAACTCACCTGTCTGGGTCTGAAATGCTGATTCATTATAGGGTGGTGGTGGTGGATAGACTAGTGAATTCCAACCTTGGATAGTAAAAAAGAAAGCCAATTATAAGCAATCTTTTCTATTCTATCACTTTTGACTTATAGAGTTTAATTTAAAACATCCTTTCCTATACATGGGATTACAGGATGAACAGAAACAAATTTTTTTTTTTCCAATAACACCATTATGATATATACTGTATTCATTTTAGTTTTCTTCATATTTATATGGCAATTTAGTAAATGGTCCCTGTTTTGTTTTACTGGCCTAGTACAGATGATTTGCCTGCTTTGACTCAGTCTTCAAGCAAAATAATTATATCATTAATTGCATCTTTGACAAAGTGAAATCTTCATGTCTGGGTCATTGGTGATGCTCATTATGTAACTGTGTGAAAGTGACATTATTGGTTATGTATTGCTACCCCTGTACTGTCCTCTTATTTGTCTCGACCTGTATAAGAACTTTGTACACTCAACCTAGTGTGTCAGAGAGGCTAAAGCACACAATACCACAGAAAATCACTAAAAGTATTATCTGACAACCAATAATACTGCCATGTCCAAGAAAATAGGCACTGAACCAGTTAGTAAAGGAAAACATAATATATTGTCACATGATATAGTGGGTAAAGAGGAAAGTATGAAAATGTATTAACAAAGGCAATAACACAATTTAGCATTATTAGAAATAAGGATTAGGAATACAATGGCACGTTGGGGAGATTTACTAAAACTGGTGCACACAAAACCAGCAGTCAGCTTCTACATTTTAGTTTCAAAGTTTAATTGAACAAGATGATGTTAGAAGATGATTTGTTACTATGCACAGCTGCACTAGATTCTGTGTGCACCAGTTTTAGCAAATCTCCCCCCTGATGTCCAGATCAGCATAAATAGTAACAAGGTCACCTGAAGTGCAGCATTGGGCAGAAATAAAGCTTGATTTACTGAATACAGGAGACTTTACTGCCAAAGTGCCCTAAGGGTGACTATTCTAGGCGTAGACCCACTGGATGTGCACTGGCCTTAAAAAATAAAAAAAATAAAAAAACGGCAAAGGATCAAAAATTACTTGCAGGATGGTTTTGCTGGAGGGGAAGTTATTGCCAGTTATTGCTATTGCCAGTAATTGTTGGGGCCCTTTAGGTAGATGTGTTGTGCTTAACAATGGTTTTAGAAAACCAGCATGCTGTAAAGATGCAGTCAAGGCGTGGTATAGGTGTGGTACAGGTTCATTGTAGATGTGGGTCAAATACAGTGACAATTCGGTATAACTGCAGTAAAGGCTTGGTGCGGGTGCAGTATAAGGCTGGTATATGTGCGGTATGAGTTGGATGCACTTGGTGTCCTGCTCTCAGTGGCTCAGTCTCTGCTAGCAGAGTCAATAATGGGCAGATGTGGACACTCACTGTTGAAGGGGTCCCCTCAGGTATCCCTGAAAGCCTCTGGTGATCAGCAGTGGAAAGCAGAGGGTGGGTGATGCTGTATTGTCTTTGGGTATCTCACTCTCAATTTCAGGTTAACATCCACACTGGCAGGGTTGCTATCTCTGTCTCTCTACCTGGACCCATGAGACAGAACTTTCCTGAGCAGTTTAAAAAAAAATCCTCTCCCCACCCCTCCTCCTGCACAGTATCTATTGGGACCTGTAATCCAAAGAGTCTATGGGTCCTATTATATGGCTGTTGTCCGAAACTACAACTCCCTGTATTCTCAGCGCTCATTGAAGTCATTGAAGACATTGAAGTCTAAGGGCTTGCTTGGCTTTTGAGTCTATGGGCTTGCTGACCAGAGGGGAGTGGTGCAGCAAAACATCAGTATCTCACCAGAAAGTTAAAGTAAACTGAGTGTTAAGATGGAAATGTATCCTTTTCCATGTTTATGTAGTCCTGCACCTGGCAACATACTCCCCCCACCTCCCCACCTTCAGAAATCTTTGGTCACCAAAGATGGGACGAAGTCCTTCAAACACATAATGTTCTTAGCAATAATGTAACTTAACCACCTCAAGTATGGACACTTTCATCCTCTTTCAGTACAGGCCATTTTTCAGCTTTCAGCACTGTCAAATTTTGAATGACAATAACTAGAGTTGAGCGGACACCTGGATGTCCGTGTTCGGTGGGTCCAGCCGAACTTGACCCGGACACCGAACCCCATTGAAGTCAATGGGAACCCGAACTTTCAGGCACTAAAATGGCTCTAAAAAATCAATGGAAAGGGCTAGAGTGCTGCAAATGGCAGCAAAATGTAGTTAAGAGCATGGCAAGTGCTCTGCAAACAAATGTGGATAGGGAAATAACTTAAAACAACAAAAAAAACCCAGAAAAATAAAACAGTTTTCTTCATCTGTGAAGGACGAGGCCCATATGGAGTAGGAGGGAGGTTGAGGTGGCGGTGGATGTAGCGTTGTAGGTGGAAGCGGCGGTGGAGGGGGACGAGGTAGCCAACACTGCTTTTTTTTAGTCATTTTAAATTAGGGTACACCCCAAAAGAGTGAGAAAGATCAAAAATATAACAATGGCTGGGTAAGGCCGGTATCCATCTCTATTCTGCACAAGGTACGGACAAGTCCTGTGGGATCCATGCCTGGTTCATTTTAATGAATGTGAGCTTGTCCACATTGGCTCTGGATAGGCGGCTGCGCTTGTCTGTGATAACGCCTCCAGCCGTGCTAAATACACGTTCAGATAATACACTGGCTGCAGGGCACGCCAGCACCTCCAAGGCGTAAAGGGCAAGCTCAGGCCATGTGCCCAATTTGGAGACCCAGAAGTTGAAGGGGGCAGACCCGTCATTCACTACATGTAGGCGTGTGCACACATACTGCTCCACCATGTTGGTGAAATGCTGCCTCCTGCTAAGACGTTCCATATGAGCTGCTGGTGCTGCGGTTTGTTGTGGCGTGCTGACAAAGCTTTTCCACATTTCAGCCATGCTAACCCTGCCTTCTGAGGTGCTGGCGGTGCCCTGGTTGCATTGGCGACCTCTTCCTCCTCCTCCTCTGCCTTGGCCTTGTGCTTCCACTGTGGCCCCGCTGTCAGGTGGGAATGCCAGCAGCATCGTGTCTACCAGCGTGCGCTTGTACTCGCGCATCTTGCGATCACGCTCCAGTGAGTGAATTAAGGACGGTACGTTGTCCTTGTAACGGGGATCCAGAAGCGTGGCCACCCAGTAATCAGCACACGTTAGAATGTGGGCAACTCGGCGGTCGTTGTGGAGACACTGCAGCATGTAATCGCTCATGTGTGCCAGGCTGCCCAGAGGCAAAGAAAGGCTGTCCTCTGTGGGAGGTGTATCGTCTGTGTCCTCTGTATCCTCCCAGCCATGCACCAGTGATGGCCATGAGCTGGCCTGGGTGCCACCCTGCTGTGAACATGGTTCCATCTCCTCCTCATCCTCCAGAACTGTGCCCCTGCTGGACAATTGTGTACCTGGCGTTTGTGGGTGCAGGAACCCACCCTCGGAGCCACTTGTGAATGACTGCCCTGAAAGCCTTGGAAATGATCCCTCTTCCTCCTCCTCCTCCTCCTCCTCCTCCTCCTCCTGTGCCACATCCTCTTCCATCATCGCCCGAATCGTTTTTTTTAAGGAGGCATAGAAGTGGGATAGTTAAGCTGACAACGGCGTCATCGGCACTGGCCATGTTGTTGGAGTACTCAAAACAGCGCAACAAGGCACACAGGTCTCGCATGGAGGCCCAGTTATTGGTGGTGAAGTGGTGCTGTTCTGCAGAGCGATTCATGCGTGCGCGCTGCAGCTGAAACTCCACTATGGCCTGCTGCTGCTCGCACAGTCTTTCCAGCATGTGCAAGGTGGAGTTCCACCTGGTGGGCACGTCACATATGAGGTGGTGAGCAGGAAGGCTGAAGTTACGCTGCAGCGCTGACAGGCGAGCAGCAGCAGGGTGAGAACGCCGAAAGTGCGCACAGATGGCCCGCACTTTCTGCAGCAGCTCTGACATATCGGGGTAATTTTTAAGGAACCTCTGCACCACTAAATTCAGCACATGCGCCAGGCAAGGGATGTGCGTCAAACTGTCTAGGCCCAGAGCTGCTATGAGATTTAAAACTGCCTGCTGTCGTTTACCCCTGGCTGTTCTGAAGTTGGTGGTGAAGGTGTTACGCTGCCAGGATGAGGAGGCGGTAGAGCATGAGGAAGCGGAGTAGGAAGAGTTAGGAACAGGAGGCAAACTGAAGCGCCCTGCAATCCTCGGTGGTGGAAGGACAAATTGCTATCCGCCTCAGGCCCAGCCGCCACTGCATTTACCCAGTGTGCCGTTAGGGAGATATAACGCCCCTGACCGTGCTTACTGGTCCACGTATCGGTAGTTAGGGGGACCTTGCCACAGATGGCGTTGCGCAGTGCACACCTGATTTTTTCCCCCCACTTGGTTGTGCAGGGAAGGGATGGCTTGCCTGGAAAAGTAGTGGCGGCTGGGCACGACGTACTGTGGGACAGCCACCGACATAAGGCTTTTAAAACTGTGCGTCTCCACCAGACGGAATGACGGCATTTCAAAGGCCAAGAATTTTGAAATGCTGGCATTCAGGGCCAGGGATCGCGGGTGGGTAGGGGGGTACTTCCTCTTCCTCTGAAGTGTTTGGGAGATGGAAAGCTGAACGCTTCCACGGGACATTGTGGAGATGGTTGGTGACCCAGGTGGTGGTGTTGCTGACAGATCGTCTGTTTTCGGGGTGGCAGGTGCCGGTATCACTACAGAGGTGGATGAAGTGGCCGAGACTGCAGCAGAAGAGGAAGCAGGAGGAGCCAGAGACCTTTCTTGGTTTTGAAGGTGTCTACTCCACTGCAGCTCGTGCTTTGCACTTAGATGCCTGATCATGCAGGTTGTGCTCAGGTTGAGAAGGTTTATGCCTCGCTTCAGGCTCTGATTGCACAGCGTGCAAACCACTCGTGTCCTGTCATCAGCACATTGTCTGAAGAACTTTCACGCTTTGAGCTGGCTTTGGTGCGCTCGGTCCCTTGCTGCGTTGGGCAGTAGCAGGCGTAGTGTTTAGGGCACGCCCGCTCCGCTTCTGCACCCTGCTCCCTCTTCTGCTGTGCTGGTGGCTCTGTGTGACCACCGCCTCTTCCTCCAAACTACTCAGGTCACCTGCATGACCTTCATTCCATGTGGGGTCGAGGACCTCATCGTCCTCCACATCATCTTCCACCCAGTCTTCACCCCTGCCCTCCTTGTCGGTCTCCACAATTCTGAGTGCCGCAGCAGTTGGCACCTGCGTTTCGTCATCATCGGAGGTCCTTCCATGTACTCATCTTGAGAAATAAGTGATTGGGCATCGCTGCACTCAATCTCTTCCACTTCTGGGGCAGGGCTAGGTGGATGGCCCTGGGAAACCCTGCTGACAGAGTCATCAAAAAGAAGAAGAGACTGCTGCATGACTTGGGGCTCAGACTGCTTGCCTGATTTGCAAGGGGGTGAGGTGAAAGACGGTTGGACATCGGCTGCAGGTGCCAACTCTGACCTTTCTGCAGTAGACTGGGTGGGAGACAATGTGAAGGAACTGGAGGCACTGTCAGCAACCCAATCTACTATCGCCTGTACTTGTTCTTGCCTCAACACTTGTAGAGGCGCATGATGCCCTACCAAATACTGCTGCAGGTTCTGTCGCCTACTCACACTTGAGGAAGGTGTTTCACTTGTGCGTGTAGCTGGCACAGATCGACCACATCCTCTCCTTGCAATAGGAGCTCTACCAGCAGCACCACGACCCAGGCCATGGCCCCTATTTGACGTTCTCCTCATATTTCTGTAATTTATGATCTTGCCCTAGAAAGGTGTTTATTGAATAGCGGAACAAAACAACAACAGTATCCCACGGGTGTATCTCACAGTCAAATATGCAAACTATGCCGCAATTTAATTTTTTTTACCCCAAAAGGGTGTTTATTAAATAGTGGAATAGAAAAACAGTATACAAATACAACGGGTGTATCTCACAGTCAAATATGCAAAGTATGCCACAATTTAATTTTTTTCACCCCAAAAGGGTGTATATTGAATAGCGGAATAGAAAAAAGTATATAAAATGGTGTATCTCACACGTACAAACACAGACTAGGCCCCGATTACAATTTTTTGTACCCTAAAGGGAGGATGAGGAAGAGGAGGCAAACTGAAGCGCCCTGCAATCCTCGGCGGTGGAAGGAGATGCGCCAAACAAATTTAAAAGGTGTATCTCACATGTACCGATACAGACTATGCCGCAATTTAATTTTTTTTTACCCCCAAAAGAGTGTATATTGAATAGCAGAATAGAAAAAAGTATATAAAACGGTGTATCTCACACGTACAAACACAGACTAGGCCCCGATTACAATTTTTTGTATCCTAAAGGGAGGATGAGGAAGAGGAGTAGGAGGACTTCGGAACAGGAGGCAAACTGAAGCGCCCTGCAATCCTCGGCGGTGGAAGGAGATTCGCCAAACAAATTTAAAAGGTGTATCTCACGTACCGATACAGACTATGCCGCAATTTAATTTTTTTCACCCCAAAAGGGTGTATATTGAATAGCGGAATAGAAAAAAGTATATAAAATTGGTGATTTTTCAATAGCACATGTGAACATAGCAGTGTCTTATGTTTAATGTCACGGTCAGCAGCAGGCTATGAAGGAAAAAAAAAAAAATTTCCCCTTTAAATTTGTAATTTTTAAATAGCAGATTAGAACAGCACTGTGTAGTAAAATATAGCTGAACGCTGCACACAACAGACTGATAAAAATATATTTTTTTTTCTCCCTCCTCCTCCTCCTCAGTGGGCTCAAGTGAGGGCAAAAAGATCGTTCACTGCACCACCCTCCACACAGCAAAATCGATGTAGATCGCTAACGGACGATTGTTCTGTCCTGTGTCTCCTAATCTCTCCCTGCCTACTCTCTCCAGCCTGTCCCTAAAATGCTTTTCTATCTTTCCCTGCCTACATTCCGACCTGTCCCTACATTCTTTTCAGCCACAATGTTTTTTTTTCCTGTCCCTGTCCCTAATCAGCAGCAGCCAGCACCGTTGTGTGTGCTCTCTCCCTACACTAGAACAGACTGACGCGCACCGCGCTGTGTCTCTAGCTTATAAAGACCTGGGTCACATGCTTCAGCTGGCCAATCACAGCCATGCCATTAGCAGGCATGGCTGTAATGGCTTCTATGGCACACCAGTTAAACGCTTGTTGATTGGCTGTTGAAACCGCGCCATTAAAACCCCGCCATTACATACAAAATAGGAAATAAAATTACCGAACACGGATTTTAAACCCGAATATACAGTAAAGTTTTCGGGTCCGTGTAACAAAAATCCAATTTTCCGGTACGGACCCGAATAATACAGTCCGTGTTCGCTCAACCCTAAAAATAACTCAATCATGCAACACTACCCAAATAAATGCTATATAAATGAAAAATGACTGAAAATTTTGAAAAACAAAAAATATTCTGCTACATGTCTTTGGTAAAATAACCCAAATCAGTGTATAATATTTAGTCTGTGTGAAAATTATACCCTACAAACTAAGGTGTATAAATATTTCAAAATTGGCCGCTCTTGATGTACTGACTGCCTATCTCATTTCTTGAGGCCCTAAAATGCTATGACAGTACAAATACCTGGCAAATGCCTTCTTTTTGGAAAAGGTTCAAGGTATTTAGTAAGAGGCATAGTGAGTTTTTTTAAGCTGTAATTTTTTGTCATGATTTTTTTAAAAAGAAGGAAATTAAATATATTTTTTTTTTTTCAAAAAGGTTTCATTTTTTGTAATCAGATAATAAACAAATTGTAAGCATACAGCATTAACATAACATTGTCTAGCTTCTTAACCACTTGCCGACCACCGCAAGTACATTTACTGTGGTAGTCAGCTCCTCCTGGGCAAAGCGACGTAGTACTACGTCGCTCGCCCAGGAGCCTGCAGGGGGCGAGCGCGTGCCGCCGGAGGCGCGCTCCCGCTCCCAATTGTTCACGGCCATCCCCACGCGAGTGACCGGCGGCTCCGATGTCCACCGGCCACTCGCGATCTCCCGCTGAAGAGGGAGAAAGGCAGGCGGCTAATGTAAACAAAGCCGCCTGTTATTCTCCCTGGTGTAACAGCAGAGACTATACGATCCTGCTATGTAGAATCGTATGTCTCTGTGGTTACATCAAAAGCCACGCCCCTTGACAGTTAGAAGCACACCCCTAGGGACACACTTAACCCCTGGATCTCGAATAAAGTTAACTCCTTCCCTGCCAGTGTCATTTTTACAGTAACAGTGCATATGTATAGCAGTGATTACTGTAGTAATGTCACTGGTACCCCCAAAAGTGTCAAAAATGTTAGTCAGGGGTCAGGGTTTTGCACTCTAGCACTACATGCGTACGTGAGGTGGTTTTATCCGTTTTCATATCAAGTATAAACATTCACTGGTCAGTGACTAGTGTTACCACTGCCTGTCGGATTTGTTCTGCAGTCCATTTATCCCCTGGCACATCAATCACTACACAGTTCTGGAAGGCAATTTTGCTCTTGGCACCATTCAATAGCTGTCACAGAGTTCATGTCAACTATTGCTGGCTAGTTTTGTAGATTACTGGCACTCAGAATAAATCTTCGAACAAGCCCCCACATGTAGCTCTACCCATGTAGAAGCTGCTTGTTAACCACATAACGACCGCCCACCACAGATACACTGCGGCAGGTAGAGGTACGTCACTCGCTCAGCCGCCTGTGGGGGGTGAGCGCGTGCCGCCGGAGGCGCAATCCGGCCCCCGCTCGTTCACAGGCATACCTGCGCGAGTGACCGGCGGCTCCGATGTCCGCCAGCCACTCGCAATCTCCTGCAGGAGAGGGAGAAAGGCAGACGGCTGATGAAAACACAGCCGTCTGTAATTCTCACTGATCTAAGTGCAGAGACTATACGATCCTGCTATGTAGGATCATATGTCTCTGTGGTTACATCACAAGCCACGCCCCCCACAGTTAGGATCACGCCCCTAGGGATACATTTAACCCACTGATCACCAATAAAGTTAACCCCTTCCCTGCCAGTGTATTTTTTACAGTAACAGTGCATATTTATTGCACTGATTACTGTAGTAATGTCACTGGTACTCCCAAAAGTGTCAAAAATGTCAGTCAAGGGTCAGATCTGTCCGCTGCAATGTTGCGGTTCCGCAAAAAAAATCGCAGATTGCCGCCATTACTAGTAAAAAAAAAAACCAATAAAAATTACATAAATCTTTCCCGTAGTTAGTAAACGCAATAACTTTTGCGAAAACCAATCAAAATACGCTTATTGCGATTTTTTTTTCCAAACATATGTAGCAGAAAACAAATTGGCCTCAAATGTTAAAACATTTTGATTTTTACATTTTTTTTGAGAATTTCAGATAAAAAATGTGAAAAATATTGTTATTTTTTCAAAATTGTCGCTGTTTTTTTGTTTATAGCGCAAAAAATAAAAATCGCACAGGTGATGAAATAGCACCAAAAGAAAGCTCTGTTTGTGAGGAAAAAAAGGACGTCAATTTTGTTTGGGTACAGTGTTGCACGACCGCGCAATTGTCCGTTAAATTCACGCAGTGCTGAATCGCAAAATAGGGCCTGGTCTTTGAGCAGCCAAATCCTCCGTGGTTAAGATGGGTCCTCTGTTCTTCGCCTCAACCTCCATAAGAACTTCAGCCTCTCTGACACTAGGTTGAGTGTACAAAGCATGCAATACCATAGAAAATCACTGAAAATAATATCTGGTAACCAGTAATACTACCATGTCCAAGAAAACAGGCACTGAACCAATTAGTAAAGGCAAACTTAATATATTGTCACCCGATATGCTGGGTAAAGAGGCAAGCATGAAAATTGATTACCAAAGGCAATAACAAATTTTAGAATACAGAGGGATTAGTAATAGGGGCAATGCATAAAATGACACTTGGCATCCGGATCAGCATAAACAGTAACAAAGTAATTTAAAGTGCAGCAGTAGACAGTAATAAAGCTTGATTTACCAAATATAGGAGAATATACTGCCAAAGTGCATTAATGGTGACTATGCTAGGTCTAGATTGACTGGATGGGAACTGTCTGTAAAAATTTAAAAAAAAGGACAAAGGTTCAAAAAGAACTTGCAGAATTGTTTTGCTGGAGGGGCTGTTCTTTCTATTGTTCTTCTGCTGGCTATTGTTGGGGCTCTTTAAGAAGAGGTGGTGTGCTTAACAACTGTTTTAGTAAACCAACATACAGTAAAGATTAAGTTAAGCAGTTAAGGTGCATTTTAGGTGTAGTACATGTGCAGTGTAGATGTGGGTCAAATGCAGTGACAGTTCAGTATAACTGCAGAATAGGTTTGGTGTGGGTGCAGTATAGGGCTGGTATAAATGTGTATGGTTGAATGCTCTCGGTGTCCTGTTCTCAGTGGCTCAGTCTCTTCTAGCAGTGTCAATAATGAGCAGATAGCCCTCTCACCAGTTCTCAGGATGCTGCTGTGGACACTTGCTGTAGAAGGGGTCCCCTCAGTCCCCTGAAAGCATCTGGTGATCAGTAGTGAGAAGCAGAGGGTAAGTAGGCGGTGCTGCACTACCCCCAAGTGTCTTTAGTCTCAGGCTTGTATCCACTCTGGCAGGTGAATACTAGGACAGAGGTGCTCTCTCTATCTCCAACTGGCACCAAGAGACAGAACTTTCCCAGGCAGTTTAATAAAAATCCTCTATCTACCACTCCTACTGCACAGGGTTTATTGGAATCTGTAGTCGAAAGGAGTCTATAAGTCCCATTATGTGGCTGCCATCCCAAACTACAACTCACAGTATTTTGCGTAGAAGCCTATGGGCTTACTTGGCTTTTACTCTACCCCTGCGGGCCATAGGAGAATGGTGCAGCATGACATTACTATCATTATAAAGGGGGAAATGTCTCCTTCTCCATGTTTCTGTAGTCCAGCATCTGGCTACATTTATAAATCTAGGAAAAGTTAAATTCACCAGACGTCCGCTGCAAGTAAATATTCAAGGTACATGTGTTTTAAATTACAGTGAATAATTCACTTTACATTTACTGTTATTTAAATATGCCCTTTTGTGTCTGGCTAGCCAGGTATAGGTCCTATCCAGTAAGGATCTGCACCAACAAAATATAAAACTCTATGTGAGCATTTGATATAAAAGGATGGAATAATTCTTAGCCATTATATTGTCCATATATTTTAGTGGTCTCACAATAATAATAAAATTGCTATAGATAAACACAGTATATTTATACATTTATGAAGAGAGAGATTTAAAAATTGGTACAATAAGCTACACAGGATAAAGTAATAAGGTACATTGGTACAGGAAAGTGGACACTGGAAAACAAAAACCTCAAGGGTAACCTTGTACAGTATAATCCTTCTCCGGTCATGCTTCATTTTTTTTTGTTGTCAGTGTCCTCTCCTTTCTTTTCTTTTTTTTCACAAGCAAACTTTATTTGAGAAGAGCACAGGTTACATAAAAAGCAACAATTAGGAGCACTTGGAGCTCATGGGTGGCATGTAAGAAAAGAACAACCAGGTGTTCACTGACTTGTGCAGTCACCCTGGGCATTGAAACAGTTATATCTATACCATAACCATGGGCACCACGTATACATTCATCCCATAATAAATTGGACATGTATTACTTGGTTTAAACATCATCACTATCCTCAACATCACAAGTTTCCAGCCATTTGCCTCATATTTTGTTGTGCTTGGTAAGGCCCCCTCCATGTGTGTACAGTATTTTCTTATAAGGTAGAGTAGCATTGACAGCAGCAATTCATTCACACTCTGGCAATTACCATCCTGGCCATGAACACAGACTCCTGAAGGAAAATATGAAGGACTTGATCAGTATCAGGTTCAGGAAACAAGCCTAATAGGCATTGCTTGGGGCATAATGTAAGAGAAAAGCCCATCTAGTCATGTAGATATTGAACCACCTGGGACCAATAGTCCCGTATGACTGGGCAGGACCAGATTAAATGATAGAAGTTAACACTAGACTCCCTACATCTAGTACAGAGGGGGCTGTAGTCTGCACGATATCTGGTTAGGCAGGAAGGGGTCAGGTATGACCTTTGTATAATGTATAACTGAGTGAGGTGGTCAGTTAGGAAGCTCAAACTCATCCTTAAGGTGCTGAAATGATTTGATACCACTGCTGCAAAATACATGCGAAATATATAACTCCTTTGGATACCCATAACTCATAAGCCGGTATGGACACATGGTTCAATGAAACAGGGGTTTTCCCACAAGGGTGTGTAAGTGTGTACAGTAGGAATGTTGAGCCTATACCGTGCCAGACCCCAAATCTTTCTGTAATGAAATACCAATCCCTTATGACTACCCAAGATTGAGGGGTCTCTTGTATCTCTAAAAAGGAGTTGAAAGGGGTGTGTAACTGTAAGAGGGAGGGAAACATATCAGAGCCAGATAGCAGTCCCTATCTTCCTTATCAATGTGATAAAAGTGTGAGAACTGTGCTGCTAAATAATTAAGGTTGAAATCCAGGAGCGCAGTGAGAGGGATTTTTCAATACGCGCCGGGACAATTTATGGCGCGAGTTACAAAGGAGTTAAGTATAGACTCCAGAGACTTGAAAATGTGCAATGGTAGTTACACTGGGGATGTAGAGGCACTTGGGCCTTTCTTTTTTTAAATTAATGACTCCCACGGGAAGCCTAGCCCATGCCTGAGTTTTAGATTTCAAGACCGCATACAAAGGTTATAGATTCAGTTTGACGTATTCTTCCAGGAATCTAATATATAAAACACCAAGATATTTAATGGATCTAACCCATACCAGGGGAAGATCAATTTGTGCAGCTGTAGGGACTCCAAAATCTAAGGTGAGAATCTGGGATTTATCCCAGCTGAATTTCAGACCTGAGTATTGCCCAAATCGCCCAAATCGCTCAATTACACTCCTTTCTTTTCTTTTTATTAAGACTTCTTGTCTTCTAGTAGGTTTCTTAAGAGAAGACAAGTGATCTTAATAAAAAGATTCCTGAAGAGGTCCTATTGAACAAAACATGTTGGGTGGAATTTGTTGTGCACACTGACATCTATGGCTCTGTCTCTGAATGAGCAGTGGCTTCGATGTAAGGGAATTTTTGCCCCCATAGAAAGCCCCTTTACCTTTGCCCCCTGTACTTTTGCCAACATTTGTGAGATCATTCGGAATTTCCTGCAGTTGACCTCTTTCTGACCCACATTTAACCTGCTTCAAAAAGCTTGCACATTCCCGATATACCCTAACTCATTCTTGGACCCCCTTCCCATGGGATATATGACAAGCATAACTAGGTCCTAGAAAATCTCTAGAATAAACCAGTAGGGACTGGTTACAGATTAAACATGCCTCCAGCATATTTTACATCAATAGCAGTACATCAGTTAAATAATCCTCCTTTGCTTGGCTCTGCAGTTGCCATGGTGCTGCCCATGTGATCAGTTATGACACTAGCCATTTGAGCGTTTGGGTGAGAGCTGGCATAAGCACACTTGCAACTGTGACAATTATCACTGAAGGCATGCCACAAATATACAATAGCTGTTTTGAGAGACAGTTACATTAGCACTGCTTATAGCTCTTTGTTCAAACAATTCTGCAATGGGAGGTGCCTTTTAAACCAGTCATTTACCTATTAAATGCCTTACCCTACATACTGATTAGGAGTTTTAAAAAAAGTAGTTAGCATTCACATTATTAGCTACTATGTGTTTCATAGCCTAAATGGAAAAAAATTGCAAATATCAACTAAACATAGGAGTTGATTTACTCAAACTGGAGAGTACAAAATCTGGTGCAGCACTGCATAGAAACCAATCAGCTTCCAGCTGAAGTTAGAAGCTAATTGGCTACCATGCACAGCTGCACCAGATTCTGTACTCCCTAGTTTTAGTAAATCAACCACATTATTGAGGATTATATGCTATTGCAACACTAACAATACAATTAAATAATATTCTTGATAATCCAATGAAACCTGGGCTTTTTTGAGTAGATAGAACACGATTTCTGCTAGAATATGTAATTCCCCATAATAGCTATACCTGTGAATAAGCAAGTGAATACTTACCTCTTATGAGCAACACTCTTCCTTTAAGGTTTCCTGCAGAAACTGAGATTTCCACTAGGACTGTTGCTCTCCTAGGCCCTCACAGCAATTAGTGGTTTCTCCTGCCCATCTCTGCTGCTGCATTAATACAGGATAGAATAATGACATGGAGGTCAGCAGTAGCAGTGGCGTAGCTACAGGGGTCACAATAGCAACCCCCCCCCTGCCCCAGGGGGCCCAGGTGGCTGGTGGAGGGAGGCTGTCAGACCAAACTATCTATAGTGCAGTCGGTTCGCAGCAAATTTTGCTTGTTCGCAGCCCGCCAATTTTGTAAACACATGGCGTTGTTCGAGGTGCCAATTTTAGTTTTTTACATTGGGGAGAACTTTGACCCATGACACAGCCGTCAGGTGGAACGGGACAGCCAATTGAAACATTTCAGCACATGGATATGCCCCCTACCTTATAAATAGACCAGAGCTGGCGGCCATTTCACATTGTGCTTTTTGTCAGCATAAGGAGAGGTTGGTGAGTGCATCAGGGACAGATTGCCAGTGACACAAATAGCTCTGTTAAGATCCACAAAAGTCCTTTTCAGGGCTTGTATTTGGTATAGGTCTGCAGTCTCTTTTCAGTTTAGGGACAGGAATGCTGTGTGCACCAGGGACAGATCGTCAGTTACAAATCGCTCTGTTAAGGTCCACAAAAGTCAATTTAAGGGCTGCTATTTGGTATAGGTGTGCAGTGCACTACATAGGGGTGTAATCCACGTATAATATACTTTGTAATATAGAAAGTATATTATAGTGGATTTCTATTGTGCACTGTGCAGCATTGTGACTGGTGTGGTGAGCGTTGCTGCAGCAATACTACAAACAGTGACAAAAGCACTTTTAATGTATTATAACTGGTGAGATAGACCAGTGGCCCCCCAATACCACATATTGAAGTGGGGTGTTATTTAACAGTATACTTTTCTAAGAGTGTATTGAAGTCCTGCAAAAATGTGGCATCTTTTGCTGTGTTAACTGTGCTACACACAGTGAAAACAGTTACTGGCCAATTATTTGTAGAACTGGTGTGATAAAACTGTGGCCCCCAATACCACAGATTGAAGCGGGGTGTTATCTGAGTATACTTTTATAAGTGTATTTGTGTCCTGCAACAATATTGCCTCTTTTGCTGCGTTCACTCTGCTACACACAGTGCCAAACTCACTGGCCAATTTTTTGTACAACTGGTGTGATAGACCAGTGGCCCCCCAATACTACATATTGAAGTGGGGTGTTATCTGAGTATACTTTCATAAGTGTATTTGTGTCCTGCAACAATATTGCCTCTTTTGCTGTGTTAATTCTGATACACACAGTGCCAAACTCACTGGCCAATTTTTTGTACAACTGGTGTGATAGACCAGTGGCCCCCCAATACCACATATTGAAGTGGGGTGTTATCTGAGTATACTTTCATAAGTGTATTTGTGTCCTGCAACAATATTGCCTCTTTTACTGTGTTAACTCTGATACACACACTGCCAAACTCCCTGGCCAATTTTTTGAACAACTGGTGTGATAAACCGGTGGCCCCCCAATACCACATATTGAAGTGGGGTGTTATCTGAGTATACTTTCATAAGTGTATTTGTGTCCTGCAACAATATTGCCTATTTTACTGTGTTAACTCTGATACACACACTGCCAAACTCCCTGGCCAATTTTTTGAACAACTGGTGTGATAAACCAGTGGCCCCCCAATACCACATATTGAAGTGGGGTGTTATCTGAGTATACTTTCATAAGTGTATTTGTGTCCTGCAACAATATTGCCTCTTTTAGTGTTAACTATGATACACACAGTGCCAAACTCACTGGCCAATTTTTTGAACAACTGGTGTGATAAACCAGTGGCCCCCGAATACCACATATTGAAATGGCATGTTATTTAACAGTATACTTTTCTAAGAGTGTATTTTAGTCCTGCAAACATTTAGCCTCTTTTGCTGTGTTAACTGTGCTACACGCAGTAACAACAGTTACTGGCCAATTATTTGTAGAACTGGTGTGATAAACCTGTGGCCCCCAATACCACATATTGAAGTGGGGTATTATCTGAGTATACTTTCATAAGTGTATTTGTGTCCTGCAACAATATTGCCTCTTTTGCTGTGTTAACTCTGCTATACACAGTGCCAAGCTCACTGGCCAATTTTTTGAACAACTGGTGTACTAGACCAGTGGCCCCCCAATACCCCATATTGAAGTGGGGTGTTATCTGAGTATACTTTCATAAGTGTATTTGTGTCCTGCAACAATATTGCCTCTTTTTCTGTGTTAACTCTGATACACACAGTGCCAAACTAACTGGCCAATTTTTTGAACAACTGGTGTGATAAACCAGTGGCCCCCCAATACCACATATTGAAGTGGGGTGTTATCTGAGAATACTTTCATAAGTGTATTTGTGTCCTGCAACAATATTGCCTCCTTTGCTGTGTTAACTCTGCTACACACAGTGCCAAACTCACTGGCCAATTTTTGAACAACTGGTGTGATAGACCAGTGGCCCCCCAATACCCCATACTGAAGTGGGGTGTTATCTGAGTATACTTTCATAAGTGTATTTGTGTCCTGCAACAATATTGCCTCTTTTGCTGTGTTAACTCTGATACACACAGTGCCAAACTCACTGGCCAATTTTTTGAACAACTGGTGTGATAAACCAAAGAAAGCGAGGCCAGAACACATTGGCCCCATAAAAGACGATAAGGGAGTTTTGGCCACAGAGGACAGGGAAAAGGCGGAAGTGTTAAATAATTTCTTCTCTTCAGTCTTCACAAAAGAATTGGGGGGCTACACTAACCCAGCTTGTAAGGCCAAACTAAACAACACACCTCAGGAAATACCGCCATGGCTAACAGAAGATAGACTTAGAACTAAACTAGAGAAACTTAACATAAATAAATCACCGGGACCGGATGGCTTGCACCTGGGGGTTCTTAAAGAGCTCAGCCAGGTGATTGCCAGACCATTATTCTTCATCTTTAAGTATAGTTTACAGACGGGTATGGTGCCAGCTGATTGGAAAAAAGCCAACGTGGTACCAATATTTAAAAAGGGGCTGAGATATATCCCGGGTAACTATAGGCTGGTCAGCCTAACATCAGTAGTCTGCAAGATTTTGGAGGGGATGTTAAGGGACCACATACAAGACTTTAATAATGAAAATGGTATTATTAGTAGTAATCAGCATGGATTCATGAAAAATCGTTCTTGCCAAACCAATCTATTAACCTTCTATGATGAAGTGAGCTGCCACCTAGATAAAGGCAAGCCTGTGGATGTGGTGTACCTGGACTTCGCAAAGGCCTTTGACACCTTTCCCCACAAACGCTTACTGTTCAAACTAAGGAAGGTAGGTATGGACCATCAGGTGAGTACCTGGATAGAGAACTGGCTCCAGAGGAGGTTGCAAAGGGTGGTGATTAATGGGGAGTACTCAGATTGGGCGGGTGTGGAAAGCGAAGTCCCCCAGGGTTCTGTCCTGGGGCCAATCCTGTTTAATTTATTCATAAATGATCTAGAGGAGGGGATATCGAGCAAAATCTCAGTATTTGCTCGACATCAGTTACTGGCCAATTATTTGTAGAACTGGTGTGATAAAACTGTGGCCCCCCAATACCACAGATTGAAGCGGGGTGTTATCTGAGTATACTTTTATAAGTGTATTTGTGTCCTGCAACAATATTGCCTCTTTTGCTGTGTTAACTCTGCTACACACAGTGCCAAACTCACTGGCCAATTTTTTGAACAACTGCTCTGATAAACCAGTGGCCCCCCAATACCACATATTGTAGTGGAGTGTTATTTAACAGTATACTTTTCTAAGAGTGTATTTTAGTCCTGCAAAAATTTGGCCTCTTTTGCTGTGTTAACTGTGCTACACACAGTAACAACAGTTACTGGCCAATTATTTGCAGAATTGGTGTGATAAACCTGTGGCCCCCAAATACCACAGATGAAAGTGGGGTGTTATATACCTTTTTCCAGATATACTGCAATTCTCTAGAGACTTTTGTTACTGGGTAATTTAAAAAATGACAGGCAGAGGAAGAGGCAGGTCCTTCCGCAGGGTTGGTAGGGGTAGGGCAGGAGCATTAGGCCGGAGCCAAAGTGTGAAGTTTCAGGAGGTGCATTCAATTACGTCAAAGGATGCACCAGACTTGGTTGAGTGGCTCACTCAGCCTTCCTCTTCTTCCTCAGCAGAGGAATTTCCAGTCACAGAGAGACAGTTGCGGGTAGCAATCCAACAGAGCCTGCAAGAAGAGGACAGTTTGAAGATGTCTTGGTCACTTCAGATATGAGATCCTTCTTTCAGTCGACCCATCGACAGCTGTACTCCGGATCCAGCATCAGGGAACGCCTAGACCGACAGGTGTCCGACTACATCGGGTTAACGGCCGATGTGGACGCTCTGAGGAGTTATGAACCCCTGGACTACTGGGGGGGGGGCAGGCTTGACCTCTGGCCAGAGCTTGCACAATTTGCAATGGAACTGTTGGCTTGCCCCCCGTCCAGTGTCCGGTCCAAAAGGACGATCAGCGCAGCAGGGGGGATTGTGACGGATAAGCGCACTCGCCTAGCTCATGACAGTGCAGACTACCTCACATTTATAAAAATGAATGAGGCATGGATCTCTGAGGAATTTAACACATGTGACCAGTAGACCATGTTTCATTGAAATTCCTCATGACAGGCCACAAATATCCGCCAGACCGCCATCCACCCACAACCATTCCTGGTCCTTGTCTTCGCTAAATACAGCGGCATAAAAGGCATTTCATGTCCATTGAATGCCTAATTTTTGGGCCCTTTCATGACCGACAATTCTTTTTTCTGTCAATGCCAAATGAACCTTCAGCCACAGAATACTACGTTCTTAGCTGTCAGGTAAACCCATGTGGGTTAATTTTTGGGGCCAATACTGGCCGACACTTACTTCGTTTCCTGTGAATGCCTAATGTACCTTCAGCCACAGAATACAACGTTCTTAGCTGTCAGGTAAACCCATGTGGGCTAATTTTTGGGGCCAATACTGGCTGACACTTACTTCTGTATCCTGTGAATGCCTAATGTACCTTCAGCCACAGAATACAACGTTCTTAGCTGTCAGGTAAACCAAATTGTGGAATGGATGCGAACCCATTTTACAGATGTGTGAATGGACCCTATATGTATTTGACATGTATTTACCGGCTGCTGTCAGTTCTGGCTGATTTATGAAAAAAAAAAAAAAATTTTTGCTGTAAAAAAAAAAAAAAAAAAAATTTTTCCAATTGCAATACTTCTGTTAAGACATTGTCCATGTGGTGGGACTATTTTTGCACAGCTAGTAAGTCTTTTGTGGCTGCAAATATCTAAATATTAATACCTAAATGTTTTTAAAGTTCGCCTCCCATTAAAGTCAATGGGGCCCGCCGCGAACTTGCGGTTCGCGGACATTTGAGAAAATTTGTTGCTGACGTTCGCGAACTGCCCCGGCCGATGTTTGTCCTTCACTATATCTGTGTGTGTATGTTTATGTGTGTATGTGTGTTTTTATATCTGTTGGTATCTGTGTATATGTGTGCAGAGCATTTCACCCATCGCATAACACACTGCAGAGTATTTCAACCTATCACATAATACACTGCAGAGTATTCCACCCATCTTGTGATATACTACAGATTATTCCACCACAGAGCATTCCACCCATCACATGACACTTTGCAGAGCATTTCACCTAGCCCATGATACACTTCAAAGTATTCCACCCATCCCATGACTCACTGCAGAGCATTCCATCTATCACATGACACACTTCCGAGCATTACACCCATCCCATGACATTGCAGAGCATCCCATCCATCCTATAACATTACAGAGCATTCCACCCATCCCATAACACAGTGCTGAGCATTCCACCCATCACATGGCACACTGCAGAGCATTTCACCTATCCCATGATACACTGCAAAATATTCCACCCATCCCATGACTCACTGCAGAACATTCCATCTATCCCATGATACTGCAGAGCATTTCACCCAGTGGCGGAACTACCAGGGTAGCAAAGGATGCACTTGCGATTGGGCCCTGGTGTTCCGCCACTGTGGGGGGCCAAGACTGCAAGAAGGGGGCGCTCTGCAGGACATGTGAAAGGGTCCCACTGCGGGGCCGTAATAAAGGGCCCCACAATAGGAGTAAAGGCCCTGGGCTTGGAGAGAAGGGCCATGTGAACAGTGGGTCAGAGGAGCCCTTCATGGTTTCTTGCAGCGGGGCCCTAAAGGTTCTAGTTATGCCTCTGAGCAGGAGAAACCACTGAGCACAGTAGGAGATCAGGAGAAGACTTCAGATGAAGAATTCTCTGAAACAGAGTTGCATTTGGCAGACAGTAGAGGTAAATATTCACCTGCTTCTTTACTCTAGGTTCACACCTATGCATTTTTTAGTGCGTTTTGCAGTTTTCAGAAATGCACTACAGTCCATTTAACATGGTTTCCTATGGTACACGTTCACATCTATGCATTTTGCAGCAGTTTTGCGTCTCTTTCATTTAAATACTGTATATATCTGGTTGCTAAGGAGTAGGCTGGAAAGCCGGCCACCACGTCCTTAACAGCCGATGAGTCAGCAGAGTTTCCCACTTACATTCACCCAAAAAAGCAGTGAAGTGTTAAAGAAAACAAGAGATGGTTTTTGACAAATACTTTATAAAAATACAATTGAAAAATGTCCCCCGTTGTAGCTCCAATGTGTCTTCTTTCTTCGATACCTCCGGTAGTTTCTTCTCCCTCTGGTGCAATCTTCTCCCCCCTATGCTGTCTTCTCCTTGTGCTTGTCAAAAACCATCTCTTGTTTGTTTTGTAGCACTTTTTTGCTTTTGGGGTGAATGGGTAGGGGTACAGATTCCAATAAGATAATAACCATTAAAATTGGACATACATGGATCAAACTTCAACCAGTTCAGCTAAGTCCAGCCTGATTTTGATCCATGTATTAACAGGCTGGTATCGATCAACCTCTCGAACAACCACCCTGTTGGCTGTAGCCGGCAGCACTGATCAGTGTATTCTGATGATGGGGAAGCTTCCCTGCTGTCAGAATACATTAGCACAGTGGGAGTGATTCCCCCATCCACATCAAGTGTATAGATGGGAGAATCGTGTAATTTTTTTTTGTTCATCCTGATGGTTGAATGAAAAAAAAACATTAATTTATGGGCTGCCATGCCCTCCATGTACAGATGTATTGTTAGTTATTTTTTCAGTGTTGCAGAAAAATGTGCGAAATAAAAAAAAAAATTATTTTTCCCCTATTTGTTTTCCAGGACAGTTCTTAAGATATTAAAATATTGTGATCCCTGTGCTAAGCAGTGTGTGGGATATTAGGTGTATGTTCCCCTCAGGTGTTTTAATGTACAGTATCTCACAAAAGTGAATACACCCCTCACATTTTTTTAAATATTTTATTATATCTTTTCATGTGACAACACTGAAGAAACTGAAGAAATGACACTTTGCTACAGTGTAAAGTAGTAAGTGTACAGCTTGTATAACATTGTACATTTTCTGTCCCCTCAAAAAAAGTCAACGCACAGCCATTAATGTCTAACAAAACTGGCAACAAAAGTGAGTACACCCCTTAGTGGAAATGTCCCGACTGGGGCCCAAAGTGGCAATATTTTGTTTTGACAGCACTGCCTTAGCCCTCTTGGGCATGGAGTTCACCAGAGCTTCACAGGTTGCCACTGGAGTCCTCTTCCACTCCTCCATGATGACATCATGGAGCTGGTGGATGTTAGAGACCTTGCGCTCCTCCACCTTCCCTTTGAGGTTGCCCCACAGATGCTCAATAGGGTTTAGGTCTGGAGACATGCTTGGCCAGTCCATCACCTTTACACTCAGCTTCTTTAGCAAGGTAGTGGTCGTCTTGGAGGTGTGTTTGGGGTTATGTTGGAATACTGCCCTGCCGCCCAGTCTCCGAAGGGAGGGGATCATGCTCTGCTTCAGTATGTCACAGTACATGTTGGCATTCATGGATCCCTCAATGAACTGTAGCTCCTCAGTGCCAGCAGCACTCTTCCAGCCCCAGACCATGACACTCCCACCACCATGCTTGACTGTAGGCAAGACACACTTGTCTTTATACTCCTCACCTGGTTGCTGTCACACACGCTTGACACCATCTGAACCAAAAAGTTTAATTTGGTCTCATCAGACCTCAGTACATGGCTCCAGTAATCCATGTCCCTAGTCTGCTTTTCTTCAGCAAACTGTTTTCGGGCTTTCTTGTGCATCATCTTTAGAAGAGGCTTCCTTCTGGAACAACAGCCATGCAGACCAGTTTGATTTAGTGTGCGGCGTATGGTCTGAGCACTGACAGGCTGACCCCCTACACCTCTGCAGCATTGCTGGCAGCACTCATACATCTATTTTCCAAAGACAACCTCTGGATGTGACGCTGAGCACATGCACTCAACTTCTATGGTCCACCATGGCGAGGCCTGTTCTGAGTAGAACCTGTCCTGTTAAACAATTGTATGGTCTTGGCCACTGTGCTGCAGCTCAGTTTCAGGGTCTTGGCAATCTTCTTATAGCTTAGGCCATCTTTGTATAGAGCAACAATTCTTTTTTTCAGATCCTCAGAGAGTTCTTTGCCATGAGGTGCCATGTTGAACTTCCAGTTACCAGTATGAGAGAGTGAGAGTGATAACACCAAATTTACCACACCTGCTCCCCATGCACACCTGAGAGCTTGTAGCACTAATGAGTCACACGACACCAGGGAGGGGAAATGGCTAATTGGACCCAATTTGGACATTTTCACTTTGTGAGGGTTGTACTCACTTTTGTTGCCACTTTAAAGTGCTGGTTATCCTATTCTTCCAGTGCCAGTATGATCCAACAAGTGCCACTGTGCTCCCTTCCTTATGTGCCCTTACTCTCCGACAAGTGATGGGTGAAATGCCCATGTTTCAAAATAATTTCTCCTGTGGCAAAGAATGATCTTTTCTTTGTTTTGTGACTCCAGCAGGTAGGTCAAAGAACCTACCTAGAGAGAGATAGAACCAGGAGAAGAGCGAAGGCTTCGCTGGCCAAATGCAAACGAGTGTTCTACGAGCACGGGAATAAATGTGGCAAGATCCTCGCACACGCGTTGCGCCAACAGCGGGCAAGGACTTTTATCCCAGAAATTCTCACATCGTCACGCCGGAAGGTTCACGCCACGAAGGATATTGCGGAAGCCTTCCGCAGTTATTATTCCTCGTTATACAATCTGGCCCCGGACTCGTCTTCACCCACTCGGGCGGCACTCCGCTCCAAGATCCAACTGTACTTGCAGACTTCTGGGCTTCCCGGTCTTCCCGAGGAGGACTTGGAACGATTGGAGGAACCGCTTCGCCCTGCCGAGCTCTCGGGGGCCCTGGCGGGATCTCAAAGTGGCAAGGCACCTGGGCCCGATGGCTTCTCTCTGGCCTATTATAAGTGTTTTGAGGATATTTTAGCTCCCCACTTTCTTGCCGCATATAACGCAACGGGCTCGGGGGCGGAGTTTCCGGTGGATTCACTTCGCGCTCACATAACGGTGATCGCGAAGGAGGGCAAAGATCCCCTCCTTTGCCAGAGCTATAGGCCTATCTCACTCCTTAATGTGGACTTAAAGCTGTTCACCAAGATCCTGGCCTCTCGCCTGGCTCCCCTACTCCCACAGCTGGTGGAAGATGATCAAGTGGGCTTCATGCCCTCCCGGGAAGCGAGGGACAACACCACGAAGGCTATTGACCTGCTGCACTTGGCGTGTGCCCGGAAGATCCCCATGTTGCTCCTCTCGACGGACGCCGAAAAGGCGTTTGATCGGGTGAACTGGGTTTTTCTTCTGGAGACCATGAGACATATTGGACTGAGGCAGCGCATGTTGTCCTGGATCGGTGCGATTTACTCTCGCCCGTCGGCGTGCGTTAAGATCAACGGCTTGCTCTCCGGCCCTTTAGAAATCTCCAACGGGACACGGCAGGGATGCCCTCTTTCCCCGCTGATCTTTGTTCTGACCCTTGAGCCCTTCTTAAGGTTGATTAGGGCGAACGCTGATATAGGAGGGATCCGGGTTTCACCGTCGCTCGCCCCGAAGGTGGCGGCTTATGCGGATGACCTTCTCTTCTTCTTATCCAAGCCCCTTCTCTCCCTACCCAATCTTATGCAGGAGTTTCGCAAATATGAAGAGCTATCTTCATATAAAATCAATCATCAGAAATCCGAAGCCCTCCCGGTCTCCGTACCTCCGGCTTTACTGACCCTTCTCCAAAGGGACTTCCCCTTTAAGTGGAGTTCCTCGCATATTAAATACTTGGGTGTTTTTCTCCCCAACCACCCTGACCGCATCTTCGAATGCAACTTCCCTCCTCTTCTAGCGCATATCCGGAAGGACTTGGAGAGTTGGCAGAAGGGGATGTTTTCATGGTTCGGGCGCTGTAACATCATAAAGATGAATGTCATGCCCCGTCTGCTCTATGTGCTGCAAGCCCTTCCTATCTTTGTCCCCCAGGCCTTCCTTCAGAAGATCAATGAGGTTTTCCTTAGGTTTCTATGGCTCCGGAACTCCCCCCGCCTGGCGCTCAAGGTTCTTCGTATGCCCAAACTGAATGGCGGCATGGCCTTCCCTGACGCATCGCTATACTATGCCTCTTGCCATCTGGCCAGGATTCTGGACTGGCATGTGCATGGCTCTCTGAAACAATGGGTGCGCATTGAAAGGAGCTTTGGTGACTCTCCACCGGAGTCACTGTTCTGGGGTGCCTCTGCCTTGCCACGCAGGACCTCGGTTCATCCGACCATAGGACCCACCCTGGGGTTGGGCCGCAGGCTGTGTGGAGGGGGCCCAATTGCGACCTTTCCTTCCCCTCTCTTTCCGGTGCTTGATAACCAGGACTTCTCCCCGGGCTTGAGTGACCCAGGCTTTCGTGCCTTGAAGAACAACGGTCGCCACCAGGCTAGGCATTTTATTTTCCGCGGTCATTGGGTCTCTCGGCAAACTCTGTTCTCTGATCGCTCCTTTGCCACATTGTCGTTTTGGCAAAAGATACAGCTGGCTCACTTCCTGCAATCCCTGCCACCGGCAACCTTGTTCACGAGACGCCTTACCCCTTTTGAGGATCTATGTGCTTCGGACTCTCCATTGCGCCACACCATATCTCTGCTCTATCGCCTTCTGTCGAGCTCCGATCCGCCCTTCAGACCCCAGTACCTGGCTCATTGGGAAAGGGATCTAGGGATCTCTCTGTCTGACCACCAGGTGGAACGTATTTTTTTTTTCACCTATAAGACTTCCCCGTGCTCCAAGTATCAAGAGGCCGGCTATAAGCTCTTGACCAGGTGGTATTACACCCCGGCTAGACTGCATAAGATGTTCCCCTCTTGCTCAAATCTTTGCTGGCGATGTGGGGAGGAGGTGGGATCCCTCCTCCACATTTTTTGGTCCTGCAGTAGACTGCAACCCTTTTGGAATGAGGTAATGCGGATTTCGCAGAAGTTCACAGATCATACCCTCACTTTAAGTCCTGCTCTCTTCCTCCTCCACCACAATAGCTTTCCGCGGTCTTCTTATCGGAAGTCAATCTTGCCGCTCCTACTTATGGCGGCTAAGAGCTGTATCCCTCTTCTCTGGAAACAGGCACACCCTCCCACGGTGGCAATGTGGCTGCGAAAAGTGGCATATATCAATGAAATGGAAGACCTCGTTGCGACCGACAGGGGCACCAGAGAGAAGTTCCTCAAACGGTGGTACTATTGGCATGAGTTCAGCTTTTCCGATGAATATAAAACTTTGCTCGCTTAGCTGACTGTTGGCGGACTGGGTGGCCATCCTCCCCCTCCCTCCTTTCCATTTTAACTTTCTCCCCCTTTCTTTTGTGTTTTCTGTTTCCTTCCCACTCTCTTTCCCCCCTTCTACACTGTGTTCTCCCCTCCCCTTCTCTGTACTAATGCTTCCTCTCTTTCGGGACTTTCTTTCCCCTAGGCATACGTACTCTACCTGCCTCTCGTAACTTAGGAGTGGGGCGGGCCACCGGATTGGTTCCTCTCTGCCTCCATAGGCCGGCCATTTGATAGCTGCCGGCGGAGGTTGGGGTTCGGACCTTTTTGGAGGGCCAACGCCCTGTATTCAGCTCTTAGACCTTGTCTTATGTGTTTATCTCTGTGGGATCACTTGTCCTGAAATATGTTTTTGATTATTCCCTTGTACATTATCTTCTGCTTGCACATTGTTTTTGGACTTGTACCACTGCTCATGCATATGTTGTATGCCTATTCCTTTTTCAATAAACGTTGAATTTATAAAAAAAAAAAAAAAAAAAAAAAAAAAGAACCAGGAGAAATCCATAGTGTGATTCTGTTTTTATTATTAAAAAAAATATATAAAAGCCAATTGTGTACTTACAAAACTCTTCTCTTGCACGTCAGCATGTAAAAACGCCATTCTGGAATTCAAAAACCACAGTTTGCATTCTAAAGAGTGGACGTGACGTAACCGGAAGTATCCATCCGCTTAATGCATTTCGTTCCATCCAGGAGCTGGGGGATTCTGGTATCTGATGTATATGGTTAGCACCTCCTTCTACACCTATCAATATTTCCTCCTTTACCTATTACCTTTACCTATTACACCTATGTTTTCTCCTTCCTGTTTGCTTGATTATTTCCCTTACATCTGCAGTCACTTCCTCCCCATACTGCGTGACTAAAGAAGGTGCTTCTGATTTTTACGGCCCCGCAATATTTGCGCAAATGTTTATCAAATCAATATTTTTGCTAAAAATACACTAAAATCATTATTAGCAGATACAAACACAGCAAATTTTACAAAATTCCTGCTAAATTCCTACTAAATATAAAAGCTTACTTGTATTGAGTTAATACATACCAAATATTTGTTAACTTTAAATTGCACCTTTTTGCCAAATGATAAAAGTCGTACGTACTCAAAAATGTCACTAAAAATCTGGAGGTTTTAATTTTTCACTTTCACTCTGCTTTCAGAGTTTGTTAAAGACCCCCCCCCCCCCCCCAAACCATATATTTTCTGAAAACACATCACTAGTAGAAAAAAAAAAGGTGATACAGATTTTTAAGGTCAAGTGATATTTGCGCAAATATTTATCTAATATATCTAATAAAATATATCTAAACTATATTTCCACAAAAAAAACACTAAAATCCTTATTAGCAGATACAAACACAGCAAATTTTACAACATTTCTGCTAAATTCCTACTAAATATAAAAGCTTAACCTGTATTGCGTTAATAAATAACAAATATTTATCAATTTTAAATTGTGCCTTTTTTGCAAAATGGTGAAAATCGAACGTACGCAAAGATTTCTCAAAAAATCTGGAGGTTTTCATTTTTCCCCTACATCTCTCAGACTTTTTTTTAAAAAAAAACAAACCATATACTTTCTAAAGGCACCTGACCGCTAGAATAAATAGAAGGTGCTACTGATTGCCAAACTGTGTTTGGATTGTGCTCCAGTGGCTACTGACAGGTGGCGAAGAAGCAATGCGACGCCTCCTCACCACCTGTTTTAACCCCATGCATTGCACAAGGTTGCGGGGGTTTGTGGCATTTCCTCGTTGACATGAACATGTAGTGTTCAGCTGACGGTATTGTTACAAGTTGGGTCAACTTTGCCACAGGTGTGAAACATCACGGCATCAGCACCCTATTAACCACTGGGCTTCACATAATGGAAGTCTATGCAAGTCTCTCCGAGGTTGTCCCGAAGTAGTACAGGACCCTTTTTCTAAGTCGGAGCGACTTGTGTCGCTCCTATTAGAATGGGTCCTGTAGCGGTCAATGGACCGCGAGGGAGCGCGACTTGTCAGGCTGACAAGTCGCCTGACAAGGGGCGCTAGTGTGGATCGACTCTTAGACGCATGTTTTTCTATTTATTTACTTATTTTCTTTACTTTTCTTTTTTTGGGGGGGGGGGGGGGGGGGGGGTTGGAGTGACATCAGGGGTCTAAGCAGGCCTCTAATGTCTCTTTTTTGAAACCGAGAAAGGGACTGAGTTTACTTTATGTTAGCGATGAAAGTATACAGGAGCGATCAGTACTGATAGCTAACTGTTTTATTTTTAGGAAAGAAAGGGGGCTGGTAAAACCCATGCTTACCAGCCCCCCCTGCTCTCCATCCTGACAGGTCTGGCCTGACGGCAGAGGAGGGTGAAAGGAGAGTCGGCTAGCAGAAGGGGCGCCCCAACATCAAGGAAGTAGGGGACACTGAAGGGGGTTCAGAAAGCAGGTGGGTAAACGTGTTTACCAGCCCCCTCCCTGTCTCAATCTTTCCAGATCTGTTAGCGGCTGCTCCATGCTGACAGATCTGTGACAAAAGGAAGAGGCAAAGGAAGAACCAAGAAGCAGCTTCAGGGAGGGGGCGTTCGGACATCAAGAAGGTGGGGGGGGGGGTCACTGAAAGGGGGGGGGGTCAGAAAGCCAGGGGTATCTTTTTCTTTTAAAAGTCGGTCCCTCTGTCCTTCTGTGGGAAGCACAAAAAGCCAATGGAAGGGCAGAGGAGGGAAGCTGACAGCTGCAGGGCAACCGCAAGGAGATCTGGCTTGTGAAGAGGATTGATGCTGGGGGGGGGGGGGAATATATCAGAGTAAGGGAGTGAAGCAACAGGGAAAGGAAGAGTTAAAGGGGTGTGAAGGGCCATTTAGACCACAGCAGATGTAGGTGGAGCGGTGGGTGACAGGGCCCCCATTACATTACACAGCTTCCCCCACACGTCTGGACTCCTTTATATTACACAGGGCCCCACCCACACCTCTGGACCCCTTTACATTAAACAGCATCCCCCACACCTCTGGACCCCTTTTGCATTACATAGCCCCCACCACACCTCTGGACCTCTTTACATTACACAGCCCCCCCCCCCACCTCTGAAAACCTTTACACTACACAGCCACCCCCCCCCCCCCCACACACACACACACTTCTTGACCTCTTGTGCATTACACAGCCCCCCCTCCCACACCTCTGGACCCCTTTTGCATTACACAGCCCCCCCATACACATCTCTGGACCCCTTTTGCATTACACAGCCCCCCCCCCCCAGCTCTGCCCCTTCCTACCTCATTCATGCATGCAGAGGGGGGAGACACAGGAGAGCGGAGCAGAGAGCAGGACAGAGGCAGAACTGGAGAGAGAAACACCAGCACTGAATAGACAGTGGGAGTTGCCAGAGTTAACTTTCCAAGTTACCCAGCAGGTGATTGCAGCAGGTGATATCCTAGCAACCAATATTCCCTGCTGGGTAACTTGGAAAATTAACTCCGGCAAAACTACTGCTCTCAATTCAGCACTGGTGTGCAAACTGCATACAATAGCCCCATACCTCCCAACTTTTGAACTTCAGAATGAGGGACACTTGAGAGAGGAAGAGAACTGTGGCGCATAGTGTGGCAAAAGGGGTGTGGCTAAATGCTTAAAAAAACACGCTTCCTTGTACTTATAAAAAATATTTGATTGCTGTCCCACAAGTTGGAGTCTCAAGGATACAAACCCCAGTACAATCATTAAATAAAAAAAATTAATAAAAATGCTTTCATCGAAAATGGTTTTGCACAAACTGTGGAAGAGTGCATTACGCTAAGTGTGGAAGGATTTGTGCATTTGTGTGTACAAAGTGCAAAGTTCAGGAATGCGTTGTACAGAGTGCAGGGCCCAGGAATGCTTCACACAGGGTGCAAGGTTCAGTAATGCGTTACATACAGAGTGCAAGGTTCAGGCATGCGTTGTACAAAGTGCAAGGTTCAGGAATGCGTTGTACAGGGTACAAGATTCAGGAATGCGTTGTATAGGGTGCATGGTTCAGGAATGCGTTGTACAGGGTGCAAGGTTCAGGAGTGCGTTGTACAGAGTGCAAGGTTCAGGAATGCGTTGTATAGGGTGCATGGTTCAGGAATGCGTTGTACAGGGTACAAGATTCAGGAATGCGTTGTATAGGGTGCAAGGTTCAGGAATGCGTTGTACAGGGTACAAGATTCAGGAATGCGTTGTATAGGGTGCATGGTTCAGGAATGCGTTGTACAGGGTGCAAGGTTCAGGAGTGCGTTGTACAGAGTGCAAGGTTCAGGAATGCGTTGCATAGAGTGCAAGGTTCAGGCATGCGTTGCACAGAGTGCAAGGTTCAGGAATGCGTTGTACAGAGTGCAAGGTTCAGGAATCCGTTGTACGGAGTCCAAGGTTCAGGAATGTGTTGTACGGAGTGCAAGGTTCAGGAATCCGTTGTACGGAGTCCAAGGTTCAGGAATGTGTTGTACGGGGGGCAAGGTTCAGGAATGCGTTGTATGGAGTGCAAGGTTCAGGGATGCGTTGTACGGGTGCAAGGTTCAGGAATGCGTTGTACGGGATGCAAGGTTCAGCAATGCGTTGTACAGGGTGCAAGGTTCAGGAATGCATGGTACAGGGTGCAAGGTACAGGACTTAGTTAAACTGCAAAGACACCAATTAGTTAAATATAGCACACTTATCTTAAAATCTTGACTAGCAGCATACAGGAGTGGAGGGAACAATGGCAGCATTAGATGGAACATAAATGAGTTTCTGTCTTTAGCAGAATATACAGCAGTGTAACATCTATACAGCACAGCCAGTGATTGGTGGGCAAGCAGGGGCAGCCACAAGGTGAGTGATTGGAGCTGTAAAATTGAAGCATTGATGTTGGGTGTGGGTATGCGGGGCTCCGCCCTTTGTTCCATGCATAGCAAACAGCAGCTGGCCAGGGAGGAAGGTGGCAGGGGGTGGGACCAATTGTAACTACTGTATCTGTACCTACAGCTGTGTATAATTCAGGTTTATAATACACCACTGTGGATGCACATACAGCAGTTACAATTGGTCCCGCCCCCTGCCACCTTCCTCTCCGGTCAGCAGCTGTTTGTCTATCAATGGAACAAAGGGGCGGAGCCCCACATACTGGCCCCGCCCACACCCAACATCAGTGCTTAAACTTGAAAGCTCCAATCACTCTCCTTGCAGCTGCCCCGGATCGCCCGCTGATCACTGGATGTGCTGTATAAATCATGTTACACTGCTGAGGTATGTAGCCCCGAGTTCCCGGCCAACCCAAGGCCTTGGGACTCGGGACTAATCATTTTAAATAAGCAATAGGAGACCCGGGGCTTTTTGGGGGCCAACTCGGGGCTATAGCCCCGGTCACCCCCCCCCCCCCCTCCCGATGCCACTGGGGGGAGGGTGACATTTCAGGTAAAAAGCTCTGATCAGAGTTATCAGTTGTTAAGCAGAGTCTGCTGAACATTTTTGCTATAAGTTCATGGTTAGTGAAGTGACCATGAGCTTATAGCAAGAGGAGAAATGAGGTCCGTACGGCATAAGGACCTGGCAGTGAAAGGGTTAATACACAGATTTTGTAAAGCCTTATTCAGGAAAAGATTGGTTAATTCAAGAGCGATGTCCAAGATGGATTCAGTCCATTGTATTGAAGGGGCTTAGCAGATCTCTTTTTGAACCTCTTTCAGAAGCCAGCATTAAAAATCTGACTTTAAAAATTGTATTTTTAGTGGCAGTTACTACGGCTCGAAGAATTAGGCTTGGCTCACACTGCCGAGACTTGGGATCTGATTTATGAGACCCCAAGTCACGTGACATGGGAAATCACACTTTAGTTAAAGAGAGCTGTCTTAATTATCACTACCGAAGTCGCTCCGACTTTAGAAAAGGTTCCTGTACTACTTCAAGGCGACTTCTGTCTGACTTGTGCCCATAGAATTTAATGGAAATCGCCTCCAAGTTAGATCCTCATCTAAATTGATGTGATTTGGATCCGACATTACAGGAAGATTACCCAGGCAGTCCCTTAAGTTGCTTGAAGTCGCACTGAAGTCACCTGGCAAAGTCCCACGACTTTCAGGTCGCAGCAGTGTGAACCAAGTCCTATCATTCAGAGAACCTTATTTAACAGTTCTAGAGGACTCTATAATACTGAGGACTGATCCAGGTTTTCTGCTGAAAGTTTCTTTCTTTCTTCTATTTCACAAAACTCAGGATATAGTTTAACCCCCATTCTATAAGAAGCTTTCTAATGATAAAGAAAGACAGTTAAGTGTCCTAAATGTAAGGGATGATTTATTAAAACTGGAGTGTAAAAATCTGGTGCAGCTGTGCATAGAAACCAATCAGCTTCAAGTTTTTTTTTCTGTCAAAGCCTAATTGAACAAGCTGAAATTAGAAGCTGATTGGCAACCATACACAGCTGCACCAGATTTTGCACTCTTCAGTTTTAGTAAATTGGTGCCATTGTGTTCTAGCTAGCCTACTTAGAAGAGACAAAGCAGTTTCATTCTCTGCAGGTTATTTGTGTGCTATATGCAGGGAACAAGAAGGGCACGCAAGCTTCAAAATTTGCCTTGGCAGGGTGGATAAAACAAGGTATCTTGGAGGCTTACAAGACAGTGGATGAAATTCTGCCTGCATGGTTTACTGCACACTCTACAATGGCATTGTCTGCTTTGTGAGCAGAAAGAGGTGGCGTTACCCTGATGCAGATCTGGAAAATGGTCACCTGGTCTTTATTCTTGACATTCTTCATTACCGACATTACCAAATAGCGCTTTTATTTAGTCAACACCGGGCATTCGACCAAAAGTTGCTGCAAGCAGTGGTCCCCCCCCCCAAGTAGGTAGGTTCTCGGTTATCATCTCAGTGGCTGTCCTGGAAGATGATTGGGGTGGGGGGAACCAGAGTTAGACTTACCGTTAACTCTTTTTTTCAGGAGTCTTCCAGGACAGCCAGGTTCCCACCCTATTTTCTAGTATTGTATGATGTGGCAAGCTTTATGTTTTTTGCATTATTTTTCAGGCCTGGCTGTCAGAGCTTATGTAAACTGGTTGGGAAGCTGGAGTCTCTCTCTTTTATTGTCAAGGCAATGTGTTTCCTGCCCACAAGGAGGAAGAGATATTGTCCTAGAATCCCTGGGTACACCCTAATCACTCTGTGTGATGCCGATTTCCCCTATTGCCCGGGACTCCTCCTGTGTTCCCTTCTCTCCTCTCCCCCCAAGTGATGCGGGGGGATGTTTCAGGATGGACAGTGGGGGAAGGGGCTAATGAGTATGTCATTTACCAGCCCCTTCCTTTTCTAAACGAACACAGAAAACACACTCACAAACTGTATTTACTATGCTTTCGTTTGTGAATGAACGGGAAACCGCTCAGCACAGAGCACTTTCATTTACTGTCCAGTGCAGCTGAGGCTGCAGAGGAAGGCATGTGTGTTTGGGGTGCACACCCTAATGCAATAGGCTGCACACACCTTTGTATGTATGTTATTGTATTGTTAGCATTATTTTTAGTTATGCATTGTTTTTTCTATCTTAAAGTGGTTGTAACCCTAAAAAAAGCTAAGATCCTTTTTCTTTAGGGCATGCTGTATAGCACAGTGCATGTGCTATGTTTTTTTTTCCTTTCCTATCTTGTAAAAAACCTGGTTGATCCTACCAGTTCCTCTGTCCCCCTCCCCTGTCTCTGCTGACCACAGCAATCAGGGCTACTGAGCCCTGATTACCGTGGTCAGTTTAGGTGCCTCCGTGCTCTGACAGTCTCTCCATTCTACCCCTCCCTCCCTGTCTTCATAAGAGCGGCTCTCCTGCTCGCCCCTCCCACCGCTATTCAGGTGCATAATGCAGCTACAATACAAGACTCCCCTCTGGAGCATGTTGCCATTCACTCTGGTGGGTTTTTATTTTTTCTAAAAAGGCTTTTGACCTTTTTGTAAAACTGCATATGTGCGGTAATCGGATCCTCCTGTGCTGGCCGGCCCCGATCTATGGAGAGAAGTGGGAGGAGCCCAGATTCCCCTGTGACATCAGCCAGCCAGCATAGGGGGGAATCTTGGCCCCTACCGCTTCTCTCCATAGATCAGGGCCAGCCAGCACAGGGTGATGACATTACCGCACAGCTGCAGTGTTACAAAAGGTATTTAGCCTTTTTATTTTTAAAAACATATCCACTTTAGTGATTGGCGCCATACTTCGGAGGGGATACATGTAAAGTCACATAATGATTTTACAATCACTTTACCATTTAAGGTAAAATCCTAAGTGAATGGTTCCAAACATTACAATCAGTGTTGGGGGTAACTAGTTACAAAGTAACTGATTACAGTAACTACATTACTTTTTTGGTAACGAAGTAAAGTAACTAGTTACAATACTAATATTGGTAACTACACTACTTTACTAGGCTATAGGAGGTAACTACACTACTTTACTAGGCTATAGGAACGCGCTTTCCTGCGTTACCCAAGCCGTGCGATACAATTTTTATTTAGAAGAATAGAGAGGGATGAAGTTTATGACTTTTTGTTGCACTTTATGTTTTTTCAGGTTTTGTTCTCATGTTTCCCAAAGCCTGTGTTTATACAATAAACTCTATGCAGAAAGAGTGTCATGTATCTTCTTCTACACGGTCAATTAAGAAAGAGGAAAGTAAAGTAATAAGTAGTGAAGTTACTTTTCAAATGCAGTAACTAGTAAAGTAATCTCATTACAATTTACAGAAGTAACTAGTAACTAGTTACATTTTTTGAGTAACTACCCCAACACTAATTACAATACCACTTAAGCTAAAGCACCACTATAACTCCATGAATAGCAAGTTTATACAGGATGCTGTGGAGAAAATCTGAAATTTCAGATGGTATGCAGGCTTAACTAGAGGAAGCACAAGATGGGAAAGAGTTTGCCTTGGGGGCTGTCATTGCTAAACTCTCCTTTAGCAAAAATATTATGGTGTAATATCGCTTTAAGGGGAAAAAAATGAACTACTGATGCAAGAATGTTTATATGTAACTAAAGAATTTATAGACAAATTTTCTCACATTTTCTCATTCATTGTAGTTTAACACTCATTTCAACTAGTTCTTATTGAAGCTTACCTGCTGCTGGCATTTGAGATGGGTCCTGTACATTGCCTGGATATACTGGGGCTGGAGCATGAATATTAAACCCTGCTGCAGGATATCCAGAGCTCATTGCCTGATTTCCTAAGAGCAAAAAAAAAGTAACCATCCATTAGAAATGTATAATAAATTTTTTTAGAAGTATGGAAAGCATGGCAGTAGGCAGTTTGTTCAGAAGAGAAATGCAAAACATATGACAGTGTACAGTTTGGGCAATAGAGAAGTATGGAGGATATTACTGTATGTGTAGATACGACAGTATGGCAAGAAAAGGATTGTGGAGGGCATAAAAATAGCAGCAACTGTTCCAGAAGGCAAAGTTAAGGGTATTGCAAACACTGCTGAAGAAATGTTTTTTTCTATACAAACAGGCATTTAGGGCTGTATGCATTCAGGGATGAAGGTTTGGACTTCTAGACCTTTGTCCCATGTATGCTGTTGCAGTCTACTTTTGTTCACAGCAGCATTGCAGTTGGAAAGGAAATCCAGAGGAACATGGTTCCTCTATGGTGCCCTAGGTCACTGGGGAAGCTGTCAGATTCAACCCTTCTGCCCCATGTGACTCCAGCAGCCATCTTGGGTCAAGCAGAGCATATTTAAGGCTCTGGCTCCCAGGCTTTGCTCAGGTAGCAAAGGAGAAGGTACCCCATCTCACGGACAGTTCTAGCAACGGGGAAAGGAGGAGGGAAAGCATAGAGTTTGCAAATCTCTAGTCATCTGGGCACCAGACAGCCAGGCTACATTCTGCCCCTCCTAACAGGCTCTGTCAGTTCAGCTGAAACCTGCTCTCTACACGCTGTTAGAATTTGTGAGTGTTCCCAGTTGGGTTTATTGTGAACTTTCTTTGCCTTACTTCAATGCAAGTTCTTTACATTGCACTTGGATGGTGTGTTATTGCCGCCGCAACACGTTGCACCCACCTACATTTGGCTGCAGTCGGCAGGATATGTCCCTTGCAGCAGGTGTAGAAGGAGGATCGGGCTCCAGCATGGCTCCTCCAAAATCAGCATTAGCCTTAATACAAAAGTTCAATGGCTCTAACTTTCCCCTGGCACAGTGGAAGAAGAGACTGGAGTGCTGTGCTGCTGTACTAGGTTCCAGCCTGGCTGGTGGCAGAGCTGGTTATTAAACGCCTTGATGGCACTGCCAGAAGAGAAGCAAGCTACACTAGAACAGATTGTGTAACACTTGGAGGGCCTGTTTGGGGAAAAGATACCACTTACGGAGCTGCCACAAAGGTTCTTCTTAAGAAAATAGCAGCTGAATGAGAACCTCATCCATCATGTGGTGGCCATACAGAACTTCTGAATGCACCGGGAAAAAAATAATGTACGTGGTTGTGCTGACATCCCTGATTTAAATCATATACTAAGGAAACAATTCATAGCTGGCCTGAAAAATGGCCCAATCCAAAAGCCTCGCAGGAGAAAGCTAAAGCGCAACCTACCACCTCCTTCCATAATGTGTCCAAGAAATTTGAACCTGCATATCTCAAGGCGGAGTCATTGTCACCTTCATCCATGTCAGCCATGCAAATTGCACTGACAAAGCTAGCTCAGGATGTGGCCACCTTGAAACAGAAGTTAGCCTCCTCTAAAAAGGACTCACACCAACTCCATAAGGGTGGAAACCCACTGAGCAGAGACCTCGAGGAGGACCGGAAATTATGGCGGTGCGACTACTATGGACATGTAGGCAGTCTGGATTTAGAAACACCCCTCCAGGCTGTCGAATGGGGGCAGGACTGAGCTGTGTTTTAATCAACTCTCCTGGCTCTGTCCTTCCTCACTGGGCAGATTAATAGCAGCAGGAGCCATTGGCTTCCGCTGCCGTCAATCTAATAATGAAATGGAAGCTGGGGGTGGGCCAAGACACCCTGTCTGTGTCATTAGGCACAGACAGTGTGGCTTGCAAGTGAGCCCACACGAGTGCCCCAAAGCAAGAGGAGGAGCCAGGAGCACCGATGGGGAACCACAGAATGGGAGGATCAGGTAAGTATAACATGTTCATTTTTTAATAAAAAGAAACAAAAAAAAACCCACAATGGTTTATTATTACTTTAACCTTCCTAGCGGTATTCCCGAGTGTGACTCGGGGTAAGATTTTAGAGCCAAAAGCAGTAACCCCGAGTCACACTCGGGGTAGCGCTAGGAAGATCGATGGATCCTGGTGGAGGTTTCACTTACCTTTTCTCCGGGATCCAGCGATGTATCTCGGCGGTATGCCGGGGGGTGGAACTGGCGGCAAATTCAAAAAGTATAACACCAAAACACACTGATACACTGTAATCCTATTGGATTACATTTTCAAAATATAATAAATTGACCATTGATTGCCCCCCAGTGCTTTCTCCATTGCACTTCCTGCATTATTCCCATACACTGTATCTGGATCATTGCAGAGCGACCATGGCCTCAAACAAGCGCGCCGCAACATCAAAAGCGGTGTATGACCTGCTGGGCGATAGCGACAGTGGTCCTGAATCGCATGCAGAGTGGAGTGACAGCGATTCATGGGGAAGCTCGTCATCCGACGCTGAAAGTGAGTTTAGTGATGATGATGTGCCGAGCGATGTGCGTACTTGGTGCGTGATCGACTGCGGTACGGAGCACGTAGCGCCCCCAAGGTTCCTGTTTACCGGAACGCCTGGTCTCAAAGTGGATGTTGAGGAGGATAACCCCTTGGCGTATCTGCAACTTTTTTTGACTGATGAGGTTATCGAAAAAATTGTTGTGGAGACCAACCGGTACCAGGATCAACAAGCCGCAGCACATCGGCGGTTTTCCAGGAGCAGGATGTGGGAACCCGTTACCAGTGCGGATATCTGGAGATTCCTGGGCCTAATTATTCTGCAGGGAGTGGTGGGGAAACCCCTGCAGAAGTGGTATTGGACCACAAACAAATTATTGGCCACTCCTTTTTTTGGAACCATTATGTCGGAGTACAAATTTTCCCTTATTATGCGATATTTGCACTTTGCTAATAATGAGGATTTTGATGAGACTTCTCATCCGGCTCTGAAGCTTAAAAAGATCTGGGACATTTACCAATTAATTTTGAAAAATTTCCAGCAGTCCTATGTCCCAGAAAGAGACATTTGCATAGACGAAAGTCTTATGGCATATAAAGGGAGACTTACCTGGATCCAATATATTGCGTCCAAGCGAGCACGCTTTGGAATCAAATCTTTTATGCTGTGTGAATCCAGCTCTGGCTATATTTGGAACTCGGTCCTATATACCGGAAGAGGAACCAAGTTCAACCCAAGGTTCAGCAGCTATGGGATGGCAACTGCTTCTGTTCTGACGCTGATTGAGCCTCTGCTGGATCAGGGGTATTGTGTCACCACAGACAATTTTTATACGTCCCCAGAACTGTTTGAGTTCCTCCTACAGCATAAGACGGATGTGTATGGGACCGTCAGAGCAAACCGGCGTGACATGCCCCCCAGCTTTGCCAACAAAAAACTCAAGCCCGGAGAGTTAGTTGCCTGGCAGAAAGGCAAAATGTTGGCACTTAGATGGCGCGACAAAAAAGATGTCTGCCTGATGAGCACCATCCATAACACCGCCACTGTCATGGTCCATACAAAAGGGGCAAAAGATGTGCTGAAACCGCAACTGGTCCTGGACTATAACAACACCATCGGAGGTGTGGATAGAGCTGACCAGGCCATGACTTTCTATCCGGCAATGCGGAAACAGCAGAAAAAATACTATAAAAAAATATTCAGGCACCTCCTGGAGCAGTGTTTGTGGAATGCCTTCATTCTGCTAAAAAAGAAAAGTGACAGGCCTGTGATCCATGCTGACTTTGTGTGGAAAATTGCGGAGCTGATTTTTCTCAGGCACCAGACACCAACTGTAAGTCGATCCGGACGCCGTGCTGCTGGTGTCGTGAACCCCGAACGACTGACCGGTCGTCATTTTATGGACCTCATTCCGCCGACGGAGAAGAAAGACTGCACCCACAAGAATGTGTGTGGTGTGCTGTTCCAAGCACGACGACACCGGGCGGAAAATAAGAAAAGAAACGCGGTACTACTGTCCAGACTGTGATGTTGGACTTTGCGCTGTACCCTGTTTCAAAATTTTCCACACCCGGGACGTTTATTGAAGCAGTATGAAGAGTAATATTGCATCCTTTTTGGGAAAAAAAAAAAAATATATTGCATCCTTGTTTGACAAAAAAAAAAATGTCAGTGTTTTTGATTACATGATTTACTATCATTTATTGAATAAAAAGTGTTATTTTTTGGAAAAAAAAAGTGTTATTATTATTTTATAGTTATTTATTATATTAAAATTTAGGATTTTGTGTTTCAAACTTTATCATACTCGGGATGTTATAAAGAAGAACACACGGTAAAAAGAAATCATATGTAAATAGTTGGTTTGGGCTGCTCATTCTCAAGAATTGCAAGCAAAATAATGGTACCGCTTTCAGCACCTAAAATCCGAAAGAATCATACCGCCAGGGAGGTTAAAGGATAAGTTCACCTTTTAAGAAATAAATAAATAAATGCACATCTTTTTGCATTTTTTTTGTGAGCTCGGAAAGCATTGCATCTATGATCAGCAGATCCTGGGAACAATGCAGGGCTCCTGTAGACTTTGTGTGTATGGTGTCTGGCTGTACATTGTATGGTCAAGCTAACAGGAAGCATCAACAAACTACCACATTGTTCAACAGCGCTGTGGTAGTTCATTGAAAACTACAAACCGATAGCCGCAATGGCTGCCAGACCTTGCAGTTTTCCATTCACAGAACTCTGAATGAATGACGTGGCCTTGTGGGTGGAGTCCCGCATGGCCACCTTCTTTGCAGACTTTGCAGACTGTGACAGAAACTGGGAGGAGAAGATTCCCTGATCCCTGTCACAAGGGGTGCGGGTGCCATTGGATTTGTAACATGTTACATCTTAGGCTCCATGTACACGGGACGCTGGAAATGGCCGTTTAGGAGCAGTTGGGCGTTTTTTTTAGAAGCCCCTGAACCCATCTACATTTTATCTTATCTGTCCATGTACACCAGGTCGTTTGCGGTCGTTTGCGGGCAGTTGCGTTCAGGGACTTTTTTTAGAACGCAATTATTTGCGTTCGAACGTGTGTTTCCCGGCGTTTCAAAAGCAAAAACGCGACCGAACACGTCCGAACGCGTCCGAATGCGACCGAACGCGATAACCCGCGTTTGCGTTTTTCCATTTTAAAGGGGAATAATTTTTTTGACCTCTAGGAACGGTTCTAAACGCAAACGCCCGCAAACGCCCGCTAAACGCGGGTACAAACGCGACCGAACGGACGTTTCAAACGTCCTAAAAATTCCAGCATTCAAAGGGACTTTTAACAACGTCCCGTGTGCATGGACCCTAACATCCTCAATATGGGTGTAACATGTAAAATGTTATAAAAGGTGAACTTATTCTTTAGGGTTAAAAAAAAAAAAATCCCAGAAAACTTCAGCCTTTGGAACCACTTTAACTAATGATGCAATAATGTTTATAAGTAACTAAATAATTTATAGACAAATTGCTTCTCTAACATTTTCTATTCATAGTAGATTAACAGTGAGAGTAATTTCAAATAGTTCTTATTGAAGCTTACCTGCTGCTGGCATTTGGAATGGGTCCTCTACATTGCCTGGATATACTGGGGCTGAAGCATGAATATTAAACCCTGCTGCAGGATATCCAGAGCTCATTGCCTGATTTCCTAAGAGCCAAAAAGTAACATCCATTAGAAATATATAGCTAAAGCTAATTTTTTTAAAAGCATGGAAGGCATGACAGCAGGCAGTTTGTTCAGAAGAGAAATGCAAAACATACAGGATGACAGTGGACAGTTTGTGCAACAGAGTGGTGTGGAGGATATTACAGTACGTGTAGATAAGACAGTATGGCCAGGAAAGTATTGTGGGGGGCATGACAATAGCAGCAACTGTTCCAAAAGGCAATAGTTAGGGGTATTGCTGAAGAAGAAATGTTTTCTTTACAAACACGGTGTTTAGAGATTTATGCATTCAGGGATGAAGGTCTAGTCTTATGTGTTCTAGACCTTTGTAGGCAGGTGCAATCTACTTTCTCCACTGTAGGTGGCGCTCGTCCGTAGCAGCATTGCAGTTGGAGAGAAAATCAAGAGCAACATGGTTCCTCTAGGCTAGGGTGTCCGGAGTCACTGGGGAAGCTTTCCATTTCAATGCTGCTGCCCTATGTGACTATAGCAGCTATCTGGGGTCAGCAAGAGCCTTTTTAAGGCCCTGGCTCCCAGATTTTGCTCACATTTGCGAGTGGATAGTGTAAGGACAGTAGTAGCAGCAGGGAAAGGTTCCACACGAGGAGGGAAAGCATAGGGTTTGCAGCTCTCTAGACATCTAGGCACTAGACAGCCAGGCCACATTCTGCCCCTGCTAACAGGCACTTTGACTGAAACCTGCTCTCTACACGTTTTGGAATTTGTGAGTGTTCCCGGTTGGGCTGTCTTCCCACTGGGTTTATTGTGAACTGTCTTTGCCTTACTTCAATACAGGTTCTTTACATTGCACTTAGACTGTGTGTGTTATTGCTGCTGCTCCATGCTGCACCCACCTACACACACAGGGTCCTAAATTCCCAGTACCTTTCATAGTTACGGGGGGCCGGATTTAAAGAAACTGCAGCTTCAAACCTCTATGACGTGTTTCAGTTTCGCCGCGTTCAAATCAATTAACTGGCGCTGCGGCGAATTGGCGAGTAAAACAGCAATAATGAATTCCGCCGTCAGCGGGATTCACTTACGATCGCGGCTTCGCCAATTCGCAAACTTATGTCTTCGTGCTTATAGCAGTTTCACATAGCGATGTGGGCTAGTGGATTAGTGCACACATCACATGTCTGTAATTCATCTCCCTCTGCTGTAGGTTCGAGGCTTACCATCTCCACCTACTTTTTTTATTTTCTTTTTTTGTTTATATTGCTAAAATGTAACGGATTACATCATATATATTGCTAAATAATGTTACACTCAGAAGCGCTTGCAAGCTTACACCATTTTAAGTGTTTTTTTGATCTTGTCTGTGTGTCGAATCGATCTTATGAAGGAAAGTACCAAAGGCAAATGACCAAACCCCTACCCTACTTCAGGGCAAGATGAAACCTCACAATTTTACCATGGTCTTCTTCCCACATTCCATACAATGTTTAGTTCTTTAGCTATATGTGCTTTTTAGCCTTAACACACTCCATTTTTTCCACCATACAGCTTTATTCTGCACAATAGCTAAGTGCTTTGCAACTTCACTGCAGTTCACAACGTCATGGGTTCAAATCACATCACTACACTTGGGATCTCTTTTCACTCTCATTTTTTTAAACAGTTTTTTAAACTATCTTGAATTTGGGGGGGGAGGGGGGTGTCCTACCCAAATTTCAAGCACATCAATGGAAACAACACAATTTTGATTTTATGAGTGTGGTCCTAGTTTTATCGAGATACAATTCTTTACATATTTACCATGGTTCTTACAATTTCTTGACCAATAAACATAGGTGTCTGATATTGGACTCTCTCCATATTTCAACAACACAGGCCCTCATAGTCCAACACTACATTTGCCTCACACCTCAACACAACACTGTCACATCCCTACTCTACATTACAACCCCTCACATCACCAGTACAAGCAGCATGCAAAGTGCAAAACTCCGGCCTTGGCAGCTTAATGGGCCATACACTAACAATTTGTCTAGACTTTTTCCTGTAGACTTAACCAAACCATATAATAGAAGCTCAAACCTCAACACTTTCAATTTGGATGCAATCAGGCAGGCCCTTGCACTACATAGAAAATGTCAATCGGAAGGATAAAGTCTTCTCTAAATCTTACAGTGTGGATGGCCCTTTTGTCTGTAGGCACCCACACAAAACAAAAAAACACATGTTCAATTCTAATGTATTTATTTATTTGAGAATGACAGCAGAAGGAGGGATGCAGCAAAAGAATATTGTCACTCTCCAGTCCGTGTGCCTTTACAGCGCCAGACCACGATCTTTGCTCCATGGCTACGGGATTCTGATGTCTTCCACAACTTCCGGCAGAGTTCAGAATCCATTCTGCACCTCTACCAGCTCATAGGGGACAGGCATGGCAAGGTTGCTGGGCAGCTTCCAAGCCACTTTCGAAGTTCCAGGGTGTTCATGTTGGTCATTGGCCATGTGCCTTACCAAATATCCACTGACCACAAAAGAAAATGAGTGGAGTCCATCAAGGTGGGTTTCTACCACCTACACCCGCAAGCAGTACCACTCCTGGAAAAATAAAACAAAGGATAAGACATTTCATTATGAAAATCACATCTTAATGCCTGTTTGCTTCATTCTGAACTTCATTTAATTTCGACATCACGAGTGAAATAACACATTTTATGCCAACTTACACAAACCAGAAATCATTAATGTAAACATTTGAATACACACCTGTGACGCCAGACAGCCCATCACCACAGGCTTCCCATGGTACGTGCCATGATTCCAAGATGTTGATGTTCTGGAAAATTACAACACCATAAGATACCAAGCAGCCGTTCATGTTATCAATAACTACACAGGTGGCATAGACACAAATAAACACCTGCCAGCTCTTCTCAGCCCTTTACACTATTCACAATACCAACATGTTTATGGTTAGAGGTGCATGTTTTTGCTCAAGTAACACAATTTTACCAATGTTGACTACACTTTATCTACAATGGCAAGTGTCATTGGCAGATGATAATCACCCTCTGTCTCCCTGTGAGTGGCACCTCTGCTAACTAGCTAATTAATACACATGCCCTATCTTGACCGGTTACAGTACTTACATGTAAAGTGGCTAGCAACCAGGGTATTCCGGGTGGCCATACCGGCAGCGGTGCTCCGCCGCCTGGGGGCCGCCGGCTGACGGACCTCTGGCTCCCTCTCCTCCGTCAGCTCCCAAGAATCATCCCGGGCAACGCACATGTTGTGCAACACGCAGCACGCCAGGATGATCTTGGAAGCCTTTGTAGGAGAGTACAGGAGTTCACCCCCAGGCCGGGCCAAGCAGAGAAACCGGGACTTGAGAAGACCTATGGTCAACTCAATGATACTCCGGCTTCTCCGCAAGGCCCTGTTGTAATTCCTCTCTGCTGGGCCCTGGGGGTACCTGATTGGAGCCATCAGCCACGTCAGCTGCGGGTAACCAGCATCCCCTGAAAAATAAGAAAAATATACATTAGTTATTCATATCATGTGACTTTAGATGACTCCTCAAAATGGGAGACAATTAGGCATTTTACTAAACAACCTGCTTGTCTGTTTGCAAAAAATCATATGAAACATCTCAACTCTGTCTAACTGCCTAAATCACTAATACAAATGGGAAAAAGGACACACAAAGTGGTGGGTTTCTCTTGCAAGTTCCAACTTGGCCCCTATTTTGTTCCTATTACATTAGCCTAGGTCTTACTTCTGGAATATATCTGCAACTAGAGTGAGGAAACCAATATTGACTCACTTATGCAAAGTACTTTGGGGATATGGCAATACCATTGGAATCATTTGTAGGTTTTCTTTGGGTGGCTAGAGGACACCATTTACACATTGGTTAACCACCTTCATTGGACTCAAAGACAACTTTGCAAATCTTTCTTTTGTGAGCTGCTAAGCTGCTGATCTGGTTGTGTGTGAACAGCCTGACAACTAATAACACATCCATTTTAGGTAGGCTTTGCTTAAATCAGGGTGTACACCGATGTAGCTTATTCCTATGTCTATGTAATCTTACAGTTTATGTTGTTAAGACAAAATACTTTACCAATAAGCCACCCTTCGGGCATTTGTCCACTTTCAAACACCTCGTACAGAGTACTTGTTCTTAACATACTGGAATCATGGCACGACCCTGGGTGACCAGTGTTGACACTCATGATGCGCTGTATCCACTATGGCATTAATGACCAACATGAACACCCTTGAAACTGTGGGCTGGCTAATGCCCATGATACTTCCCGAAGTGGCTTGGAAGCTGCCACGCCCTAAAATATACAAAGTGGCCAGCAATCTGGCCATGCCGGGCACCGCATGGCCGCGCTGTGTGTCCGGGTCAATTTTCTCTGCTATGAGCTGGTAGAGGTGGAGAATAGTTCCTCGCTCGAGCCGGAACTTCCTCCTGACATCAGAATCCCGCAGCTTGTCCAAATAGATCCTTGGAGCAAAAATGCGTGGCTGGCGAGGTAAGGGCACACGGACTGGAGGTGCTGCTGCTGGAGGTGCTGCTGCTGCTGCTGCTGCAGCTTCCCCACCTTCTGCTGCCTCCTGTGCCAGGGCCTCCTCAAACAAGGCACCAATAAATGCCAGCATTGCACCATCTAATGCGTCTGGGATATCGTCCTCCATTTTGAACGCGCAAATTCGCGAATGCGCAGATATATATAGAAACGGCCGCTAATTATCACACCTGTGAGCCAGCTATAAAAGGAGCACATGGTCAATATGGCTGCTGGATGTTATAGATCGATGTTTCTTATGTGCTAGCAAGACCCTGTGACCCACAACCTACATTATCTGGAGGTAAGACAATTGTATCTCTCTCTCCCAAAAAAAAGGAAGGAGACAATTTGTACTTATCTTGGGTGTGCTTAAGTTGTCTATGGTGAATCCCCTCCAACCCACAATAGCTTGGGAACCCCTCAAGTGTCTTTTAATCATTGGCAGTTGGCCCCATGTGCATGTGGTTTGGACATGTGTTTTCTCATGTTTGTTAAAGGTGTGCAGTCTAGATTTGGCATCTAAACCTGCCCCCTTACCTTCCCAGCTTCCAAAGACACCATTTTTGCTTTCCTGATAACTGTAATTTATTATGTGCACGTATGTAGGTCATGCGATTTCTCATGTATGTTTAATGTTTGCAGCCTCCTTTTGCCTATAAAGGATTACACCACCACCACCACCACCACTGTGTTTGTGCCATTAGGTAAGTGTTTGGAGGGCCTCGTGTGATTTGTACCCATATGCGTTTTCTTATGTGTTTTTTTTTTACATTTCTTTGCAGCCTCTTCTGCTCTTTGCCACCACCACCACCACCACCACCACCACCACCACTGTGTTTGTGCCATTAGGTAAGTGTTTGGAGGGCCTCGTGTGATTTGTACCCCTATGAGTTTTCTTATGTGTATTTTTTGTACATTTCTTTGCAGCCTCTTCTGCTCTTTGCCACCACCACCACCACCACCACCACCACCACCACTGTGTTTGTGCCATTAGGTAAGTGTTTGGAGGGCCTCGTGTGATTTGTACCCCTATGAGTTTTCTTATGTGTATTTTTTGTACATTTCTTTGCAGCCTCTTCTGCTCTTTGCCACCACCACCACCACCACTGTGTTTGTGCCATTAGGTAAGTGTTTGGAGGGCCTCGTGTGATTTGTACCCCTATGCGTTTTCTTATGTGTATTTTTTGTACATTTCTTTGCAGCCTCTTCTGCTCTTTGCCACCACCACCACCACCACCACCACCACCACCACCACTGTGTTTGTGCCATTAGGTAAGTGTTTGGAGGGCCTCGTGTGATTTGTACCCCTATGCGTTTTCTTATGTGTTTTTTTTGTACATTTCTTTGCAACCTCTTCTGCTTTTTTTGCCACCACCACCACCACCACCGTGTTTGTGCCATTAGGTAAGTGTTTGGAGGGCCTCGTGTGATTTGTACCCATATGCGTTTTCTTATGTGTTTTTTTTTTTTCCTTTTCTTTGCAGCCTCTTCTGCTCTTTGCCCACTACTACCACCACCACCACGACCAAGTCTGTTTGTGCCATTAGGTAAGTGTGTTCTGTAACTGTTCACTAATTATACTGTATATGAAGAGCAATCTGCAAATCCTGTTTTTTCTGTTTTCTCTTTTGTCATTTCAGATTTAGGAGTTTGGGGCTCTTTGCTGCTGCTGGACAGCCAGATTCTCTGCCCACCTCGTGCTCCCATGGCCCCACCCACTGGAAGGATGAGAAGGGCCAGGGGGGCCAGGGGGGCCAGGGGGGCCAGGGGGGCCAGGGGGGCCAGGGGGGGCAGGGGGGGCAGGGGGGGCAGGGTGGGCAGATCGTCTGGCTCTGGTGTGAGGGAGGCTCCAGCTGTATCCATGAGGGAGTCCACCATCCCCATCCCGGAGGAGGAAGCCGGGGGAGGTGTTAACACACCAAGTGGACAAGCTGGCTCTTCTGACAGTAGTCCTGGAGCGGGTCCGTCCACCAGAGTCAGCTTGTCCACATTACCCCGGCTTCCCCGTTTCACCCACAATCAGTGCTGTGCCCTGGTCCACGCCTATATGGCCAGATATCAGGCGATACATGGGACCAGGGCCGCGTCTTACTCAGTAACAGAGAAGAACAGATTGTGGGATGAAATCCGGGATGCTGTAAATGCACTGGGTGAAGCACCTCGCCACCGTGACAGTGTGCGGAAGAAGGTCACCGACATCTGTGCGTCCGTTCGGAAGAAGCTAATTGCATGGGCTGCGGAGGGTCTTTATGACCGTCAAGGTCGGCTGGATGAACGTGCACGAAGTTCTCTCTGGGATTATCAATTACCTTTCTTGAACATCATAGGACCCGATACCATCTTTACCAGAGAGGACTTAGATTCGGATGCTTTGCACCGAGGTAGGATATTATCTTGGATGTCAATTGTGTGAGTTGTTTGGAAAAGATTAACTACTATCCTATGTGTGACATTAAGAGAATGTGATACTTGCCCTTCCAATTGTCCTTTTTTTGTTTTCCCCAACCTGCAATTTGTTCATCTGTAGCACGGATCTCAGCCCCTCCACAGCCCATGCAGCTTGGCGAACCAGACGGACTCACAGGTGTTGACATCAGTGCTGACCCTCCTCCTGGTAGGTCCAATATCATACTGTGCCAAACAATGTAGATGTTTTTTTTTTTCCAAGATAGCTCATATTGCTATGTCCTTTACAGAAGATCCGCAGCAGGGAACACACCCAGTGCAGCTAGGCCTGGAGGAAGGTGTTGGTATGTCTAGTCAAATAATGTTTTTTTGAATCTTATTAACCCCATTAACACACATGTTTTTTCTTAGGAAAGAGTGTTGCCTTTTAGATGTTTACCCTGCAAAACACAGTTGACAGCATTAATGGGTGCCGTCATTAGTAGGCAGACCAAGCCTTCTTAACCTTTGGGAGGGTTTAGCAAGTGTCCTATGAGCCCAGGAAAGCACTTTTGAATGTTTGGCCTCAATGCTTCATTCATGAAGCTAGGAGGGCAATCTGGCCATAATCATTACTGACTAAGGTTATGTACTAAACATGTTTTTTTTTTTTTGTTTTTAAAAGAACATCAGGCCCCTCTTGAGGTTGCAGCTGGAGTTGGATCAGGAGCTGGCGACGATTCTGCATCCAGTGCTGTGGTATGTGATATAAGGGAACAAGGTGCACATGTAACATTTCAATGGTAGCATTGATTTTGGACTAGATGTGGCTTACATTGTGTGTGTTAAATTAGTGCTATGACATTCTGACGATGCACCAGCACAACAAGAGTTCTATCTTGAACATCAGGGAATTATGTTATAATTTGGTGTGCCACTAATGTTCCAAAAACATCCAGGATCTTTAAAGTCCGGCCCGTCTTTGATTTTCCAGGTCCAAATTCATGGGTATCGTTTGGTTGGGTTGTCCTGTAGCCGATTGATGGCAAGATTTTAGACAACATACGTAGATGTATAAAGTCATTGGTGTAGTAACAGATTTACCAAAAGCATAAACAACCTACCACACCAGGGTTAATTGGGAACACCTTCATGTTGAATCTTTTTTGCCTTTGTCATATTAGTCACACCAATATAATATGTACCCATTATCAGAAGTGTTGCTAGCTTGGATAATCTTACAATGAACAAGTACTCATTAGAAGCACATCAAACTTTTCAACGTTCTGCTTGGGGTGTTAAGTTGTCAAACTAATCTGAAATATTTAGTCATGATGTTTGATAATGATTTGGTCTATTTCTTCTGCTTTCAGGTAGCCTTAGATGCAGAGGGATTGTCACCTACCCAACTTCGTCCATCTATGCTGGATGTAGCCGAGAGGCTGCTTGATGAGTATCAGGTCCAAAATGAGTTAAGGAGGCGTACTCAGCAATCTACTGAGGCAGTACGTCTGCTCGGGCTCATACAGGAATCTGTAGCAACAATGGTACAGGTTCACCAGGATATGTTACAGGTTCAACAGGATATGCGTAACAGCTTGGTAAGTTTAGCAGACCAGCATCAACGGGATCGGCAAAGTGTTGACACTCAGGTGCTGGCCACACGCCAATGCCTGTTTGGATCTGAAGATGCCCCATTGGCAGAGCCCTCCCAAACATCTCACTCACCTGCCACTGCAGGTTGTGGTAGTGGGAGGGTAATGCCAGTGTTGGCCACTTGTCAGGCAGCTGGGGATGGGACAATTCCTCCTGTAGCCACTCCTAGCACTTCACACTCCGTTCGGACTCCCACACCCCTCAATGAGCAATCCTCCTGCACAACCTCAATGCGCACTGGTTCCACAGTACCCCTTCCACCTGACTACATTCCCTCCACACCTTTATCACTTCACTCCTCCCCAGGCCGTTCTTCTTTTTTGTCACCAATGCGACATGTCGTTTGCCCCCGCACCGTGGACCACAACAAACAATCAACCACCACTCCCCACACATCTTCACAACCCTTGCACCACCAGCAGCATCAAATAGCCTTGGAGCAGCAACGATCCCATCTCATGGTAATGGCACACGTTGCCCAAATGCTTAGGCTGACCCCAGAGCAGATGACACTATTGGCCGAACATCTTCTGTCTGGGACATTTCCAACGTTCAACACCCTGCATCATCAGCAGCCTCAGACAGAAGATATGATCCTAATGGGCCACTTGAGCACAACTCTACAGTTAACCCCAGACCAGATGGAACTCTTGGCACACCATTTGATGGCAGGAAACTTAACAATGCTCACCACACTGCTTCAGGCACGACCACCAACTTGATTTTTTGTTTTTTTGTTTAATTTGGTTTAGTTTTGTTAATGATTTACATTGGCCAATTTTTTGGGCCATTTTTTTTTTTAATTTGAGGGTGGCACAATATGATTTATTATAGTGCTTCTTTTGGGGATGAAATAAAATTTTATGCAAAATGATTAGTTTGTGTTTGCTCTTTGGTTTTTTAGGAGTGTTGGTGGCCAAGTAATGGCCCTGGTTAATGTAGGCATTTATACACACGTGCTTCTCTATCTCCAAACATATGATTTCATGTAAATTTAGATAACTCAATGTTCACATAACGACCCAAGAAAAGGTCTCCCTTCAAATGTAGCTTCAAAACAAGTCTCAAGGCTAACATAAACCAAAGCCAACATACTAACAATTACAGACCACACCACTCAAGTAAACAAATACAACACAAAAGACATTCGATGTGTACACCAAAAAGAAAACTTGGGTAATAAAATAAATGTTTTAATAACACATGTGGGTGTCTACCAACTGTAGCGTACAAAAAATATATTACAATATATAATAGAATGAACTAAATTGCCAATGTAACATTTGTGTTGCAAAGAGCAACATACTTAAATTTAATTTAGATAAACATTTTAAACATTTTTTATGTTTTGACATCATTTTTTGGAAGGTTTTCACAAAAACAATTCTTTTTTGTAAACATTTGTGGTTTTTTCCGTTGCCATAAAAACAACAAGGCTTATTTGTAAACATTTTTGGTTTAGTTTGTTACCAAAAACAACAAGGCTTTTTTGTAAACATTTGTGGTTTTGTCCGTTGCCAGAAAAACAACAAGGCTTTTTTGTAAACATTTGTGGTTTTGTCCGTTGCCAGAAAAACAACAAGGCTTTTTTGTAAACATTTGTGGTTTTGTCCGTTGCCAGAAAAACAACAAGGCTTTTTTGTAAACATTTGTGGTTTTGTCCGTTGCCATAAAAACAACAAGGCTTTTTTGTAAACATTTGTGGTTTTGTCCGTTGCCAGAAAAACAACAAGGCTTTTTTGTAAACATTTGTGGTTTTGTCGGTTGCCAGAAAAACAACAAGGCTTTTTTGTAAACATTTGTGGTTTTGTCGGTTGCCAGAAAAACAACAAGGCTTTTTTGTAAACATTTGTGGTTTTGTCCGTTGCCATAAAAACAACAAGGCTTTTTTGTAAACATTTGTGGTTTTGTCCGTTGCCAGAAAAACAACAAGGCTTTTTTGTAAACATTTGTGGTTTTGTCCGTTGCCATAAAAACAACAAGGCTTTTTTGTAAACATTTGTGGTTTTGTCCGTTGCCATAAAAACAACAAGGCTTTTTTGTAAACATTTGTGGTTTTGTCCGTTGCCAGAAAAACAACAAGGCTTTTTTGTAAACATTTGTGGTTTTGTCCGTTGCCATAAAAACAACAAGGCTTTTTTGTAAACATTTGTGGTTTTGTCCGTTGCCAGAAAAACAACAAGGCTTTTTTGTAAACATTTGTGGTTTTGTCCGTTGCCAGAAAAACAACAAGGCTTTTTTGTAAACATTTGTGGTTTTGTCCGTTGCCAGAAAAACAACAAGGCTTTTTTGTAAACATTTGTGGTTTTGTCCGTTGCCATAAAAACAACAAGGCTTTTTTGTAAACATTTGTGGTTTTGTCCGTTGCCAGAAAAACAACAAGGCTTTTTTGTAAACATTTGTGGTTTTGTCCGTTGCCAGAAAAACAACAAGGCTTTTTTGTAAACATTTGTGGTTTTGTCCGTTGCCAGAAAAACAACAAGGCTTTTTTGTAAACATTTGTGGTTTTGTCCGTTGCCAGAAAAACAACAAGGCTTTTTTGTAAACATTTGTGGTTTTGTCCGTTGCCAGAAAAACAACAAGGCTTTTTTGTAAACATTTTTTTTTTGGTTGCCAAAAACAAGGCTTTTTTTTTTTTTTTGTTTTTTTGGGTCCCAAAAAAAGGGTATTTTTTATAAATTTTTATATTTTTTTTGGTGGCCAAAAACAAGGCTTTTTTTTTTTTTTTGTTTTTTTGGGTCCCAAAAAAAGGGTATTTTTTATAAATTTTTATATTTTTTTTGGTGGCCAAAAACAAGGCTTTTTTTTTTTTTTTGTTTTTTTGGGTCCCAAAAAAAGGGTTTTTTTTATAAATTTTTATATTTTTTTTGGTGGCCAAAAACAAGGCTTTTTTTTTTTTTTTGTTTTTTTGGGTCCCAAAAAAAGGGTTTTTTTATAAACTGTTTTTGATTTTTTTGTTAGATTTTTGTTTATAATGGGCAACAATTACAAATGTGACATTTCTTTGTGTTGCAACGTGCAACATAAGTAAACAAACAAAAAAAAAAAAATACTAGGATCTTTTTAAAGGTGTGACATTCCTAACGAATGGCTCCTTAGGGTCTGGATCCACGCCACAAAGGTGTTCCAAATAGAGAATTCGGTCTCCGCACCACCTCATATAATCCAGGAGGACCTCGTAGGTGAGGTGGGTGTGCCCTGGGTAGAAAAAAACATGACAATTAGTTTTCGGCAAAATGATCCAAACAAGGATTGTAATTAATGTGCCTCAACAAATATGCTTAGGAGTCTATTGGTTGGCTTTTATCAACACTCTGAAGCAAATATGCTAAATTGCTGTTGTAAACCTTAAACTCAAACTTTCACAGCAAATTGTTCAAAAGGTTACATAAGATGGCTTGGAATGTTAGTAGCAGTTCCACCAAAGCTAAGTAAAATGCTTTTCTGCATGTAAACACAAGCAATCATTTTGAAGAATGTAAGGTGTTTTGGGTTCAATTGGTCAACACGATACATGTGCACACATTTATCTCTATCACCATTGGAATCTGTGGAGCGTTCTCTCTCCCTCTTACTGTCTATAGATTGAACCTGACACATAGTAGAGACTCACCCTTAGGAATTTTGAGGGCCAGTTCTGGACGGAGCAGATGTGTCTGCTCCCCTGATCTCCTTTCCGCCATCCCAGCTGTGTTAAGAGAGAAGAAAAAGTTTATCAACAAATGGACTCACGCTAACTGTAGGTTACGCAGTCATGAAAACGCTCTAACACCCACTCATTACCCCTCCACATTTCCCTGAAAGTTTTATTTAGACATTGATATGGTGGTGATGCAGATTTGTACAGTGCAAGCGTCATTCTTCTGGGTGAAGCTTGTAGCGTTAAGGATACGTACTCCCTGCTTTTGTGCTGATTGTGTTTTTCTGATGTTTTTGGTGCCTCAGCCCTGCCTGTTCTAAGTGTTGGAAACATATCATTTTGGGAGGGCTGCGGAAAACTAATCAGGTTAGACTTACACTCTCTAGGTTTTTGGGGACAAGAGAAATAACAATCCTCCTTTTTACATGGCCCCTGTACACACCTCTAGGCACCTCCCTCCTGTTGTTTGACCCCACAGCAGGCAGCTTGCTATGGAGGCACATGAGATGAAGCCAAGCACCCTGTGCCTGTTCAGGCACTAGGCTGTGAGCCAGCCTTGCCCCCCTCCCTTCCAATGGTCTCAATGATTAGGAGTGACAGCATCAGGAGGCAATATTGGCATGCTGTCACCTCAGTTAAGGAGGAGGGGGAGTCTGTTCCAGACAAGTATTAGTGCAAAAATTTGGACCGTAAAAAATGGTCCCAGTAAGTCTTAGGGGGAATATGCACACCTATCACTTGGAATACTAATGCATAGAATGCATTCACATAAAGAACCCGCTGCCTTTAGAACAACTTGAAGCCTGAGCGGGGACATACACAGTTAGCATTTCTCCACTTACTAAGTAGACACATTACTGGAAAAGCACACAACTTACCATCATCAGGTTTTTTTGGGGCCCCTGAAGTGGATGGCGTGGCTGGCTCTGGAGAAACTGCACAAAAAGAACACAAATTGTGAACTGGAATGTGGTACATTACCGAGGAAGAGTATTTATGAAAGATTGACAAACACACATTTTCAGTGTTGACTAAATCAGGACATGATTAAATTACAATGTCCCCAAAAAATTTACAAGTACAAAGCACACCATTTCCAATGTAGAGAAACTAACACCAATTTAGAATAGGGTGGCTTGAGATAACTTACAAAAGATAACATGTCCTGTAATGCTCCCCAAAACCACCTTTCAAACATGAAGGTTAAGCAAGAGTGTTTCATGACCAACCTTCCTGTCACATATAGCAAAACTACACTTGCTTTGACTCCAACTTAGATTATCCTAGATACACATCATCCTAGCACACACAATTCATGTGAGAATCTAATTTTAGGTACTTACAGACTAGTTCAGGGGAGCCTGGAGTGGGGGAGGATGGGGGAGACCCTACATGGGGGGATGGTGTCCCTTCATGGGGGGATGGCGTTGTATCTCCTAGAAACACAAAGACACAAATACAATCCTTGAACAAAAGCTATTTGATAAAGGCACACAGAAAGTAGTCTGGAAACATTGAAGGTAGTAGTTACAGTGGACTGGGTAAGCAGTGGCCCCTCTTCCCCAGTCCTCCACAACAAACATCCTCAATGTCAGCTGCTACAAAACTCCAATGTCAAAATATATATATTACAGCCCTTATATTTACCAGGACACATTGAACACACAAACACATGTAGAATACTTACTTCCCCTTTGAGGAGAGCCCAGGTCCTCATCCGAGTCGGACCAATTGGCCTCTTCTTGGCCAACAGTTTGTTCCTGGCCCGGATCCAGGCGACTTGGCCCTGCCTGAGGCTCCTCTCTTGCTGAAGTTACATCAACCACAAAAGAAAACAAAACAAACAATCATTCCTCCAAGTTCGACCTAATACACAACACACCAGCACATCCACATTACTTACAGGGGGCCTGAGAAGGCTGAGCCTCCACATCCTGATCACTGGTTTCTAAAATCAAAGAAAAACATTATATATTATTTATGGACACAAATAGGCAGTAACCTCTCATCATGCTAGCACCATACTCAATGCCCCTACAATTCAGAACATAGAAGTGCACTTACACCAATGAGATGCATTGACCATGTTTTAAAACAGGAGGGCACCATGCAAATTAAGCGGGCGCCTAAGGCCTCGCACCTACAGGGGCCTTGCGGCCAGTGGCGGAGCACCAACATTTCGAAGGGCGCAGTCAGGGAAATCTCCCAAGTAAAAGATTGCTTTCAATCCTCGGATCAAAAAGTTGCAGCAGTGTGCTGCAGTCCCTTCACTGCGTCTGCCAGGTGTCTGTTGTCCGCTGACACTTACTCCTCCTTCTCTGCCTGGGGATTGGCCGTCTGATCATGTTATCCTAAGATGTGGAGGAATCGGTAGGTGTGTACTTGCACCAGTAGGAAGTGACTGGCCGGTCAACTCACTCTGCTATCATCAGTTGTTGCTCTGGGAGGAGAGCTCCGCCCTGGACCCGGAACATACAGGTAACCAGGCCCAGACTTGATATTTTGCAGGCTGGTCATAGATTTGTTGTGTCCACTATGCAAAGTGGTTGAGTAGCCCCAGGGAAGTTGGAAGAGTCTGAAAATGGTTGGTGGAGGAGGAGGAGAAGAAGGCCCTGGGTGGCTGGGGGACAAGGAGAGGGCCCCTGGGGCTTTTCTAGAGGAGGAAAGATCCACAATGACGCCAGAGTCAATTGCCAAGGAAGAGAGTGGAGCTGAGCAAGTCCTGCCTATCTGACATGAAAGCCAAACATGGTGTAGATGGAGCCCTTTGCCCTACACAATGACAGCACCAGAGGTGGAAGGTGAGTGGTAGCGGGTCTTTGACATTATAGAGCATATGGACTCTGTCCATTATTGGTAGTTTTGTTTGGAGTTGTCCTTTAGATGTTTAACTGTGTTGCTTTTGACCCGAGCTGTGAGGGACTGAGGTATGACAGCCCACTATGCTGAGACTTATAGTGCCCTAGAATGTTGAGGACTGAGGAATCCTTAGTCCCTAACAGAGGGCACTACAAGTCTTAGCATAGCAGGCAGTATTTCCTCATTCCCCTACAGAGAGGATTACAAGTCCAAGCAGGTAGCCTTCTGCAGTGGGACTTGTTGTGCCCTTGACTGTGGTGGACTGAGGAAGGGAAGTGTAAGAGGGTCTCTGTAAGCTCAGATGTATGGGGGAGCTTTGGGGAACACAGAGTTCCCTTTTACACCAGAGTCCCCAGCTTCCCCCCTCAAATAATGGTTCCCAAACTCTCCTTATATCAGAGTCTTCACACTTCCCTCTTACAGTGTAGTAAGTCTGGAGACTCCGATGTAAAGGGGGCTCTGTAAAATGTGATTAGAGATTAGAAATTTCTAACATTTTTATTTTCTACTTACGATCCACAATTTTCAGCTGCTCAAATGGCTCGCTGCCTCTGATTGCGTATTGGAGTGTGGCCGTCCTCCTCCTCCCCTTCTTCACCAAAAGCACAAGAGGGTGCCGTCCGTCCGCTTTGGCTAGAAGCAGAAGAAAAAAAAAAAACATAAAAAATACGAATGTACATAGTAGTATTAAAGGTTGTGAAGAGACACTTGATGGAGGTAGGAAAGGTAGGAGCGAGAGGGAGGGGGGGGGGGGGGTGTTGGTATTAGTGTTGTTGCATAGCTAAACACATGTCCACCTACCCAAAAAATTGTAACCTATCTGGTCACATGTAATGTATATTTTTACTTACCGGAGATTTGCTCCACAGCCTTTAGCAGGAGCCTGGGTGAGCGCCTTTTGGCATCACTCCAGGCCCGCTGCAGATCCACTATCTCAGGCAGAAACTGAAATCTCCGCTGCAGCCTCATCCGGAGACGACACATCATCTTGTGCTTTTGGTGAAGATGCGTATATACATTATCATACCCCCAGAGGAGGAGGAGCTGTGGAAAGAGCAGTGTATGTTTGAGTCCAAGTATGTCCAAAATAGTACAGTCTTCAAATAACATGCTAGGTCGTCTTTGAGATATTGTAGAACAAAGAATTCCATTTCTGGTGATACATATACATCGATGTCCAAATCTACCTCCATGACATAGGTTGCCCCACACTGGTGATTTCCTCTACATGATATAGCCATTTTCTCAATTGGCCTTTCATGACACACCCAGGGCCGCCATCAGGGGGGGACAGGCAGTCACTGTATTTACAACCTTATTGCTGTCCATTTAGCAGGGTGCAAGTAACTTTACACACATGTAGCATAGGTATCAACTTTTGTCACCATGTTAAAAGGACAGCAGTATGGGTAGCATTACAGTGACTGTTATTAGTCCAGGCTCACTAAACTAGCCAATGCTTGGAAAAGCAAGCCATGCAGATTGCTTTTCAGGTCCCTTTTAACACGAGCTGTCTGATTGGGTGTGGCTGTTAATTTTTGACGCAGACCTGATAAGCCCCTCAATTCTCCTTTATGGAGTGTTATATGTAAATGGGATTGCTTCATTTGAGATGCAGATTTAAACTGTGTATGGCCAGGCTGAAGGTACCCAAGTTGATTGGTCGATCACCTGGAGGACAACGTACAACCAGTCTGTCAGATTTTACACACACTTATCGCTAGCATCTCTTGTAGCCACTAGCAATAATCACTGTGTTTTCCTGGCAGGGGCAGCACCAGGAGAACACAATGGCTCCGCAGGAGGGTTTCCCCTGTCTGTGTTGATGGTGGAATCAAGGCAAAATGTTTTTCCTGCAAGCCACGGGACAAACAAAGATAGTTTTTTAATGAATCCATGATTTTGCCAAAATGGAAAAAAAAAGATGTTTGCTTTGTATATTCTTAAGTTTGCTACATAACTAGAACATGTAACAGTGTTATATCATTGCAGGAGATTTCCCTTCACTTCCTGTCTTGGTGTCACCAGGACAGGAAGTGAGGGAATCTCCCGTGGGGATACAGCCAGCAATTCTTTCCTTTTATATATACTATGGACATTATAAGGCAACAATTGCAAGCTATTTCCCCACAGTGATATTCCCCTCACTTCCTGTCTTGGTGACACTAAGACAGGAAGTGAGGGAAAATCTCATGCAATGATATCACCCTACTAGAAATTGTAGTTCCGTCTAAAAAGTATACATAAAGTAAGCACTTGGTTTCCAAAGTGGCAAAATTATGGAGGAGTTAAAACCCCATAGTGTGATCGGGTAATCTGACGGTGTGTTCCTACACTCCTCAATGTGTCTGTTCATTAAGCTGTGCTGAATTATCCTTGATTCACAATTCCTGCAAGAGTTGCACATGGTATGTGGGAGATGCAAATTTAAGGTGGCATAATTATCCACACAATCACACATAATCCTTTTTAAAGGTCCCCAGCAGAATTTGATGGCATAGTGGTTCACAGCAGTGCCATCAGATTCCAGTTAGATCTGTAAATTAACAAAGCAATGTGATCTGGGGGTGTATTTAACTTGCAATGGACACCCCCATTCATTATCATATGGCAGTGTGAGATGGGTGTGTTGGGAATGTGATCCATTGAGACAAGTGATTATACACTCATGTGTTTCTTTTAGAGGTGATTTGTTCAAGGCAATCCTTTGAAGACATGACCATTCCAGATTTTTGTGATCACTGATTCCATCTCAGGTGAACCAATTAGCTGCTGTGTGCAGATCCAGCTTATGATGGTAAGAGTGTCAGACAAGACAAACGGGGCCGAGCTTGCAGTGTGTATGGATGTATGTAAGGCAATAATTTTTGGCATTATGCATTTAGGGAATATAATGTTTCTAATCTTGCATATATGAAAAGGGTCAATACATTTGTCTTTATCTAGATAGATTCCAAAGCGTCAGAGCAATCTGTCACAGATAATTGGGTTTCATTTTGTGTAAAAGTTGAAACGAATCAAATCTATCTATATACAGGCATAGCCCACTTTAAGTACACAATGGGACCAGGGCATGTATGGAAACTGAAAATGTACTTAAAGTGAAGCAATCCCTTTTTTCTTTTCTCGATGCATGAAAATACACCAGCTCCATTGTAAATTTTGGCCACATTGACATAGCCTTACTCCCAAACCATGTGGGAGCATGTTAAGGGGATCCAGGACTATGACATGATAGATTACCTAGGCAAGCTGGCCAGCCACAAAATGGATATGGTGTAGTCCTGGGTACCTGGGTACCCTGTCGTTGCTCCCTAAGTTTGTTATCCCTGTCACTTATGGTTTGTGAGCAGTGTCATGGCAAGCTGAACAAGCTGTGTCCTTACTCACGATTGTATATAAAGTGAGTGTACTTAAAGCAGGGTATGCCTATCTATATCTATATAGAAAGTTCAGAGATGTGAACCTGTTCCCTATTATATACACTAATATATGGTATATAACATATTCTATAATGTATCTAATGTATATATATTGTATATAATATATACATAGTATATATATTGTCTAATATATATATTTTGTATAATATATATTTTTTAGATACACATACATACATCTATATATATATATACACATATAATATATATACATACATATATATATATATATATATATATACATACACACATATAATATAATATAATATATATATATATATATATATATATATATATATATACATATAATATAATATAAATATATATATATACATATAATATAATATATATATATATATATACATATAATATAATATATATATATATATATACATATAATATATATATATATATATATACATATAATATATATATATATATACATATAATATATATATATATATATATATATATATATATACATATAATATATATATATATATACATATAATATATATATATATATATATATACATATAATATATATATATATATATATATATATATATATACATATAATATATATATATATATATATATATACATATAATATATATATATATATATATATATACATATAATATATATATATATATATATATATATATATACATATAATATATATATATATATATATACATATAATATATATATATATATATATATATACATATAATATATATATATATATATATATATACATATAATATATATATATATATATACATACATATAATATATATATATATATATACATATAATATATATATATATATATACATATAATATATATATATATATATACATATAATATATATATATATATATATATATACATATAATATATATATATATATATATATATATATACATATAATATATATATATATATATATATACATATAATATATATATATATATATATATATATACATATAATATATATATATATATATATACATATAATATATATATATATATACATATAATATATATATATATACATATACATATAATATATATATATATATATATATATATATATATATATATATATATATATATATATATATATATATATATATATATATATATACATATATACACATATATATATATATACACACATACATATATATATATATATATATATAGGGAACAGGTTCACATCTAGGAAGTTTCTATAACAGGAAGCTTCTAGATCACGTCTAATAGGCAGAAAGTGCATGCGCAGATCAGCAGACCAAAAGTTTCTTGCACACCCGCTAGATAAGCGACCCACCCAGCCACCATCCCCCATCCCCCATCCCGCACCCTGCACACTCACACCCCCTCCTTACCTTACACACAAATGCCACGATTTCGGCTGTAAACAGTGCAGGAGCCATGATGCACACTTACGACAGGGCCTGGACAATTTCCGGAAACGTGTGCACGCACCAAAAGTTTCGTTTCCGGTTTCATGTATAAATGTGAGAACGCGGTTTTGTATATTCGCGAATTCGCGAATAGTGAACATACACAACCATTAAGCAGATTTAACTTAGAAAAAGAAATACAAATACATACATTTGTGGACACCAGAAAACTTTATTTAGACACATGAAGACATTTTAAAAAAAAAATTGGAAACATGCTGTTTATTACATTTGTATTTTTCAAACCAAAACAACCTTTGTACAACATTTAGACCATATACATCAACAAAGAGCCCATAATCAACAGATGCATGTGCAGATTGACAGAATTATGTTAACAGCAATAAATACTTACAGAGAGTCAACACACAACACAGCCAAATCTCACCTCCATAAATAACAAAGGGCCAAAAATGTTACCCATAAAACATGTGACACACAAATATATTGGACCTCTTCGTAGGTCAAATCTTTCCTGATGTCTGAGTGAGCTATATATAATCCAAGCAAACACACCCAGAATGGTAACGCCCAGTCCAAAAATTAACTGTGTGTATCCTGTGTGTTTTGGAGCATGCTCAGTTGCCAAAACAAGGGAAATAGAAATGAGGAATAGAAATGTATGTAGGTGTGTATAGTATATGTGAATTGAAAAAATTCTCTCTTGAAGTTTGCTAGTCATTATTTAGAATGTTTAGATACAGGAATACATACATATATATACAATTACGTGAGAGAGAGAGAAATATATATTTAGGGAAACAATTGAAACACACCTTTTGGGATTTGAGAAGTGAGATTGTGACGATTGACCAGATATGTAAGCCAACAATCTGACTCATCACTCATGAACATCCCTAAATTTGGCGTGGCAATTATATCAGGCGTTCTTATGTGCATTTTGGCTGGCGTTTTCACAGGCGTTTTGACATGCATTTTTTGGGCAGGCATTGTTATATGAAATCACCTACAAAAGCCCCAAAAACAGACCACAAACACGTACATGTGAACGTAGCCCGTTTGGGGGCGTTTGAGGGGGATTTGTCCAGCTCAAGGATCAGCTCCCAAAACAGGCAAAAAATCCAATCCTATTCAGTTCAATGGCCCCTGTTCCCATGTGAGCATTTTGACGGCATGAGGAAAACACCCAACGCTCACTGAGAAATAGCACAATGATTAGGGAGTCTGCCTTCCTGCTGTAGGTTTGTAAGTTCGAATCCGGAAGGTGCCCTCTGTATGGGCAACACTTGGATATCTCCAATCCTCCAAATGTTGACATCATTAATTTTGTTCATGTTTGAAAAAGGCATGTGTATCAGCAAACTTTTAATCCAAAGACATGAACAAAATACAAAAGATGCCCCATAAAGTCAATATGTAGCAATATTGTGAGCTAAAGCTCTATTTGTTTGTTGGGCATACTTTGCTAATTAGCCAAGTATAAGGGATATATATATATATACCTTCAGTTAAATGTGTAGTAAAATGCTAACACTTGGCCATACCCATATGGAAGAAAAGGTAGTATTTGCAATATATTTCTAAAAACATTCTTTGGAAACACATAAAATATTGTCAAAATTGTGACATTTCCTTGATATGTGTGAAATGCTAATAATCTTTCTTTGAAATATGTTTTACATCTATTTTTTTTCTATCTGACGACCAATTCCCCAATGTAATATTTTGTGGGTTTTTTCAGAGAATGTGGAGGTTCTATATAAACACTGTAGATTTGACTGCTATGATTTCGGAGTTAGCAGGAAAGGTGTATGGAATGTGATGGTGTTTACTAAAGGATCCCTTGTTGGAAGTGTGCATGTTTTTCCAATTCCGCCGGTTTTTGCCATTTTCTATGGGCGAGACAGCGGATTTGCAAGCGGTATTCAAAAAAAAATTGACCCAAAATCGCGCTGGCGAAATTTTTTGAGCCAATTTGACGTTGCGCATGCGCACATTCGCGAGTTCGCAGCTCGCGGCTGGAGGAGCTGTTTAACCTTTCCACACTTTCGCAGATATCTCTCTTTCTAAGTCAGTTTTTGAGATTTTTTAAACGCAAGTCATCTCCAAATTGACTTCCACACCTTCCACAGTGATTTGGGATTTTTGGGGGTACAGGGGAAAATTTGGCTAAACTTTAGTCGAGCTTTTAGCTGGCGTGGTTTTAAGTCGCGCTCTGACCATATTGCATCTTAATGAATCTCACACTAGGCGCTATTTTCCGCCCGCCGTTCTTTGAATGCCAATTTCAGACTTAAATAATCGCCGCTTCGCAAAATCACGCCGAAACGCCAATTCGCCGTACTATGAATCAGGCCCATAGTTACATAGTGAGGTTGAAAAAAGACACCAGTCCATCCAGTTCAACCTATGATGTGTGTGTTTGCTGCTAACCGTACATTGTATACCCCTGTATGTTGTACATTGTATACCCCTGTATGTTGTGGTCTTTAAGGTGCCCATCTGATAGTTTTTTGAAACTGTCAATGCTCCCTTTGCGGAAGAGAATTCCACATCCTTACTGCTCTCACAGTGAAGAACCCCCTGCGTATTTTAAGGTTAAACCGCCTTTCCTCTAGTTTTAGTGAGTGGCCACGTGTTTTATTGTATTTTCTTTCTCTGAATAGGTTTTTCCATATGCTAGGGTTGCCAGTACAGTATTTGTACATTGATATCATATCCCCCCTCAATCATCTCTTCTCCAGAGAGAATAAGTTCAGTGCTTGTAGTCTTTCCTCATAGCTGATGTCCTCCATTCCTCTAATTATTTTTGTTGCCCTTCTCTGGACTTTCTCCAGTTCCAGCACATCCTTCCTGAGGACCGGTGCCCAGAACTGGACAGCATACTCCAGATGTGGCCAGATCAGAGTCTTGTAGAGTGGGAGAATAATCTCTTTATTTCTGGAGTGAATCCCCTTTTTTATACATCCCAGTATTCTGTTGGCTTTGCTTGCAGCGGCTTGGCATTGCATGCCACTGCCAAGCCTGTTGTCTACCAGTACCCCCAGGTCCTTTTCCATCCTAGACTCATCCAGAGGTTCCCCCCCTAGTGAGTAGCTTGCTTTCTGGTTTCTGGCACCCAGGTGCATTACTTTACATTTTTCAACATTAAACCTCATCTGCCATGTCGTTGCCCACCCCGTTATTTTGTTCAGGTCCGCTTGTAAGGTTTCCACATCCTGCCCAGAAGATATTGGCATGCTTAGTTTAGTATCATCCGCAAATACTGAGATTGTACTAGATATCCCCTCCTCTAGATCATTTATGAATAAATTAAACAGGATTGGCCCCAGGACGGAACCCTGGGGGACTCCGCTTTCCACACCCGCCCAATCTGAGTACTCCCCATTAATCACCACCCTTTGCAACCTCCCCTGGAGCTAGTTCTCTATCCAGGTACTCACCTTATACTTATATTTCAGTACAGTGTTCAGCTCCCCCCAGCCCCAGCCTGGCTGCTTGCAGCTGGGCTGGACACTGTACCTATTCCACCTGGGTGCACTAAAAAGGCCAGAAGAGATGCGCTGCAGCTGGACACCCGCATATTCAACCCCCAGCCTGTGACTGAACCGTGAAAGGAAAAGCAGCAAATTGATGAGCTCTACACTCTTTCCTTCTCTCACCATGTTTCTATCACCCACGCTCCTTTTTTTTTTTTTTAAATCAAACAACAGTCTTTATTGAATAAAAAGGGCATTAAACATTAGACCAAGTAACATGAGTGCTTACAGAAGAAAAAATGAAAAACAAATAACAGTACATAGAATACAACATTGTACCAGCTTACTCCAGTGGTATATCAGCAGTAGTGGGGAATGAAAACTATGTCTAAGACTCAAAACCAGTCCGCTAGTTATTCGGAGCCATGCCAGACTCCGGTGGAAAAAGTAAAAGGAAAAAACACGAGAGTCCATAGCCGCAGGGGGCTTCAAGGTGCTTCGATTGGCTCCAAACCGTGGATATAAAACCCACGCTCCTTTTACTATAAATTAAAACTCCATTTAATGGCGAAGTCATGAATACAGAGCTTAACCACTTAAGGACCAGAAAGGTTTTATCCCCTTAATGACAATGCCATTTTTTGCGATTTAACTGATAATTCCGCAGTCGTGCAACGCTGTACATAAATAAAATTGACATCTTTTTTTCCCCACAAATAGAGCTTTTTTTTTGGTGTTATTTGATCACCTCTGCAATTTTTATTTTTTGCGCTATAAACAAAAAAAGAGCGACAATTCTGAAAAAAAAAAAAAAAACAATATTATTTACTTTTTGCTATAAAACATTCCCAATAAAAACAATGAAAAAAATATATTTTTTTTATCATTTTAGGCCAATATGTATTCTGCTACAATTTTTTGGTAAAAAAAATCCCAGTAACTGTATATTGATTGGTTTGCACAAACGTTATAGCGTCTACAATCTAGGGGAAAGATTTATGTCATTTTTATTTATTTTTTTACTAGTAATGGCGGCAATCAGAGATTTTTAGCGGGACATTGCGGCAGACAGATTGGAGACCTAACTGACATTTTTGACACTTTTGGGGGGACCAGTGATATTACTACAGTAATCAGTATATAGAAACAAAAGTGGACAGCGCTCATAAATAATATAATAATCCCCTTATAGAATATATATGAAAATAAGTTTATACAACCATATAAATGTATCGTTATATATAAACACCAGTTTGTGCTTAAATAAATAAAGTGACTGTGCACAACATATATAAAAAAACAATTGTGCTTATAAATACTATAAATATTATAAAGTGACTGTGCACAACGTGAATATAAACGTTGATAATTGTTAATAAATATGTGCAAATGATAATATTTGGGGAAAAAATGACACTATAAATAATCACTCTGTAGAGGGCGCGGTGGGGACTGCAATTCACTTCTCCTATTTACCGCTCGTATGGATCATTGGTGGTGGGGGTCACAGCATATAGATGGTAAAAGCAACTCTAGTTTCCACACAGTTGAGCCGGCATTTGCTAACCCAAATGTAAGTGACTACTTTTTCTTAATAAAACGATTTATTGAATACTACGCTATGAGCCTCCCTGCATCTTTTATCATCTATATGCTGTGACCCCCCATCACCAACGATCCATATGAGTGGTAAATAGGAGAAGTGAATTGCAGCCCCCACCGCGCTCTCTACAGAGTGATACAGCGGAGCCTCCCCTAGGAGAAATACCCCCCTTTCCAGAGGAGGACCCTTGATGCACCCTACTAGCTAGAGGGACCCTAGAGCATATCCACAGGAACCATTTACCTTCGCTAGACCCCAAGGGGTCATCTGGTAAGTGGGCTGTATTTTGGGTGAAGGATATCCCACACCAGAATACCCAATGGATCCCCACTGGTTTACTGAGCACAACCAGCACCATACATATTACTTCAGAAGATTTGCACTATAGAATCACTTTATTGGACTTTATATATAGTGTCGTTTTTTGCACAATAGATTATCATTTGCACATATTTATTAACAATTATCAACGTTTATATATTAACATTGTGCACAGTCACTTTATAATATTTATAGTATTTATAAGCACAATTGTTTTTTTATATATACTGTGCACAGTCACTTTATTTATTTAAGCACAAACTGGTGTTTATATATACTGATACATTTATATGGTTATATATACTTATTTTCATATATATTCCATAAGGGGATTATTATATTATTTATGAGCGCTGTCCACTTTTGTTTCTATATATGTCTTCAACTACATGTTGTTTGGATTAGCAGCTCATAAGCACTTTTTTATTGATTTAGTCATTTGTTTATATATCCAATTTTGATTTGATGTAATTTCCCCAAAATTCTACATTAGTGATTCAAGGAAGATCTTTGGCGCAACTACCTGAGTGACCAACACTCTCCTTTTTTTCTTACTACAGTAATTAATGCTAAAAATATGCACTGCTACTGTACTAATGATACTGGCAGAGAAGGGGTTAACACCAGGGGCGATCAAATGGGTAAATGTGTGCCTAGGGGGTGCTTTCTAACTGTGTGGGGGTTGTACTCACTGGGTGAATACAGATACATGTGTTCCTATATAGGAGGAACCCAGGATCCCTGTGTTCATCACTCACAGAACAGCAGTCTGCCGTGTTTACATCGGCAGAACTCCGTTCTGTCTCCATGGGGAGTAATCGCGGATGGCCGGCGGACATTGTGGCTGCAGTACCCGCTGATTGGCTCCCCTCTCTAGCCTCCGGCGGCGCGCGCGTGCCCACACTAACTACTACGAGAAGCGACGTATGTGCACGTTGTTTCGTGTAACAGAGCAGTAAAACTACGGCAGGTGGTCGGCAAGTGGTTAACGTGACTTTAAAGGTTAACCGCTTGCCGACCGCCGCAAGTAGATATACTGCGGCGCTCAGCCCCTCACAGGCAAAGTGACGTATATATACGTCACTAGCCTGTGAGGCTCTGGGGAGCGAGCGCGCGTCACGGACCCCCCCGCGCGATCGTCGGGGGAGAGGGAGAAAGGCAGGCAGCTTGTGTAAACAAGCTGCCTGTCATTTTCCCCTGTGTAGAAAAACTGATCATACGGTTCTACTATGCAGGACCGTTGATCAGTGTTCCTACAGCTCAAGCCACAGCCAATCACAGTTAGAATCACACCCCTAGGGACATACACAGCCCCTCCCTCTCAAATAAAGTTAACCCCTTCACTGCCAGTGTAATTTTACAGTAACAGTGCATATATATAGCACTGATTACTGTAGAAATGTCACTGGTAACCCCAAAAGTGTCAAGTGTCAAGGGTCCGATCTGTCCGCCCCAATGTCGCAGTACCGCAAAAAAAATCGCAGATCGCCGCCATTACGCATTAAAAAAAAACAACAAAAATGACAAAAATCTTTCCCTTTGTTAGTAAACACGATAACTTTTGCGCAAACCAATCAAAATACGGTTTTTGCGATTTTTTTTTTTTACCAAACATATCTAGCATAAAACAAATTGGCTGAAAATGTTAAAAAATTTTGATTTTTACTTTTTTTTTGGGGGGAATTTCATATAAAAAAATGTGAAAAATATTGTTATTTTTGCAAAATTGACGCTCTTTTTTTGTTTATAGCGTGTGATCAAAAAATCGCAGAGGTGATCAAATACCACCAAAAGAAAGCTCTGTTTGTGGGAAAAAAAGGACATCAAATTCGTTTAGGTACAGCGTCGCACGACCGCGCAATTGTCCGTTAAAGTCACGCAGTGCCGAATCGCAAAATACCCCCTGGTCTTTTAGCAGCCAAATCCTCCGGGGCTTAAGTGGTTAATATTAAAATTATAAACTTGTCATACTTACCTGCACTTTGCAGTGGTTTTACACAGAGCAGGCCCGATCCTCCTCTTTTCATGTCCCCCACTGGTACTCCTGGCTCCTCCTCTTCAGCCAGTTCCCCTATAAGCAAGCCGCTTGCTCTGGGGGCACTGGTGCATGCTCGCTTTGCAGCTCCCCTCTATGCCTCAATAAGACATACAAAGCCACAGCCCAGCTCTATCCCCCACACTCTTCTCATTGGCTCGCTAGCTGTGATTGACAGTATCAGGAACCAATGACACCCACTGCTGTGCCAGCCAATGAGGAATGAGAGACACGGGAGAAGCTTAGCACTACTGCACATTGCTGGATCGAGAGGGATCTCAGGTGAGTATTGGGGGGGGATGCTGTACACAGAAGGTTTTTTTACTTTCATGCATAGAAGGCATGAAGGAAAAAAAATTTGAGCTTTAAAACCACTTTAATTAATTTATGTCCTTTATATCTTCCTGGAGTCCAGCTTTAAATAAGTTGGCCTTTTGTTGGTCAAAGTTAGTAACATCCGTTGAAGGACAGCTAATACTTTCAGTGTCACTGAATTGCATGCAGCCAACATTCACAAACATGCAATTTTCAAACCTACCTTTTAAGAGGAAGATGACATGGACCTAGGAGCTTTGCCACAGCGCTAAAATACTAAGAATGGTATCTAAGGTATAATGTCAGATCCCCTGTAATGTTTTGATTCTCTGTATGGAAAATATACAGAATGTACTATTCAATGAAAAACAAGTCTAAAATTACCTTGAGATTCGGGATCCATGTTGAGGACGTATGGGGGAGGTTGAAGAGAGATATCCATGACAGGATTTTTTGGGGTTGTGTGTTGCTGTGAAGTCATAGTTACAGGGCTGTAGATTCTGTTAAAAATAATTATTGATTAGTCATTTAGAGCATGTTACACAATATTGGAACAAAACAGCTTAGAACTTAAAAGGAAAAGCTAAATAAATCAGGTAAAAAAAAGTAGCATAGTTTGCCAGGTTGAAAATAATACCCATGAATTTAAAAATAATAAATAAAATAAAAAATAAAACCTCAATAAACAGAACCCTATACCTACAACTGATCCAGAGGAAGGAAAAAAAAAACCCTTATAAAGCATGGTCCATTTAGCTCCAACAGGGGAAAAAAAATATTCCTGCTGCAATTAGATATTCTCTGTGAGATATTTAGTGGGGTTTGCTCAAGGTGTAGTGCTTTCCAGAGAGATCAGACCAGTCAGAAAATACAGTTTCAGGGCTTAAATGCCCGCTTTTCTTTAAAGGAAAAGTAAATGAAATTTTTACCCTCACAGAGGTTGTTCAGCATTCCTCTTCAAATGCTAAATAATATCACTGATGCTTCCTCCAGACTCCTGGCTCTTGCAGCGCTGCTGTTCTGCCCTCAGGTTAAGGCCCTTCTCTATTGCTTCAGGCCACCTCACAGCACAACTGTGCTCAAGTGCAAACTCAGCATCTCTCTTGTAGCTCCCTGTTGCACGGGCCCACTCCCTGACCTCTGGGCAGGGGACCTCATGTCTCCTGGTTGGAGTGCTAAACTACAGACAGCCCCTTAACTATAAAGGCTGTGCAAACCTGAACACACAGCCTGAGGGTTGCCAGTAAAAACTGGACCCAGGCTTAGAGACTTCATCTCTTCCAAGACTCTTTAAAGTCTCTGGACTCCAGAAACCAATCCAGGAGTTACAAAACCCAGAGAAAAGTAAAAAGCCAACTTTCTCTATTCAGAACTGAGATTCTGGAGCCCTATAGCCTGCATCTATGAGAACCTGTGTGATCTTCAATCCTACTATAACAGTGGCAGGGCCTATCACTTTCACACCTGGCCCAACAATCTCTGGTGTTATTACTTATAAATGTTGATATCCACTTATATCCTTTTCATTGAGGAATGCATCCAGTATTACACTCACATATACAAAGATGAACACAGCAGATCAATATGTATAATGATGTCTGATGGCAGAGGCTTAAGCTGGATACACACTATCGAACTTTTGTGGTTAGATTTCCTTCAGATTTACCTTTTCTATGTAGTGGAAGGGCCTGCCAGATTGCATACAAATTGAAAGTTTTTAGGTTTGACCTCATATTATATGGTTTTGGTAAATCTAAAGGAAAAAGTCTTCAGAAAATCTTATAGTGTATATGGCCCATTAGGGAATCCTCCAATGGAATGGAACTATAAAGAAGAGGAAAATATTAAACCACTGCCCAAGCACAGTAAGTAGGGAAGGAACTCAGAAAGTGATGAAAGAATAGGTATTTCACTCACAAAAACAGTAGGAGTATATGGAATCTCAATAGATCTACAGTGACGACCTTATCAGGTTGAAACTAATACTTCAGCATGCAACAGTATCAGTGGACACAATATCTTTGATTCTCATTGGAATATAAAATGATAAAAACAAGAAAAGGAGGACAACGAACTCTCAGGGAAGTATTAGTGAAAACGACTGTGTGCAGAATAAATATAAATGCATTCATATTTAGGAGCTGAAGCAATGGTATTACTCTTAAAATCCATCAGATGGAGACCTCTTATCCATGGTTGATGTCGGTAGAAAGCACAGTGAAGTTCCTGGTGGAAATCCTCATCAGACAATGGGGTTACACCACTTCCAAAGTATAAAACAATTGTAGACAAAGACAGAGTTTTTGCCATTCTAAGTGTAGTATTTATTATAATCGATACAAACAAAAGTAAAAACAGTATTACACTCAATACATAGATAAACATTATGCACAAATACCAGCAGATGGCACCATTTATTGGAATCCAATAGAAGGCACATGAATGAGTAATAAGTGTAATATTTACTATAACCTTAAAGCAAGGGAAGGGAGAAAATAGCGCAGACCTCAGGTGTTGTCAAAGGGTCAAGGGGCTTTATTGAAAACAACATAATATAAAGTTACAAAATAAAATGTGAGAGAGCACATATGGTCCATGAGAAAGAGCCTACTCAACACACAACACAAGGAAAGGATGGATGAGCAGCAAAAGTGTCCAAATCACTGTGTGGCCAGCTGACAGGTAAAAGGCCTGGGCTGGACGCTCAATCCCAAGGACCGCTTTCAGTGGACCACGGTCTCCTGTAAAAGTGGGGTCACGGGGCGCTTTTCAAGGTCTGCTCTTCCTTCAGCTAACTGCTCTCATTTAAATAGACCCTCACAAGCTCCAAAGCATAGGGCAGGGGACGGAAAGGCAGACTTCACCACGCTGCCCGGAGGAACGGGCTACACGAGAGCCGGCCGGCTTATACGTTTGACAAGTGT